>NC_044032.1:264281894-264881894 GCF_901765095.1 Microcaecilia unicolor | reverse complement strand
TGCTGCAACAGGAACTGCCCAATGGGAAGTAGCTGGCACTGACATCATCAATGCAGATTCTGGTGGCAAGTCATTGGCATATTGTGATGTCACTCACAGGTATCACAGACATCTCCATTCTGGCCTCAGCAGCAAATCTCTCCAGGACTGAGTATGAATTTACAGACAGATACATTTTCAGTAAGCAGCCTAACAGTGAAGTCCCGAGCCTTCTTTTAAGCCATACAGGAAAATATGATTATTAAACACAAGTATATTCATACACTTAGTTTTAAAATCAGGTTATTAGGTGGGCACATGTAGGTAAATTACAGTGTGTATGTGTGTGTGTGTGTGTGGGGGGGTATAGATTAGGTATATTAGCGGCAAGCTGGCTTGTGTGCCACTTCTGAAAATGTAAGGTACGGATGTACATCTCATACACATTCTTGGATCTCCCCCAGAATGCCTCTTTTTATGCAGCCAAGTTTATGAGCATTATATTATGAAAGTAAGTGAGGATAGACAGCTGAAAATCCACTTAATGCCCGACTTATCTAAGTTAACTTTCAGGTTGATATTCAAAGCAATGTAAGCAGTCAGGGAAGGCTCCTGGCCAATGAAATCTCTTGTGCAGAGCTATCTGCTGATATTCAGTGGCAGTTAACAGGTTACTGGGTGCCTATTTTGTGGACGGTCCAGGGGTAGAGTCAGCACTTATGCGATTAAGTGCTGATATTCAGCATTTAACCGTGTAAGTTAATCTGACAAATTGGACCACATAAAACCCAGTCCTATCTTTATCCGGTTTCACTTAGGTCATTACGTGCTGAATATCACACTTAACCACATAAGTGATAGCAGGCTGCACATAATCGGATATTCAATCGTGTTGCCCGGACATGATATGGCATTGAGTATCTGGGCATAATGCCAGTGATAGCCAAAAACACACTGACCAGCTGAATATTTTATTTTTACCCACATAACAGGTGACAAATTCTGTGAATCTCTTATGCTTATCAGTCTGTTCATTACGACAGAAAACCGTTTTGTCTCCTTGTGGTTAGCCACCCTATCTTGACAATAAATTTGTACCCCAGCAAAATGTCATCTACATTATACAAGACCGTAAACCTTTGCTCCACACTGAGGAAATAATATTTCCACATAAAAAAACAAGATCTCTGTGCAGAAATGTGTCTTTTAAAACTTATCCAATATATGCACATACATGTAAGCATGTGTAACTGATATGGGCACATCAGGAAACGTTTCCAAGGATCGGGTTGGGGCAGAGTCTGCATGTACATATATATTTTTGGATTTCCAAAGTATGCTTGCAAGACTTAAAGGGAAAAAGTGAAGAAATATCCACCCTAAGAGCAGCTGCAAATCTCTGTCCGAATTTTTCCTGAATACATTTTCAATGGAATTTTTTTCTTTTTGAATACTGATAAAAATCTTTGGGTATTATGTTACTAAAGACTTTGCATGTAAGTGCTTAGTTTAAATTACCTACAGTATTATTGATATAAATTATTTAAAGAGCACATTCAATATGAGGGTAATACAGGTGAGCACATAAAGATATACAGAGAAGTTATTTGTATATTTTTATGCAGATTTTCATTCATTCAAGTTAGACCACAGTGTTAACTTTAAATTTAATACTTCTGTTTGGATGGCAGCTGAATATCATTGTAATTCATACAACTTTAAGTGCCAAAATGCTACTAAACCTGCTTCATTTTATTCAGACAATTTTTAGCCATTCTATATATCAACTTATACAGCACAAAATTATCCCTCCAGAGTCCTGGGAAATTCGAATAAAAGTTGGCCATATAAGGACAACAGTGATAGTGTGGACCAAATTGGTGGAGGGGTAGCATTATATGTTAAAGAGGGCCTTGAATCAAATAGACTAAAAATTCTGCAGGACACAAACCACATTCCTATGGATAAAAATTCCATATGTAAAGCGGAAAAGGATAGTGATAGGAGTATACCACCATCCACCTGGCCAGGATGAACAGACAGATGCAGAAATGTTATCAGAAATTAGGGAGCCTAACTGGGGAACACAATAATAATGGGTGATTTCAATTACCCCAATATTGACTGGGTAAATGTAACATCAGGGCACGCTATGGATGTAAAATGCCTTATGAAATCAAGGACTGCTTTATGGAGAAGCTGGTTCAGGAACCAACAAGACAGGAAACAATTCTAGACCTACTCCTTAGTGGAGCATAATCTAGTGCAGGAGGTAATGATGCTGGGGCCACTTGATAACAGTGATTGTAATATGATCAGATTTGCTATCATCTCTGGAGTAAGTGCACACAGAAAATCCAGTATGTTAGCATTTAACTTTCAAAAGGAGACTACGATAAAATGAGGAGGATGGTTAAAAAAAAAATAGGAGCAGCTGCAAAGGTCAAAAATTTACATTAGACATGGATACTAGTGAAAAATACCATCCTGGAAGCCCAGACTAGATATATTCCATGTATTAAAAAAGGAGGAGAGGTCATGTGACACAGTGCTTCGGGGTAGTAGCAACTGAGCTGAGCTCTGACGAACCCTCCTGAAACCTGCTAAAAGTCTATAGATAAAAAGTCTCTTGCCAAACCATTTTTGTGCACTGAGGTTCCCTAACCAATTGTGCATGACAGGCCACACCAGGGGACCAGCGGACCGAGCCAGCAAAATGCTAAAAGCGCTAAAGAAAGACCGGGACATACCTGGTATGGAATCCAAGATGGCGTCCGCATTAATCCTGGGGGACCCGTCCATGAGTTCCATGGACTACTGAGATAGTAATAGAGGTTACAGCAGCCATAGAAATAGCCCTCAACAAAAAGCTCCAGAGGATCTAAGACAGGGTGAAGGAGGTCCATGATCGCTTCGACACTGTTGAATTGGAACTGACAGAACATCAGTGTATACAAGCTCTCTGGAGGATTACACTCAAGGCATGGAGCGTACGCAGGAATCCCTGCAAAAAAACATTCTGGTGCTGGAACAAAAATTAGATGACTAAGAAAATAGATTGCGCTGTAAAAACTTGCACCTAATTGGGCTCCCAGAGTCCATACTAGAGGGGGAGCTCCGTGGCTTTTTAGAAACTTGGATGCCGAGGGAGCCACAGCTGGGAGACCAGGCTAGATCGTTCCATGTGGACAGGACCCATCGGATGGGACAACAGAGTCCTTAGGGAGCACACCTCAGGCCAGTCATCTGTCAGGTGCTTAATTTTGCCCACAAGCATGCAGTTATGAGTGCCATCCGGGCTGGCAAGCAGTTGGCATACCGTTCTTTCCTACATTGGTCACAATTTGGCTTCTGATCAGCACACAGCATGGAAACATTGCTGCTAGTTCTTACCACATATGACAAACAAAATCTATGAAAAGGAGATCAAGTAATACTTCTCCAATTTGATATCTTGGTGACATTTGATGCGGTGGATCATGCATTGCTTCTCAAACACCGTTGTCAGCTAGGAATAACGGGTACTGTTCACAAATGGTTCAGTAAATTCCTTTCTAACTGAAGCTATTCTATCATACAGAATAACCAACTTTCCAACTACTGGTCACCTAACTGTGATGTCCCTAAGGGTTCCCTGCTCTCTCCCATTCTGTTCATTTTGTTCAGGTCATCCCTCAGCTCAATACATCTAAGAATCAACGAGCTTCTACTATCATACTGTCAGACCTGTGAGTTCTTGTACCAAGTAGAGCGCTGCCGAGCCCGGTACTCGGACCAGGTTCTGCTTGGCAGCCGGACAACCCTGGGTTTCACCTGCGCTGACTGCCGTTCCCCAGAGGTTGAGCCCCTAGGTGCAAGCGGCCTGCAGGGCTTATGAGACGGAGCAGGAAGCGGGGTGATGAATGTGACGGCCAGACAGGCAGCAGGCAAGACAGTGATCCAGGTACAGGCAGAGTCAGTAGGCAAGCAGCAGGTCAAGAGAGTAATCTAGGTACAGGCAGAATCAGTAGGCAGGCAGCAGACACAAGAGTAATCCAGGTACAGGCAGAGTCAGTAGGCAGGCAGCAGACATGAGAGTAATCCAGGTACAGGCTAAGTCAGCAACGAAGAACAAAGTAGAGGAGAAGCACACTACTGAACAAGTAACACCTACCAAAGTAGAAGCCGAAGCAAGGAGTCTAGGGAGAGCTCAGCTGATAAAGTGCTGGCGTCTGACATCAGCAGGGAGAAGGGGCACAGCCATAGGACAAGAGCAGGGGAAGGAGGAAACGGAAGACCAATAGGAGAGAAGCAAGGGAAGCCAGGCAGAGGAAGAGCAGACCCAGGTGGGTGGAAGCAAAGCAATCAAGGAGCCTGCAGCCAGAGAAGAACTACACACACATGGCTCAGGGCTGTGCCAGTCAAGTGTGCGTGTCGACGGGACCCTGCGCAGCCCAAGGACGCCACTTGCGTTGAGGTAGGGGACATGACACAAACACTGATGACATCCTTCTTCTCCTACCACTGACCTCTACAAACAAAGACCCAATTCAGTCAGTAACAGCCAGTATGAATGCTGTTCGTACTTGGGCCCTGAACAATAAACTGAAACTGAATGAGCAGAAAACTAAGGTCCTATGGTTCCTGAATCAGGTACTGTATTATGGTCCCATCTTCAATATTTTTGTCTAATGGGCAAAACTTTGCAGTTGAGTCAGAAACCAAAGTATTAGGGGATGTGCTTGACTCCTCACTCATGCTCTCTTCACACATTAACTAGCTATGGAAGAAATCTCTATTCAAAATGAGACAACTACTTCTAGTCAGAACCTTCTTTGACAAAAATCCTTTGCACTGTTAGTTCAACTATTAATCCTTCCACACCTGGATTTTGTAATGTCCTATTTTTTGGTATTAAGTGTCAATATAAAAAAAAACTATAGATCATTCAGAACACAGCTGCCAGACTAATATTCAGATTGAATAGATATTCTAATGTGTCATCATCTTACCTTATTCAACTACACTGGCTTCCCATATCAGAAAAAAAAAAGGTTTAAAGCTGCCTGCTTAGTTTTTCAAATCTTCAAGGTTTTACATCGGAACTGCTAACAAGAGTTGCTTCACTATGCCTGGTCCAGTCCAACAGACTAAAAGAACAAATTATGCTAGCGACACCATTTCATAAGGCAATCTGATATCAGAAGATTTTCAGCTCTCTATTCCCTGTACTTGGAGTTAAAACATGGAACTCTCTACCTTTGGCCATCAGAACAGATAATAAATACATTAGCTTTCGTATGAGGCTAAAAATCTTTCTTTTCCCAAGACCACTTCATAACAAACCATTATTAGGCCTGCCTCCTCTTATTTCTGCCAGTCTTCCCGATTAAGTTCTTTTGACTCATGTATACACTTTAACAAGTTTTTTTGCCTTGTCATACCCATAATGTGGGGAATCTCTTTGGAGTACAAAGTTGGCCCCGGCCTAGGCAGGCAGCTGCTTGGACAGGGTAGTAGTGTCTTCCGAATAGTGTGGACACTGCAACTGCCTGTAAGGGGGATGCTGGGTAGCTGGGTTTCTGCTTTATGTTGGTTGGTAAGATAATCATGCAATGTTTTATATTGTGCATATACTGTTCACTTGAAATGCTTGTTGTTGAGTGGTATGAGTGGAAATTGCACTTTCCCGAAGGAGCTGTTGGTTCAGAGAGCTGCCATTGGGGAACCTTTTCCAGGGGGGTTGTTTTGATGTAGGGGTGAGGAGTGTTATAGGGAACTGGACACAAGTGGGGAAGTCATAGAGACATTAGATAGGGTTTGTTTTTTTTTGGGAGGAGTGGGCATTATACATGACATGACCAAGAGAGGGTTACAGGCAGGGGTGTGCTGGTAAATTTTTAACAACAGGCTCTTTCTCCGGGACGTAGGCAGCTCTGCAGTTGGAAGGGCCAGGGGTGGCCCGGTGGGGGTGGGGAGCAACACTTGCCTCTCTCTCCTCCCTCCCTTTGTGCGGGCACGCTAGGCATACCTTTGCTGGCAACCAATAAATGGACTGCCACCACTCCCAATGTCTTGCTCTGAGCAGCATGCTGAAACTTCTCACACATGCTGGAGAAGTCCCAGCCTGCTGCTCAGAGCTGGAAACAAGGAGCTGGGAGCAGCAGCAGTCTATTTACTTGGCTGGCACTGGGCTCAGCATCCCCACCAGCAAAGTAAAAGAGAATTCAGCAAGGGGCCCAAGCCCACATTTTGGGAGCCAGTTGTTAAAGTAGCCATGGAGGGCCCTACTTTAACAACCGGCTCCCAAAATTCTTAAAAACTTAACAACCGGTTCTTGCGAGCCTGTGAGAGCCTGCTCCAGCACACCACTGGTTACAGGGGTTAAGGTGGGAGGAGGGGGGGGGTTAGTTTTTGTAGGTATGATTGAGAAAGGGGGGGGGTTATTATATGGGTGGGGGATGGGGCAGTTAGGGCAAGGGGATATATGTGCTCTAGTGTTTAGTTTGGTTAGGAGATCCTTCATGCATAGGTTTTATGGGCAGTTAGTGCTTTGTCTGGGGGGGCTGGGTGAAGGCTGGGTGCCGGAAACTCTCATTTTTTTTAATGAAATATGCTGGTGGTTTAGCATCCATTGTTTTAGTTGGGAATGACCTGTTTGAATATTGGTTCCTGGAAAGCAGCGGGTATTAATTCCCAATTAAGCAATCCAAAATTTTACGGGAGTTAAAAAAACAAAAGCTGCATATAGCCTGTCTCCAGGAAACCCATCTCTCTGAATTGGAGCATATTAAATTATGTGGGTGGGGGAGGTTTTTTTGCTATGGGTACTACTTATAGTGCTGGGGTAGCTGTTTTGCTTAGCAAGCATCTCTCTGATATAGTGCCACATGTGGAAAAGTATAGCACAGGTCATTATGACCTGCTTGTACATTTGCATATTCAAGGCGCTGAACTGTTGTTGCCCAGCCCGGTCCATCTGAGGATCCACAACAGTGTTAATGTCTCCCAAAACCACCAGTGGCTTATGCAAATAGGAGCTGCAGACTTTAACCAATTTCTGATCTTTTTTTCAGAAATTGGTTAAAGTCTGCAGCTCCTATTTGCATAAGCCACTGGTGGTTTTGGGAGACATTAACACTGTTGTGGATCCTCAGATGGACCGGGCTGGGCCCCCCCAGGGGACTCTAGGTCTGCTCATGGACTGCAGTGCTTTCAGGGTATTAGACCTTGTGTATGCTTGGCAGGTATTTCTTCCACTGGATAAGGATTTCACTCATGTGGCTAGAGCTCACCTTACTATCCAGCTCATTTTCGAAAGTAATCGCCGGCCATTTTCCAACATAAATCGGGAGATGACTGGCGATCTCGGAAAAGCGGCCAAATCGGTATAATCGAAAGCCGCTTTTTTGCCAACATCGCCGCTTTCCCGTCGCGTCACCGGCCAAAGTTCAAAGGGGCGTGTCGGCGGCGAAGCAAAGGCAGGACATGGGCGGGCATGGGCGTGGCTATCAGATGGCCGGCTTTCGGCGATAATGGAAAAAAAAACGGCGATAAGCAGTATATCGCCGGGTTTACTTGGTCCTTTTATTTTCACAACCAAGCCTCAAAAAGGTGCCCCAAATGACCAGATGACCACTGGAGGGAATGGGGGATGACCTCCCCGTACTCCCCCAGTGGTCACCAACCCCTTCCCATACTAAAAAAATAAAACTAAAAACCTTTTTTGCCAGCCTGTATGCCAGCCTCAAATGCCGTACCCACCTCCATGACAGCAGAATGTGTTGTATCCTCCGACAGCCTTTCCCTGGTTGCGATGTGGCTCTCGGGTGAGTGTGACACCTTTTCTGTTAGGTGCCCTGCAGAGTCACATCAGCAATGCATTGTGGTGGGTGTAGGGTACTGGGCTCTACTCCCATGGTGCTTTCCCCCCCTACTAACTGGGTCAGAGTGTGCCCTGTTTTGTTTCCGGTAGTCCATGAGGTAGTGGCCATTTTTGTAAGCCAGTTTTAGATCCCTTTCATGTGTCACCCAAGTTAGAGAACGTTATTACCTTGAATGTGGCTGAAAGAGGGCATTGTACACCATTCTGCCAGCTCTGACCTACTGCTACTCTCAGTACCAGGGAGACTCTTTGCCAGTGGGGCACAACATCTGATCTGCAGTTAACTGTGAGTAAACGTGCTTATTCAAATAAAGGATTTTTTCAAAGAGATTAGTCTTCAGGTGTTAACTGGTGTGCCAAGGTTATACAGCAGCAACAAGTCCTAGAGGCCTGCGTGTATGCAGGTCCCTGGAGCACTTTTAGTGGGTACTGCAGTACACTTAAGGCAGGCAGACCCAGGCCCATCCCCCCCCTACCTGTAACACTTGTGCTGGTAATGGAAGCCCTCCAAAACCCACTGTACCCACATGTAGTTGCCCCCTTCACCCCTAAAAGCTTTGGTAGCGTTGTACATTTGTGAGTAGTGGGTTTTGGGGGGGGGGTTGGGGGGCTGAGCACCCAAAGTAAGGGAGCTATGCATGTGGGAGGTTTTTCTGAAGTCCACCGCACTGACCCCTAGGGTGCCCAGCTGGTGTCCTGGCATGTCAGGGGGACCAGTGCGCTACAAATGTTGGCTCCTCCCACGACCAAATGCCTTGGATTTCGCCAGGTTGGAGATGGCCGGCATTTTTTCCATTATCGCTGAAAAACAAACCCGGCCATTTCAAACCCGGCGAACTCCAAGGCATTTGGCCGGGCTAAACCGTATTATCGAAAAAAAAAGATGGACGGCCATCTTTTTCGATAATACAGTTACGGCCAGCTGTAGCGCCGCCACCAACATAGATCGCCGGTGATCTATTTGGCCGGCGACGTTCGATTATGCCCCTCCACGTCACATATTGATTATGTGTTTATATCATCAAGGTGGTTCGATCAGGTGTCTCAGTGCGATATAGGGCTCCCTACCATTTCAGACAATTGGTACGGTTTTCAGGTGGGGGAAGGGGGAGATTCCCAGCTGGTGCTTTCCCCCTTATTTGTATAGAGACCCGGATTTTAAGAAATTTTTAGTGGATAAGTGGAAACATTATATTGAGGACAATGTTAGGCACTTGAGTGATGTAGTGTTGTTTTGGGAAACTGCTAAAACAGTCTTGTGGAGGGAAACAATAGCCTACATAGCTTGTAAACGGAAACAGGCTGCTAGGGAATTGTTATATTTGGAGTGTCAAATTGAGGCCTGTAAAGCTCAGTGGCTCTGGACGGGGACAAAAGAAGCTTGAGATAATTTGCAGGCTTTGAATTCAAAAATCCATGAGAAAGCGACAAGATCTTACCTGTATTACTGCCATAAGCTGTATAGATATGATAATCATGTAGGTAAGCTATTGGCTCATTTGGTCCAGTCATGGCAAGGCCCAAGATTTTGTAAAAGTTTAGTGTGTGAGGGAGAGACTATCACATACTGCCAGCATATTTTAACTGCATTTAGCAAATATTTTCAATCATTTTATCAAAGTAGGAATGTTCCTGGGAAGTCTATTGAGGATTATCTAGCGTACATTGAGTTACTCCAGTTTGGGGAAGAGGTGGTTCAGTCCTTGTAGGAGCCTATTTCAGCATATGATATCTTGGCTGCCATTAAACAAGACTCCAGGACCTGATCGCTTTACAGACGAGTTTTATAAACTCTTGCAAGATCAGGCATCGCTGCCCTTGGAGGTTTATTTCCAGTAAGTACTAGAGCAGTGGGCCTTACTGAATATGCAAATTGTTCTGTAGTTGTTGTATTGCCTAAACCTGGTAAAAATCACTCCTTAATTAGAATCTTATTGCCCAATTTCACTAATACGTTTTGAATTACAATTGCTTGCTAAGATTCTAGCTTCATATTTGGCATATTTTCCCAGGGGTGGTACATACAGATTAGGTGGGGTTCGTCTGAAATAGGTAGCCTTGGCAGCGATGGGTCATTGTGCCACGCGAGGGATCCCTGTGTTATTAGTAATCTAAGATGCCCAAAAGGCTTTTGATTGTATTCACTGGCATTACTTGTTTCAACTTCTAGAGAGGTATGGGTTGGGGGGGTCCCTTTCTTGAGATGCTTAAACTGTTATACCATAATCCTGCATCAGCTGTTAAGGTCAATGGGCTTCTTTCTAATTGTTTCCCCTTGGGTAGAGAGATGAGGCAGGGATGTTTCCTATCCCCCTTACTGTTTATTCTAGCATTAGAACCTTTATTTATTAAAAGACAGCTGCGACAGCGATTCACATTGACTGTCATGCCGCAGGCAAAAGCCTCTTCTCTCTAGTGCGGCCCACCTCTGACATAACTTCCTGCTTCCTCAGAGGCAGGCCGCAGTAGAGAGAAGAGGCCAGTGCCAGCAGCAGGGCAGCATATGGGAATTGCCGCCCCTGCCGATATAGAATAGATTCTCAGAACGCAGCAATGGGGTGCCTAAAAGGGTGCACCCAGTTGTAGAACTGCACCCTTAGACTGTAAGCTCTCCAGGGACAAGAAAATACCCACTGGACCTGAATATATTGAACTATTACTGAAAGAGGTAACCCCCCCCAAAAAAAAAAAAAACTGTGAACAGCAATGGTAATCTTCAGAGCTTTGACCCTGGCCTTGATTGACATTTCTTCATACAAGTTTCAATCTTGTGCCAATTCAATTCCATTTTGTGTCTGTTATCTAGGGCAGTGGTTCTCAAACCTGTCCTGGGGAACCACCAGCCAGCTGGGTTTTCAAGATATCCCTAATAAATGTGCATGAGAGAGATTTGCATGTCTGTTACCTCCATTATATGCAAATCTCTCTCATGCATATTCATTAGGGATATCGTGAAACCCTGACTGGCTGGTGGTCCCCCAGGACAGGTTTGAGAACCACTGATTTAGGGCGTAATTTCTAACAGAACATCCCCAAATGGCATTCCACCACTTTCTCTCTGGGATCTATGGAAACAGAGCAGAGCTGGGACTATAAATCAGCTGCAGCTCACTGATAGAAATACAGCAGAGCTGAAGGTCAGTATGAATGACTTCTGAACCTCTAGCGCCCAAAGAAAGCAAAGAGGAGTCAGAAGTGTAGGAGCTTCTTACCCTGAGACAGGAGCAGCCACCTGGTCTTGATTTTTGCACGATTCCCTTGCACAGTTGAAGAGGCCATAAGGAAGAATGGACAAGGCTGAAAAGACAAAGAGTAAGTACTTGTCAGGCCCACTGCTTCACTACTTGGCTTGTTGGCTTCCAGGCTCCACTGCTGCTTATTGTGCTGGCTTTCTGGGCCCCGCTATCTCTGCCCCCGGTGATCACAATGGAGGAGGGGAAACAATAAAGAATTTGGATGGGTTTGGAGATTTTTCTGGTTTTCGATTGAATTTAATGAAGTCAGAGGCTCGGATGAAGTGAGTGGCAGATGGGAAGGGGATTTTCCCTTAAAGTGGGCAACTGGGAAATTTCGATACTTAGGTACGCAGATAGCAATGGATACCTCAACGCTTTACAAGCTCAATGTAGCAAAGCCCAGCTGGTAAGTTGGTCGGTCTTGCCGGTGTCATTGCTGGGCAGGGTACATCTGCTTAGGATGATCATTTTCCTGCAGTGGCTTTATGTCATGCAAGTGTTACCTTTGTGGTTCACTCGACGAGACTTAGAGGCGTTCTACAAAATGGCGGCAAAGTTCTGTTGGGGGGACAGAAAGGCAAAAATGAAATGGAAATTGGTGGTGGGTAATGTGAAATCTGGAGGGCTGGGGTTTCCTGACCTTAGAAGATATAATCAAGCATGTCTGCTCCGTTATTTAAGGGACTGGCTGTTGGGAACCAGTAATTATACGGATATGGGATTAGAGTAGGATTACTTTGAACCATGGAATGTAGTTTCGTTGCTCCATGTTCCTAAAGGGCGACTGCCAGAATGTCTCCAGGACAGTATTTTGTTGCGATCCCTGTGGCAGCTATGGAGAGCAGTATTGCCGCTATGGCGACAGACTCCGGTGACTAACGTGTGGCAGCCTCTTCAGGGGAATGTAGACTTTGCACCAGGAAGAGACTCTAAGGTGTTTCGCCAACTGAAGGATAAAGGAGTGATTAGGTTAGAACACTTAATTCAACAGGATGGTTCTCTAGTAGATTTTCAGACTTTTGCTGAGCTGGGAGGGCGGGGTCCCTTGAGCATATTGGCATTTGGACAGTTGGCTCATTACGTGCGATCGCTGCCGTCGAATAGCTTATCGACTGGTTTTGGGGAACAACTCCGTGCGCTGTTGGAAGGAGATGCTGCTGGTCAAGTCTCAATTGCCTGGTTCCATAGAGAGCTAGGCGGTAGAGAACAAGCCCAGGATCTACAAATGGTTGCGGATAGATGGAGTAGGGAGGTGGGAGTGCCGGTAGCTGCAAAGGTGTTATTGGCGGCCTTTCAAAGTGGTACTCAGTTAGTACATAATGCGTAACTCCAGGAGTGCTATTTTAGGACGGTGCATAGGGCTTACATTTCACAGAAACAGGCTGTTTATGTGGGGGTTATGGAAACTAAAAATTGTCTTAAATGTACGAGGGATGAGGCCACGCTTTTCCATGGTTTCTGGAAGTGTAGAAGTATCGCTAGCTATTGGGCCGCGATCTCCCGGTTTCTTCAAGAGGTTTTGGGAAGAACATTTCGGCTCACATTTGAAAGAGCATTATTTAGTGCCCCAGGTCAGTGGAGTGTAGGTACGCGTGGGGAAAAGTTGTTTTTAGGGAAAGCTTGCATTGTGGGGAAGAAATGCATATTAATGTATTGGACACAAGATCGCCCTCCCTCCTTTTGGCACTGGCGGAATAAACTGCATGAATTAATGATTTGGGAAGCTAGGGGTGCGGGTGTGTCTCCGGGAAGGCAGCGGAGGTTTCTGGCAGTATGGGGGACATATTTGAATGTAATCTTGCCGCAGGCGCGCAGTCAAATCCTGAACAAACTCCCTTGGCAGAAGTAATTTAGGTAGTTGGGCACTTTGAGCGTGGCACGGGGAAAGGGACTGCTAGGAGGGGGTGGGAGGAGGGGAGGGCTAGGGTGGATCGGTTTAGAGGTAAATGGAGTATTATTCAAGGTTAGAGGTTATTGGGAGGGTTAGGGGGGAAGAGGGAAGGGGAGAAGGGGGAGGGGAGGACATGATTTAAAGTGGTGGTCTTTTGAGCTGGAGAGCACCAGGCTGACTTATTATTGTCACCAGTTTATGTAGGTGTATGTGTTTGTTTAAACTACGGAAAGTTGCACTATAATAATAATAATGGGGGAGGAGGGAGGGCGGATTAGGTAAGAAGGGGGAAATTGTTATAAAATGGTTGATGACGGACCATTTTGTCTTATTGCTATTGTGTTTGTTTTAAGATGAGCCCTGTGTTTGGGCTAATTGTTAATTGCACAGAATTTTGTCATCAATAAAAACGTTAAAAACTAAAATATTATTTTAAATAATCTTGGAAAATAAAAAGGTTTTAACTTCTTCGAAAAAAAAAAAAAAAAAAGAATTTGGATGGAAAGGCAAGAGAGTGAGGGGGTGAAAGTCCAGGGAATCTGCATGACAGGACTGGAGGAACTAAGAGTTCTGAGTGAGATAATCAAAAGGAAATAGGAAGAGGTACAATTCTAGGAGGGGAGACAGAAGAGTTTATGAGTGAGGAGAGCATGTGGTGCAGCACCCTTTTATCCCTCATAGAGAAGGCAATGTACTTTTGAATTTCAGGACCCCCCCCCCCCCAACCCATCCAATGAGGCTGAGGAGAGCAGGCAGTGCAGCTAGTCTGCCCCCATCACCCAAGGCAGAGGAGAATAGCTGATTCTGCCTTGCAAAGGAGACCTGCACCTTACCAGCCAAGAAGGAAGAAGAGGAGAACTCCTGGAGAGTGCAATTTTCCAGGAAGGGGAAATTACTGACCATCATAGGGACTCAAGGGATTAGGGGTTGAGACCATTGGAAAAATCAAGAGGGAGCTTGTAATGAAGAACTTGGATCACAAAGACAGAGAAGAAGAGAAGGAGATAGATAAACAAACAGGACTAGAGAGCTGCATGGAAAAGGGGATTACGGAAATTCCATGGGTATGATTTCCAGGTTTGCCAGATTCCTGTGGGTTTGGAAAAAGTTGCCACAGATTTCCCATGAGTGTAGTCAAAATCTCTGGTGATGCCAGTGAGGCTTGGAACTCACTGACAGAGGCTACTGGAACACCAGAATGAGGCTTGGAATGCCCAGAGAGGAAGCTGAAATACCAGACAAACTTGGAATACTCATTGGATGAATACTGAATACCACGGAAAAATCCCCACGGAAGTCGAAGCAGGTAGGAGGCTGTTGGGGTTGGGAGGAAAGAGGGCTGTGAGTAAGTAATAGCATGGGTTCTTAGGGGAGACCTGGCACAGGCTTGGCCTTGCTGGGATATAGGGGTGGGCAGACTGAAGCAATTAATATTGTGGATCTGCATTCCTGTTATTACAGAGGTTATCACATTCAATTGGTGGCTTACCTTGCCAGAACCCAAAACACTAGTGATGTCATTAAAGAGAGACAAATGAGCGAGTGACGCTAACAGTGCACAACCGTGGGGAAGTTCTCTCAGCTGACTGGGTTTGTAACATCTTATTCTTCCTGTCTTGTTCTACAGAAAGAAGATCTCCTATATGTAAGGAGAACTGTTTTATGTAAGATGAGAAAGAAAAGGAAAGCGTGCGTATCTAATGTACAGCTTCTCCCAGAATTAAAAGTCATAAGCATGTCATTAAATCTGGCAAGTTGAATCTATCTAATGCCTCCTTACTGGAATCAAGCTCCTCCTTAAGTCCAGGAGGAAATATTACTCCTCCCTACCCACTGGTCACAAAACAGGACCCAAATTGGCTCTTCTTGGTGAAGTGTCTGAAAGACCATTGATGAAAGAACCAACTGTGCAAGACATCTCCTTTTCAGGTTTGGGTGTTCAACTATTACCGATCAAATTTCCTGATTCTTCCACCCAACCTGTGGAAAGTGCAAAATCTGATATTTCTTTAATGGACATTTGGAGTGTTGTAACTAATTTTGAAGGCACTGAGAGGGACTGTTTTGAACATGTTTCATGGACAAGTGGTTTTATAAGTCAAAATAAAAATAAATATTTGGTTTCATGCAGATCTCTTTTGTTTAAACATAACTAAATGGGCTATAAGCCCCTAATGTAGTCCATTGGTTTTCTTATATTTTGTTCTTATGATGACTTTTATACTGTGCCAAAACTGACGATTCTTATCTCTTTTATCTGGTCAATAATAAAAGGAGCTCATTTGAGGGGAGTCACCTGGTGCAATGAGCTGAGCAGCTGTGTCTAGCTGGAGCTCCAGAGCCCTCGCCCTGTTAAAGCTGGAAACCGCTCCATTAACTTTAATTACTGAGGCTGTTAACCCTAATTAACTTCTATGGACAAATACCTCAATAAAACTCCAGCTGGGATGACACTTAGAGCTGCAAAAAAGGAGAAAGATAAAAGCAAGCTTCACCCCAGAAGCCAAGATGGCGAGGGAGCAGTCCTTCTCTGAGTTACAACTTGTGCAGCTAACAGAAGCAGTTGAAAAGGCTTGGAAACCTAAATGGGAAGCTTTCAACCAAAAAATTGGATCTGTTTCACACAAAATTAGAGGGACTAGAGACTAGAACAGAGGACCTTGAAACAAGAGTCTCAGCCCTAGAGGATGATTCCCAGGGTTACAGCACAGACTTGCTTGTGATCAAACAGCAATTGCAGGAGCAAGCAGAAAAATTAGAAGACTTAGAAAATAGCTCTCGGCGGAATAACATCCGAATAGTGGGCCTAGCAGAAAGCATACCTGAACGAAACTTGGTGCCATGGCTGACGGATTGGCTGACTAAGGAGCTGGCGCTTTCTGATTCCTTGGGACCTGTGGTGATAGAGAGGGCGCACAGAGTAGGCCGCAAATCAGACCTGCAAAATAGGCCAAGAGTGATAGTAGCAAAGCTGCTTAATTACCGACACAAAGTTGAAAATCTAAATGGATTCAAAATACATCGAGCGGACTTAACCTATGAGGGACGGCATGTTTTGATGTTTCAAGATTACTCTGTGGGAGTACAAGAGCAATGGAGAAAATTTCATCCCATATGCGCTAAGCTGGCGCAGAAACAAATAAGATTCACACTTCAATACCCAGCACACTTGAAAATCCATATCCAAGGGCAGTGGCGAGTTTACAAATCAGTTGCAGACGCTAAAACAGCGCTGCAAGAACACAACATTATTGAAGGAGACTGATGTGTTTAGTAAGTGCTGTTGGGCATACGAGGTTTGCACAAGTAACTATAGTGAGTGGTGAACAAATCAGAGTCCAGGGCGAGGGCTTTCTGTAAGCCAGGTGACTGTACATCGCCAGGCCTCGGCCTGGAGATGGTTGGGGGTCTGAATGTGTGTTTGGGGATTGGGAGGGGAGGGGATTTGGGTTTTGTTATTGGTTTGATATGGAAGTTGGGGGTGGGATTTGGCATGCGGCAGGGTGTTAGGCTTACTCAATTTGTTTGGATGGGTTGGAAAGGGCAGGAGGGAGACAGAGCTGGAATGGTAAAGATGCTATGTCAACATGTGCTGGCAAGAAGCCAGATACTATAAGAAGTCAACAAACACTAGTAAATGAGTTGCGTATAACATATGTCTGCTAGAATAATTTCATGGAATGTGGGTGGCATTACCTCCCCGATAAAGAGATCTAAAATCTTAGCAGCACTGAAAAGGCATAAAGCGGATATTGCGTGTCTCCAGGAAACGCGCCTTACCGATCTAGAACATGCTAAATTACAGAAATTATGGGTGAGTGAGGTGTATGCGGCCTTATCCCAAGGGAGGAAAGGGGGGGTGGCAGTGTTGTTTCGGAAGGGACTCCCATACAAGGTAACCTTAATGGGTAAAGGGAGTAAAGGAGACTACATATTACTTAGAGTGTGGCTGCAAGGGATGGTTTTTTTGTTGCTAGTACTATATGGCCCTAACAATTATGATCCAACTTTCTTTAAGTCCTTGGCTGGAACTTGTTTACAACACCATAATGCTAGATTGATAGTGACAGGAGATTTCAATGCGGTAATGGTCAGGATTGTTCCAACCCGAAGGAATCACAATATAGAGGGGCACGCTCCAAAGAGTTCCAAGCATTTAACAAGACACTCAATTTGGTGGGCCCCTGGCGGATCCTACACTATGGAGAAAGGGACTACACAAATAGATTGAGGGCACATGGATCGTGCGCCAGGATAGATTATATATTATTAGACCGATCCATATTTCACCTAGTCAATACTGCCACTATAGGGCCAGAAGAAATCTCGGACCATGCTCTAATATGGGTGGAGTTGAATGTTACAGCTGGCAAAGGGGGTGCGAATGGATGGAGATACCCGGCTTACTTACACTCAGACCCACATTTAAAGAGCCATATCCACAAGAGCTGGGCAGACTATGTACGCTTCAATGGGGAGCATGCCGTAAGCCAACCCGAACTGTTTTGGTCTTCATCTAAAGCGGTATTAAGGGGCGCCATTATAGCTTACTGCAGCCTCAAGAATAAGAAGAGGGCGGCGGGGATACTACAGTTAGAGCGACAACTGAGTAGGGCTAAAAGAATCTACATACATCACCCATCTAAAGCTACCTTTGAAACCTTAAAATCCACACAGGTAGCACTGAATAGTTTGTTACATGAGAAAGAGACCAGGTCAGCCCTCTATTACAAATATAAACTACAGAGATTCGGTAATAAGACTGGTAGAATGCTGAGCCGTTTAATCAAGAATTGGGGGGGATCCCCGTACGGTTACAATGTTAAAAGACTTAAAAGGTAGGCCCACAATGGAGAAAGAGCAGAAAGGTCAGGTATTTACAGAGTATTTTGCTACCCTATATATGGCAAAGGCGCCCCCCCCCCCCCCAGAGCAGGCCATGCAAGAGTACCTACACCATGCGGGGCTCTCCAAAATCACAGCAGAAGAGCTAGAGGCCTTGAATATGCCCTTAGGGCTGGGAGAACTTCAACAGGTGATTAAGTCCCTAAAGCTGCGCTCAGCTCCAGGTCCTGATGGTTTCACAGGAGAATATTACAAAAGTCTACCTGGGGAAGCCCTGGCAGCTCTATTAGAATATTACAATGAGGTTATAGAAACGGGACAATTTCCAAGATATGCTAACACGGCTCTCATATCGTTAATACCTAAGCCAGGTAAACCCCATGACAGGGCTGAGTCTTATAGGCCAATCTCTCTCCTCAATGTAGACATTAAAATAATAGCTAAAACACTATGATCGAAAATAGGTGCTCAGATACAAACCTTTTTTCAGGACCTGGAGGCAGTAGGAATGACAGTGTCCACTATAAAATGTGCACTAGAGAAAAGAGGCCCCACCAAAGACTTAGGATACATTAAACACAAGTGGGAACAAGACTCGAAGGGGCATTTGGGGAACTGGGATGTCGAGGCTACGTTGAGACGCATTCCGAAGCTCACCACAGACGAGAGGCTCAGAGAGAGCGGATATAGAGTGACAATGCGAGCCTATATCTCAGGGCAACAATGGGGACATATGAATCCTACTAGGGATGAGAAATGTGCTAAATGTGACAATGTAGCTCCCACATTATTTCATGCCTTTTGGGCTTGCCCGAGCATTCGTGCCTTCTGGAGGCAAATTCAACGCTTCCTGATTAAAACGGTACAGGGATTGGCAGGGGGGACGTGGGACCATTATGTGCTGGACACACAGTCTGCGTTTAATTCACAGGCGAAAGGACCCAGGCTGTGGTGCCGCAAGGTCTGCCTGATAGCTCGTAAGACCATATTACAAAAATGGATATCTCAGGATCCACCTGCATATTGGCATTGGCGGAACCAAATACATGAAATGGCAACCTGGGAAGCTAGAGAGGCGAGAGGCAACCCAAAATGGAAAAAAAATTTTCATGCAAATATGGGGTCAATATATACAAGGGCTGAGCCCACGAGGAAAAGGTTTATTGCTCAACCATTTGTGATTCGTTTCCAGATAACCTGATTTATAAGTGAGTCCTGTTCCTGATGGGACTTGGGGGGGGGGGGGGGGGAGGAAGGGGAATGGGGAGCACGGGGGGGAGGGGGATTAAGGGGGGGGAGAAAATATGGAAAACCTGTTGATGGTAGACTTTACATAGCTTACACCAATGTGCGTTGGAAGAATTGATGTAATGTATTGGAAGTATAATGGTTGTATATCTTTGGTTGATCCATCAATAAAAAATGTTGAAACATAAGGAACCAGAAAAAAAAAAATAATAATAGCTAAAATGTTGGCGGAGAGATTGGCCCAGTTCTTACCGCAGTTGATCAACGCAGAACAGGTAGGGTTTGTGAGAGGCAGGCATTCGGTACACAATGTCAGGAAACTCTTGCTGGCAATTGCAGTATGTAAACAAGATGGAGGGCCCTCCTTAGTAGTAAGTTTAGACGCGGAGAAGGCCTTTGACCGGGTCGGGTGGGACTTCTTGTTTCAGGCCTTAGAAAGCATGGGTATAGCGGGGTGGTTCCTGCGGGCTGTTCGTACTCTACATTGCCAGCCCACGGCGAGGGTTCTTGTAAATGGCACAAGAGAGTCAGAGTTCCAAATATGTCGTGGAACGAGACAGGGGTGTCCACTCTCCCCGCTACTTTTTGTTTTGTCCTTGGAGCCACTGCTGAGGATCATTGCATCTACCCAGGACCTTGAGGGGGTCACCTTGGCAGGTCATGACATCAGGGCGTTGGCCGACGCAGATGATCTGCTGGTACTATTGAAAAACCCTACCCAGAGCTTAAGCAGGCTGCTGCAGATAATTGAACAATTTGGGAAATTTTCTGGCTTTAAATTAAATTTACACAAGTCCATTGCACTTCCCATTCTACCGGACGTCAAAACATCTTGGCCTGGACAGTTTCCCTTACAGTAGGCGCAGGGCATGATTAAGTATTTAGGAGTATGTATTCCAGCTAATTTGTCCCAGTTATATGAGCTAAATATACAACGCTTATTAAAAGACACTGAAAAACAATTGCAGGCATGGGGATCCCTTCCACTCTCTCTCCTGGGGCGTATTGCATTGTACAACATGATTGTAGTTACAAAGTGGCTCTACGTTTTTCAAACTCTCCCGCTTTACTTAAAGAGAGGGGAGGAAAAGAAACTAATGAGGTTAATGCAAAAATGTTTGTGGAGTGGGAAGAAACCCCACCTTTCCATTCCAACACTGAGTATACCAGTAGAATATGGGGGTTTGGGACTACTGAACGTGAAATATCTAACAATAGCTAGTGGCATGCGCCACATCACTGACTGGTTTCGCAGAACACAGGACCATACAAATACAGAACTGGAATTACAATTATACCCAGAAACGCACTTCAGCAGCTATTTGCACACGATGGGATTACCATTGCCGCCCCTACTGAAGCATACAGGAATAATGACATCAGCAAAAGCAACTTGGAAATGGATCTGTAAATTACACGGATTTTCTTCGAAGGTTACACCATACTTGCCAATATGCGGGAACCCTGCCTTTGCACCTGGAAGGCTGGTGTTCCGCAGATGGAAAAGGAAAGGGATAGTATACTTGTTATAAGTACTTACCCGTGAAGGACAGATAAAGCCATTTCAGGAGCTCTGTGCTGAATACGCCCTGCCGCCCTCCGATGAGTTCTATTATGCACAGCTAAAGCATTATATATGTTCCTTGTCCTGGGAGGCGCGGACGGAGGATGTCCAGGAAGAGTTGGCAACAGCATTCTCTTTAGAGGCACAGCAAAAAGTGCCCTTATGTTCCATCACAGGCACATCAGGGACACAGTTACCAAACTAGACTATGCCAAGTTACTGGCTGCCTGGAAACGAGATATCCCCATGGCCCTTACATTGCCTCAGTTCAAGTCCCATGTGCTTACAATGCGCAAAACAATGAACATGACGCAGCACTGGGAGTTACAATACAAATGTGCTCTTCGACTCTACATTTCTCCCAGAAGAGCTTTTCACATGGGACTCTCACCTTGGGGAGAGTGCCTCAAATGCAGGGATCCGGGGGCCACCCGTGGGCAAATGTTTTGGTCCTGCAAGGACATAGTCCGATTTTGGAAGGAGCTAGTACAATATGTTTCTGAGATGTGGAAGGCGGGCTGGAAGTATGACTCGGCGCTGCTCCTGGGCCATCCTGTTCTCATACACCCTGTCCCATCAGGATTTACCGCTTTTGTATGCAAAGCTATTGTAGTGGCTAAATAAGCAATACTCTCAGAATGGCTTACATACAACTACCCTACAGTATCGCAGTGGCGTGTGCGTATGATAACGTTACTGCGGGTAGAGAGGGTGGGAATTACAGACTTTAAAACGAAGACTGGAGTGTGTTTCCAACTCACTTGGACTCCCTTTTGGAATACTCTGACTCCAACTGCCAGGAGTAGACTGTTAAACTTCTAGATATTGCCCTGTACCCTGCGTTATTATGTTCATTTGATGCCTTAGCAAGGGAAAGGGGGGGTGGGAGGGGAAGGGGAGGGAAGGTTAAGTCCTATTTGTTGGGGTAGAAGTACTATGTGTTATTTGAGCCACTTGGGGGAAAATTATCAGACGTTCATACATGATGATGTTAACTTTTCTTCTTAAGTTTTGAATAAAAATGATTGAAACATAAAAGGAGCTCATTATGAACACTATCCACCCTAAAAGGTTGTTTTGTGGCTGTACATGAGGAATTGTGATATTGAATAAATAAGTATATGATTTTGTTCCTAGTCATGCATCCAAAGGCTATATAATCCTTTCAAGAAAGCCAGTAAATTGTTTAACATATTAGTGGAACATAACCACAGAGGCATGGTATGGTCACATTTTTAATATGGTAATACTAGAGCCCAGCTAAGGAACATGCTATTTTGAGTTAGTCCTCACTGGACCAAACTTGCTTCCCTTGTGCAATCATCCAGCTGAATAGGCAGTGTCTTAAAAGGTAAAGGATAAAGGATTTTTTTTACATTAATATCACACATCCCAAGCAAACTCAGGTTCAATGTGGCTTGAATTTGAAAATACAGTGAGACAGAATAATAGAACTCAGTTATATCATGGGAGCATGTAGATGAATATGTCTGAAACATTTAGCAAAGTTGAGATTAGCATATATACTGAACTGGGCATTTAAAAGGCTGTCCTTTAATGATGCCACATGTTCAGAAATCATAGCCATTAAGTATAGACAGTTATTCAAATATTATCACATGCATACACCAGAACAGGCATCCATACACACACTGCAAAAGTAAATAACTTATACAGAGTACATACAAAACATAATTTTTATTTTCTCATTTCCATCTTCCAAAATTCCAGACAGCAGATGTACAGATCAGCAGGACCCAAAGCAGTCCAAAACAAGTAAAGTCAGAAACAACACAGTTTATACCTAATTGTTCAACCACCCTTAGGATTCACCTTTGGGGTTAAAAAGCAAAACTATGTATATGTAAGGACTGGATAAATGAATTAAAACAAAGTTTAAAGCAAATGTCTTTAATATGTAATACTTGGTAGCAATAAACAGTGATTGAATATTCACATAGCAAGCAGCTTGAGCCAACAGATTTATTTTCCATTGAATATAACTAACTTTGTATGAACTTGGACAATGTTGGCACATTTAAACTGACTCTTGACAGAACTTCTGCATGAAGAAAGCTCTTCCCTCATTATTCAATACCTGTCTTTGAAATAGTAGCAATAAAACAAATTAAGCACATTTTCATAATATACCACTGAATTCCACAAAACAAAAGAAGCAAGTTCCCACATACCATCTTTTTCTTTTGATGCAGACAGGAAAACAAAGATGTTCAATGCTCCCAGGCTTCAACCTAATTAATGTTTAAAAAAAAAACATTGTACTTATAAATATAAACTCTGAATGTTAAACATCTGATTCTTATAACATGATGTTTGTTTTGGTGGCCCTTCACTAGATGAAAACTATGCACGAATTCAATGCCTGCTAGGATGCTAGGGACACACTCATTATGATTTAGAGCAAATTAGTACTCTAACTGATGAAACCGATACTTCCTCTGTGTACATCCATATGCTGCACAAGCCAGCATGTTTGAAATATAAGTGAGATCAAATAAAAATGCTACCAACAATAAAGAATAACAACATGGATGCAGTAGCTGTGTCAGGTTCTCCAGGGTAGTCTGGAATCGTGAGCCCTTGGGTTGCTGACGAGGAGCAGTAGCAGCAGGCAAAACCCTCCAACCAGGACTGGACCAACAGGACTGGAGTAGAAGCTGTAGGCAGGCTAGGCAGGAATAAGCAGAACCGGAATGGACTTGGCTTGGCAGGGACCAGAATCAGGAAACACAAGCAGGATACAGGAACTAGCGTGACTAGAACAGGACTTCACCTGCACTTGACCACCGTGGTGCGGGCAGCCGGCAGGACTTACTGGACCGAGTAGGGAGAAACAAGCTAGACTAGACAGTACCTCCTCCTCAAGGCCCCCCCCGGTCTCCACAGGCGATTCCGGTCTCCATGGGTAACAGTGGTGAAACCTATGGAGGAGCTTCAAAACATGACCATGGGTAGCTGGACTGGAACTTGAACAGGAATCAAGAACTAAACCGGGACTGGGACCCGGACTGGCATCAGGACTGGAACTTGGACTGGAACTCGGACCGGAATCAGGAGACGAACCAGGACTGGAACCCAGAGTGGACTCAGCATCTGGGCTGGCACTGGAACTCGACTTGAACTCAGTATCTGGGCTGGAACTGAAACCCGGACTGGACTCAGCGTCTGGGCTGGAACTGGAACTCAGCTTGAACTCAGCATCTTGGCTGGAACTGTAGCTTGGCGTAGACTCAGCATCTGGACTGGAACTCAACTTGGACTCAGCAGCTTGGCTGGACACACCCCTCAGGCTGGACTGCAGGTAAGCCTGGAGCTTGGGATTCTCAAGACGCTTTCTTTCAGCGACAGCTTCCGGAGTATTCCGCAGGGCTGGACAGGAGAAAAGTAGGTGGCGGTATTCGCAGAGCGGGGTAGAAGGGTTAATAGCAGAAACTAGGTTTTCAGCGATCATAAGCTCCTGGACACGCTGTCTCTCTGCTGCCGCTTCAGGAAGTCTCTTCAAAGCTAGATCAGACAAAAGTGTTCCACGAAACTTATAAAGTGTCATGAAAGGATCAAAAACCATAATTAAACTGGAACCAAACTTCACACGGGAAACAAGAGCTAAACCAGGGTGGTGACCCAGATTGCCAACAGGGGAACGAGTCCTAGGCTGAAAGCCCAGCTGGTAGGATGATCTTGCCGAGCTCATGGCCTTTGCAATCTGTCAAGTTCTCCAGGGTAGTCTGGAATTGTGAGCCCTTGGGCTGCTGATGAGGAGCGGCAGCAGCAGGCAAACCCTCCAACCAGGACTGGATCAACAGGACTGGAGTAGAAGCTGTAGGCAGGCTAGGCAGGAATAAGCAGAACCGAAATGGACTTGGCTTGGCAGGGACCAGAATCAGGAAACACAAGCAGGATACAGGAACTAGCGTGACTGGCACAGGACTTCACCTGCGCTTGACCGCCGTTACCTAGGGGTTGAGCCCCTAGGTGCGGGCAGCCGGCAGGACTTACTGGACCGAGTGGGGAGAAACAAGCTTGGCTAGAACAGGATTCAAGATACAGGGTCTCAAACAGACAGGGATACATACACAAGCTTGGCTAGAACAGGATTCAAGATACAGGGTTCAAACAGACAGGAATACAAGGTTCATAAACAAAAGGGAAAGGAAGCCAAAAGCAGACAGGGAAGGAGCAATCAGGGCTGGATTCAAGACAGGATTCAGGAGACTCAACCAGGCAAGAAACACAGACTAGGAACACTAACTAAGAAACAAGGCAAGACAAGGCAGAAGTGCTAACTGCACAAATACCAACCTGGACCTTTCGCGTTGCAAAGGCCAAGCAGAAAGTTTCCAGATGGTTAATAAAGGCCATCAGCAGCTGAGGCTCAGCTGTAGCAATCTCAAGGCAGCTAAGGGTGAGGCAAGCTGCCAAACCTCAAACCAAGTCTGGAGGGCTAGAATATCTGGACCGGACCGGAAAGAAAGTCTGGAATGTATAGGGAGACAGCAAGATAGTCTATGGCAATCACCAGTTCTGGCCACCAGAGGGCGAGGTGAGCACAGCCAAGGAAAACAGTCACAATCGTGACACGCTGATAGGTTTGTTTGCTTTGTTTTGGGTGTACGGGAATGTCAGCTGCGCAGGGGAGGCGGGGCTAAGCTAGCTTTAACTTTATGACATCATGCCGTCTCCTGTTCTCAATCTATTTTCTTTGCATAGAATAGCATTCCAGCACATGCACAGATTTATGTACATGTATCTCTAGGTTCCAAAACAATATTTATGTAGTCAGTTGTGTGTGCAAGATAGAGCTTCCACTAGCATAGACCCATATGCGCATGCACCAGAGTGCTCTCCCATGAAAGGGCACATTTTTTGTACTTTACCTATTTGCATACTAATTGGTTAATCCATTGAGGAGCAAAATGTGTGTGCTAAGTATTAACACAAGACGCTAACACAAGCTTACTGCATTGGTCCCTCTGTGTGTGTTACCCTGAGTAGTCAGTTTTAGCCAGTTTTTAAATAAATCTATCCACAGGCTTGCAAACACATTTTTAAAAGGCAGCTCTCCCCCGACCTCTCTCCCCAGATATGCTTCTTTAACCTACATGGGCAAAAGTACATGATACTGTTTCCCCCATGATCCTCAGGATTCTATATATTGTAGCGTTCTGTGCCAAAATCCATGTGTATTCAATAATAATGCTTGTAACTTAATTGGCTTAACAAGCCAACCAGCATTTTTAACAGTACTTAACAAGCAAAAATGAGCACTTATTGGCAATAATTAGAATTCGTATTCTGTAATGCACAATGCCTAAATTGTAATGCGTTTAGCCAAAAGGAGGTGCGGTTATGGGTGGGGAAATAGGTATTTTGTGGGCATGCCAAAATGTATGCACACTTTTATAGAATATGGCCCTCTCCGTCTAAATCTATGTGCTGTTATTTACACCATGTTTCCCTTGTGATGGATGCATGTACTTATAGGCGCTGGGATATCAACTAAGCGTATTCTAAATCTAGGTGCCACTTATAGAATACACTTAGGTGGTAATTTATTCCACGTGGATTTTTTAGGCACCATGTATAGAATCTAGCCCTATATGGGGATTACTGGGAGTATATAGGTACAGCTCTCTAGAGTCACTGGGGGGAGGGTTAGAGAGGCTTAAGAGGAGGGGGATCCAGCCCAGGGGCTTGGGTTCCAGGATAACCTGCAGAGGAAAAGGGCTGTTGAGTGATGATAGTTGGGGAGGAGTTACAACAAATAAAAGGGATGTCAGTGGGGAACACAGGGTCTTTGGTTGCCTGTACTCCCGCCGGAACCGTTGGAGGAGAGGAGGGTCTCAGAGTGGCAGAATAAACTAATGCTGAATTAGGGAGTAGTTGCTGCCCCTAAATGTAGTAACTGAGGAGTGAGGAGCTCAGTGGGCAAGGGGAGCCCAGCCCAGGAGCAAGAACCAGAGCAGGGGAAGCCTGTTCAAGGCTGGGGGGCAGCTCGGGAAGTGCATCTTTGGAAGGAGGACAGTCAAAAGGGTCTGTGCCTGAGGGAGAACTGGATTGTGATCAGGAGTATTCGGAGCAGCCTTGGATTATTGTTCACCCAAAGGGATGAGTAAAACGACAGGAGGAGTTGTAAATATGTGACTACTTTGGGATGGCTGAACGATACAAGCTGAGAAGTGATTGAGGTTGTAATACACGAACTTGATGGGACAGGAGAACTGATGAAACCAAATATTGACTGTACAGATGGAGTTATAAAATGGTTTACCTGCCAGTTGCAGAAAGTTCAGTATAATTGAGTTTGCATAAAGACAAAATCCTTGGAGTGCAAGTGAGGACACTTGCTTCCCCGGTCTGGCCAAGAACCCCTGTGAAGCCTGACTGTATTCCCCATTGCTTGCTGATGTCTATTCCAGCCCTTGACCCATCCCATGCCCAAACAGGAGAGACTGTATCGCGCGGAAAGAGTGGAGTGAGAGAGTGCTGGGGTGTGAGTAAATCATTTTGTGGCCCAGGTCAGACTTGGAACTGAGCTAGCGTGGTGAGACCCGGATTACAATACCAACAGAAGGGTGTAGGGGAAACTTCCTGTGGGAAAAGTTTAAAAAGTGCCCTCCCAGTCTCCCTGTGCCTCAGCTCTAATCCCCAGCTCTATCACTATATGTCCCTGTGACTCAGCTTTAATCCCTGGCTCTGTCCCTGATACTGTGCATGTGACCTTGGGGGCTCACTTTATCTCTCTGTGCCTCAGCTCTAATCCCCGGCACTGTCACTGTCTCTGACCTTGGGAGAGTCACTCTCTCTCCCTGTTTCTTAGCTCTAATCCCTGGCTGCCATTGTCTATCTCTGACCTCAGTAGAATCACTTTATGTCCCTGTGACTGAACTCTAATCCCTGGCTCTGTTCCTGACTCCTCTGTGTATAACCTCAAGGTACTCACTTTATCTTCCTGTACCTCAGTTCTAATCCCCGGCTCTGTCACTGACTTTCTGTGTGTAGCCTTAGATGGACCACGTTATCTGCTGGTGCCTCAGGTCTAACCTTTGGCTCTGTCACTAACTTTTAACCTCAAGCAAGTCACTGTATCAGTTTCACAACTATAGCAGGGCCAGTGGGACAACTATCCCAGGCACAGAGATCCAGCTTCCACCTTGCTGCTGCCTGCCACCTTCTCTCACCTTGTCGCTCTTAAAGTAGGAGAGGTTGTCATGGCTGGTCCTCCTAGGCCCAGTGGCATCATTTTTCATTCAGTGAGATCTGCCTGCCAGTGCATGCTCATAGCTCCCACCTACCCTGATGCACAGGTCCTCTATCCAATCATGATGCCTGCCTGAGGGGAGGCGGGGCCTGTGAGGGAGCACTGGCTTAAGCCTGGCCTCAAGTCATCATCAGCTTCATCCATTTCAAGAGCACCAAGAAGGGGCAGCAGTGAGAGGACAGGAGGGGAGTGTGAGGCCCATGAGAGGTGGGGGGGGGGGGGGGGGGGGGGGGAGAAGGGGGAAATAATAAGGTGGGTGGGAGGCATTATTACTGTGCAGTAACAAAGTGGGCATGCTAATGAACTGATTAGCACCAAGTGTTTTATTAAATAGTAGGGCTGCATTTCAATTAAAATTGTAATCATGATTAATCGCGCAATTAAAGGTACATTGTTTATTTATTTTTGTTCCCACTACAGCTGCTTGTGACTCTGGGCCTATGGAAATAATTCAACTGTATTTAAAGATCCCTCAAGAGGCTGTGTCTCATAATTTAGGCTCTAAAACCTTTTCTGATGTTTTGGTGTAACCTCAGTAAGGCCAACACCAAGTCACTCCAGTGCAAAACACTATATACAAACTTGTGCAAAAACACACTCAGAATCTTCCCAAACTATAACAACACTAACTCCCAGAACAGGAAGAGCTACAACCTTATGCGTGAAAAGGCAGCACTGTAAACATTATGCCAGGGCCCTAAAACACCAATATTCTACTTAGTGAAAACAATAAAATAAAACAAATAGCACAGCAACAAGATCTCTATGCAAAAATACTACATGCTAGCAGAATACTGCACCTTAGTCCCATACGAAAAACACATGACACAACAAATATAACACAAGGGACCAGAGATCAATAAAAGATATGAAGGCAAAAAACTGAACTGGAAACCTCAAGAAGTCAGACTCTGCATACAGCAATACTAGAGAAGTTGAAACTGAAATGCTAAATATCAGATGCACATTTACAAAAGCTGACACTATCCTTGCAAAATAAGCTAAGTACTTTATTACTGTCTTAATAAGTTTAAAAGATAAAAGCAAAAAACACTATAAAGTATTTTTGATTTATGTAAATTTAAGTGGACCAGTGACGAGCTGGGGTCATTTAAGCAACATTAGAAGAAACTGTTTTGCTTAACACCCAAACTGAGGTCCTAAAAAAACAAAAAAATAGATATCCAAAGCAGGTAGATTCTCTTACATAGTCTGGTATATCCTTTTGAATTATCTGCCTGGAAGACTATAGGTCTGTATCCTAGATACATTTACAAAAGCTGACATATTCCAGTTGGGGCTTAGACCTGCATATTACAGTTCTTACCACCTTGATAACCAATTTCAGGACAGGCTTAAGTCAGAGCAAGACATTTTTGATTTTACAATTTGATATGTCAGGCGCTTTTGACACTGTTGACCATAATATTTTACTGAGTCTGATGGATCAGTTTGCCATTTGTGGTGAAGTCGTTCAATGGTTTCTTAAAGTCAAGACAATATCAATTAAAGTTATCTGGTAACATTTCTTCACCCTGTGTGGGATGCCCAAGGGTTCCCCCCTTTCTCCCCTTCTGTTTAATATAATGATGGTCCCACTAGGTAATTGGAATCAAGTGGCTTTAATACATAAGTACATAAGCATCACCATGCCGGGACAGACCAAGGGTCCATCGAGCCCAGCACCCTGTCTCTGACAGCAGCCAAAAGAACAAACAATTTGTCCCACCCATCCCAGAAATAATGGATTATTCTCACGTCCATTCAATAACATTCTATGGCCTTTTCCTCGAGGAAGCCGTCCAACCCTTTTTTACAGTCCGCTAAGTCAACCGTCTTAACCACTTTTTCCGGCAACGAATTCCAGAGTCTAACTACACGTTGAGTGAAGAAATATTTCCTCCGATTCGTTTTAAATTTACTACACTGCAGCTTCATCGCATGCCCTCTTGTCCTAGTATTTTTGGAACGTGTAAACAGACGCTCCACATCGACCCGTTCCATTCCACTCATTATCTTATAGACCTCTATCATACCTTTATTTATGCTGATGATTCCACTATTTACATACAGGTTCTTTATTTCAAATCACTAAAACAACGACCCAACATGAATCGTGTTTCGTCCGTAAAGGCCTGCGTCAGGGGTCTATAAATAAACATAAATACAATCAATGAGCAACATTTAAATCTCATGTGTAACACACATAAATAAAAACATATATATGTATCAAAAAACATTTATCCATGAAAATGATATAAATATACATACATAGAGGAACGTACCTATTCACTTCCAATATAGAAAATAATCATGTGGATAAAATTAACAACCAGTTAACTTTTTACAAACTGAAATAATCTGTGATAAAGAAAAAGAAATAAGAAAGGCATTGTCAGCAAGCACCCCTCCGTGCTGTCCGTTCACCACCTCTCCGTGCTGTCCGCTCTCCACTCAACAGCTCTCCGTGTGGTCTGTGCGCAACTTAGCACCTCTCTGGGCTGTCCTTCTTCACCCACACAATTGGGGCTAATCCATCTCCTAAGCCAACTGCTCCTGCTCACTTGCAAAGAGTAATTTACAGTACTATTTATTCGGCAGAGTACTTTATTCCAGGGCACAACCAGCGAGAAAACAGCAAGTCCACTGTACTATAGCTGCTGGTCTCGGTGCACCTGGCTTCCCTTCTTCCCCCACCCAACAATCCCCAATAGTTCAGAACAGTTCAGTCTTGAAACTTCACAACTACTTGAAATAAACCTTTGGATCAGTCAATTCCTCTACTCCCTTTCTCCTACTGCTTAGGAGATAGAGGCATTTTCTCCACCCTCGCTTGTCAGACACCAACACTCTGACAACCTCCCACAAAAATGTCCAGACTGACCTTCTTCAGGTAATTAACCTTTGTCCTGAGCAGAAGAACTCCATTTGCTCCTGCTCAGCCTCCTTCATGACATTTTCACTGTTCTCCTCCAGCTCAATCTCCTCCCACTCCATGGAGTCTTCCCCCACCCTCTCTCCCAGGTGCTGCTCCTTCACTTGATTATCCTCCATCTCCCAATCACCTCCTGACTTTTCTGCCTGCTGGGAGTTGGAGTGTTGTTTCTCATGTTCCCTCCTCCCTTGCAAGTGCTGCTGGGTTCTGTAGTTCTCTTCCTTTCTTGCAAGTCTCCTACCCCCTTTTCCCGGCAGAGAGTGCTCTTCATTTCTTGGCTGACTGCCCCTGTCAGCTCTTCTCTGCTTTCCCTCTACCTCCTCCTTACAGCATATTACATGTCGTGTCATGAGATATGTATGAACATTACACAAAAGCATATGACTATATTTACCATTGTCCAACAAAATTGCCAATACATAAACAGTATATATTGTTAAAACATATATAACAGATTCATGCAAAACGAGGATAAATAGTTAATATTAATAATATCTCTATAGTTTTAAACAATAAACAAACAAATCAAGAAACCAAACAACAGGGACATTTTGTGACCATGCATCAAAACGGAAACCAAAACATAGAGATACGGATTTCGAATAAATAAATAATAATATAGTAAATATAGGAAAAACAGACCACAGATCTATGTGCAAAAAAATCAAAAAAAATGTGTAAAGGAAAAAGTGTATATATATACATAACAAATGAAAATATGTAAATAGAGGCACATAAAAAATATATATAAAAAATAAAAAAGTGTAAAAAGACATGTGACTTAAAAGCGGTTTCCCAAAGAGGCAGTGAAAACAAGAATAATAGAACATAGGAACTGCTTGACAAGACAGGTGCAAAGCGCCCCATTAGTCCCACATTGGGTTGAGAAGAATCATACTATAGAAGATCTCAGATTTTTTGTATTCAAAAAGATACAGATGTCATGGCGAGGAGGCAACGTTGACGTCAAGTTGTTGAGAGAAGAACAAAGAACAATATATACTCTAAACACGGTTATACCAAACGGTCTTAATACAGATACGGATTTTAGTTCTTTTTTGTAATACATGTTTCATGAAGACAACACAGATTTATTTATTTATTTATTTATTGCATTTGTACCCCACATTATCCCACCTTTTTGCAGGCTCAATGTGGCTTACAGAGTGAGGATATGTTAAAATGAGTATATGTGTGCTCACTTTATATATTTTTATTTTTGCATTCATTTTTTCGTTCATTATTGTTTTTCGCGTTGTTATATATTTTTACATTTTTTACTTTTAATTTTTTCATTTTAATTCTCACTTATTTATTCTTATTTTTTATATTCTTTTGTTTGACCTAACTATTTATATATCTTTTTACTATCTACATATTTTAATACATTTTTATGTTTTATGTTTATGGAGTCTAATATGGGGAAACTGGGGTTCATTCATATTTTTTAATAGATGTTGGTTCAAAAATATAGAATTAAGAGTAAAAGAGAAAAGTTTATAAATTCACCCATTTTTGAGTTTTAAATTATTATTGATCATCACATCACCAGATGATGCCCTCATTTACGTTTCTAATTTTTAATTGATGTTTAATCCCTTTTACAGTTGTTGAGTAAACTAACAATACATTAAAAAAAAAACCCACTTATTTAATGAGTGAAATATACATTCTGGATATTTGCTGTTTATGATGCATACATGTTTCGCCTCCCGGCTGTATCAAGGACCTCCCTCTTACGCCATTCCAGCGCCAGCTCAACCAATTTTAACAACGGAACTATTCATAGTTCCGTTGTTAAAATTGGTTGAGCTGGCACTGGAACGGCGTATGGGGGAGGTCCTTGATACAGCCGGGAGGCGAAACATGCATGTCAAGAATAATACTACTTGAGTTGTATGTGAAAATCATGATGTGAGAATATATTATGATGGGAAATAAGTACTGGGACTAATGAAAATAAAGACAGTCTAGGTGTAAAGTCCCTAGTAAGAGGGTTATGCTGAATACTGCCTGCATTTTTGTTTTATTAATGAATAAGCCATAAAAAAGTGCCCTAAATGACCAGATGACCATTGGATGGAATCAGGGATGACCTCCCCTTACTCCCCCAGTGGTCACTAACCCCATCCCATCTCCAAAACATGTGATTAAAAAACATTAATTACCAGCCTCTATGCCAGCCTCAGATATTATATTTAGGTCCATTACAGCAGCATGCAGGTCCCTGGAGCAGTCTAGTGGTGGGTGCAGTGCACTGCAGACAGGTGGACCCAGGCCCATACCTGCCTCTACCTGTTACACTTGTGGTGGAAACTGTGAGCCCTCCAAAACTCACCAGACGCCCACTGTACCCACAGGGAGGAGTGGCCTAGTGGTTAGAGTGGTTGACTCTGGTCCTGGGGAACTGAGGAACTGAGTTCGATTCCCACTTCAGGCACAGGCAGCTCCTTGTGACTCTGGGCAAGTCACTTAACCCTCCATTGCCCCAGGTACAAATAAGTACCTGTATGTGTAAGCCGCATTGAGCCTGCCATGAGTGGGAAAGCGCGGGGTACAAATGTAACAACAACAACAAAAAAAAATATATATATATAGATGCCCCCTTCACCCATAAAGGCTATTGTAGTGGTGTAAAGTTGGGGTAGGGGGGTTTGTGGGGCTCAGCAGACAAAATAAGGGAGCAACAGTGAGATGTGTACCTGGGAGCATTTATTTGAAGTCCACTGCAGTGCCCCCTAAGGTGCCCCCCATTACTCTCCTGGGATGTCTGTATGGCTAGTCTACTAAGAATACTGACTCCTCCTACATCCCAATGGCTTGATTTTGAGCATTTTTCACTTGGATTTTTATTTTTAAATGGACCAAAAAGATAAATGCACAGAGCAGAAAAACATCTAGAAAACAGCCATTTTCAGAAAAAAAAAAAGATAGACATTCTTCTGTTTTGAAAATGGCTACATTCCCCACTTGAATTTTGGACGTTTTTAGCAATTAAATGCTTCTCCATGTGTTTATCAAATTTTGTTTGGTTTTTTATCTAACTATATGCAATACTTGTTAGATTTACCTTTATGTAATGCTCATCCAACGTCAAGAGACTATCTTCTCCTCCACTTTCTGTGTTGTAAAAATCTTTGTTAAAGATCTATTCATTGTAGATAATACCTGAAGCTGTAAATAGCTGACATGATGGAAAGCTCATCATGAGAGCAAACAGCTAGAGGGCAGCATGACCTATGGGTCACAGGAAAAATGTGAGATCAAAGAAGTAAAGTTGTGCAGGTGAGTGGGTGGAACAGGAGAAGCTCGGAAGGAATGTAGATGACCATTGCAGCACTAAACATTGATTGTAAGCTGAGTGAAAATATTGCTGACATGATGATATGCCAACCATTGTGTAGAGATGTATATAAGTGATCCTGGAAAGGCAGAAAGCTAAGCAAATGTGGATTTACCATTGCAGCTTGTGAGTATTGTGATTTTGCTTCCTGTATAATGCTCTTATACAGCCTCTGTTCAAGGGAGGACAGTTGACAAAAATACAAGTTTTTTTTTATTCTTTCTTGCTGAATATTGTGAATGTGATTTGTATAACCTAAGAGAATAAGGAGGTTTTAAACATCATGATGCAAGCTTCACATACCAAGCTACTAGGAAATGGAATTTCCTGCCAAAGTCACTCAGATATGTTACTGACTACTTGAAATTTTGTAATTTGTTGAAAGCATTCTTATTTAGAGAATTCCTCACCACTGTTGGTGATTGCATTCTTTTAGGGGGTCTTTTATTAAGCCGCGGTAGCATTTTTAGCTTGCAGTAGAAATCAGTTGGCAGTAAATGCCAAGACATCCATTATATTCTAATGGATGTCTCAGCGTTTACTGCCAGCTGATTTCTACCACAAGCTAAAAACACTAGTGCAGCTTGGTAAAAGATCCTCTCTGTTAATTTATTTCAACATGATTCATCATACCGCTTAGATGTTTTTACCTATTATTATTTTGAATTTTCATTATAGTTCTCTTATTGTAATTTGCTTTAAAAGTTTGATGTAAGCCACCTTCCCCTAGCCTTCTATTCCCTTTCATCTTTAATCAACTCTCCATTACCATATTTCTAACCCCTGTAATCACTATACTCGTTTGTTTCCTTGTTCTCCGTCTGGCCTCTCCTAAATAGTTTCACTATTTGTACCTGCTCCCACTTTCTCCCCTCCTCACTCTTGTAGCCTGACAATTCCCTGCCCTTCCACTCCCCCAGCATCTTCCACTCCCTTCTCTCTTCCCCCCTGTCCCCTCTGCCATGGTCCAGCATTTATCCCTCTCAATTCCCTCCCTCCCTCACTCCCTTCTGTCCCTAGATTCAACATATCCCTCTTTATCCTTTCCCTTTCCTGTGTATATCTGTCAGGTTCTCAGGTTCAGAGCCCGCGGGACTGGGCTCTGGAGCAAACGTGAGCCCTTGGGCTGCTGACGAGGAGCGACAGCAGCAGGCAAAACCCACCAACCAACACTGGGTAAGCACAACGGCAGGGACTGCAGGCACTGCCCAGCGAACCGGAACACCTGGACTGGAATCCCCCGGACTGGAGGACACAGGACTGGAACACTGGACTACAATCCCCCGGACTGGAACACACTGGACTGGAGCACACCAGACTGGAACACACACCGGACCGGAAACACACTGGACTGGAGTACACTGGACTGGTCCCCCGGACTGGAGGACACAGGACTGGAACACAGGACTGGAGCACACTGGGCTGGTCCACACAGCTTCACCTGCACTTAGCTACTAAGCCCCCCAGAAGTTGAGCTCCTGGGTTCGAGTAGCCGACAGGACTTACTGGATACCGGATGACATATGGACCAGGACTGGAAACAGAAGTGCTCCTAAACCTAAACTGATCTACGTGCTCCCAAGCCCTAAACCAGCAGGAGTGTTCCTAACAGTAAACTGACAAAAGGACTTCCTAAGCCCTATACTAAACAGGAGCTCCTAATCCCTGCTCAAGAAAGGGACTTCCTAAGCCCTAAACTAACAGAGCAGGGAACTAAACACAAAGCTAACACAGGTGCTACTAAGCACCAAGCTACAAGCAGAGCTCTACACTAACAAGCTAAACACAAAACTAACAAGCTACCTAAGCACTGCTCTAGCAAGCTAGATACAACTAACAAGGTGCTTCCTAAGCACTACTCTGGTAAGCAACCAGAAGAGCTCCTAGCACTAAAAGGGAAGACAAGGGAGCCACAAGGAAAACCAGGGAAGCTAACACATAAGCCAGAAGTGATTCTAAATCACCAAACACCAACAGCAAAGACTGCAATGCTCCCAATAGCACAAACACCAGAAGTACTTCTAACAGCAAACTCTGCAGTGTTCCTAACAACACCAAACCCTGAAGTACTTCTATCAGCAACAGAGCTTCCAAAGCCCTACACACAGCAATGCTTCCAAAACCAAGAGGGAAAAGCAGGGGGACCAAACACCCTAACACTAACCTGGACCTTTAGCAAAAGCAAGCAGGGAAACTAGACACAAAGTCAGAAGTGCACACTGCACCACCCTACCTAAAGCAAACACCACTGTTGCAAAGGCCCTGAAGGAAACAACACCACTTCCTTATCAAGGCCCTCCCTGATGATGTCACACTCCCTAGACCTAGGCAAAAGCACACTGACCCAGAGAGGCCCAACCCACACCAATGCAAAACCGTGAAACACTTGAAGCCAGTACACCCAAAGAGAGGTAGAGCAACTCAGGCAACACACAGCTGTAGTAAAGTGAAACAATTAACCCCATGCTGCTGGAAGCTGCCAGCACAGAGAGACAGAGCCAGCTCAGAAAGGACAGACAAAGAAACAGAAGCCAGCTAAGAAGCTGACCCCCAGGAAAGAGGTAAGTTTGAGAGGGGTTCAGACCCCAATCATAACAGCACCTCCCCCTCAAGGCTCCCGTGTCCCCACGGGAGCTCCAGGTCTCAAAAGACAATTTAGGTCTCCATGGGTAGCTGTGATGAAATCTCCCAATGGGTTTCACAACATAAATCTGGATGGCTGGGCAGGAAGTGACAAGTACATCTGGAACTTGGATACCAGAGTGGCTTTGGCCGCCACGAGGCTCTTTAAGACGGCTGCTAGGCAGGATCAGTGTCTTGGATCCAACAAGTGGAGTTCTATTCAACAGGAACCATCTCCTGAAGGAGTCCACAACTTCCTTGACTTCCTGGCACTCCACTGTAGCAGCCAGAACTGGGCTAGAGCCCACACCCATTCTGGAATCTGAAGCCAGACAGGAACTCGAACTGGACTTCAGACTGGACCTTTCTTCTTGGCTGGAGCTAGAACTCAGGAGGAGATCAACATCTTGGTTGAAGTGGGAACTCAGAGTAGACTCAGCATCTTGCCTGAGACTGCAACTTGGTCCGGCATCATCATCTTGGCAGGAACTGCCACTCAACTCGGACTCAGCATCTTGGCTGGACTCGGTACTCAGCGTAGACTCAGCATCTCGGCTGGCACTGGAACTCACACCAGACTCAGCATCTTGGCCGGAACTGCAACTTGACCCGGACTCAGCCTCTTGCTTGGAACTGGAACTCCAACTCTCACCGGACTCAATATCTTGACCAGAGTTGCAACTTGACCCGGACTCAGCATCTTGCCTGGAACTGGAACTCCAACTTGGCCCGGACTTGGCATCTTGGCCGGGACTGCAACTTGACCCAGACTCAGCATCTTGCCTGGGACTGGAACTCCAACTTGACCCGGACTCAGCATCTTGGCCGGGACGGCAACTCTCACCGGACTCAGCATCTTGGCCGGGACTGTAACATGACCCGGACTCTGCATCTTGCCCGGGACTGTAACTCAATTCTGATTCGGCATCTCGGCTGAACTCTGCACTCGGTGCAGACTCAGCACTCATCGTGGACTCGTCATCTTGGCTGGGCTCTGCACTCGGTGTAGACTCAGCACTCATCGTGGACTCATTGTCTCGGCTGGACTCTGTACTCAGTGCAGACTCAGCACTCATCGTGGACTCAGTATCTCGGCTGGCCTCTACACTCAGTGCAGACTCAGCACTCATCATGGACTCATCACTCGGTGTAGACTCAGCATCCCGGCTGGGACTGCAACTCGATCCAGCCTCAGCATCTTGACTGGAACTGCAACTCGATCCAGACTCAGCATCTTGACTGGAACTACAACTCGATCCAGACTCAGCATCTTGACTGGAACTACAACTCGATCCAGACTCAGCATCTTGACTGGAACTATCACTCGATCCAGACTCCGCATCTTGACTGGAACTGCAACTCGATCCAGACTCAGCATCTTGACTGCCCATGCTGCAACTCACTCCAGACTCAGCATCTTGACTGGAACTACAACTCGATCCAGACTCAGCATCTTGACTGCCAATGCTGCAACTCGATCCAGACTCAGCATCTTGACTGGAACCGCAACTCAATCCAGACTCAGCATCTTGACTGCCAATGCTGCAACTCGATCCAGACTCCGCATCTTGGCTGCCACTGCTGCCACTTGATCCAGACTCAGCATCTCAGCTGCCACTGCTGCCACTTGATCCAGACTCAGCATCTTGGCAGGCAAAGCCCTTCAGGCTAGACTCAGAAGTTTGGCGGGAAAAATCAGGAAGCCACCTTCTTTCAGCTTGGGCTTCTGGAGTATCCCGCAGGGCTGGATCCGAGAGAAGCTGGAAGCGATAAAAGAAGAGCTTGGTAGAAGGGTCAATAGCAGAAACTGGGTTCTCTTCGAACCCAAGCCAGGAGACACGCCTTCTCTCCGCTGCAGCTTCAGGAGTATTCTTCAAGGCTGGATCAGACAAAAGTGCAACCCGGTAATCCTGGAGTGTCAGAAACGGATCCAGATCAAAAATGGGGTTGGAACTGGGATCCAAACTGGTATTAGGAGGCTCAGTAGACAGCGCCACTTGAACTGGATGCAGAGACTTGGCTTGAAGCGCTGCTTGGACTGGAATCGGAGACTCGGTCGAAAGCATCCCTCGGACTGGACTCGGAGACTCGAATGGAAGCGCCACCTGAACTGGCATCGGAGGCTCGGTCAGAAGCGTCCCTCGGACTGGACTCTGAAGCTTGGCTGGATGTGCTGCTCGGACTGGATTCAGAGGCTTGTCTGGGCGCGCTGCTTGAACGGGACTAGAACCCTGCTGGGCCCAGAGCATGGAATTCCCAAGACGTCTCCTCTCAGCAACAGCTTCAGGAGTATCCCACAAAGCTGGATTCAAGACCAGGCTGCGGCGATATTCAGCGAGCGTGATAAAAGGGTCCATATCTGAAACTGGGTTTTCAGCGATTCCAAGCCACCGGACACGTTTTCTCTCAGCTGCCGCTTCAGGGGTCTTCTTCAAAACAGGATGAGACAAAAGTTTCCCACAATACTGACGAAGAGTCATAGAAGGATCAAGCACAATGATGGAGCTGGACCCCAGCTGGGTCAGCTGGGCGGGGGTTCTTGCCGGGCTCATGGCCTTTGCAATCTGTCAGGTTCTCAGGTTCAGAGCCCTCGGGACTGGGCTCTGGAGCAAACGTGAGCCCTTGGGCTGCTGACGAGGAGCGACAGCAGCAGGCAAAACCCACCAACCAACACTGGGTAAGCACAACGGCAGGGACTGCAGGCACTGCCCAGCGAACCGGAACACCTGGACTGGAATCCCCCGGACTGGAGGACACAGGACTGGAACACTGGACTACAATCCCCCGTACTGGAACACACTGGACTGGAGCACACCAGACTGGAACACACACCGGACCGGAACACACTGGACTGGAGTACACTGGACTGGTCCCCCGGACTGGAGGACACAGGACTGGAACACAGGACTGGAGCACACTGGGCTTGTCCACACAGCTTCACCTGCACTTAGCTACTAAGCCCCCCAGAAGTTGAGCTCCTGGGTTCGAGTAGCCGACAGGACTTACTGGATACCGGATGACATATGGACCAGGACTGGAAACAGAAGTGCTCCTAAACCTAAACTGATCTATGTGCTCCCAAGCCCTAAACCAGCAGGAGTGTTCCTAACAGTAAACTGACAAAAGGACTTCCTAAGCCCTATACTAAACAGGAGCTCCTAATCCCTGCTCAAGAAAGGGACTTCCTAAGCCCTAAACTAACAGAGCAGGGAACTAAACACAAAGCTAACACAGGTGCTACTAAGCACCAAGCTACAAGCAGAGCTTTACACTAACAAGCTAAACACAAAACTAACAAGCTACCTAAGCACTGCTCTAGCAAGCTAGATACAACTAACAAGGTGCTTCCTAAGCACTACTCTGGTAAGCAACCAGAAGAGCTCCTAGCACTAAAAGGGAAGACAAGGGAGCCACAAGGAAAACCAGGGAAGCTAACACATAAGCCAGAAGTGATTCTAAATCACCAAACACCAACAGCAAAGACTGCAATGCTCCCAATAGCACAAACACCAGAAGTACTTCTAACAGCAAACTCTGCAGTGTTCCTAACAACACCAAACCCTGAAGTACTTCTATCAGCAACAGAGCTTCCAAAGCCCTACACACAGCAATGCTTCCAAAACCAAGAGGGAAAAGCAGGGGGACCAAACACCCTAACACTAACCTGGACCTTTAGCAAAAGCAAGCAGGGAAACTAGACACAAAGTCAGAAGTGCACACTGCACCACCCTACCTAAAGCAAACACCACTGTTGCAAAGGCCCTGAAGGAAACACCACCACTTCCTTATCAAGGCCCTCCCTGATGATGTCACACTCCCTAGACCTAGGCAAAAGCACACTGACCCAGAGAGGCCCAACCCACACCAATGCAAAACCGTGAAACACTTGAAGCCAGTACACCCAAAGAGAGGTAGAGCAACTCAGGCAACACACAGCTGTAGTAAAGTGAAACAATTAACCCCATGCTGCTGGAAGCTGCCAGCACAGAGAGACAGAGCAGCTCAGAAAGGACAGACAAAGAAACAGAAGCCAGCTAAGAAGCTGACCCCCAGGAAAGAGGTAAGTTTGAGAGGGGTTCAGACCCCAATCATAACAATATCTCTCCCTCCCTCTCCTTCACCCCTGTGTCCAACCTCTTTTCCCTCCTCCCTCTCTCCCATTGTCCACATCTCTCTCTCTTCCTTGTGCCCTGGGTCCACCATTTCTCCCTTTCTTCCTCCCCCTCCCCATGCAGCATCTCTCCTTTCTTCCCAGTTCCATGTCCAACATTTCTCCTTCTCTCCCCCTGTGCATCTCTCCCTTTTTCCATCCCCTCCACCATCTCCACTCCATGTCCAACATTTCTCCTTCTCTCGCTCCTCTCCCCGTGCAGTATTTCTCCCTCCCACCCCATCCCATGTCCAGCAATTTTCCCTCTTCCCCTACACCCTATGCAACACCTCTCCCTCCCTCCCCTCCAACAATTAAACTCTCTCCCCCCACACACACAAACACATGCAGCACCTTTCCTTCCCTCCCCTCCACCCCCATGCATTTCTTTGTCAATGTGATCCTTGGTCTGAATCTCCTCTCCCCCCCCCCCCCCACCTTCACAAACATTTCTCAAGTCAAAAGGTTGCTGGCAGTGGCAGCGATTCCCACATGCTGCTTGTGGCTAATCCAGAAGCCTTCCCTCTGCCACGTTTTGCCCAGGCAAAAACAGGACGTTGCGTCAAATGGGGGCGGTACGTGACAGAGGGGAGGCTTCCGGGTTAGCTGCAAGCAGAGTGTAGGAATTGCTGGCAGCAACCCTATGACTTGAGAAATGTTTGTGACGGAAGGTAGGGAGATGCAGGACTGGCAACCCTTTGACTCAAGAAATATTTGTGAAGGAAGGAAGGAAGGAAGAGAAGGAGATGCCGTGAAGCCCAACTTGCTCCCCCCCCCCCCCCATCTCAGCATTGTCAAGGGTACAGAGCTGCTGGGTGGGCCCAGACCCACCCTTGGCTATGCCCCTGCCAGGAGTAACCTGAGGAAATACTTCTTTGTAGAAAGGGTTATGGATGCATGGAACAGCCTTAACACTGGAGGTGGTGAAGCTGAAGACTGTATCTGAATCAAAGCTTGGGACAAGCACATAGAATCGAGAAGAAAGGGATGATGAGAAACTATTCCTTGAGAAGCAAATCTTGGCATGGAGTTTCTTCTGACATGCTTACTCATTGCAGGGGACTGAAAGATTAAAATAAAGTGCAGAGTGCAGAAATAACAAAAACCAGATACGAGGAGGCAGAGCCATCTAGCTGGCCAGGCAAGATAGTACAGAGAGAAAAATGGGCAAGCATGGGGGGAGGTCAGAACATGCTCAGAAAGGCCCTTTCTAGGCTTTTCTGAGCTCTGGAGAGCTAATCTGTTCTAGCGCTATCAGATGATCTCACCAGTAGGTGACTGTTTCATCCTGCTTGTCCATGGAAGGAAATCACTCAGCAGATCCTTTTCACATTTGGCTCTCTAGCAGAGTTCAAAGTATTAGGTCAAAGTACTTAACTAAAACTAAAACTAAATGTATATTTTAAAGTAAAAGTACAGTGAAAAACACATTTAAAAAATTTACTTAAGTGAAAGTTAAAGTTATTGACTAATATATTACTTTCTGAGTAAAAAGTAAAAGTGACGCGACCACAACAAATGCAAGTATTAACATTTTTTATCCCAACAACTTTATTGCTCTGCAATTAAATACACTTTGCTTTTAGTAAGGCTACATTTTTTTTTAAATGACTGTTATTCATGTGAGTGTGCATATGTGCCATTAATCCAGCTAAAAAAAGTTCAGCAACTGCACTGGCAGAAAGTGGATTGTTCAGTTTGATAAAAAGTTACTTCAGATCAGGCCAGGCTGCAATGATACTGATTTCTTCTGCAGGTTATGATCAAGGGAATATGTCTGAAACACTTTACTTTCGTATAGCAAAGAGTACTTTATCACAATTATTGTCATTATCTGCATTAGAAATAGAACTAATTCGTCACTTGCATCTTCATCTTTGTTATCATTGTCATGCTGTCCAATTACAAATAAAGCTTTCACAAAGTTGGAATTGTTGTTGTTCTAACAGCTTTTTGTCTGATGGCAAACTCTGTTTGAATATCTTCGAGAAGTGATGCAAGAAAGTCAAATGTGTGGGAATCCTTCAGTCTTAAGGCCAGACAAGAAGACTTCGTCTCTAAAGACTTTTATCAATCCAGTGAACAGTCACCCCAATGTAACATTTTCCACAGGATGTCCAGCAGTCTGTTGTGGTAGGCTTATGTCTGTTCACCGAGAATTACAACCAGCTCCAGCTTCATCTCCACTTCACAGTGACCCAACTCATCACTGTTCTGTTTGTGTGGAAACCAATAACCAGTTCAGCAAACACAGGCAACGCCACTGTTCTCTTAGGCTATATTCACTGAACAGCAAAATAGAAGATGAGATGATCCACAGTTTGTGTGACGAGGTTTACAATAGCAAAATCCTATTCCCAGTTTTGCTGCTTCATTCGGTTTACTGAGAAATCGTCAATTACATCTCGCTTCCGCTTTTGCTTTTTACTTTAAACTGCAAGAACAGGATGAAACTTTTTAAAAGTAGTAAAAATTGGTGAAATTACTTCAGTAAAAGTAACAAATGTTATCCTGTACTTCTTTACAAGTAAAAGTGACAAAACTTTTACTAAGTACAGTAACTAGTTACATTTACTTACTTACTATTCAACACTGCTGTCTAGGACCTCATGCTCTTTCACTGCAGCCTTGTATTAGAGCAGATACACCAGGGGAGGCTGGCAGCTCCTCGCTCACTCTGTCAGGAGGCTCCCAAGGAATGCCTCAGCAGCTGTGCCAGCTATTCAAAGCCCAGGGTATTATCATTCCAAGGCAGGCTGGAACTGACATGACCAAGTGTGGCACAGGATGAATGAAATTCTGTGTAGACAGGGAAGCCCATGCAGCCACTAGGAATGATGAGCACAGAACTGCTAAACAGTCACTGGAAATAGCAGGTGAAGATTTAAAAGCATTTATCTCGTTAACTTTGGGAGTTAACCAGATAAATGATTGTTTTTAAGCTTCCTGGGTTGCTAAATGCATGACTTTTGGCCAGACGTATTTAGGAGTCCTTTAACTACGTTGTGGGAAAAAAGGCCCTGCGGTAGCACTGGGATAGGGTTACCATATGTCCGGATTTACCCGGACATGTCCTCTTTTTGAGGACATGTCCGGACGTCCGGACAGGTTTTGCCAGTCCGCGCGTTTGTCCAGATTTCTGGACAAATGGGCAGGCGGCGGGCCTATCTTAGCCTCCCCTTCCCTTACTTACTATCTACTGCCCTGGTGGTCTAGTGACCTCTTTGGGGCAGGAAAGAGCCCCCTATTTCCTGCCCGGAGCGCTGCTCTTGCCCTGCATCCTGTTGCTGTGATGGTCTCGGGATTCAAAATGGCCACCAAGAGTTGAAGTGGCCTCGCGAGACTTCAACTCTCGGTGGCTATTTTGAATCCTGAGACTATCACAGCAACAGGAGGATGCAGGGCAGGAAAGAGGGGGCTCTTTCCTGCCCCGAAGAGGTCACTAGACCACCAGGGCAGTAGATAGTAAGTAAGGGGAGGGGAATATGTAACCCGGGGGGGGGGGGGGAGTGGAGGGGAATATGACAGGGGGCGGGGTGAGGACGTGAAAGAGGCGGGGCAGGGGGCGGGATATGTGTCTTCTTTTTGAGAGGACAAAATATGGTAACCCTACACTGGGGGTCATTTTTCCTGTGCGCCAGGGCCCTTTTTTACCACAGTGGGTAAAACGTCCCTAAAAAAATGGCCATGTGGTAGGATTACTATTACCACATGGCTATGTGGGGGGAAGCACTTACCACCACCCATTGAAGTGGTGGTAAGGGTTTCTGCGGTAACCCAGCAGTAACTGGGCAGCACACAGTGATGCCTGATTATCACCGGGTTAGCGCCGCGCTATAATAATTAAAATAATTTATGGCATGCCAGAAATGGCACACACTCAAGGTGAAACTACCACTGGTGGCTGCATTGGGCCAGTGGTACTTCCGGGTTAGCGTGCGGTAAGCCTGCGTTGGGCTTACCGACACTTTGTAAAAGGGCCTCTCAATGCTCTGGAGGATAAAAGCCATCTATGAACTACAGGTTTACATGGATACAAGGGGAGAAAAAGTATAATAAAACCGAGCTCTCTTTCAGTTTTCAACTTAGACAGACATAGCTCTGCATTTGTCAAGCCTCTGAGCCTTATAGGGCGATTCTTGTCCCAAAAGAACATCACAAAGTGACCGGGCTGGCAGAAACCTGTAACAGAAGGGAAAATTCAGACTTGTATGGTAGCCTAAATCAAGTATAACAACTTCCCCCAGATTCTATAAATGGCACTCAAACTTGTGTGTGCAAATTTGGGTGCGTGCCCAATGAGTGCGCACAATTCAATTGAATGAGCCAATTAGCACCAATATATAGGTGCTAACATTCAATTATTGGCACTCATTGGCAACAATTTGGATGTGTGTGTGCATCTTCCTAAATGCTATTTATAAAGATGAGCGTGCAAATCTTTTAGCTCGCATCTCAAAGGGGGCGTGGCCATGGGAGGACATGGGCAGGTCAGGGGCATTCACTAAAGATGCATGCAGTATTATAGATTTGGGGGATTCATGCCTAATTTACACATGAGTATTTACACCAGGTTTCATCTGGATACCGCAGTTACGTGCTATTCTATAAACGGAGCCCAACTCGGAGTACCATCTATAGAATAGCGTTCTGCGTGTGTGTGTGTGTGGGGGGGGGGGGGGTTGTGCACAAATTTGGGTGCCATTTACTGAATCTAGTCCTTTATGACTATGGAAACTCAAACTCTCAACAAATAACATAGTACAGACTAGTCAGTAACACTTCCGAGACCAATGTAAGAATAACCCAAAGATGAGAACGTCCACAAGCTTAGAGTCTAACATTTCAAAATGACAGGGTGCCAAACCCAATATAAATGACCCCTCCCTGGATATTAGAGGTGCTCCTCACTCGCTGGCACCCACAGAGCTGGCTTCTGTGTCCACAAGGAAATCCAGAAGAGGAAACCAAAGTTCTGCAGAAAAAGCAGTGCAGTCCACAAAAGCAGAACACACCTCTTCAAAAGATAAAAGACTTTTATTCTTGCCACTTTAAAACACAACCTGACATGGGCACATTTCACCTCTCTAGAGGCTGCATCAAGGGTCCCAAAGGGCACAAACACCTAATAGTAGATTAGTCCAAACCAAAAGCAGAAAAAGAAAACAGCTCAGCATTTAGCAGCAGGATTCTCACACAAAGTGTCTCCTCCTTTCTGCATTCTGCCCTTTGAGACCTTAATAGTTGTTAACCCTTGACACAGCCTCTAAAGAGGTGACATGAAGCGGTGGTCATGTTAGGTTGTGTTTTAAAGTGGCAAGAATAAAAGCCTTTTAACTCTTTAAGACACGTGTTCTGCTTTTGTGGGCTGTTCTGTGTCCACAAGCCATCAAGAGCACACAGATCCTTTCTTCATATAGTTTATAAGACAAATAAGAATATTTGGGATTTCATCCACACAAGGCCCAACAACACTGGACCTTACAGGGCCAAATGTTTATATTTCATTTCTTAAATATTGCATACTAGTTGAAAGGGATTAAAGCAGTGTGCATTGAGATATGGTAAGTATTTTTCTGTCCCTGGAGGGTGTAACCAGGTCACTCTTCCAGGTGAGAGCCGGGGTCGACCCTGCTTAGCTTGGCTAGCTTTTCCCCGGTACGAGCTGCAACCACCGCCTTGCTGCACTGCTTCTGGCCTAGTTTAACTGCTGCCCAGCTGACCTGCGCCAGGATCAGCTCACAACTGGGACACACAAACTCCAGTAGTCTTATAGTTCTTGAAAACCACAGGTCTTTATTCTCTCAGCATCTTTTAATACAGCTTTAATCTTCAAGCAGTTACTTCCTCAAGAATGCAAGAGTCAGTTCAGTTTTTCCACATTCAGCTTATTAACACAGTCCAATCTTAACTCAGAATATAAACCTTTGTCTTGCTCCTAATTGTAGCCTCCCCTCATCAGCACTATCTTCTACCCTTAGATAGTTTATGGGTTAGCTTCTTCCACCAGTGGCTTCCCCACTGGATTATTTTATCCTCTCCAAGTATGCACAGCTTGGGCCACACTCCCGCCACCAAAGCCTTTACCTTTCCTGAGGAAGTTTGAGCAAACCTTCCAACCTCCATGCACTCCTCCTTACCTTCTCCTTCTACCTCCTCTTTATTCCACTCCATCTCCTCCTCCCCAAGCTCCACCAGCTGTTCCCCATCTCCAGGATCAGACCTCATCTCCCAATCAGTCACTCCACCCTCCCCCTCCTGGGAGTTCAGCTGACCCTGCACTGGCTTCTGGGAAGTGTAGTTTTTCTCCTGCATTACAGCTTTCCCTGGCAGTTTGATCCCTAGAGGGCGCCCTGTTCTCCCAGCTGGGCTGAATGAACGGGGATGATGCCGGCTGAAAGACCCACTATCCCCTTTCCCTCGCACCAGCCCTCCAGAGTGCTCACAAGGGCTTATGATCTAAGTTTGTGTTTAAGGCAATGGAAGGTTACGTGACTTGCCCAAATCATCAGGAGGCTCGAGCTACAGTGGAATTTGAACCAAGCTTCCCTGCTTCTCAGCCCACTGCTCTAACCATTAGGGAACTCCTCCATTTCCTTTAAAATTTTAATTCAAAACTATCTGTACCCTCGTCAAAAGAAATTGCACGATGTGACACCCGCCAATGATCAAGTGGCCCCCACACTGTGAAACTCACTCCCAGAGGGGCTGTGTCTAACTCGAGACTATCTCTGCTTCAGGAAGCAGGTGAAAGCCTGGCTCTTCTCCCAAGCTTTTAATATATGTGACAACTGACTATCCACTCACTGTGCACCTGGACTAGCTTGCTGCAGCGGTGTAGCCATGAGTGGCCCGGGTGGGCAAAGGCCCCACTCACTTTGGGTTTAGGCCCACCCTGTGGCAGCTGCAGCACACATTCTCAGTGTGCTGAAGACGCCAGCTGAAGACATCTTTTGCTGTAAGCCCCAGATCTTGTCAACACTGGGAAAGTCAGTGGCGCACTTCCATTCGCCAGTGCCTACACCCCTCACTCATACTCGGTTCATGCGCATGAACTCAGCATGAGTTGAAAGTGAAGGTATCAGTAGATGGAAGTGTGCTGCTCACTTCCCCCATGTTCCCATGGCCAGGAGGAGGGGTTCCAGTGGAGGACATCTTCAGCTGGCGAAAATTGGGGGGAGGGGGGGGGGGGAGGGAGGGAATTATGCATGTATTCACCTCTGGCTACACCACTGGCTTGCTGCACACCCTGTAACTTAGACCAGTTCCTCATATCTTACTTAACTGAATATATAATTTGCCTTTAATTTATTCATCCATCTCTTTAGCCCAATGGCTTTGTCCTACTAATCTTGTCCCCTCTATATATCTCCATTACCCTTGCCCCCTCAGCTACCTATAGTACTAAGATGCTCCTCTCTATTGTACAAACAGCATTAGATCTTATCTATATTATTTGAATGTTCTAATGTGTGCTTACTAGGTGTTTTATGTTGACTTTTTATTATATCTGTTATATGAATGTTCTTCTGTGCTGTCTATTATGGTATTGTTTGTGTTCTGCTGACATTTATATTTCTGTAATATAATTATTCTACCATGTTGTTAAATGTTTATATTTCTTTTTTTTTTTCAAACTTTATTTACTATTTTATACCAAATTATCAATCTTACAAACATCAGCATCTCACATTTACCAGCTAACATAGCATATCTTCATCTCTTATGCATTACAAAAAAACATGGAACGCTTCACGAATTTGCGTGTCATCCTTGCGCAGGGGCCATGCTAATCTTCTCTGTATCTTTCCAATTTGGGTATATGGGCTGCTGAAGCGAGCACAAATGTTTATATTTCTGATACTATTTTATGTTAGTTCTATTATTAGATTTCAATTTGTCATCTCCAAATTTACTTCATTGATTGTATTTATTCTTATATTTGGTCATTTTACTATTGTTATGCTGTTAACAAAATTGTAAGTTTTATGCCAAGCTGCTTGGAATAAAACATGAATCTCTTTGTAAAGGTGATTAAAAAATAAAATGAACAATCACAAAATAAAATAAAACAGTTATAGCACTTCCAATCAGGTATGCAGTCATCTCCTCACAGCAGGACAGCACATTTCTAGCTTCTGGGCTCTTTCATCACACACCAGTGCTGTAGGAACCTGTTCATAAACTTGCAGCTAGGACTGCCATCTGGATTCATGCCATAAGATCAGGTTACCAGATTTTTGCCTTACAAATCTGGGCCATCTGGATGGGATTGGTACAGGAGCAGATGGGGCAGATGGGTGGAGCATCACAGGATGGGGTCTTCCCATGGCAATTTCCACCAAAAAGTTATACTCTTCACCTCTATCTCCTCCCCATTCCAGTCCAGCCAATTCCACCTTTCTCTCGTCCCCCTTATGGTCCAGCCAATTCCATCTCTCTCTCTTCCCACCCCCACCCCCATCCCCAGTCCCTCAAACTTACTTTCAGGGCTCTCGGCTCCTTCCTTCTAGAAGTACAGGGCTGCCGAGAGGGGGGGGACAGGGGGGGACAAAAGTCCCCGGGCCCGGGCCTCCGGAGGGGGCCCGGCGCCACCGCAGTTCGGGCCCGCCCGCCCTCCGTTGCTCCACCGCAGTTCGGGTCCGCCCTCCCTCCGTCGCTCCACCGCAGTTCGGGCCCGCGGCCCCGCCCGCCCTCCGTCGCTCCCGGAAGTTGGAACTATTCTTAAACGCCTCCTTTCACCACCTTCGCAGCAAGCAGCAACAGGGCAGGCCACTCCTTCCTTCCGTGTCCCGCCCTCGCCTGACGTAACGTCCGCGAGGGTGGGGCACGGAAGGAAGGAGAGGTCTGCCCTGCTGCTGCTTGCTGCGAAGGTGGTGAAAGGTGGCGTTTAAGGTTAGTTCAGGGCCCGGCCCAGTAGTGGGTGGAGGGGGGGCCCGACGACGACGATGACTTCGGGTGGGGGGCCCGGGGGCGGCCTTGTCCCGGGCCCGGATCTGGCTCTCGGCGGCCCTGCAGAAGTACAGCACTGTGATGCAGAAGTTCTCCTCAACCATACTGTGCATCTCAGCCAGGTCCTGCCCCCCAGCTGAGGCACACAGCCTGCTTGAGAAGAGTCTGTCTATTGCAGCACTGTACTTCTGTGCTGCCACCAGAGGGAAGAAGCTGGAAGCCCTAAAGAGAAGTTTGAGGGAAGGGGTTGACGCTGGCAGTGGGAGGTGGTAAGAGGGGAAGCAGGCGGGAATATATACACTACAGCACCTCTATCATCATTGTTAAAATCAGGGACAGATGGTTGCCAATCAAGGAATTGTCAGGGACAGGAGCCTAAAATTGGGGACTATCCTCAAAAATCAGGGATATCTGGTAACCCTACATAAGGAACAAGCTAACCCAGTCCTGTACCATGCAAAGCCCCGAAAGTGTAAACCCTGGACTGTATTTATTTATTTATTGGGATTTATTAACCGCCTTTATGAAGAGATTCACCCAAGGAGGTGTACAGCATGTACAGTTTAACATAAAACTTACAATTTTGTTAACAGCATAACACTACTAAAATAACCAAGAATAAACATAAATACATGAGCTAAACTGGAAAACAGTAAATTGAAACCTAATAATAGAACTACTGTGAAACAGTATCAAAAATATACATACTTGACAGCACTGGAATTCAATTATCAGAAATATAATACAATGTTAGCATAATACATAGTATAGTAACATAGTAGATGACGACAGAAAAAGACCTGCAGGGTCCATCCAGTCTGCCCAACAAGATAAACTCATGTGTGCTACTTTTTGTGTATATCTTACCTTGATTTGTATCTGCCAATTTTCAGGGCACAGACCGTAGAAGTCTGCCCAGCACTAGCCCCGCCTCCCACCAATGGCTCGGCTAAGCTTCTGAGGATCCATTCCTTCCGAACAGGATTCCTTTATGTTTATCCCACGCATGTTTGAATTCCGTTACCGTTTTCATCTCCACCACCTCCCGCGGGAGGGCATTCCAAGTATCCACCACTCTCTCCGTGAAAAAATACTTCCTGACATTTTTCTTGAGTCTGCCCCCCTTCAATCTCATTTCATGTCCTCTAGTTCTACCGCCTTCCCATCTACGGAAGTGGGAAAACGTGGGGTATAAATGTGTTAAATAAATAAATAAATAAAATTAATACTAATGATACATCTAATAAGCATGCATTCAACTAACATAGATATGATGCTAAAGAGTTTCTCCAATACGACTTACCATGTAGCTGAGAGACCAAGACCAGATATATGATGGGAACAAGATGCATGGTACAGAGTCAGTTGGGATAATTTGATGGTTAGCTAAACTCAAGGCAAGTTCTTTGAATAGCTAAGCAAGAGATAAGGAACTAATCTAAGTTACAGTATGTGTAGCAAGCTAGTCCAGGAGCAGAATGAGTATATAGTCAGTCACCCTATGTATTAAAGGATTGGGAGAAGAGCCAGGCTTTCACCTGCTTCCTAAAGTAGAAGTAGTCTCAAGTTACACGTAGCCCCTCTAGGAGTAAATTCCAGATCATGGGGGTACTCCTGAGAAGGCTCACTGGCGGGTATTCCATCGTACAATTTCTTTTGACGAGGGTACAGATAATGATGATCCTTGAGAGGACCTTAGAGCTCTCAAAGTTGTGTAAAGGGATAACTTATTCTTTAATTATTCTGGCCCATTTTGTCTGAGGACCAAACATAGTTTTAAGTTTAGCCCTGAAAAGTACTGGTAGCCAGTGTAGCTTTCACGGGAAGGGTGTGATGTGGTCACGCCACTTGTTGCCTTCTATCAGTCGTGCTGCAGCATTCTGAATTACTTGGAGCTGATACAAACTCTTTTTGATTTGGCCAGTGCACAGGGCATTACATTAGTCTAGGAGTGGCCTAGTGGTTAGGGTGGTGGACTTTGGTCCTGAGGAACTGAGTTCAATTCCTGGCACAGGCAGCTCATTGTGACTCTGGGCAAGTCACTTAACCCTCCATTGCCTACTGCATTGAGCCTGCCATGAGTGGGAAAGCACAGGGTACAAATGTAACTTAAATAAATAAAAATCATGGCATGGACCACTGTGGTCAGACTCGTCCTCTCAATATATGGAGAGAGATTTCATAGCTGCCATAGGTGATAGAGACAATTTTTGAAGGTTGTTTGAATTTGTGGGATCAGAGTGAGTGATGAGTCTATCAGTATCCCAAGATTCCTGACCTGCGATTTTATAGGGAGTTTATACTTCCCAAAAGGTATTTTGAGGTTTAATTTGTCCTCTTGTGTTTAGTATCCTAATAATCTCTGTTTTATTTGGGTTCGGGCAAAGTTTGTTGTTGTTCACCCATTCCTGAGTAGCAGTTAGGCAGGCAGTCAAATCAGTGGCGTAGCCAAGGGTGGGCCTGGGTGGGCCCAGGCCCAACCACTTTGAGCTCAGGCCCACCCAGTAGCAGCACACCTATGATGTGGCTGGGAGGGATCCCCAAGCCCCACCAGCCAAAAACTCCCAACGACTGTCCCTCCTGCATACCTTGTAAATAGCAGATCTTCGCCTGTAACAAGCAGCAACTGATACATACTGCTCGCACTGGCCCCACAGCCTTCCATCTGACATATTCCTGCCTATGTGGAAATAGGAAGTTGCATCAGAGGGAAGGCTGTGGGGCCAACATGAGCAGTGTGAATTAGTTGCTGCTCACTGCTGGAGAAAATCTGCTATTTAAAAGGTATGCAGGAGAGGGGAGATGTTTGAGAGACCATATGGTGTGCGGGCGAGAGAGGGAGAGACCAAATCACTTGTGGGACAAATGGAGTTCTTCTGCCCACCCATCTTGGACCCAGGCCCACCCAAAACTGGGTGTCTGGCTACACCCCTGAGTCAAATTACTCAGAGCTGGGGTAGATCTGGTTCAATAGGTATAAGTAATTGCACATCATCAGCACAGATGTAGAATTTTGTGTTCATTCAGGGCCGTGCCAAGGGTCTCTGGCGCCCCCCTGCAGACTACCAGTTGGCGCCGCCCCCCCCCCCAAGGCAGCGATTCCCCTCTCTCCCTGAGCCCTACCCTCCCACCCATCCATGCCCATCTGTCCCCTGCCCCCGCCATTCATCCCGATCAAGCAATTCCCCTCTCTCCCTTCCATGAACCCTGCCCTCCCATCTATGCTCCTCTTTCCCCTGCCCTCCCGCTCCCATGTAGGAACTGCCTGCCCTCTTCTCCCCCCCAAGATCCCTTTCCTTTTTTTTTCTTTTAAATTTACCTTCCTCCGGCAGCGCAGCGTCAGTGAAGGAGGCGGCGCTCCCAGTCCCGACGTCTCTAGCCTTCCATTGGTTCGCTCAGTGTCCCGCCTTCTTCTGACGTCAGAACAGGTGGGGGTGGGGATGGCATCTCATCCCTGCCTCAGGCGGCAGATTGCCTTGGGCCACCCCTGGCACTAACCAGTTAAGTGCCGCTGAATATGACTGGTTTGCCCCGAACAAGTGATTGAACTGGCCAGGAGCCTTTTCTGGGTAGTTCCATTGCTTTGAATATTGACCCCTTACTGGATAAAGCCCGACATGCTCCTGTCACATATATACAGAGTGAGTGCATGAGATTCTGTCTCTGGGCTGTTCTCTGCCAAACAGTGCATTCCATAACACAGCAGAACTGGATATCCCCCACTACCATCTGCCATCTGAAAACTTATGACAGGAAATCCAGAGCCAGCACTGACTCCACCCCCAGCTGCGTGTCCTGGCTTAGCAGCCTGTGACATTCCTCTTTCAAAACACCTCATTAGAGGTGGTTTTAAAAACAGTGGGGCTGATATTTTAAATGAGAGACTTCTACCTTGTGATATGTCACTGGCTGGCTGTGGAGCATATTATTCAGGGGCACTTAAATGACTAGACCCTGATGCTCAGAACTCCTGTGGTAAGACAACAGCGCTGAAATTATATCGCTAGAACAGCGCAGAAAATTAGTTTGCCAATGCTCAAAGGAAATAGTATGCAAATTATATGCGTACTGTTCAAACGAATGTGGAGGGGGGGGGGACATGCTTGTCGCATGCACAGAAGAGTTTCGCGGTTGGACAAAGCCGTAGCGGAGAAATTAAATGAATTCTTTGCTTCGGTCTTCACCGAGGAGGATTTGGGGGGGACACCGGTGCCGGAAAGAATATTTGAAGCGGGGGAGTCGGAGAAACTAAACAAATTCTCTGTAACCTTGGAGGATGTAATGGGTCAGTTCAGCAAGCTGAAGAGTAGTAAATCACCGGGACCTGATGGTATTCATCCCAGAGTATTAATAGAACTAAAAAATGAACTTGCGGAGCTACTGTTAGAAATATGCAATCTGTCCCTAAAATCGAGTGTAGTACCGGAAGACTGGAGGGTAGCCAATGTTACTCCGATTTTTAAGAAGGGTTCCAGAGGAGATCCGGGAAATTATAGACCGGTGAGTCTGACGTCGGTGCCGGGCAAGATGGTGGAGGCTATTATTAAGAATAAAATTGCAGAGCATATACAAAAACATGGACTGATGAGACAAAGTCAGCACGGATTTAGTGAAGGGAAGTCTTGCCTCACCAATCTAATGCATTTTTTTGAGGGGGTAAGCAAACATGTGGACAATGGGGAGCCGGTTGATATTGTATATCTGGATTTTCAGAAGGCGTTTGACAAAGTGCCGCACGAAAGACTCCTGAAGAAATTGCAGAGTCATGGAATCAGAGGTAGGGTATTATTATGGATTAAGAACTGGTTGAAAGATAGGAAGCAGAGAGTAGGATTGCGTGGCCAGTATTCTCAGTGGAGGAGGGTAGTTAGTGGGGTCCCGCAGGGGTCTGTGCTGGGTCCGTTGCTTTTTAATGTATTTATAAATGACCTAGAGATGGGAATAACTAGTGAGGTAATTAAATTCGCCGATGACACAAAATTATTCAGGGTCGTCAAGTCGCAGGAGGAATGTGAACGATTACAGGAGGACCTTGCGAGACTGGGAGAATGGGCGTGCAAGTGGCAGATGAAGTTCAATGTTGACAAGTGCAAAGTGATGCATGTGGGTAAGAGGAACCCGAATTATAGCTACGTCTTGCAAGGTTCCGCGTTAGGAGTTACGGATCAAGAAAGGGATCTGGGTGTCGTCGTCGATGATACGCTGAAACCTTCTGCTCAGTGTGCTGCTGCGGCTAGGAAAGCGAATAGAATGTTGGGTGTTATTAGGAAGGGTATGGAGTCCAGGTGTGCGGATGTTATAATGCCGTTGTATCGCTCCATGGTGCGACCGCACCTGGAGTATTGTGTTCAGTACTGGTCTCCGTATCTCAAAAAAGATATAGTAGAATTGGAAAAGGTACAGCGAAGGGCGACGAAAATGATAGTGGGGATGGGACGACTTTCCTATGAAGAGAGGCTGAGAAGGCTAGGGCTTTTCAGCTTGGAGAAGAGACGGCTGAGGGGAGATATGATAGAAGTGTATAAAATAATGAGTGGAATGGATCGGGTGGATGTGAAGCGACTGTTCACGCTATCCAAAAATACTAGGACTAGAGGGCATGAGTTGAAGCTACAGTGTGGTAAATTTAAAACGAATCGGAGAAAATTTTTCTTCACCCAACGTGTAATTAGACTCTGGAATTCGTTGCCGGAGAACGTGGTACGGGCGGTTAGCTTGACGGAGTTTAAAAAGGGGTTAGATAGATTCCTAAAGGACAAGTCCATAGACCGCTATTAAATGGACTTGGAAAAATTCCGCATTTTTAGGTATAACTTGTCTGGAATGTTTTTACGTTTGGGGAGCGTGCCAGGTGCCCTTGACCTGGATTGGCCACTGTCGGTGACAGGATGCTGGGCTAGATGGACCTTTGGTCTTTCCCAGTATGGCACTACTTATGTACTTATGTACTTATGGCCCAGCTCCTGTGAGTATGCACCAGGCAAACCCGAACGTGAAGCACACATTGGCATCTGTTTTCTGTGCCTTTAAATATAAGCTTTTACATTTTTTTTTTACTTGAAAGGCTTATATTTAAACGCAGGAAACAGGTGCCAATGTGTGTTTTCGCTTTCAGATTCCTGTACATTTGTTTCTCATTACTGGTGCTCAGGGGCTTGCACGGGCTTCCTTCTGCTTCAAAATTAAAGAAAAACTGGCAGATTTTAAAGAGAGAATCGTGAGAAATCCTCTCCTCAAAAACTCTAATGCCTGCTCTGAGCTGACATCATTTTTTCAGCAGTAAGGGCAGCTTTGTTTTGTGCACTGTTCTCTGCGCATTGGGAGGGAATAGGAAATGACCTCATTAACATCTGTTTGACTACATTAGCATGCTACTTGTGCTAATATTTGGTACACATCTCCCATGCTAGAGCCTCTGAGCATTCTGCGCTTACTAATGCAGGCGCTAATCCAGCGCTAATGGCCTCTAGCACCCGCGTTTGCTTCTGACCATTGGGGCTCTAGTGCCACAGAACTTCTGCTCTGACTGCTGCAGGATTATCTGATTTGTGACACGGTAGTCTCAGAAGTTACTTGGGTACTGCAACGCCTACGTTGGATCGTACAAACGGCAGTCCTGGATATTCAGTGCCAGTCCTCAGATAGGGTCTAATTTATGAGAACGTAAATTTATTGTGTGGGGACTCAACACAATATAATTCAAGTTTAGCGTCCCAAACATTCATCAGTAGAATAATCTTTATTGGAAAATAACTTATCCACAGTCAACGTTAATCATATTCAAAGCTGCGTTACAAAATCAATTCACATTTGTATGAATTTTTCTAAAGGGGATCATCAGAGTATCCTGCAGCACACACCATATGGGAACTAAGTCCCTTGTGGTAATGGTGTGGCACAAATCGTCATAGATCTGCTAATGTATTTTGTGGTTATTGTTTTCTTTTATAATTTTTTTGAAAAAAAATATTTTTTGAATCTTAATTGTATCTTTAGCATTCATGCTCTAAAGTCAATGATGGAATTAAGATGAAAAAAAAGTATGCACATCTTATAGCACTTAATTGGCAGCGATTTTTCACCACGGATAGGGGCATGAACTGAATATCCAGCAGTGGAGGTGTGGCTTAATGGTTAGTGTAGTGGATTGCGGACCTGGGGAACTGGGTTCAATTCATGCTGCTGCCTGATAGTCAGCAGTAGGTTGAGATCCTGGGGAACCAGGTTCAGTTCCCTCTGCAGCTCCATGTGACCCTGGGCAAGTCACCAAACCCTCTGTTGCTCCAGGTATAACAAGAGTACAATGTGCTACTTAGATTGTGAGCCCACTAGGTCTAAGTGGTATATTAATACTGAAATGAATGAAAGAAATGAATTTAAAGAAACACTGACTGCCATTGCTGAATATTGGGCCCATTAAATTTAGTCATCAGTGTTCAGAGCTTTTAATTCATACAGGGGTTCTTTTACAAAGGCACGGTACCATTTTTACTGCACGCTAATGATTAGCACATGCTAAATGCTAGAGATGGCCATAGGACTATATGGGCATCTCTAGCATTTTGCACAATCTTATTTTTAGTGCGTGCTAAAAATGCACTAGCGTGCCTTTGTAAAAGGACCCCACAGTGCCTTTCACACAAAAATGATTCTGAAAGTGCTTTATGATGACACACTTTGGAATTCTCTACCCAAGCAGTTAAGGTACTTAGAAGATTGTCTGAGGTTCCGTAAATTACTAAAGGCTTTTCTATTAAGTGCATATCTTATCAAAAGACAATAAACTAATGTTGTCGTCTCTCTTATTTGTTTCAACATAACTAATACTCTAGCCTAGCTTCATGACAACACACAATTATTCCTAATATGTTAAATGTTATAATTAATTATCTGACTGGATTATATTTTTGATGTTTTTCTTGAATGTAAGCCACATTGAACCTGAGCTTGTTCGGGATAATGTGGCATAGAAATGTAATAATAATAATAATGAAATATCTCATATATCATTATATTTCAGGTTTATAAGACCTGCAATGTGGACAGGGCAGAGCCAAAACCAGATGCAACTGCCAGTGAAGTGGATCAACCTTGTGAATGAATACTGAATAACTGATTGTCCCAGAGGAGAGAGAGAGGGCTGTTTCTCAGGCTTTTCTTGATCTTCAAGGGGCAGGAGAATGCCCTGGTCAGTACAAAGGACTTGCCAGTCCGGATTCACAGCTTTCTCAAGAGTGAAGACCTCCAAGCAAGCAGACTTTTACCAGCACTGAACAAAATGCAGCAGGCCAAGGTAAAGATTAAGGGGCCCTTTCACCAAACAGCAGTAAAAAGTGACCTTAGCGTGGCCTTATGTGGGCCATTCCCATGCACTAAGGCCATTTTTACTGCTGGGGTAAAGTGACCAATTTTTACCTATTGTGTAGGCAGTAATGGCTCACATGCTAAGCACACACTAATTGGTTAGCGTGTAGCAAATGAAGCTGCGCTAACTGATTAGCGAACAACATCCCATTCTCTGGCCCTGGTGCTAAGAAATAAGTTTTAGTTTTTAGCATGGAGTAACGCACGCACATCCCAAAATTCCCGTGGAATTCCTCAGCACACCCCACGGTAAGCATGCGTTAGTGCTTACCACAGCTTTGTAAAAGGGCCTCTAAGAGCAGAAGAGGCTAATTCAGGAGCAGCAGACATTTATTTATTTATTTATTTATTTATTTTTATAGCCTGTCATGTCATCCTATCCACTACGCCCAGAACGGGTTACATGGTTTACATCCGTAATAGAAACACAATATATACAAATTATGATCAATTACACACAATACACACAAACATAAGCTTAACAATTAAACAGTCCATCAGTACTCATTAAAACAAGTGAGTTTTTGTTACAGCCTTCAGAAAGATCGTTAATGGATTTCACCACAGGAGGCAGCTTAATCCATAACAAAACCAGTGAATAAGAAAAAGATGCAAACCAGCACGTTCCAGCTGGAAACATTTTGCAGAAGGTAAAAGAAAACATCAGATATGTAGCAATAGCCCAGGGCAATGAAAATGTTATTTTTCTTTACATGCATTCTTATAAATGATATTATCTTGTTATAACACAGCAATAAAGAGCCTTGCCTGTTAAAAGGGGTAAGGTATTTGATTTTGTAGAGTGGAGACCACAACTGAATAAATTTGTATATCAGAATTATATATTTGGTTTTAATCCTGCTCTTACAAATTATTATGGAATTTTTTTATAACATTAATTTGGGTGCTTCTTTACTAAAACATTTAGTAGGACTTGAGCTGTGGGAGAGAAGAATAGCTATACTGGATCAGATCCAAGAACCATTGTCCAGGAATTTTCCCTCTGATAGCAGCAAACATTTGCAGGACCAGACTTAAGATTTTGGTGCCCATAATTTTGGAGAGGGGGCAGGTGTAGGATACCAGGCTAATGGCCTTTTACAGTGATGTTGCATAGTTTTAAAGCAGGAAAGAGAAGGTCCCCTTTGGCCTGGGTATTTGGGCTCTTCAAAATTGTGCCCTAAGCCAGAGCTTCCCAAACTGTAGGTTGACAAACTCACCTTTGGGGTCATGATCTGGGCGGGCACTCTATAAGACATCATTGACCTGTGTTGGCCAGGACTGCAGCACATCTTCTGTGACTGCGTGAATTGGGGTCATGGCTACAGAAAAATTGGCAAGTGCAGCCCTACACAATCTTGCCCAGTGGTGTAGCCATGAGTAGGTAGGCCCACCCAAAATTGGCAGCCTGGCTATACTACTGATCTTGCCTACTCCTAAATCTGCAGTCACTGAGCGAAAGCAAAGGCATGAGATGTGCTGGAAATTATAGAAGACAGAAACCAGTAAAATCTGGCAGAAAGACACAGAATTATGCTCATTTTATTTTAGGTGTAATCTGGCTGATCAAACTTCTCAGTGCAGGGGGGCCTAAAGGATAAAGGGGGCTCCCTTGCACATGGCTCCTGGATCTGAGATGGACTCATAAGAACATAAGTTGCTATACTGGGACAGACCGAAGATCCATCAAGCCCAGTTTCTTGTTTCCAACAGTGGCCAATCCAGGTCATAAGTGCCTTGCAAGATCCCAAAACAGTAAAACAGATTGTATGCTGCTCATCCTAGAAATAAGTAGTGAATTTTCCCTCGTCCATCTTAATAATGGCTTATGGACTTTTATTTTTGGAAATTATCCAAACCTTTTTTAAACCCTACTAAGCTAACTGCTTTTTACCACGTTCTCTGGCAGCGAATTCCAGAGTTTAATTACACACGGAGTGAAGAAATATTTTCTCCCCTTCAAAACTGTTGTTTGAAGTGTGCTGGGAACAGTGACATAAATTCACATCATGATGCCCCTCACCCCGTCTGTTGCCTCTATTACACCCAATGAACTCCACCTACATTTCTCTTAGGCCAAGAAAAGTATTAAGAGGTGCACTAGAAGTAAATTTGAGAGATTGAGAGGGTTTTTTTTTTTTAAATATCTGCGAGGTTCATCCCTCCCGTATCAATACAACAAGCCTATCTGGAGACTTCGCCCTGATGAGATCCAGAAGTTTACAAGCCCACATTGTCTAGTATCGTACGTTTGATATTGGGTTTATAATCTGGGTCACCAATAGCCTTATTTCGTGGGCTCATACTAAATCAATTTAGCAGTCAAACAAAATGGATCACAAAGAAACAAAAAACGATTTCTTCTGCATTCTAACTGCTAATTTTTTTGCAGTCCAGAAGAACTGGATTATCTAGCGGCGCAAGAATCCTGAGGCTGGCTCTCTTTTTTCAACACCAACTACACCTTTGCAAAATACTAAAATTTCCATGTGAATCGATTCACTGCAAGCAAAATGTCACTGATAAGAGAGGGTTGAGCCCCTGACCTCCCTCCCCTCCTGATCTGAGCTCATTTCCTGCAGGGGAGGGGCACTTACTGTTTTAAAGGACCATTCGGTCACTGTCTGATCTCCTCCGGGCTGGTTGTTTCTGTACTGCAGGGCTAAAGCTTAGGTAGCGTGAGTGCGCCGGTAGAAGGGAGCCTCAGAGACAGTTCAGCAGCATGGCCAGCTACAAGAAACCAGAGGAGAAGACCCTACAGGCCCTACGGGACCTAGCTAACCGCTTGAGGATCCACGCTATCCGGGCGACATGTGCATCCAACTCCGGGTAAGGACTGGAGGCCGGAGGGAGCAGAAACTGCGATCGGCTTCTTGCAGGTTTCAGACACGTGTTTTGCAGCGCAGGCTAGTCCCGATTCTCAGACTCCTGTACCCCCGACATTAGAGCGCGACCGCGTGTAGCGGGAACTTCTTGGTAGTGGGTCTTCGTTTCCCGCCCTCATAGTTTAAGCTTAGCGCTCGCAACCTCCCATTTTTTAATTGCAGAAGACCTGCAGTGTACTTTTGAGGGTTTTTGTTTTCTTCCTTGCGAATAGATCATGATCCCTTCTCCTATTCATTGACTAAAATCATAACTTAAAACGATAGCTCTCTATTTTGAGCAGATATTTTTCAGTTTCAGCAGTACTGAGCAAGCATGGCTATTGAGACGCAAGGAGCCCTGACCTAGTATTTATTCCTCGCTTAGTAGAGATTAGAGGGTAGGCAAGGCAATTTTTATGTAGTGTCGTATTCATATTGTCTAGTGAGGACGAGGTGGGGGTAGGAGGAGGCATTCTTCAACTATTTGTAGCCCAGACAAAAATTGTGGGCTTATTTCAACACTTCACCTCTTGCAAATATTGAAAGTCTCTTTATTAGCGACACCAGTTAATATCTTAGAGTGGGACTGGGAGTAATGCTATAATCACAGACACTTTTTTTCCTTTGCTCACTTTCACTTCCCATGGAGATAACGATCACTGCATTGATGGACCTGGGGTAGAAGGGATCCTCACGTTTCTCTTTCCCGGGGGGGGGGAGGGGAAGACATACTTGTTGAGTCGTGGTAGGGCGGAAGGGGGCTGTCTAAAGATAACCTTAGAGGGGATTCCTTGCCCATCTGTAGTCGTCTACCCCTTTTTAGTTAGAAGCCGATGGCGCTGTTAACCCGCTCTTGCCTGAATGCTGTTGAGACAGGTTGTATTTGTGATGTTAGTAAGTCCCTAGAGGAATGCTGATTAGTTTGGGTGGTATATAAATATTTGTTTGGCTACAACAAATCTCCCTCCCCCCCCCCCCCCCCCGAAGCTCACACACTTGCAGGTGGTTTGGCTATACACTGGTTTCTAGGCTTCAGTGGGTTAAACTCCCCTTGTGTTTAGGGGGTATGTAAGATTCTTTTGTATAACTGCTCCAGCAGCACTTATAACCTTAAGTGAGACACACCTAAACAGGTGAGTGAGGAACAGATTTAGGTGCTCATTTTCAAAGCACATAGACTTATGAAGTTACATAGAGTATTTTCAAAACACATACTTGTTACAATTGAGGCGTATTTTCAAAGCACTTAGCCTTTCAAAGTTCCATAGGTTTCTATAGAACTTTGAAAGGCTAAGTGCTTTGAAAATATGCCTCTGTAAGTCTGTGTTCTGAAAATGTCTATAGCCTCCCTTGGGTTGAATGCTCAAATCATTCTCTGTTATGTGCATGAGTGAATTGGGGCTCTGCTAAGCCTGAAAAGTTACAAATAGAAATATGAGAGAAAAATAGTGTGATGCTTTTAATTTGAGCTAAATTACATTTTTTATATGGTTTACAAGGTAGAAGCTGCTTCTGCTGCCCCATTGACAGAATATAGTGCAGGATCCTAGTGGTGGAGTGAGTTGAGGACACTGCCCTCTGATACAGGGCACTCACATCCTAAATGGGTAGGGAGATGGCTTTAAGGGGGTTTTGTATTTTAAATGAATCCAGCTAGGACTTTTACCAGTTGGAACAGAGCTGGAAGCAGAATTCTTCTGCTTGGATTTTGGATGAGAGTTCGGATATCTCAAATGCCTTCTGTCATAGCCCTTTATCTGTCACTTTAGTCTCAAGTACTGGATGTGATTGCTAGGAGTGGGGTTTTTTTTTTTTTTTTTTTTGCTCAACAGGCTTTCTGCTTCCTTGGGCTGCCAGTTCAGTCATAGGTTGAAGTCCAGTAACATGAGCCTTCATTCACAACTACCCAGGGCTTATATTTTACCCTTGTTTTGAGGGAATTGAGCAATGAACACCTTCCAAACCCAAATGCAGCCACTGGCAGTTGCCACAACTGCCTCCCAGAGCAAGAGGGAGGAGGCTGGTTTGCATTGTCTCTGCATTATCCCTAGGTGACAAGTCTGAATCCTGAGGTGGGACTTGACGTCTGGTCCCCTCACATGAGAGTATGCTCACTGCAGTGAGCCAGTGCACTGGTCTGTAAGTGCTAGTTTGTGTTTTCTTGCCTTGGTAAGGGATTTGCTTAGAGGGAACTGGGGGGGGGGGGGGGGGGTTATTTTTATTGTTATGGAAGTGCTATGGAGGAAATGGTACCTTGAGACTCTGGATGAAGCTTGTGAAAGTTGATGCCTTTGAGGAGTCCCTAGGTCACATGTACAGCTCTTTGACAATTGGCCCATGTCCAGTTTGGCTGCTTATTAATGTGTGCTTTCTTTCTAGCCATCCCACATCTTGCTGCAGTGCTGCTGATATCCTGGCTGTGCTGTTTTTCAAAACCATGAAATACACAGCAGCTGATCCTGCCAATCCCAATAACGACCGCTTTGTGCTGTCCAAGGTGAGGAGGGCAGGGGCTCACTATCAGTTCTCCCACCTTTGGTGTACTTTTTTCATGTTTTTATTGGTGCCAATATATGCTAAAACTTAAAAATAAAAATTGCAAGCATTTTCCTACAAAAATACATCCTCCAGTATCCTTAAACCCTTCACAATGTTTGGCTTTAGTGTGGCTTTTTTGAAGATGACTTAAATTTCCAGGTTACAATAAGTGTTTTCCTGTTCCCAGATAGCTTACAATCTTTTTTTATTACACTTGTACCCCGCGCTTTCCCACTCATGGCAGGCTCAATGCGGCTTACATATTGTATACAGGTACTTATTTGTACCTGGGGCAATGGAGGGTTAAGTGACTTGCTCAGAGTCACAAGGAGCTGCCTGTGCCTGCAGTGGGAATCGAACCCAGTTCCCTAGGACCAAAGTCCACCACACTAACAACTAGGCCACTCCTCCACCCTGAGGCAGTAGAGCAGGGGGTTCCCAAACCTGTGCTTCAGGTTTTCAGGGTATCCACAATGAATATGCATATATGATTTGCACATTTAAGAGGCAGTGGATGCAAGTTGATCTCTTGCATATTCATTGTGGATATCCTGATCTGGCTGGGGTTCCCCAGGACAGGTTTGGGAATCAATTCAGTATAGGGCTAAGTGACTTGCCCAAGTTCACAAGGAGTCAAGTGGGATTTGAACCTTGACTTTCCTGCTTCTCCGCCCACTGCTCTAACCGTTGAGCCACACTTCCTATCTCCATGTATTCATTTTCTCAAGTCCTGCTGGACTAGTCCGGAACCCACCCATGGAAGCTATAGCAGTCAAGAGAAGTTTTTTCTAAATTTGTCATAAGTGAGTATGTTGTAATTCATTCCTGGGTTAATAACCATGAAATGAGTTGGACTGCATCACATTTTGCTTTAGTGGTGAATTGGAAATCCAAAAACACAACACACCTTCAGTTGTCTTAGCTTTGGTATAGGATACCGAGGAACTGAAGGCAAGTGCCAGCCCCCTATAAAAGAGAGAGAAGTCTATTCTGAGCTGTTTCTCTGGTTCCATCTGCTGGCAGGGGGACATAACCCACTCATTTGGTCTGGTAAGCTCAAGGGAAGGAGATACAGGTGAGACTAAATCCCCCACCCCTGAATTCCTTGGGTGTTGATGTTGCTCAGACTTTTTGCCTGCCTCTTTCCTGCGCCCCTGCTTTTTTTCTGAGAAGCCTGAACTGTGAAGATTACCTTGTTACACTTTGGGACCTGGTGTCCACGCTTATGGTAGCTTGGCCACACTTTTATGTACATTGCGACTGCTAGTTTATTGAAACAGGAGTTGAGACCAGATACCTCTCCTTTTCCTGTAGTAGAGTAGGGGTATTGACTTCTGGTTTTTGAGGGCTGTTAAGCCCATGTTTTCAGGGTATCCTTAATAAATATGCATGTGCAAATCTCATGCAAGTATATCCTGAAAACCAAACTGGTCTTCCAGGACTGGAAGTGAATACGCTGCAGTAGAACATCTCATGGACTTGGCTTCTGCTATGAAGCTGTAAATGCGATCCTGCTAACGTACTGCGCTTGATGCTCAATTATCTTTCCTCTTTCAGGGCCATGCTGCTCCCATCCTCTATGCGGCTTGGGTCGAAGCTGGTTACATCTCAGAATCTGACATCCTCAATCTCAGGAAGATAGACTCTGATCTGGAAGGACACCCTACCCCTGTGAGAAGTGCTTTCTGTCCCTTGAACAGTTTTTTTTTTTTTTTTGTTGTTGTTTTTTTTTAAGATCTTACATGCCATGCAGAAGTGTGCTCACAGGATTATATCTGTAGAGCTTTGGATGTCTTTTGTCCTGTTGATGTGCACAGGTGTAAGAATTGGTGTAATGTCATCTTAAGAAGTTAGGTTTTTTTTTAGCTCTAACACCATTTTCTTTTTCTGGACAGAAACTTCCTTTTGTAGATGTGGCAACTGGATCTCTGGGTCAGGGTCTGGGGGCAGCCTGTGGCATGGCCTACACTGCAAAGCACTTTGACAAGGCGAGGTAAGGGACAATGGGGGCATCACATGACCTGGAATGAACCATTCATAATTTTTTTTTTTTTTTTTACAGTGGGCTGACTGTTCCTAATGCATTTCGTTCTCGAGATTTGACTTGACATTCCTTATGCTGTTTCTTCCATTTTCTGAAGTATTTTCTTTTAGCTCCAATAGCTTCCTTCACCTCGTTTTTTAATCCATGCTGGCTGTCGTTTGGTCTTCCGTTCTCTTAATACGCGGAATATATTCTGTGCTTCCAGGATAGTATTTTTGAACAGCATCCATGCCTGATGTAAATTTTTGACCCTCACAGCCTGTGGTTTTGGGTTTTTTTTTTTCACCATTCTTAATTTATCAGTCTCCTTTTGAAAGTTACACGCTAATGTATTGGATCTCCTATGTATACTCCAACGCTATTATCAAATCTGATCATATGATCACTGTTATCAAGCTGCTCCCGCGCCAGATCATGTGCTCCACTACCACTAAGGACTAGGTCTAGAATTTTTCCTTCTCTTGGTTCCTGTACCAGCTGTTCCATAGAGCAGTCCTTGGATTTTGTCAAGGAATTTTACCTCCTAGCATGCCCTGATGCATTTACCCAGTCAATATTGGGGATAATTGAAATTACCCATTATTGTGTTGCCCCAGTTTAAGCCTCCCTAATTTCCTTTGACATTTCAATCTTTTTCCCCTTTACACATGGAATTTCAATCCAAAGGGATTCCAAGATGTCTTGTTTCCTGCAGAATTTTCAATCTATTTGATTCAAGGCCATCCTTAACAAATAAGTACATATGTATTGGAGAAGTGGTTAGGGTGGTGGACTTTGGTCCTGGGGAACTGAGGTACTGAGTTCGATTCCCACTTCAGGCACAGGCAGCTCCTTGTGACTCTGGGCAAGTCACTTAATCCTCCATTGCCCCAGGTACAAATAAGTACCTGTATAAAATATGTAAGCCACATTGAGCCTGCCATGAGTGGGAAAGTGCAGGGTACAAATGTAACAAAAAAAAAAATACTGGGACAGACCAAAGGTCCATCAAGCCCAGCATCCTGTTTCCAACAGTGGCCAATCCAGGTCACACGTACCTGGCAAGATCCCAAAAAAGTACAAAACATTTTATACTTTTTTTTTTTTTCCCCCCACATCCAATTTAATAATGGTCCATGGACTTTTTGGGAAGCTGTCCAAACCCTATAATGCTACCCCTCCATCAATTCGATCCACCCTATCACTACGATATAATTTGTACTCCGGGTATTTCCCACTGGTTATCTTCCTTCCACCAGGTCTCAGATGCCTATTGTATCTAATTTTTCATTTAGTGCAATATATTCTAACTCTCCCATCTTATTTCTTAGGTTTCTGGCATTTGCATATAGACATTTCAAACTGTTCGTATTTACATCATGCTCAGTACTTGATGATATTAATTTTTCAATCTTTTGACTTTTTTTTTAATTCTAAAGTATCAGCCCTTGGGGGACAGTAGATTTGATAGCCTTTGTCGACAGTGTGAGATAGAAATAGGAGGGGTAGGAGCAATGTTAATGTTCCTACTATAGCTAAATGGATTCCCCAGTTCTAATTTTGTGCTGAAGATAGGGAATGTTGGTATAGGGTTGTCCACAGGGGGTACTTCTCCCTATATCAAAAAATGGGGAATCTTGCTTTCTTGCTGTATTAAATGTGCACATTCTCAGTTGGGGGGGGGGGGGGGGAGGAGTTAGATCAAATGTTACAGCATTGTCCCTCAATTAGTTCTTATAGATGACAGAAACAGTGGGCTCCCCAGTAACTGGCCAAATAATTCCTTTTTACCCATTGGTTTTGGTGCTTTGATGGGATAAGGCCTTACCCATACAAGGAAAGGGAATAGGGTTATTTCATAAATCCCAGGTAATAGCATTAAAATGTGTTCTTGGACATTGATGGCAACTGGAGCCACCTACATTCTGGGAGTGGAGGAGTGAGCTACATTGTGTGCTGGGATCTCAGGGAGTGAAGTGTATATATAAATGTAAAAGATTTTTGATGGTCTGGGATCCTTATTTCCTCACACAGAGAGCAAGAATCTCCAACACAAATGTGCTTGGTGGGTGCTCTAGACCAGGGGTAGGCAACTCCGGTCCTTGAGAGCCGCAGGTCAGGTTTTCAGGATATCCACAATGAATATGCAGGAGATTTGCAAGCACTGCCTCCATGGTATGCAAATCTATCTCCTGCATATTCATTGTGGATATCCTGAAAACCTGACCTGCCTGCAGCTCTCTGACTGGAGTTGCCTACTCCTGCTCTAGACAGTTGTAAACTTGTCTGGGTTGAATTATGGGAGTTATCACAATTGGGTTGAGTTGGGATAGGGGAGGGGGTTGGAGTTCAGATGGGGTAAGTGGCAGAGGGATTTTTTTTTTTGTTCACAGATGGAGCTATAAATGTACAAGCTCTGTTTACTTAAATTTTGATGGTTTGAAGGGGGGTGGGTTACAAAAAAGGGAGCTTGTTATAAACGTGCAGGAGGTTCACTTTTTCAGGTACACTTACATTCAGTATTTGTGAAGGTTGTCTCGTCTGTTTAAACAAATTGTTACATCATATGAGAGGAAGTTTGGGGGTGGAATGTGGAGATATGAAACTGAATTCAGTTACTTTGATTTCTTTATGGATATGCATGAGGTGAAATTGCTGCATTGTTCTGTTGATTTTGTATGTGCTGTCTTCAAGTTAAATAAAGAACAGAGGATCCAAGATGGCTGATCGTACCTGGCATAGATTGTTTCCAAGCATTTGCTTCTGTTGGTCATGCCAAAACGTAGGGGCCAGTCTGTGGCTGGAGCTTCAGTGGTCGTCTTCCTTCTGCTGTTGGTGCAATGGACTAGTTTGTTTAGAGAACTGGGACTTCTATTGGGTCGGTGGGTAACCTGCTGGAGCAGCGCACGGTAAATGGAGACTCGAGTGTTCCATGGACGAGGTCACATTTGGCCCCGATGCGAGCGCAGCTTGTTCTGCGTCCAGGAAGTGTCGTGGAAAGTGAATGGCGAGAGGCTCCGGATCACCCTGAGGGTGAAGTGGAAACCCCAGAGGCGTTGGGTTTATCAGCAGGAGCTGAGATGGCTGTAGCTTCTATCTCTGGGGAGGTTGCTGTGAGAACAGAGATGGAATCTACTACTCAATTGCCCTCCCCTTGTCCCTTCCTTCTCACCCATTACTTCCCTCACCTGTAACTGTCTTGTCTGTATTATTTAATTGTAAGCTCTGTTGAGCAGGGATCGTCTTTGTATCAGGTGTTCAGCGCTGCATGCGTCTGGTAGCGCTATACAAATGCTGCTAATAATAATATTCCTCGATGGACCCTCAGATACCTGTACTGCCAATTCCTTCATGCGTCAAGCCGCCTGAAGTGACTGGACAGTCTTTGGGCCTTAATTGCAGACCTGGGTAAAGATTTGTGCCCCAGGTTCAAAAATTGGACCAGGGACTGGCTATTTTGGAAAGGGTGTTATGGGAAACTGACTCTGGGTTAAATATTGCTGGAAAGTGCATAAACAGGAAAAAATTGGAGGCAGTTAAATCTTTCACTTATCTGTATAAAGGGACTTGCCTAACTTGAGGAGGAAAGCTGAGCCATTTGAAAACTTCATGAGGAGTAATTTACGTTCCCTGAACTTTCGTAAGGCTTTGCAGTTACTCCTTGAGATGCGTTAGAGAGATATTAAGGAAAATTTGGGGGGTTACTAAAGAAAATGTTCCACCCTCTTAGTTTATTTGCCCTTATGAATCTGTTGCTACCTAACAGAATGCTGATCAGCAGGATGTGTCTGCAGTATTAGAATCTTCTGATACAGAATTACCTGTTGCATCAACCTTGGTGACTCCTGTGGTTCTGACCCCTGAGGAGAACTGGCTATTGCAAATTTATTTCAAGAATAAAAAGGCTTTCTTTAGGACTCTGAATTCAGATTTTCCATGATGGCAGTTTACTGCTGAATCCTGAAGCCCTTCAGGTAGGGGCTAACCCTTACATTATCCTTGTAAATGTGTAGTCGGGTATCAGCCAATCAAATGGGGTTTTTTAACCTCAGCTTTTTTTTTTTTTTTTTTTTTTTTGGTGTCATGGGGAATCCTTTAAACCCTCATGATTATTGCTTTCTAATGTAATTTTGGAAATTCCTCTTGATCAGGTGCTTTTGCCTTAATTGTGTTTTCCTTTAAATTTAGCTTCTCCATTATTCATAGTCTTTGATTTAACATGTAGATTTGAGTTATGACTTCCAGTATATATGTTCTTTAACCTTTCTTTCCTTTTTATGTTATGAAGGTTATGTACAAGTGTGCTGCTTGATTGTAGATGTTAAATACTCATAAATTAAAAAAAAAATAGAATATTCTAATTCTAAAGTGTCTTCCTGTCTTTATGTGGGGGATGATTTAACGTTAAGAGGCTGTCTGTTTAAAGCCTGATTTAAGACATATAAAGTGGGCTGTACAGGGAGGGAGTGATGGGTAAAGTAGATGTTCCCAGAGTGGCGTTTGGTGTTTGCACGTCTGTTTTCAAAAATACAAAATTCAGTGTGTATAGACAGTCATACACTTTTGTAATTATGCCTGCACCAGAGCATACACTGAAGCCTCCTGTTGCTGATTTGTATTTTCCAAGCAACAGTGCTAGAAGAGAGAGAGTACACATACTTTTCTTTCCTAAAATTACTTTTCACACCTATGTTGGCTGCATCCAGTTGAACTGGGAAATGGATGTGGCCTAGGGAATGTAGTTCTGCCTCCTATTGTAGGGGGCCTGGATAATCTTTCACCTATATTTGTGTTTCTAGTTACCGAGTATATTGCCTGCTGGGAGATGGTGAGTCTTCAGAAGGTTCTGTATGGGAAGCCATGGCCTTTGCATCGCACTATAAGCTCGATAACTTGGTGGCCATCTTTGATGTGAACCGCTTGGGCCAGAGTGAAGCTGCCCCTCTACAGCATGAGACCAGTGTTTACCAAAAGCGCTGTGAGGCCTTTGGGTAACTAGTCCTTTTTTATTTATTTATTTTATTCCTGGAGGATCTCGTCTCCCTCCTCTCACTGGCTTGAATTTTTTTGGCAGGTGGAACACTTACGTGGTAGATGGTCATGATGTGGAAGAGTTGTGCAGTGTCCTCTGGCAGGCGGCTCAAGTGAAGGATAAGCCTACTGCCATTATTGCTAAAACCTACAAAGGAAGAGGGATCCCAGGTGAGCAGCATCTGTAGTCTTGGTACTTATTAAAGCAGGAGTGGGCAACCTGTGGCCTGCCAGTGAATTTTATGTGGCCTACAAAACCATAGGAAGTATACACAGAAGAAAACATTAATTAGCATGTTGGTGCCTTTAGTAGTCTTTTTCTGACCTTCGATTCACTGACATACCTTGGTAATGTCACAGCATCATTTAGCTGTGCACTGATTTCTCTGTTTCCTGATGATGATCAGTCAAAAGACAGCAGCGCTAGGTTAAGATTCTAGGGCACAGTATTTGTAAAATCTTACTGTTTCTTTTGGAATACTCATTCAATATACCTCTTTAATCTCTCAACCACACTGTTATCTGCCCACCTGTGTCAGTCCTGTTTATGTTGGATAATTGACAGTAAACTGTTAGTGGCTATTTTTGAAAATTTCTTTTTACTTGTCAGAGGTCGATGGACCTCTGTGCATTTCCCATTCTGACATTACGTAATGTTGCAGTCTGCTAGGGACACTCGTGTGGCTCTGTATAAAGGCTACCAGGCCCTGGATGATTAAAGCATCCTTCCTTTACATCTATACCAGACCAGCCCTGGACAAATGGGTTATGTCTATCTACCAGCAGATGGAGACGGAGAAAATAGTTCCAAGTGAATCGTTCTTAAGGGTATCATGCAGCCTGGAATATTCAGATGGTGGATGACCAGTGCAGTTTTTTATTGCAATAAAAACAAACCATAAACAGAGCAACAGAATAAGTATCACATGTTAGACCTGCCCATTCCTCCCCTAATTCCCAATTGCTCCTCATCACACTTGAAAGGAATATCCATTAACTGGCTCCAGAAAGCTTGTACTCTTATAGCCTCTGAGCCTGCCTCACAGTATAAAGTGTTGCTCACCACCACCCCCCCCCCCCCAACAGAACACCTAGAACAAACTAAATCAAATCCCTATTGAGAACTATAAGTGTTACCACGTCCACGTGGGTGAAGGGTTTTTAAGTAAGGCTCCCAAACCTGCAAACATTCTTAGGCTTAGGTGAGTCCTTTGCATCCTTGGCTTCCCAAGTCACCAACAGATGTAGGGACATCGAAGGCCTTTATGAAGCAGAAAGCATAGTCTTCAAAAGGAACTCTCATTTGCTCTCGTGGATTCTTGTTGATCGCTCCAGTTCTATTCTGTGAGGCACAGTTCCAACTAGCTAGAGATCCCTGCTACAGAGCTTGGCTTGTGGCTATCACTCTTGTTTTTCTCTTTGACATTTTACAGATCCTCTGCTTTGGCGGCCCAAGCGCACACCAGTGGGGTTAGCTGCCTAGGTAGAACAGGCACCATTTGAGTGCAAAACTGAAGTATTTGCTCCACATTCCCACAGAGGCTTTCACTTTCGCTTCCTTAGCATCCCTCAGGATTGGCCCAGAATCTGACTGATGGGTTGTACACTCCTTCTGGTAGGTGAGAGACTGAGCTCAAGAGCCCTGGCTACCTACAGCTAGATTCAGTATTAGTGTCCAGCAGGTGGAAGGACATGAACCCTTTAGTCTCCTTTCTTGTCTTTATTTTATATTTTTTTTTATAGCCAGAAAAGAGGAATAAAGTGGATAGATTGTTTAGCTAGTTTTCAGAGAGGAGTGTGTGGCTTTCTTTTCAATTTTTCTGTGCACCAGTGTTGTGTTGGCTGAGGCCTGCGGGGCTTTCCCTTAAGCCTGAGTGGGGGGGGGGGCAAGTCCCTCCCCCAAATTCATCCCTTTCCTCCCTTCAGCACTAGACTCTACTAGAGTACTGGGAGTGTACCTCTTCCTCTTCAGGGGAAGAGTGCTTGAACTTTGGAAGAGGCTGTTGCGTTTTTTTTTTTTTTTTTTTTTAAAGCAAACGGCAGCAGCTCTCCGCTGGGCTTGGTGGCGCTTTTGTTTTTTGTTCTGTCTCTGGTATTTCAGGAGTGCATTCCTGCTGATCAAAAAAAAAAAGCAGTTTTAGTGCATCGCACTGTGGTAGAGAGACAGATGCTCAGTCTGCTGGCGGCGGGGACTTGAAATGAGCGGGACATGTAAGTTCTGCACAGCAGTTATTTCAGAAGTGGCTGGTCCCTCTCAGCTCCTCCTGTTGCGGTACAGCTCAACAAATTTCAGGGGTCAGTGCAGATAAACCGATGGCTCTCATTTTGGCGGGAAGCTCCGCCATGTTCCCTCGCAGGTTGTATTGGCATAGTGGCCTTCTTCCCTGCTGCCCCATACGACAGAGCAGTCTGCAGTAGCACTGCCAGAACACTCGGGAATTCCGGAGGGGAGCTTCCCTCTGGAATTTGTGCTTCAGATTTACCAGGCCTTTATGCAAAAAAAAAAAAGTCCCACTTCAGCACCTTTAGGAGGTAGCTTAGGGAGGCAGGTAGCAGCAAAGCAGCCTAGGGGATCCTGGGATCTGGCCTGTGATCTAGAGGAGGCTGACTTTTTTATTAGGAGTTTTTTTAGAGGACTCATGTCCTGTGGACTCTGGGGCGAACTCTTTGCTCCTAGAGGGAAGGTCCTTCGGTGGTGAAGATTTTTCACAAAGAGGACTTGAACTCATTTCAGTAGTGGCTACTACTGCATTTTGAGGATGAGCAACCCACAGCTGCAGAAGGCTGTAAGGTGGACCTTCTGGTTAAGGGCATTGGGTGACCAGGTAGAACCTTCCCGATGTACCAGGATGATATGGATATATCCAGGCTCAGTGGGATGTCGGATTCCGCTTTTTGTCCTGCTAGGTCTGTGGTGCGTCTCTATCCAGGTCCCGAGTTGGACAAGTTCCTTCTTAGGCCTCCAGTGGTGGATGTGGTTGTCTCGGCTGTTACTAAGCACAATACAGTTCTGGTTGATGGAGGCACAGCTCTTCGGGATGTTCAGGCTCGCCGTATGGAAACTCTTTTGAAGAGTAGTTTTGATGTCTCCATCTTGGCAGTGCAGGTAGCCATCTGTGGTGGCTAGGGCTCGTTTCTGGTGGAATCGCCATGCCGGATAGTCACAGCAGATGCCAGCCTCAGGGGCTGGGGAGCTCACTATCTGGGTGGTTTGCGCAAGGCCTTTGGTCTCCGCAGGAGGTTCTGTTATCAACCTCTTGGAAACAAGAGCGATTCGGTTGGCTCTGGAAGTGTTTTGCTCGCTGCTGGTGGGCAAGTCTGTGTGTATTCTGACAGCACTATAGCGGTATCTTATGTCAATCGATAAGTCACCAGTTGCAGCAGGAAACAGCAAGTTCATCTGGCTGCCATCTCGGTGTTGCATGTGGCAGGAATGACAAACTTTCAGGTGTATTTTCAGTCGACATGCCCTAGACCCGGGAGAGTGGTATCTCAGTACCACAGCATTCCATGAAGTCATGGAATGCTGGGGACTTCCAATCATGGACCTATTGGCCACAAATCTCAATGTGAAGGTACCCCATTTCTTCAGTCGCAGAAGGGATCTAAAAGTGGAAAGTGTGGATGCTCTTCTGCAGCCTTGGCCTTCTATATGCATTTCTTCCATGGCTTCTAATGGGATGCCTAATCCAACGGTTGTGTTATTTGATGTGTATGAGAAAATCCACGGGATAATCTGATCCAAGGACTTGGGCTATATATACGTGTGAACTCTGTCAAGAATTATTCAGCTTGCTGATGTCAACATGGTGAAAGAATTATGTATCTGTGCCATTCAGTATCTTAAAAGTTTGAATTAAGGGGGTAAATATAGCTTTGTGTGGGTAATTTGTTGATTGGATGCATGTGTTGTGGTGGTAGTGGTATGTATGAAGTTTGAGTGATTTATGGGTGTAACAGAGTATTAATTTATAATAAGAAATTGAGCAATAGTTGTCAGATTTTGTAATCCCAACTGATTGAGGCACACAAGTTCAGTGATCCTGATAGCTCCGGATTGGCTGTGGTATGCTGATCTCATGCTCCTCGTTGAACTGTCGCTTCTGTTTCCGTAGTCTCCTGGACTGCTAGTCCAGTGGTTCACCCAGACCTGGCTTGATTTGCAGCTTGGCTCTTGAAAGGGCTAGGTTGGTGAAGAGAAGTTACTCCTCCAAGGTTGTTGTCACAGCGCCAGTTGACTTCTTGGAATTATATTCAATCTTGACAGATTTTTGAGACTTGGTGCGCAGATCGCAATGTTCTGGTGTGGCTTAGGAATTGGTTATTAGAAAACAGAGGGTAGGTTTAAATGGTCATCTCTCAATGGAGGAGGGTGAACAGTGGAGTTCCGTAGGGATCAGTACTGGGACTGGTGCTATTTAACATATTTATAAATATAGTGGAAAAAGGTCCGTTTCTGACAGTAATGAAACGGGCGCTAGCAAGGTTTTCGTCGGAGTGTGTGTGAGAGTGACTGTGTGAGAGAGAGAGTGAATGTGCGTGTGTGATATTGAGAGAGTGAGACTGGGTGCGAGTGTGTACATGAGTGTGTGTGTGAGAATCAGAGTGTGTGCCAGGGGCCCCTCCCTCCTCCCTCCCAGTTACAGGGTCATCCCTCCGTCCCTTCCAGTGTCTGGGTCCCCCCACCCCAAAAACCTTTTGTCCTTTACCTGGTTTGTCGTAGTTTTTCCATTAGAACTTGTTTCAGTTGTAAGAAGACCAAAAAAAACGACAATGTGGATGTGCAGCTCATATGTGTGCTTGGTTTGAGTGTATGTGAATGACAGCTGTGTTGGGGAGAGGAAACAGATTAACCAATGGGCTTCCTTGCTTAGTGTAGTTCATTGGCGTCCTGCAGCATGGCCGGGTTTGGAGAGGAGAGGGAGGGCGAAGGAACGGTGAGAGGGTGGGTGAGGCGTACTGTGGGATGGGGGGGGGGATCCTGTTGCGATTTTACTTTGGGTTTCATTGTATGTCAAATGACGGCTGCGTTGGGGAGTGGAAAGAGGGGGGTTGTAGGGTGTTGTGACCTCGGGGGGTGGGTGGAGGGGTGAGTGGTGGCAACATGTGGGGGGGTGGTGAAGGGTGGTAGTGTTGGCAACTTGGGGGATGAGGGGTGGTGACTTTGGCGGGGCGTGGGTGTTGAGTGGCGCTGCCTTTTTTTTTCTTTTTTTTTTTTTGTATCTTACGGAGGGAGGGGAGTGGAGGGTTGAGTTGCGGGTGTTGCGACTCTGGGGTGGAGGGTGGAGCACTGTGTTGTGACTTGGGGGGGTGTTCGCAACATGTGGGGGGGTGGTATTGTTGGCAACTTGGGGTGGTGACTCTGGGTGGGCGTGGATGTGGGTGAGCAGCGCTTTTTGTATTTTTTTTGGCGGTGGCGACGACCTGTGTGGGGGGGGGGGGGAGTGGACGGTGCAGCAGTGTGTTTTGCCCTGTGGGGGGGGAGCAGTTGCAACTTTTGGGGGGTGGTGGAGGGTGTTAGTGTTGGGAACTTGGGGGGTTGTAGGGGTGAGAGGTGTTGACTTTGGGTGGGTGTGGGTGAGCGGGTTTAGTGGTTTTCATCGGTGTCCCGCCCTCGTCTCAAGTGATGGCGAGGGCTGAGTGATGCGATTGGTTGAGTGCCTTAGCTCCGCCCTTGTCATGATGTTTGACGAGAGGGCGGGGCCAACACTCATGGGTGAATTGTGGTTTCACCACCATGCAGTTAGAACGTTGGGACTTGTGGAGGCTTCATAGAACGTTGAAGGTGCGTTTTATATAGAGATATATGGAAATTGGAATGGGTGATGTGATTAAATTTGCAGCTGACACAAAACTATTCAAGGTTGTTTAAAACATGTGGATTGTGAATTTATTTGTTTGTAGCATATTGCAGGAGGACCTTTAGAACATTGGAAGACTGGGCATCCAAATAAAATTTAATGTGGGCAAATGCAAGGTGATGCACATTAGAATAATCCAAATCAGTTTCCTGATGCTAGGGTCCATCTTGAGGGGTGGGGGGGGGGGGTCAGCAACAAAGAGAAAGATCTAGGTGTTGTAGATATGCTGAAGTCCTCTGCTCAATGTGCGTCAGCAGCCAAAAAAATAGGATGCTAGGAATTAGGAAAGGGATGGTGAATAAGACTGAAATACTATGCCTCTGTATCACTCCATGGTGCGACCTCACCTTGAGTACTGTTCAGTTCTGGTCGCTGTATCTCAAAGATGTAGCAGAATTAGAAAAGGTTCAAAGAGTGACCAAAATGATAAAGGGGATGGAACTTCTCTCATAAGTACATAAGTAATGCCATACTGGGAAAAGACCAAGGGTCCATCGAGCCCAGCATCTTGTCCATGACAGCGGCCAATCCAGGCCAAGGGCACCTGGCAAGCTTCCCAAACGTACAAACATTCTATACATGTTGTTCCTGGGATTTTGGATTTTTCCAAGTCGTTTAGTAGCGGTTTATGGACTTGTCCTTTAGGAAACCGTCCAACCCCTTTTTAAACTCTGCTAAGCTAACCGCCTTCACCACATTTTCCGGCAATGAATTCCAGAATTTAATTACACGTTGGGTGAAGAAAAATTTTCTCAGATTTGTTTTAAATTTACTACACTGTAGTTTAATCGCATGCCCCCTAGTCCTAGTATTTTTGGAAAGCGTGAACAGACGCTTCACATCCACCTGTTCCACTCCACTCAATATTTTATAAACCTCTATCATGTCTCCCCTCAGCCGTCTCTTCTCCAAGCTGAATAGCCCTAGCCTCCTTAGTCTTTCTTCATAGGGAAGTCGTCCCATCCCCGCTATCATTTTAGTCGCCCTTCGCTGCACCTTTTCCAATTCCACTATCTTTCTTGAGATGCGGCGACCAGAATTGAACACAATACTCAAGGTGCGGTCGCACCATGGAGCGATACAATGGCATTATAACATCCTCACACCTGTTTTCCATACCTTTCCTAATACCCAACATTCTATTCGCTTTCCTAGCCGCAGCAGCACACTGAGCAAAAGGTTTGTGTGTTATCGACGACGACACCCAGATCCCTTTCTTGGTCCGTAACTCCTAACGTGGAACCTTGCATGACGTAGCTATAATTCGGGTTCTTTTTTCCCACATGCATCACCTTGCACTTGCTCACATTAAACGTCATCTGCCATTTAGCCGCCCAGTCTCGTAAGGTCCTCTTGTAATTTTTCACAATCCTGTCGCGAGTTAACGACTTTGAATAACTTTGTGTCATCAGCAAATTTAATTACCTCGCTAGTTACTCCCATCTCTAAATCATTTATAAATATATTAAAAAGCAGCGGTCCTAGCACAGACCCCTGAGGAACCCCACTAACTACCCTTCTCCATTGTGAATACTGCCCATTTAACCCCACTCTGTTTCCTATCCAACCAGTTTTTAATCCACAATAGGACATTTCCTCCTATCCCATGACCCTCCAATTTCCTCTGTAGCCTTTCATGAGGTACCTTGTCAAACGCCTTTTGAAAATCCAGATACACAATATCAACCGGCTCCCCTTTGTCCACATGTTTGTTTACTCCTTCAAAGAATTGAAGTAAATTGGTCAGGCAAGATTTCCCCACACAAAAGCCGTGCTGACTCGGTCTCAGTAATCCATGTCCTCGGATGTGCTCTGTAATTTTGTTTTTAATAGCCTCTACCATTTTCCCCGGCACCGACATCAGACTCACCGGTCTATAAGTTCCCCGATCTCCCCTGGAGCCTTTTTTAAAAATGGGCGTTACATTGGCCACCCTCCAATCTTCCGGTACCACGCTCGATTTTAAGGATAAGTTGCATATCACTAGCAGTAGCTCCGCAAGCTCATTTTTCAGTTCTATCAGTACTCTAGGATGAATACCATCCGGTCCAGGAGATTCGCTACTCTTCAGTTTGCCGAACTGCCCCATTACGTCCTCCAGGTTTACCGTGAAGTCAGTAAGTTTCTCCAACTCGTCCGCTTGAAATACCATTTCCGACACCGGTATCCCACCCAAATCTTCCTCAGTGAAGACCGAAGCAAAGAATTCATTCAGTCTCTCCGCTACGTCTGTGTCTTCCTTGATCGCCCCTTTTACCCCTCGGTCATCCAGCGGCCCAACCGATTCTTTTGCCGGCTTCCTGCTTTTAATATACCGAAAAAAGTTTTACTATTTTTTTGCCTCTAATGCTATCTTTTTTTTTTTTTTTTTTTTTTTTTTTTTTTTCATAATCCCTCTTGGCCTCCTTTATCTGCGCCTTGCATTTGCTTTGGCACTCCTTATGCTGCTGCTGCTTGTTTTCAGACGGTTCCTTCTTCCATTTTCTGAAGGCGTTTCTTTTAGCCCTAATAGCTCTTCAGCTTGGGAGATATGATTTGAGGTCTACAAAATTCTGAGTGGTGTAGAATTAGTAGTAAATTGTTTTAATTCTTTCCAAAAGTACAGACTAGGACATTCAAGGAAGTTACATGGAAATATAGTACTTTGAAAAAGGAGGAAAATTTTTCACTCAAGCTTTGGAACTCTTTGCCAGAAGATGTAGTAACAGTGGTTAGCATCGGGGTTTAAAAACGTTTGGACAATTTCCTGGAGGAAAGGTCCATAGTCTTTTATTGAGCCAGACATGGGGAAGCAACTGTTTGCCCTGTGATAGGTCAGAAATACACGGATACCAATCTTGGCCACTGTTGGAAACAGGATACTGGGCTAGATGGACCATTGGTCTGACACTGTATGGCTACTCCGTTCTTATGTTCCATCCACTGGTAGATGGGACATAACCCCATTTGTCCTAAGACTAAAGGAAAGAAATTTAACAGGTAAATATTTTTCCATGAGGATGGAGGCTATATCTCATGGTCTGTGTAATTAGTAACGCTTTTGCTATAGAGGTTGTAGCGGCAGTGAGTCCTTCTAGAAGACTTTCCATTTTCTTATGATCTGTCATATGTAGCAGCTATTAATCTTTGCTTCTTATTTTGGGCCCATTTGGGTTGCAACTGTTGTAGTCTCACTTCTCCAGCCAGAAATCAGTTTACAGTCCTTGGCTCAGGTCACCTCTGTCTTGAACTTGGTCTCTAAGACAGAATCATCTCTTTCCTTTTTGTGTTTAAAAAAAGGGAAATGGGACTTGATATACCGCCTTTGAGGTTTTTGCAACTACAATCAAAGCGGTTTACATATATTCAGGTACTTATTTTGTACCTGGGGCAATGGAGGGTTAAGTGACTTGCCCAGAGTCACAAGGAGCTGCAGTGGGAATTGCCTCAGTTCCCCAAGATCAAAGTCCACTGCACTAACCACTAGGCTACTCCTCCACTGCAGAGATCAGTCCCTTAGGTTCACCTGCTGGGAGATCTTTTAGTTCCCCCCCCCCCCCTGTACAATTACTGTGTCCCCTCTCCCCACAAAGTCCTGGGGCATGCAGTTGTCCCCCACCCCACTTTCAGGACCTAATGGGGTCCTGTTTTTCTCAGCAAACAATGTTCACGGTTCACTTTCTACATGTAGATGTCTACCAGTTAGTGAACTGGCTCGCACATATATACGAGGTGCCTAACCATTCAGGATTTTCATTAGTACAATTTTCTGAACACTGGGAGTGAGCCAGTTCACTAGCTGGTATCTATCCGATCATGCACAGAGCAGACTTACTTTGGGGGGAGAAGGGCAGGATAGATAAGAGGATCTTTAAGATGGAGGAATAATCAAGGAGTGGGAAAGGAACCTGTGACAGCACAGACTTGGTAGATGGGAGTAAGTGAACTAAAAGGACAGTCTCCTGGCCCCTTTTTTTTTTTTTTTTTTTTTGTAACATGCAGAAGCGTATCCATAGGAGTGTGCTCTGTTCAGATGGTGCTATTTTGACATATGGTAGTAATGTTGGAGAAAATTGACAACTGAGCAACTGACCCTACTGCACCTTCCTGGGACAAGGTGTCTAGAGCAGTAGATGTGGAATACCCCATATCTATAGTTGCACTGATGGTAAGGTATATATTTTGTGCATTTGTTCCAGGGATTGAGAATGAGGACAACTGGCACGGGAAGCCTGTTCCTAAGGACCGAATGGAAGACATAATTAACACAATCCAAAACCAAATCCAGACCAGCAAGGTTCTTTGCCCGGAGCTGCCAGTGGAAGATGCACCTGCAGTCAGCATTGAGAACATAAAAATGCTCTCTCCTCCAAGTTACAACATTGGTGACAAGGTAGGCATGGAATGTTGCTTACGAGTGAGCAGAGCCAAGATAGTTTCACAGGCCTGCTGCTACCCAAACATTACCTGGATAGTCCTGAGGGTTTTGACTAGGACTTAAGGCTTTGAGCCCTTCTGTGCTGTGTGATACAAACATGTTGAGAGTGGGGTGAGGGAATCTGTATACACATGAGGCCTTGCTACACAGTCTTGTCCCTTTGTGTTTCAAGATCCTATAGGTACTCTTGCATACTTCAGATGTCCTCTTACCTTCTTTCCTGGGGCTCCTTTCACCAGGGTAGAGAAGGGAAGGTGTAAAATTTGAAAAACATTTGTGGAAGAGGAAGCAGGATACAAGGAACATCACTGACAGAAGGTTGACAAAGCTTGGGAGCAGGTGGTCATTCTCACATTAAGATGGGATTTGGGGTCTTTGCTGCTTCAGAATGTTCAACACCTATGGTGAATACGTCACTCTTTTCTGCCTGTTCTGACATCTTTTGCCCCTGGAGCACTTGGTCTTCAGTTTGTATATGACTTTATCCATGCAATCTAAGCCCAAAAGGCAGGTTTCAAAATTAAATAGCAAACAATCAAATGGATAATGAAACACAGCACCCACATAGAAGACAAACTAGCATTACAGGATAAATGGAGTAGAACAAGTCCAAAGTTGAAATAATGTGTAATCATAACTTTTGATACCCATCTTTTTTTATTGTAGTTTTTCTTTTGAAGCCTTATCCTCTATTAAGATATTAGTCAGTCTCCCCCTAGCTTGTGGACTATTGCATGGCTAATTTAAAAATGGTTGTGGTATTATTCCCCTAAAAATTGTTTCTTGAGAATTAATGGCATGTTACTTGACAAAGTATGCTTTGGAAATGTATTGAAAAGTTTAATAAAAAAAAAAACAGGTCCAAAGAAAATGAGGGTTTTTTTTTTTCTTTTGAAGAAGCTTGGCAAGTTCTGCTTTTAAAACTGAGTTGCTTGTTGAACAGCATTTGCAGTGTGAGGACTTAAAGCCCTAGAATGCGATACTGCTTTTCAAGCAGTTTTGCAGGGGAATCGCAAGTCCCTCTGCCTACACTTCAGCTGATGCCTGGGCTTGTTCCAATACAGTTAGTCATCAAATGCTGCTAATGTGGACCAGAATCCTGAAGTGTCCAGCATGTAGCATTAGAACTGTAAATTGAACCCTCTGGCAATGTATAGCTTATGGAACTAACAGCAGGGGAGTGGCAGATACCCACAACTTGACAGTAAAGGCAGTTTGGGTTTGAGCTTTCTGGTAGTACCATATAGGTTTGTCCACATTAGTCCTTAAATCAGTCAAACTATAAAGTATTTTAGAACACAGAATAAATCTTGTTTTTAAAGTATTCAAATTTGGGTTTGTTGGGAATGTTTTTCAGATTTCTTAGCTTTGGACCCTTTGACTTAGAAAAACAGCATCCTGAACTCCTAAGAATACCTTTAAAACAATGGAGATCATGCTGTACATGTTGACCTTTGGTTTGTTTGTTTTTTTTTTAATCTTTAAACGCGGAATAAAACTGGCTGCTTGACTTCATGAGAAGGTGCTTAAAAGGCTCTGCGCTCTGCCATTTAGTGACTGTGCTACCCCTCATGGACACTGTTGAGCACTGCTCAGGCTGCATCTGCAAGTGTGTTTCCCCTTTGCTGATTAACCTACTCACCAGCTGGAATCCTGCTTGATCCTGGGTCAAGTTCCTCACCCTATGTGTTTCCTAAGTACCCTGAAACCCCAGGAGTGTTTCGAGGAGTAACACCTACAGACCAAATACAGAATCTCTGTGGGTCACTAAAAAGTTGTCAATCTGAAAAATGTATTTAAGGGAAATGGGACTTGATATACCGCCTTTCTGTGGTATTTTGCAACTACATTCAAAGCGGTTTACATATATACAGGTACTTATTTTGTACCTGGGGCAATGGGAGGGTTAAGTGACTTGCCCGCAGTCACAAGGAGCTGCAGTGGGAATCGAACCCAGTTCCCCAGGATCAGTCCGCTGCACTAACCACTAGGCTACTCCTCAAAACTGAACAAGAAAAATAAGCGATGCATGTATGAATTCTCTAACTAGATAAGTTTCAATTTCAATTAACCGGTGCATGGGGAGATTCTGGTTAAGCTGTTGGCAACATGCATGTAGAGCTGGGACAGGGGCTTGACACAGATCTTTTTCCTCTGCCCTGGCAGCCAAGAGTGGGTAGTTCTAGAACTGGTGCTGTACATCTACAGTTGGACCAGGGCATTAACTGGCTTGCTGACCAGTCTCAGGATGCAACAGCAAACCTGCGTGTGGAGGAGTAGCCTAATGCTTACTGCAGTGGGCCAAGAACCAGGGGGAACTGGGTTCAATTCCTACTGCAGTTCCTTGGGCCAATGGAAAGTTAAATGATTTACTCGGTCACAAATATAGAACTTATTGTGAACCTACTAGAGACAAAATAAAAGTACCTGTATGAAATATATAAACTTGTCTGTACTACAGAGGTGGTATATCAAGAAGTTAAGCATCCTGAGTCGTACTTCAGGGTCAAGCAGTGGGGGTGGTCTGCATTCCTGCTCTCCACATCCCCTTGCTCGGAAGAGGGGAGTGCACTGCCTGCGCTCTGCCCGGGGGAGGGGTGCTGCACATTGGGGTGCCATATATGGTAGGTACCACTTCATCCTAGCTGTTGTAACACCTGTGCTTTCCAGTTTCTATCACCACCTGCCTGTCAGGTCAGGGTTTGCCACAGGAAGGCCTTACTGACAAAGGAGGAAATCTTAAGACAAAACAAAGCATCATGGTACTTGCCCAAACATTATTTTGCCCCAGAATCTGTAATACTTGTCCTTTTTCCTAGTGTACTGTCTGCTGTAGTCACATCCTTCTCGTTGCTCACAGATTGCAACTCGTAAAGCATATGGCTTGGCTCTGGCTAAACTGGGCCACGTGAATGACAGGGTCATCGCATTGGATGGCGACACCAAGAATTCAACCTTTGCAGAGATCTTCAAGAACAAACACCCTGAGCGTTACATCGAGTGTTTCATTGCTGAGCAGAACATGGTGAGATGTCTAGGGCAATACCCTGCTCTCTAAAGTTCTTAGGCTGACACCAAAGGTGTCTCTTTAAGGAAGATGGAGCAAATTCTGGTTTAACTCTTCCAGTCGTTCAACATGAATCTACTTCACATGTATTAATATTCATGTTCTTAGGCAGCTTACTCAGAAAATTAGTACTACTACTGATTTCTATAGCACTGTGCACAAACACATGAGAGTTCCTGCTAGAGCTTAGACAGGACAGATAAGGGATTAAACATATGTGGACAAGGGGTTAAGAATTGAAAGCGGGCTCAAAGTGAGCTTTTAGCAGGATTATGCAGTCTGGTATGTGCTTTGTGGCTGTGAGCAAGAGACTGAGCTCTGTGAGCTTCTGTACAGATAGGATGAAATGTTTCACTCCGTAGCACTTTGTAGAAAGATTGAAATGTGCTTCCTTAATTTTTTTTGTTTTGTTTTGGATAGAGACCTGGGCTTCCTTGCTATAGATATGACTGCACACATTTTGGGGTTCTTTTTCAAAAACTGCATGAAATAGTATTTGAATGTTCTCAAAAAAAAAAAAAAAAATCCACATTGCAATTCAAAACTTCAGATTTGAGACTTTTTTTTTTTTTGGGGGGGGGGGGGGCATGTTGGACGGGATTTAGGCATTTTAAAAATTTGGACATCTTTCTGCCATAATGGATAGGGCTAAAAATTAGAGACGTTTTTTGATAACATATAGAAGAGTAGCCATACTGTTATGCCTAAATCACACAAAAAGGTACCCTAAATGACAAGATGACCAATGGAGGAATTAAAGCATGACCCCCCACCTTAAGTACATATCAGCCTCTGACAGCTTCAGATGTTAAGCAGCAAGCAGGTTCCTGCAGTAGCCTAGTGGTTGGTGCAGTGCACTGTAGAGAAGGGGACCCAGGCCCACATAACACTCTAACTGGTTCACTTGTGGAAAGTGTAAACTCCCTCCAAAACCTACTGTACACCACTGTAATGGTCCTTATGCCTATAGGTGTCGCCTAATAAGTAGGTACAGTAGGTTTTGGAGGGCTCCCCAACAATATAAGGGGGTTACAGTGATATGTGTACCTGGGACCTTTCATGTGAAGTCACTGTAGTACCCCCTAGGGTGCCCTGCTGGAATGTCTGTGTGGTCAGTCTACTAAGAATGCTGCCCCTACAAAAAAAAATCCCAATGGCTTGTTTTTGTGCATCTTTCCCTTGGATGTATGAATTATTTTTTTTTGTTCCTATGCACTGAGCACAAAAAGCTAAGCAAATGGCCATTTTAAAAACAAAATTGAGACCTTTTTCTGGTTTGACAATGGCCATGTTTGCTACTGGATTTTCATCAATAAACAAGTATTTTTAAGATCCATCTCTCCAGGTCTTGTATTGCAGTGGTCAAACATCCCACTTTCTTCTATACCTGTGTTCTCGAGTGGGGCGTTCGAGTTCTCCGCTTCACTGCGGATTTGTTTGAGCCAGAAAGCTGACACATACATATTTAAGTACTGAAAATAACACTGCGGCTTGCTTTTTAATCTGAATGCAGCTGTCCATTATTGGTAGTGGGAACAAATACAGATACTTCTAGCAGGGTTACTGCACTATTCAGTTTTGGCCCGTTATTCATTGGGTCTAAAGCAGTTGAATTTTGCTACCAATTGAGAATTAGCTCTTCCATACCCTATCCCAAATCTGGCTCCTTCTTAGGAGGGCCTAATACTATCCATATGTCAAAAAATCAGCCCAGCACTATTTTCAGTTTTGAAAATAACACGTATAATTCAACTTCACTGACCCCTGGTGAAGTTATAAATTTTGAGTTGGGATCTTGGCCATATAGTTGTAACCTGGATTTTTCACTGTTGGAAATGGGATACTGGGCTTGATGAACCTTGTCTGTCCCTCAGGGGTAATTTCTCTAAGTGGGTTAATTTTTTGCACTTTGTTTTGAGTATTAACCCACAGGAATTTTTTTTTCTACACCAGTTAAGGGTGAGATGGAAAATGGCTTATGCTTGTCTACTGTAGATCCACTTACCCCATTCCTCCGCCTCTCTACAATGTGTCCGAAGGTGACGCACTCATGCTGGTTGCAGAAACCCAGCAGAGCATGCCTCACTTAATCTCTTGCCCTTGTTTCCACAGGTGAGCGTGGCTATAGGATGCACTACCCGCAACCGTGTTGTGGCCTTCGCCAGCACTTTTGCTGCCTTCTTGTCTAGGGCTTACGACCACATCCGCATGGGGGCCATCTCTAGGTCAAATGTGAACCTCTGCGGCTCCCACTGCGGCATCTCCATTGGTATGTGTTGAATCTGGTGCTCTTGCCCCCCACTGACTTGATCGATGAATGAAGGGCTCTTGAACCGTTTTTTTTCTCCCCCCCCCCCTTCCTTTTTACAGGCGAGGATGGTCCTTCTCAGATGGCCCTGGAGGACTTGGCTATGTTCCGAGCAATTCCAACCTGTACAGTGTTCTATCCTAGCGATGCAGTGTCTACGGAGTATGCTGTCTTCCTGGCTGCTAATACCAAGGTGAACCAGACTGAATATTTGCTCTGTTTTAGATATATCGTCCTATACCTGATCAGGGTGGGTCTGGATCCTGAAACTTTTACCGTTGCAAATATTCACATTTTCATAAATCCTAAGCTTTTCCTGCCACCCATTCCTAGGAATGTAATCAAATGGCTCCTTGAAACGTGCAGGTGTGCTGTGGCTACCTCCTTTTAATTTTACAGAAAAATTGCTCTGATTTTTCCACTGTAAAAGCATGACTAGGAATCTTAAGTCTATTTGTAAAGAGTTCATACTGCTATTGTGGAGTCTCTTAAAAAAGAGCTGACTGCAAGCCATTTGTTTTCTGTCTTTTTAGAACAGGAGTTAACCTGTTTTGTTCCCTGCACGTCTTTTAATCGTTGAAAGCTTTGACTCCCCCTTCCTAAACCAAATGTCCACTAATGCCTACTGACAGCTACCTAGGTCTCTAGCTAACAGTGCTAACAGCTAGCATGTTAAAATTACAGTAGTACAGTTAATGTTACCAGTAACTGTGCTAATAACTGCCTACACTCTGTCTAGAAAACTTCAATAAACTGCCTCGGATCTCAAGATCCTTCTCTGCACCCCATTTGACCTCTTCCTGCACCCCTTGGGAGTGTGTAAACTACAGTCAGTTGCCATCTTTAATTTATTTTAAAACTTAACCCCTGTTCCATTTTTCTCCCAGGGTATCTGCTTTATTCGCACCAGCCGACCTGAAATGTCAGTTATCTATCCCCCTGAAGAAAAATTTGAAGTTGGACAGGCCAAGGTAAGTGGGAGCATCACTTCATTTATGCTGAAATTTTCTTTTATGGAAAACTTTTCTCTGTGCCTTTTAGGTGATAACACAAACTTTCATTTTGTCTGAGTATTGGTAAAATACACAAAGAATGCAAGTCTGTTTTTTAATTGTATAATTCCCCCCCCCCCTTTTTTTTTGTAAAACTGAAGGTCCTGTCTCGGCATCATACAAAAGAATGTCCTTAAGAGTTTATCTCAAATTGTTGAACACAATGATAAAACATGCATTGATAAGGCACTCAAGTAAGGATCCCAGTGCTTCAGAAAACTTAAAAAAAAAAAAATTGCAAACTTGCCGCATCAAGGGTGTGCATTTGTTTATCCCATCACAGTAAGGTTGGGGGCAATTCCTATATCCACCAACAAAATGCAACTCTTGGCCACTTGGGCAGGCTTTGTGTAGAAATAGGACATCTGTGTGCCCTCTACAATGTCACTCCGGTGTCTGCTGAAATTTTTTTTCAACATGCTTGCCAAGTAGAGATGGCTTCCATGAAGATAGGTCTGCACTGCATAGTACTGTAATTCACAAAGTGAATATTTGTTCCACAACCAAAATAACATTTGCACAGGTCTTAATTTATGTGCATTCTAGCAGCTGTCAGGACAAGGCTTCTGTACAGTACTCTGGTAGACTTAAATGTCATGTAATCTCAGTGCAAGAGCAGTTCTTGGTTGTAACAGGAAAGGACAATGGTGAGTCATATTTAACACATCAACTCTTGGGCCCCATGGAGACTCTTAATCTTCTTGGCACACTTGCAGCATGTCACCTGTTTAATGAGAAGATGCAGAGACTGAATAGCATACAAATGCAGCAGTCTGCCACAACTCCTCTGGCCTTAACAGTTCTTCACCCTGGCGTGCCTCAACATTTATGTAAGATGTAGTCTTAGGTGTTAAGCAACAGCAGAATAACAATGGCATAAACAGTATATTCCAGGATTTCCCAAACTGGGGATCATAACCCCAAATGAAGCTGCAAAATGCGCATTTGGGGTCGTGATGTGGGCAGGCCAGAAAACTCATTGGCCCATTCCTCTTGACAAGGCCACACTGTAATTAGGCCTGTGGTGGATGATGGCAGCATCAGCTATGATGCTGGGGGGTGGGGGGGGGGGGGGGCTGGGAGCAGCAGCCTGGATGAGAAATGGGCCACTTGAGGCCATGCTTTCTGTGGCTGCAGTAATTGGGTCATGCCATAAAGTTTAGTCACTGGTATTTGTGACTTCCAAGATCCTTTTTGTACAGGTAAGTTCTTTCAGACACCATCTGGCTGTTTGTGGGTGGGAAAACTAAGCTATAAGTGAAGGGCTGTATCCACCCAAAGTTCTGCTCTTAGGACACATTGTTTTTTGTGATGTTTTACATAAGTGCCATGCCCAGTGGAGGAGTAGCCTAGTGGTTAGTGCAGCAGACTTTGATCCTGGGGAACTGGGTTTGATTACCACTGCGGCTCCTTGTGACTGGGCAAGTCACTTAACCCTCCATTGCCCCAGGTACAAAATAAGTACCTGTATATATGTAAACCACTTTGAATGTAGTTGCAAAATACCACAGAAAGGCGGTATATCAGTCCCATTTCCCTTCACTGAATGGTATTGATTTGATTTTGTTTCTTGTCCCCATGCTTGCCATGTCTTTTACAGGTGGTTCGTCAGAGTGACTCAGATAGGGTCACCGTGATTGGAGCTGGAATTACTTTGCATGAAGCCCTGGTAGCTGCAGATGAGCTGGCAAAGCAAGGTAATGGATTAGTGACTTGGGGAGGGGGGGGGGGGCACTTGCTAGTTAAAAGTGCTCAATCACCTTGAACAGAGTATCTATACTGTACTATCTGAACTAGCTGTACACCACAGTGGGCTAATTGGTGTTCTTGTCACAAAATAGGGCTGCAGGTAGTACTTTGTATGCTGAGGCAAAGCTATTGGTGTCGGGGGGGAACTTGCCAATTTATTGGCACCAGCAGGGTTAAAGAAATTCTTGCTTACCTTTGCCACAGTTGGGCACAGAGGCTAAGTTCAGGAAGTGTGAACAGTAGCTGCAGGCTGACATTGCTCAAGTCTCCATCCCAGACTCGTGAGGGAGTCTTTGGATTCTCATTCTTGCACTGTGGTAGGCGGTATAATGCTGGTTTAGCATTTGCCCCAATGTGCCAGAAACGATCTCTTCAAACAAGTGGCCCTTTTGTTTTTGTTTTGCTTCTATTACTGCTCATCCCAGTATCGAGTCCAGGACAGCCTAACATCTGTTTTGGGCTTTGAGGAAGCCCTTATTGTGTGTGTGAGAACTAAAATGTAGAGCAGTATTGAATAACATTTTACTATTTGCCTGAATATGAAAAATGAAAAATATTTCACCAAATATGAATGAGCATTGAGTTTTAACATAAAAGAAGCAATGTGAAATCATTTCTATAGGATGTAGCACAGTAGAGCCCTGGATTATTCATATTTGAATTTAAATTATTATTCAGCTGAATACTAAATATATTTGGGGCCATGTACAGCCCTACAAAAAAATTGGTCAAAATACCTATTTAAAGCAGGGTTTCTTACATTTCTATTAAAACATTTTGAAGCGATTTGGCATAGCACTTAATTATTGCACCTCACAGTGCTAACAATAGCTCAGTACAGGTCTGTGCCCTGTAAATGGCAAGAACAAATCAAGATCAAGTATTCATATGTAGTATTGCATCATACCATATGCTATAAGTTTATCTTGTTGGGCAGGCTGGACGTACAGGTTTTTATTTGCCGTCACCTACTATATTACTATGCTATGTTTCTGTGTTCAGGTGTTGCTCACCAAGATCTAAAGGGGATGGGATGACTTCTGTATGAGGAAAGGCTAATCAGCTAGGGCACCAGCTTAGAGAAGAGACAGCCGAGTGATGTAATGGAGGTCTCTAAATTACCGAGTGGAGTGGTAGAGTTAAATAGCTTGCTGTTCACAAAAGTGCAGGGACTAGGGGGCATACAATGAATCTACTTAAGTAGTAAATTTAAAACAAATTGGAGAATATTTCTTCACGTAGTATGTAATTAAACTCTGGAATTTGTAGCCGGAGAATGTGGTAAAAGTAGTTAGCTTAACAGGGTTTAAAGTTTGGGTAATTTCCTAAAACAAATTCATAATGGACTTGAGGAAAAATCAACTACTTCTAGGATAAGCAGCATAAAATCTGGGGGGGGGGGGGGGGGGGGGGGTTTCCTTCCTTTTTGGGTATATTGCCAGGTACTTGTGACCTGGATTGACCACTGTTAGGAACAGGATACTGGGTTTGATGGACCACCTTCAGTCTGTCCCAGTATATTGGTGCTTTTGTTCTTCACTGTAGTTTTGATATCATTGTGATGAATTGATAAGGGTTTTGTTTTTTTTACTGCCAGCATTTGTATTTGTGATGGCAATTGTTGGGTTTTTTTTTTTTAAAGCTGACAGGATAACTTGAGGCAGAGCAGAAGCTAGATATGCAGGGAGCTCCCCAAAGCCCATCTTCAAGCCAGGTCTCCTTCAGCTTGAGGCAGACTTCAGAGGCCCAGGACAATTGTCCTGGTTGCTGCAGCCTAACACCAGCCCTGACTTAAGGTAGAGATGGTGAAAATTTTATGAAGGCACTGAATCCATCAGCGTAGACCACATTAATGTGTTTAAATGAATGTTATCTACTCTGTAGCCATGCTCAACATTTCTCAAGTGTGTGTAGCACGAACTTTCTGCTAGATCCAGGGCAGTGTTTAGAAGAGATGGTTGAGAGGAGAGGTGTCTAGCGGCACTTTTCTGTGATGGGAGGGAGCCAGTTGGAGGGGTTATGAAACTAGTAGTGTCCATAAAAATTTAGAGAGAGGAGGGGGTTGGGTGGGTGCCACCAGACATCGGGGATATGGTGGGAAGAGGTCTTGGGTTGCATTGAGGGGTAAGGGGCTTGTTGTGGTAAACCTTTTAAGAGGAAAAAAAAAAACCACTTTCCTGTCAGTGCTCAACTAGCTCAGGCACCAACAGAGAAGTTCACGTTTTGTGCTGAGCTGCAGACTTGCTGCAGGTTTTTTTTTTAACATGGCAAGTTTTTGCATGCTCATTACTTTGAGCATGCAGCAGCAATTTTCTGCACTAGTTTGCTACAGAGTGGAACTCTACCATGAAACCTTTGAGCATTGGCCCCTTGGTTCTCTAATTTGCATGGTGAACAAGCTGGTTAAAGGACAGTAGCAAGAGAAAGGGATCCTGTAATGGAAGGCTATTAATGCTGGTCGTATTTGAATTTTTTTTATTTCCCCTTACTAGGAACCAATATATGTGTGGTTGATCCATTCACCATAAAACCACTGGATGCCACCACCATTTTGTCATGTGCTAGAGCCACTGGAGGACGTATCATCACGGTTGAGGACCACTACAAAGAGGGTATGTGGATACTAACCTTTTTGCTCTTTCCATTCTTTTATATAGAACAACTTTTCTATAGTTGGTGAAAGGGAATAGATCTCTTCCTCCCCCCACCCCAGCAGGTTTGTTTTTTTTATTGTTAAATATCTTTATTGGACCACTTAAGGCAGTGAAATGATTTAAAGCAGCAACAATTTTTTTTTATCCCCTTCCCCCAAACTAATCAAGTCTATCCATCCTTCCCCCCCCCCCCCCCCCCCCCCCCACAAATTTCCAAAGGAAAAACATGCCACTAAACTTCCAAATTCAATAAAGCTGAGCAGACCCTCATCAAGTATTCAAGTAGTCCAAAGTTTTAAAAATGCTTCATATCCTAAGGCCTGCTGTCTCCTCCAACATGCATTGCATTCGCAACAACTTGGGGCATATAATGTCAAAACTGCAAGTAGGAGGACGGTTTTGTTTTTTGTTTTTTTTTCCAACTATAATAGAATTAATCTCTTGGCAATCAAGACGTACTTTGTGCAAGAAAGGAAGGGCAGTTGTACACTAGAGAATGGGACATGGAGCTTGTGAGGATGGGGGTGTCATTCTCTATTGTACATATTCCACTACATACTGCATCCTCTAAGTCCAGTGAACGTCTTCAAGGAGTTGCCTCAAAGTCATTCATGCATATCGCCCAAGTGCCTCCATCCTTTCAAAAGTCCAAGATAACCCAGCATCATTTTTTAAATGTATTTAATCCCTTTTCTGTTTAGCCGTGTCTTCATTGTTCCCCCCCCCCCCCCCCCCCCCCTCCCAGCCCTGAGATTATGCAGGCAGCCCAGGACTGAAGAAAATCAATTGAAGTTTAGCTCCCAAGACTTTTTTGGATCCCCTTCACTTTGTATCCTTGAATGATTCACTGTCGCTGCCTTGATTTTCTCTCCTCTCATGCCATCCTCGATCCACTTCAATCCGGTTTTTGCCCTCTACACTCGACAGAAACAGCACTCTCTAAAGTCTGCAACGACCTGTGCCTCGCCAAATCCAGAGGCCACTATTCCATCCTCATCCTCGATCTATCCGCTGCGTTTGACACTGTCAATCATGGTTTACATCTTGCCGCTCTGTCCTCTCCTGGTTCTCATCTCTCCCACTGCACCTTCAGGGTACACTCTCATGGATCTTCCTCCACTCCCATCCCACTATCTGTTGGTGTTCCCCAGGGATCTGTCCTTGGACCCCTTCTCTTCTCAATCTACACCTCTTCCCTAGGCTCACTGATCTCATCTCATGGTTTTCAGTATCATCTTTATGCTGATGACACCCAGCTATATCTCTCCACACCAGACATCACCACGGAGACCCAGGCCAAGGTATCGGCCTGCTTATCCGACATTGCTGCCTGGATGTCCAACCGCCACCTGAAGCTGAACATGTCCAAAACTGAGCTCCTCGTCTTTCCACCTAAACCCACTTCTCTTCCTCCACTCTCTCAGTTGATAACACCCTCATCCTCCCCGTCCCATCTGCCCGCAACCTTGGAGTCATGTTCGACTCCTCCCTCTCCTCTGCGCATATCCAACAGACTGCCAAGACCTGTCGCTTCTTCTTCAACATCAGCAAAATTTGCCCTTTCCTCTCTGAGCACACCACACGAACTCTCGTCCACGCTCTCATTACCTCTCGCCTTGACTACTGCAACTTACTCCTCACCGGCCTTCCCCTTAGCCATCTATCCCCCCCTTCAATCCGTTCAGAACGCTGCCGCACGTCTTATATTCCGCCAGAACCGATATACTCATCACCCCTCTCCTCAAGTCACTTCACTGGCTTCCAATCAGATACCGCATACAATTCAAGCTTCTCCTCCTTACCTACAAATGCACCCGTCTGCGGCTCCTCACTACCTCTCTACCCTCATCTCCCCCTATGTTCCCGCCCATAACCTCCGCTCACAGGACAAATCCTTCCTTTCAGTACCCTTCTCCACCACTGCCAACTCCAGGCTCCGCTCATTCTGCTTTGCCTCACCCTATGCCTGGAACAATCTTCCTCAACCCCTACGCCAAGCCCCCTCCCTACCCATCTTCAAATCTCTGCTTAAAACTCACCACCTCAATGCTGCTTTCGGCACCTAACCTTTCAAGAAATATAGTATGCCCTATCAGATTGACTCTACACCTGTCTTTTAGATTGTAAGCTCCTTGAGCAGGGACTGTCCTTCCATGTTAAATTGTACAGCGCTGCGTAACCCTAGTAGCGCTTTAGAAATGTTTAGTAGTAGTAATGATAGAAGTATGCTAGGTGAGATTAGAGACACTTGTCAGATCAGTTCCTACAGGTTTACTTTAAAGGTAGAGAATGGGTAGCCCCTTTTGTCATTGAAATGGCTTTGTCTACAGGGCAGGCGCCTCAATTTCTGAAGCAAGTGGTCATCTCTATTTTGTTGTGCAGTCTTGTTACGCTTTTTGGGTAAATGAACATGCTGTTGGGATTTCTGGAACAGGTTGAAGATGTTAGCTCTTGGGGAGTCCTTGGGACTGAAACTCTATTGCTTTCACTGGTAAATAAGAAGCTTGATGTCACTTAACCCTCCATTGCCCCTGGTACAAAATAAGTACCTGAATATATGTACACCGCTTTGAATGTAGTTGCAAAAACCTCAAAGGCAGTATATAAAGTCCCATTTCCCTTACCATATAGGGAAGGATATGTCTTAAGTGCAGGTTTGGCTAGTGTTTGATGTAAAACAATCTAAATTAGTAGGCAATGTTTATACCTGGTTGTCTAGGAAGGGCATTACGTAAGTTACTTTTTAACCTTTTGAGTCCTGTGGTTCAAGTTAGACCAGATTGTTTTTTGTTTTTTTTGCGCCTGGAAGAAGCCATGCTGGATATACAGCTAAGGATGTTGCACTGAGTGTTTGTCTCTCTCTTTCTCTTTTCTCTCTTCTTTCAAACCCCCCCCCCCCCCCCGCCCACCCGCCCAAGTAGTAGCTCAAGGTGAGGTACACTGGGTATTCCTCTGTCCTTTTGAGGGCTCACAAATTTTGTACCCGAGGCAATGGAGGGCTAGTTGACTTGTCAAAGATCACAAGGAGCAGCAGGATTTGAACTGTCTACCTCTGGATGGCAAGTCTGGTGCTCTAACCACTAGGCTACTTTCCACTTCAGTAGTTGGTTGTAGTCTTCTCAGATCTGTTGTGATGCCTTCAGCTGGTTGAAACCATAGCTGCTTGTCTATTGATGAATTTAGTCGCTTGATCATATTACCCCAGATCTGGCTGCACTTAATTGGCTATGTGAATACCAAATGCAATTTTATTCTTTTAGTATTTCAGGCTCTCTTTTGTGACTTGCCTTGCCTGTATATTTGAAGTCATTGATCTGGGTTTAGCTGTCTTTGGGGGGATTGTGTTCATTGCAGTAGTTTCTAGTTCAGGTTCCAGGCAAGGTTAAGTTGCAGTCCACTTGTGTGTGGCCCTAAATTGTGGAATGTGCTGCCCGTGGACTGACTTCTGGGTGGACTCAGTCCCTCCTTGGAAGCTGAAAGCTTTTGGCAAATTGTCTTTTTGGGTGGCTTGTAGATTCGGGTTAGGAGTAAGCTTGGGCAAATTATAGGATTTGGGGGTCAGGAATGCAGGGAGAGGGATTTTAGACTGTACCATGCTTTAGGTGACCTGAGGAGCAGCCAGGTCCTTTGCAATAGCAGTTCACAGGGCCAGTATTTTTGGAGTTATAGCACCATCTACCACCGAATTTAGCTTGGCCTAGTGCGTTCTAGATGATGCTTGGAAAATTACCTGCATAGATGTAATGATTTTAAAAATTCCCTCTTTTTTTTTTTGTATAATGGGTAGGTTTACAGTGTGTTTGTCCTAAGATAGTGATTCTGAACCTAATCTTTGAGAACCCCCAGTCTGGTTTTCATGATATCTCTAATAAATATGCATATAAAAGGTGCATGAACGGATATCTTGAAAGCCTAGGTTATGTCCCAAGGTTTAATGTGTAAAAGGTAGTATCCCATAGGAAATGACTTAATTTTTTTTTCTTCCCCCCTCTTGTCTGCAGGAGGCATTGGTGAGGCAGTGTGCAGTGCCATGGCTGGGCAACCTGGCATTATAGTGCAACAGCTAGCTGTGAAAGAGGTGCCACAGAGTGGGAAGCCTGCAGAGCTGCTGGACATGTTTGGCATCAGTGCTAAGTGCATCATAGAAGCTGTGAAATCAACCTTTGCAAACTGAAGGGGCTCAGCTCTGGCCTTATTGGAGGGTAGGTCAGTGTAACGGATCTGTAATACTGACACAGACCTGCTGGAACACTGACTCATAGCACATTCCACTGCTTTAACTGCTGGAGTGGGAGCAGAATCTGTTCAGCCATTTTGCATATCCCCCACCCCACTACCCTGAGAACAAACCTGTCGTTTTCATCCATGTTTTCTACAGAAGTGACTATGTTTAGAGAAAAGCTACATGTCTTGTTTCTTTCCTGCAGTGGTTCTTCTGAAACTGTCCTTTTGGACCCCACCCCCTCTGCCTCCCTGCCAGCAAGTGTAGTTTTTTGGGATGACACTAATGAATATGCATATGTGATTTTTTTTTTTATATATACTTAAAAGTTTAAACAGCATATATGCAAATCTCTCACATATAAGGATAATTAAAGCCAGTTCAGCTAGCACAGAGCCCAGAGGGCTGTTGGATCAGAGCCTGAGCGAAAATAAGTTAGAACTTAAAATCTGGTGTGGCTGACCTACAAGATGAGTTCTTACTCGCACCCCTTTATAATCTGTGGTTGAACAAAGCTGTTTGCCACAATGCTGTAATGTCAGGGCTGTAGCTACCTGGCCTAAAGCCCAGGGCCACCTGCAGCTGGACTAACAGGTCTAATTTCTGAAACAGGTGACATTGGGTTATGAATGCAGAACACGTTGCATTTACTTCCAATAGTGCTGCTGTGGTACTACCTCCCAATTCTAGTCTTCACCCTTCTCTGTGTGGCAGGGCACCTGATGGTGCTTAAACCCTGCAACGTGTAGTGGCCCAAAACAAAACACTCGGGTCTTGTGGTGTGAGCTGCGAGAGATGGCTGTTACCACAAGATTTCTGGTGCCCCTCAACTCCATGGCCACATGAAGGTGGGGAGACTGAAAGGATGTGATGTGGCAGTGTCACCGCTGAAGATAAGTACTACACGTGTCATGCTCACCACCTCCCCTGTCCCAGATTATAAAGTATGTTAAAGGGGTGGAAGCAGGGGAATGTTTCCTAAACTCTTCATTGCACCCATCTCGGACTTCTTGTCCCCCTGGTTTCCTGATGCCCTTTCCATGCCACCACCTCAAAAGCGCTCACACAGACCTTGCTTTTAAAGCATTTACACAACTAACAAGCACATGGTTGATGGTGTAAGACTTGCTACATTCCCTTAAATTAGGAAAAACTGCCTGTTTCCTATGGTGCAGAAAAACTAATTCACTCTGCATAACAGCTTTTGGCAAGGGAGGTTTCTGTTGCCCTTAGGGTACTTCGGATGTAAAAGTTAAGTATTTGTTTTTCTAGTTCCTTGTTGCTTCTGTATTTGTTTGTTCAGTAGTCGTGGGAGCAGGAGGGGAGACTTCCTGCCTCACTTAGACATTACTGTCATCCTGCTTTTGAAACCAGTTAAAATGACAAGAAGTAACTGTACAGCTTGTGTGATGCATTATGCCCAGGGCAGGTATCCGTGTGGAGCATGTCAGGTTGCTTCACTTCAACTTTTGTATACTGATCAGACTGGTTTGAGTTGAAGACTTTTGTGTCCAGATCCCTGAAATGGGGTCATGTGATCTACTGTGAATGTAGTATTGTTAATAAACACACTGACATCCTGTGTATGGCTTTTCTTTTAAATTGAACATGGCTGGAAAGGGGTTCCTGGTTAGTATGCGTGTCTTGTTGGTATCCTTTCCCAAAGGCTGACGACAGCCTACAAAGAGGTAGACTGCCAAAGGCACGTACCTAAGGGCACTTTATGTGGCTCTCAGTATGACTTGGATATTTTTATTCACTTTTTCTTTTAATGTAGGCTGCTGTGTTAAAAAAAAAAAAAAATCTGGATTTTCAGTGCCACTCTAGCTAATGGCCAGTACTGAATATCCAGAAAAGATGTCTGTACCAGGGCTGTGGAGTAGGAGTTGAAAGCAATTTTGGGTGTTGTCAGTAAAAATGTACCAACTCCACCTTCAAAATAAACTTCCTTATCCATCTATACCAGACCAGTCCAGACTAATGGGTTGTGTCCATCTACCACTGGAAGGAGACAGAAAATAGTTCCAAGTAAACCACCCCTTAAGGCTATCGTGCAGCCTGGAATGTTCAGTATTTTCTCTGGTCTCCTAGCGGATGGTGGATGGATCGTGCAACTGCTCTGGATTGCTGGCTGGTAGCTCCTCTCCCAGATTCTTCTGGTGACAGTGGAGCCAGGGGTGTGCTAGTGGCCATGTTGGAGCTAGTTTTAGATGATACGCAGTAGTCCTGAGTTCCTCATCTACCAGCTAGGGTGATATCAGTGACCCTGGTTACCTCCCCTCCACTACTTCCCCTAGCTGTCTTTCTAGCAGGGTGATGGTTGATTGTGGCATGGAGTAACTTGTCTACCCTGTGTGGTTCTTCTCTTCTGTGGTGGTAGGTAATCTGAATTTCTGCTTCCTGAGGTAAACCTTTTTTAATGCCTTTCACTAGTGAAGAAGGTTGTTTAAAAAAAGAAAACTTTGTTTTTCCTCCTCTTGCCTGTTGATTTATTTTCCTGCCTTGGACATGTATTCTAGGGGACCGCTTGCGAAGTTTCTTTGAATTTCGCTGGCCGGCGTCTTCTGATCTTGGACCCTTCTGAGCTGGTACCACTTGCTTTGCTTTTTTTTTTTTTTTTTTGTGGGGCACGGCTCGTGTCTGGATCACGAAACTGTTTTTCTCCTCTTCACTGTCTTAGATGGCGGCTGGTTCAGAGGGTGGCCCTGTTGTTGGAACTTGTACTTTTTGTGGTTCGGAGGTCTTAGTCTGCCATTTCCAAAGTGGGGGAAGTCTCTCGCTGGCTCGGTCTTTTAGTCCAGGGCTATCTTTTCTTTCCTGTCAGCCTTACGCGGCTGTTGGTCAGTTCTTTTTCAGACCATTTAGTCTCTGCTGCTTCTGCCATCTTGCTTGAGACGCCCCTGCTATTTGATTCTCGTTTTGGCAGCAGTTTTTCCTCCCTTCCTCAGGGAGGTTCTGGTTCTCTCATCCCCGTGGCTCCCTCCTGTCTGCTCTGGTTTGTCTGCGGGGTACTTTCCTCCTGGTGGGGGTCTGAGTTGCCCTCGGTGTGCAACTGCTAGCTCATATCCCTCTTCTGAGTACCCTTGGGAGCGCCATTCTTGCCACTTTTACTTGGACTCAGTTCATTCTCTTTACGGTTATGTACCTTTTTAGGACTGTTTGCCACAGCTCTTCCTTGCTTTCGGGTGGGAGTTTTAGCCTGGCATAGGTGGATTTTTGCCTTTTCTAGTTTCAGGGGCCTCCTGTCAAATTTTTCTGTAAGGGACGCAGTTCTTTCCTGCTGAGCAGATCTATTGCTGTGCATCTGGATTATTGCCTCTTAGCTCTGCAATTTTTCTCTACTCTTCTGCAGAGAAGTGGCTCTGTTCTAGGTCTGGAGTTTGACTCTCCCTTAGCTGGTTTTTCTCGGTTTGGTGTTAGTGGCCAGCTTCCTCTTTGTTCCTGGCTTGGTGAGTTTTCTTCCTCACTGCCTTAGGCTGCATTTTGCTCTCTGTGGTCTGAGGATTCCAGCTCTGTGATGCTTACCTTCCTCTTGGCAGGAGTTCTTTCTCTAAGTTGACTGCTGCTCTGTATCAGTTGCATAGGAGGGTGGTCATTTTGGCTCAGATGACCACGTGAGGGCAGAGAGTGGTATAAGTGCATGTGTTGACTATAAGTGCAGCTTATTTTCGAAAGGGAAGGATGCCCATCTTCTGACACTGGGTCGCCCAAATTGGCATAATCGAAAGCCGATTTTGGGCGTCCCCAACTGCTTCCTGTCATGGGGGTGATCAAAGTTCCTGGGGGTGTGCTTAACAGAGGGCTGTCCCTTACACTTGGCTGACTTTACTTAGTTTTTTTTTTTTTTTTTGACCAAGCCACAAAAATGTGCCCTAAATGACCACTGGAGGGAATCAGGGATGACCTCCCCTGACTCCCCCAGTGCTCACTTTAAACTTTTTTTTTTTTTTAAGACAGTATGGGTGACAGACCGCCTTCGCTATGCCTCTGTCCCTGCGATGGCAGTTGAGGATGTCCTTTGCTATTTAGATTTTGTTCACACCTTTTTCAGTAGTAGCTCAAAGGTGAGTTACATTCAAGTACACTGGCTATTTCTATGCCTCTGTCCCTGCAACGGCACTTGAAGACGTCCTTCGATCTGTTTCCGTCTGTGTGATGGCAGTTGAAGATCTCCAAAATGTGGACATTTGTGAGGATGTCCATGCCTTAGACACCCTTTGGTTTTGGATCACAAGTAGGAGCAGTGGGATTTGAACCAGCCACCTCTGATTGCAAGACCAGTGTTCTAACCACTTGGCCGCCACTCCATTCCAGTCCCTTGCAATTTGGCCATTCTGTGGGGGTGGGGTATGTGTGTCAGTGGAAGCATAACATTTTGGATGTCCTCAACTGCCTCCCCCCCCCCCCCCCCCCCCCCCCCCCCAAGCGATGGCCAAATTTTCAAGGGAGTGGAGGAGTGGTCTAGCAAGCCCGAGGTGGCTGGTTCAAATCCCACTGTTGGTACTTGATCCAAAATCCAAATAAAGGGGGTGTCAGAGGCATAGCAATCATAGACATCCTTCTCACAGTCCACATTTTGGATGTCTTCAACTGCCATCGCAGGGACAGGCATATCAAAGGACATCCTCAACTGTCGTTGCAGGGACGTAGGCCTACCTCCCAACGCTCTTTTCCTTCTGAACCCAATTCCTCCTATATTTAACTTTCGGTTAACCCCATTAGTTTTGCGTTTACCACAAACTATATTATTCTTATGACTTTGTAATTATTTATATTGTTACTATGTAAGCTGCATTGAGCCTGCCATGTGTGGGAAAGCATGGGGTACAAATGTAATAAATAAATATCCAGTGTACCTGAATATAACTCACCTTGAGCTACTACTGACTTTCCTCAGCTGAGAGGTGCCCACCTCTACCACCGGCTGCCTTTCAGGTGCTGTGGAGGACTTGCAGCTCATCTGCATTTCCTTACAGCCTTCTCTGGGGTGACACCCAGGTCCACCCCGATCCACTCAGGGCCTCCGCTCTAGGTGCCGCGCCTAACGGCGAGCGGGGCATTTTTCTCTTTGTATCTAATCTTTTTCCAGTTGCTAAAGTACCTTAATCGTTTATGGCCCCTATTCACATTCTCTTCCTAGCTCTGTCCCTTCCTAATCTTTTCCCTCACCCCCTACCTCTCTCTGCTACAGGAACTCACTTCCCATCCATTGACTTCATCACATCACCTTCTCTCCTACCCTCTTCCTCCCTCTTGGCTTTTAATCTCCGTCTCTTTCTTCCCTCCATTTTGCCTTCCCCATTCCACCTAAATACCTCTCGCCTTCGACGCCTTCGTGGCCACACCTCTCCTACTCCTTCTCTTACTCTCAGCTGGTGACATCAATCCCAATCCTGGCCCTCCTCACCAACTATTTTCCAAACTCTACAGATCTCACCGTGACCTCTCTAACCTCATCTCTATTCCTCTACTCCCCTCCTCTTCTCTGCCCTTCTCTTGCGCCCTATGGAATGCCCGCTCTATCTGTAACAAACTCCCCTATATCCAGGACCTCTTTATCTCGCGTCACCTCCATCTACTCGCCATAACAGAAACCTGGCTCTGCCCTGATGACTCTGCTTCAGTCGCAGCCCTGTGCCATGGCGGTTATCTATTTTCACATACTCCTCGCCCTGCTGGCCGTGGGGGCGGTGTTGGACTACTTCTCTCTCCCTCCTCCAGATTTCAACCCCTTCTTCCACCTCAATCTCACTGTTTTTTTTCTCCTTTGAAGTCCACTCTATCCGCCTTTTCTCTCCTCTGCCTCTTCGAATAGCGGTCATTTATCGTCCCCCTGATAAGTCCCTTTCATCCTTTCTCAGTGACTTTGACGCCTGGCTTGCCTTCTTCCATGATCCTTCCTCCCCCTCTCTCATCCTTGGTGACTTTAATATTCCTGCTAATGATCCTTCCAACTCTTATATTTCCAAGTTACTCGCTTTAACGTCGTCCTTTAATCTCCAACTATGCTCCACCTCCCCCACTCATCAAAATGGTCACTGTCTTGATCTCATCTTCTCCTCCAACTGTTCACCTTCTAGTTTCCTTGCCTCTGATCATCCCTCCTCTGATCACCATCTTATAACTTTCACACTTAAATCTCCTCCCTCCCAGTCCCGTCCTATCCTATCTAATTTATCTAGGAATCTTCACGATATTGACCCTTCATCTCTATCCTCCCATGTTTCAAACCTCCTCTCTACTGTGGCACCATCCACGTCTGTCAACGAGGCTGTTTTTTCTTACAATACTCTATCCTCTGCCTTAGACACTCTTGCACCTTTGACCCGCCCTGTAAGGCGTACAAAACCCCAACCTTGGCTGACTTCTAATATCCGCTACCTACGTTCCTGTACCCGCTCCGCCGAACGCCTCTGGCGGAAATCTCGGGCCCTTGCTGATTTCTTACATTTTAAGTTCATGCTGACCTCCTTCCAATCTGCTCTTTTACGTGCCAAATAGGATTATTATATCCAACTGACCAACTCTCTTGGCTCTAATCCTTGACTTCTCTTCACCACATTGAACTCTCTCCTCAAGGTGCCCCCTCCCCCAACTCCCCCTTCATTATCTCCTCAGACCCTTGCTGAATTCTTTCACAAGGTTCAAAAGATAAACCTTGCTTTCTCTACCTCACCAGCTCTCCCTCCACTAGTCCGTTCCCCTCTCTCTCCTTCCCTGAAGTTACTATTGAGGAAACTACACTTCTCCTTTCTTCCTCAAAATGTGCCACCTGTTCCTCTGATCCCATTCCCATCCACCTTCTTAATGCCATCTCTCCTACTCTTATTCCTTTTATCTGTCACATTCTCAACCTCTCACTTTCCACTGCGACTGTCCCTGCTGCCTTTAAACATGCTGTGGTCACACCTCTCCTTAAGAAGCCTTCACTCGACCATACTTGTCCCTCTAATTACCGACCCATCTCCCTCCTTCCTTTTTCTCTCCAAATTACTTGAGCGTGCTGTTCACCGCCGCTGCCTTGATTTTCTCTCCTCACATGCTATTCTTGACCCACTACAATCTGGTTTTCGCCCTCTCCACTCAACCGAAACTGCGCTTACTAAAGTCTCCAATGACCTATTACTGGCTAAATCCAGAGGTCAATATTCCATCCTCATTCTTCTTGATCTTTCCTCTGCTTTTGACACTGTCGATCACAGCATACTTCTCGATACCCTGTCCTCACTTGGATTCCAGGGCTCTGTCCTTTCCTGGTTCTCTTCCTACCTCTCCCTCTGCACCTTTAGTGTTCACTCTGGTGGATCCTCTTCTACTTCTATCCCTCTGCCTGTCAGCGTACCTCAGGGTTCTGTTCTTGGTCCCCTCCTCTTTTCTATCTACACTTCTTCCCTTGGTTCATTAATCTCATCCCATGGCTTTTCCTACCATCTCTATGCTAATGACTCCCAAATCTACCTTTCTACCCCTGATATCTCACCTTGCATCCAAACCAAAGTTTCAGCGTGCTTGTCTGACATTGCTGTCTGGATGTCTCAACGCGACCTGAAATTAAATATGACCAAAACCGAGCTTCTCATTTCCCCCCCAAACCCACCTCCCCGCTCCCCCCGTTTTCTATTTCTGTTGATGGCTCTCTCATTCTCCCTGTCTCCTCAGCTCGAAACCTTGTGGTCATCTTTGACTCTTCTCTCTCCTTCTCTGCTCATATCCAGCAGATTGCCAAGACCTGTCGTTTCTTTCTTTACAACATCCGTAAAATCCGCCCCTTTCTTTCCGAGCACTCTGCCAGAACCCTCATCCACACCCTTGTCACCTCTCGTTTAGACTACTGCAATCTGCTTCTTGCTGGCCTCCCACTTAGTCACCTCTCCCCTCTCCAGTCGGTTCAAAACTCTGCTGCCCATCTCATCTTCCGCCAGGGTCGCTTTACTCATACTACCCCTCTCCTCAAGACCCTTCACTGGCTCCCTATCCGTTTTCGCATCCTGTTCAAACTTCTTCTACTAACCTATAAATGTATTCACTCTGCTGCTCCCCAGTATCTCTCCACACTCGTCCTTCCCTACACCCCTTCCCGTGCACTCCGCTCCATGGATAAATCCTTCTTATCTGTGCCCTTCTCCACTACTGCCAACTCCAGACTTCGTGCCTTCTGTCTCGCTGCACCCTACGCTTGGAATAAACTTCCTGAGCCCCTACGTCTTGCCCCATCCTTGGCCACCTTTAAATCTAGAGTGAAAGCCCACCTCTTTAACATTGCTTTTGACTCGTAACCACTCGCCTCCACCTACCCTCCTCTCTTCCTTCCCGTTCACATTAATTGATTTGATTACTTTATTTATTTTTTGTCTATTAGATTGTAAGCTCTTTGAGCAGGGACTGTCTTTCTTCTATGTTTGTGCAGCGCATGCCTTGTAGTGCTATAGAAATGCTAAAGAGTAGTAGTACTGAAAAAGGTGTGAGCCAAATCTAAATGAATAATGTCATCAACTGCTAGCGCAAAGGCATAGTAATGGCCATCCTTCACCCATGCTATATACAAACTTTTTAAGTTTTTTTTTTTTTTCCTTTCCCGGGGTGGGAGGTGGTTAGTGACCACTGCATGCCTTTTTCCATTCAGTTACTGCATCAGTTACTCTACTGCAGTTCCCCCTGCATGCCCAGTTACTATTCTTGCATATCAAAGGGGCCAGTACACAATGAATGCACCCACTTACACCTAGCCACTCTGGTTTGCAAGGTATTCACAATGACTATGCATGAAATAAATTTGCATGCACTGCCTCCATTGTATGCAAATCTAGCTCAAGCCTATTGCTTGTGGGTATAATGATAACCTGGCTGGGTGGCTCCAGAGGCTTGGGTTGAGAACCATTGATCTGGCCATCTTAAATTTTTCTGTTCCATGCAAATAAATTTCCTACATATTCATTGTGGAATTCTGAAAAGCAGGTTGGGTTGCGGACTTCAACGACTGGCTTTGTGGACTCAGGGCTACCAGGAGAGGGGGCAAAATTCCCTGGGCTTGGCCTCTGAGGTGGGGGAGGGAGGGGTCAAGCACTGGTAAACTTCTACTCCTGTGTGCCAGGACCCGGATAACTTATATTACTGCGATGACCTAGGTCTCTGTACACAGGAACAGGAGATGACAGACTGAGGGAGGAGCAGTCACAGTAAGGTGAGGAGGACAGGTAGGGGTCCAAATATGGAGGGCAGCAGTGGTGGGTGATCCTAGCCCAGGCCCAGCTGTGTCTCTTGGTGCCCCTGGCTATAGTTTAGGCAGAGCAGAGGCAGAGTTATGATGTATGCATATACTTTATAAAACTGGGGTGCATGAGTAGAGTACATGTACACATTTGCATCTACTCCAAAGTAGATGCAGTACAGGGCCATTTGTGCACTTGTGCCTATTTTATAAAGGCACAGCAGTGTCTGTATTGCCTTGAGTAAGAGGAAATTAGCAGCCATGAGAGGTGTCCTATTATAATATTTCTCTGAGGACAAACAGGCCTTCCTGTTCTCACATGTGCTGATGTCATCCTGACAGCCCATTGCAGATGCTGACTAGCTTACAATGTAGAACTTTCTAGCAGCATCCCCACTGTGTATGTGCTGGTAACTTCCTGCCTGCTATAGGAGTACGGGTCCTCCAGTCTTTGTTTTTCCCATGGCGTTGTGAGGATGTATTTTGTGTTCTCATCCTCCTGCTGTGATGCATATTTTGAGCTAGTGCCTTAAGGCATTGGTATTTTTTTTCTCTTTATTTTGTGGTTTTCCCCTTCCTGTTATATTTCAGTTCATTATCAACATTTTTATTTTTTTGTGAGTGGCTGTGGGGTCAGGTCAGAGCCAACTTCAATTTGAACACTTCCCCCTTTTTTTGTGGTTCAAGATTGAGAAGTCCTCTCAGATACCAGGTACTAGTGAGAGGGAATTCTCAGCTCCAGGATTCCCAAGTAGATCCTGGACTGGTCTAGCTGGACGCGATGAAAGCAAATTCACAGGTAAGAACAAATTTTACTATTTTTTGTTTTATAATCCTGGTGCACCTATCAAAGTTTTAAGGACCAGAGGTGAAAAAAAAAAAAAAAAAAGACCAGGCTTTGATCATGACCAACATTTTAAGGTGGCAAACTCTCCACCGTTAGCATGTGCATACTCACAGTTTATCAGAGGTGCCAATGCTTAAGAAGACCTATAGTTGTGTCACCTCATGCATTACTCACTTAAGAGTCCTGCAGAATGGTGGTTTCAACAGGAGGAATAGATGATTGCCAAGCCCTAGGAATTAAACCAGGCAGGCACACTTCAAAAGCTTTGCTAGTCCATCAAGCCCACACTTAGCACTGTTTCTTACTGACTACCAAGCATGCAACCTCGAACTGCCCAGCCACAAGAGGGACAGGAGGGAATGTAGATGGCCCCTACATGGTTGATGACATGGCTGGCCATTGGCCATTTTTATACCTTCCTCCACTTGAAAATGAGGCTAAATAGGGACAGGCAGCCATGAGGCTGATCCAAAAATACTAAACAGAACTCCAACATCCTGGAGCCTAGAATCTACAGAAAGACTCCTTTTCAAGGAAGCCCTGAAGCGGGAGACCTGAAACCAAGAACAGAGATCACCTATTCTCAAAGATCCCTAGACCACGTTAGTATTAGGAGACAAAAGGGATCTCCCCTATGCTCCTTCACCTAGGACAGACCAAGTCTACTTCCAGGCCAGAAGTTCCACACCTGCAGATCCCTGCCTAATTGTTCTTTGTAGACCCAATCCAAAACAGGCAGACAAATTACTACTCTTGATCACCAGGAACCCAGGGCTCCACTAAACCCAGTGTGAAGGAATCTGAAGCCATCAAAGAGAGAACCAGGATGCTGAAGTAGAAAAGACCTGAAAAAATTCGGAAGCATATCCTGGAGTAATAAGAACTACTTGAGGAAAAGGTCAGCTAGTTAGTGTGTGACCCCAGGATCAGAAGATTTTGAGTCATTATGAAGTCCAAAACCCCAAGGCTCATTGCCTCCAGGTCTAGCCAAAGAAAGGAGTCTCTTTAAGCAGTGCTTCTCCACACCCACTCCCCCACAGAAGACCTCAGTTGACCCCACAAAGGGGCACAGACATGTCCAACTATCTCAGCCCAACCCTCTAGTAGGAAAGGTGCTAATAGTATGCTCATAGCTTTCAAGATTAATCCAATCATGATCAACACTGGGACAGGGGAGAAGATGGGGTCTCCCATAAGAAACTCAGCCAGCTTTAACAGCTTGATCCCTAAGATGCATGACTTTGCTAAAGATCAATAGCTCCTGAAAGAACAAGACTGTATGCCAAGTGCTATATGGTATGTCCGCCACTCAAAGCAGGAATTTCCGAGAAGCACAGCTGTGAATTATCCTGAACAAGCTCCAACCATGCAACATAGAGGGTTCACTAAAGAAGAGTCCAGCTTCACTTACCTAGAGTTGGCAAGTCACAATAGTCATCAATGCACCCAGGAGCTGTTACCTCGCTCCTCTGCAGCTTGGAGGAAGGACTTCTAAGGCCCATCTCGAATGCAGAGGAAATCCCTGGAATCTCCCCTACCTGGTGCTGCTAACCACGGTATCCCCTATGGTCCATCCCAGTCATCTCCCCTCAGCCTCTTCTTGCCTTGACATTTTTCTTGCTGCTGCCAGTAAACAACCCTAGGAAAAATTCAGCCAGAGTCTATACCTAGAGCAGACAAACACATGGAAAGCCACCATGGGAAGGAAGGGAGCAGGAACCATTAGAAGTAATCAGCTCACTGGCAGACTTCTTTGCATTGTCCTCTCTGGCTTGTTAGTATAGATGTCACTTTTACCCTGCCTATACTTGTTTATGGGTAGCTGCACAGCAACACAACAGTATGCCATACCTACCACACACAGCTGTAAGAAAAACTGTGAAAAATAACATGGTAGAAATGTGACTATTCTCTGTGACCACTTATGGCCTGCACCCAGGAAACAATCCTGTTTGCCTCACCCAAGTTAAAGCCCTACTGCTCTACAGTTCTTCACCCATCTATCACTCAATAACCCCAACCCCAGATCTACTATTTTGTGATCTTCGAGCAGTCTATGCATTCACTTGTCTCAGACCCTCCTGGATTTGCAGGTTAAATCATCTAAAGTGATTCCACAGATCTTTGCTTTTTTTCAACAAATCATTCACATTTTTTTTTATCGTCGTTTCTAATCCAACAGAAGTTGGAAAGAATTATACATAAGGAGCTGAGAATGTCTGCCAGTATGGAGGCAAAACAACTCTCAAATAATTTAATGGGATGATGCTTGGACACAAGTTTGAAAATAGACCAAATTTGACTGGGGCTTCCAGAGAAGTTACCCCGCCCCCCCCCCCCCCCCCCTCAACCAATAGCATTTTTATGGCATATAAAGTGAAACACAGCAGATGAACAACAGGGCAAGGTTACGACCAAAATTATCCCCCACTATCACACACCTCAAATTATCCTGTCTCCCCAAAAATACCAACTGCTACACTACTCCACAAACTTCCCCATCCCCAAAACTACCTCCCACAACTGCTACTCCACTAACAGCCACCTCGCCCTACATACTTCCCCCCACACCAAAAGTCTCCGTTATTGCCATATCACCTCCCAAAGAGCCCTATCCCCAAAATTGCCCTCCAACTTCCACATCATACTGCAGATTAATTCATCCAAAAAATATCCCCTGCAACTGCCTCACTCCCTAAAACTACCCCATCACCCTGCAAATTGCCCCATGCCCAAATATTAGCCCCCTGAAACTGCCCATCCTGCAAACTACCCCCCACCAAAAAACTACTCACAATAAGCCACAAACTGCCTCAACCCCTCACAATACCCACATCCCACAAATTACCACACCCCCACAACTAGTCTCATAACTAGCCCTACATGCTCCAAACTTAGCTCAGTCCCTACAGCCTGCTGCTCCACGTATACATTCCCCACCCCCCCACCCCACCCCCACACATTTACATGCAGAGGATTTGGAAAGAATTTCATGTGCCATGTTCTGCATGCTTTCCCTACCCTTACCCGTTTAAATCTTTGTTCAGTCTCATCCACTCACCTGGCCATTTCAGTAATGTTGCACCTCAGGTCTGCCACTCTTACCAAGATCGCCCCTTTGATTATGCAATTATCTTTCTGAAGTCCAGGAGCCAGGCTTTTATTTCTGTTGTCTCACCCATCCACCTCACCCTGTTAGATTGTCACTGAAATGCTTTGATGTCTCATATATAGTCATCTACCAAGATTTGCTTATTTCCGATCTGACAAAGAAGGGCAATCTTCGAAAACTAATCAAGAAATGTACTAAGTTATGTCCAATAAAAAAGGTATCATCTTTGTTTTCTTTTTCATGTTTTATTTCTATTGATTACCTTTAAAAGTGGACTAACACGGCTACCACACCTCTCTACTCATTTCTGTTCTGGAAATGTTTTACAATTTATTTTCCTCACTCTGCTCTCTGAATATTCATCCACATTCACGGCATCTCTCTACTATCTGGTTGATAATAAAAAGGAGCTTTATGAACACTATCCACCCTAAAAGGTTGTTTTGTGGCTGTACATGAGGAATTGTGATATTCCATATATAAAAGTCTGTGTTTTTGTTCCTAATGCAGCCAAAGGTTATATAATCCTTTCAAGAAAGCCAGTTACCATTTAACTTATTAAAGGCATGGCATGGTCGCATTTTCAATATAGTAATTATTAGAGCCCAGTAAAGGAACAGGTTATTTTGAGTTAGTCTGCACTGGACCAAACTTGCGTTCCTTGTGGCCTAGTGGTTAGGGTGGTGGACTTTGGTCCTGGGGAACTGAGGAACTGAGTTTGATTCCCGGCACAGGCAGCTCCTTGTGACTCTGGGCAAGTCACTTAACCCTCCATTGCCCCATGTAAGCCACATTGAGCCTGCCATGAGTGGGAAAGTGCGGGGTACAAACGTAACAAATATATATCACCATCCAGCAGCATAACAAATATATATCACCATCCAGCAGCATACGCAGGTCTTAAAAGGTGGAGGATAAAAGATTTTTTTTTAAATTGACATTTATATCCCACATTATCCCAAACTTGGGTTCAGTGTGGCTTATATTTGAAAATATAGTGAGACAGAATAAAAGAATTCAATAACATTGTAGGAGCAAGTGGATGGATATGTCTGAAACATTTAACAAAGATGAGATTACCATACATACCCAACTGGCCATTTAAAAGTAAGTCCTTTAATGATGCCACCTGTTCAGAAATCATAAGTATAGACAGTTATTTAAAACATCACATGCACACACCAGAACGGGCATGCATACACATATTGCAAAAGAAAACAACGATGATGGGGGGGGGGGGGAGTGGCAAAATGGCGATCTGAAGCTCGCACGCTGAGCAGCCCCGCTGTACTCTGTAGTTTTCTACATTCTAAAATTTCTTCATGAACAGCGAAGCCCCATACAAAGAGGAAGGGGACGAATAAAGGCCAACCGCCGATGGCCAGAACTTCGTTCCCTGTTCAGCAAACTTCGGACCGCTATGCGATGAGTCATCCACAAATTGCCAGGTTAGCGAGTCCTGCATTGAGCGCTGATGAAGAAGTGTCGACACTCCTGGGCTTGGAAACAAATTTATCTCCCCCCCGGAAATCATCCTGCCTCCATGTCCTGCGAAGTATAGGAGTGAGTCAGGAGTACATGCTGAAACGGAGGTCGTTAGCAGCAGAACTCAAATCGGCGGTGCTACTTAGTACATAAGTACATAAGTACATAAGTAGTGCCATACTGGGAAAGACCAAAGGTCCATCTAGCCCAGCATCCTGTCACCGACAGTGGCCAATCCAGGTCAAGGGCACCTGGCACGCTCCCCAAACGTAAAAACATTCCAGACAAGTTATACCTAAAAATGAGGAATTTTTCCAGTCCATTTAATAGCGGTCTATGGACTTGTCCTTTAGGAATCTATCTAACCCCTTTTTAAACTCCGTCAAGCTAACCGCCCGTACCACGTTCTCCGGCAATGAATTCCAGAGTCTAATTACACGTTGGGTGAAGAAAAATTTTCTCCGATTCGTTTTAAATTTACCACACTGTAGCTTCAACTCATGCCCTCTAGTCCTAGTATTTTTGGATAGCGTGAACAGTCGCTTCACATCCACCCGATCCATTCCACTCATTATTTTATACACTTCTATCATATCTCCCCTCAGCCGTCTCTTCTCCAAGCTGAAAAGCCCTAGCCTTCTCAGCCTCTCTTCATAGGAAAGTCGTCCCATCCCCACTATCATTTTCGTCGCCCTTCGCTGTACCTTTTCCAATTCTACTATATCTTTTTTGAGATACGGAGACCGCAGAGGAAGCCAGCCTGGTGTTTTTGTCTCCCGTGGAGGTAACATTGAGGATCTAATGGTGGCAGTAAATAAGTCTGCTTAGGATACAACTTTACTTGTGAGTAAAATGGATAGTTTAACTGAATCCTTAGAGAATGTTAAAACTGAAACGTCACAAAGTTCTACAGGTACAGGAAGAGGTAAAAGTTATGAAATCAACAACAGATGCTCTGGTAAGAGACAAACTTCTAATTCACCAGAAAATTGAACAAGTGGAGAATTGTAATAGACGTTTAACCTTAAAACTGTTGAATTTTCCCAGAGCTTCAGGCATGACTCCTACAGATTTCTTTAAAAAATATTTAACAGAAAATTTGAAAATCCCTCCTTCAGCTATTCCCCCATGTAATAAAATATATTATTTAACAACTCTTGCTCAAAAGGGAGTGGAACCTGTGAATGGTGGGAATTTGCCTCAATCAATAGGAATTGGATCAGAGAATCAAGATCTGTCTGCGTTGCTGGAAAATTCTTTGTCAGAAGTATCTACTCGAGGGACGCTTATTGCGTCGTTTGTATTTGAACTTGGTGATGAGATTATACTTCAAGTTCACTGCATTACCTTTTTGTGGTCAAAGAATATGGATTTTCTCTGACGTGACTAAGGCTACGCAAGATAGAAGGAAACTAGGTACATCCTTTCTGTCAGCATATCCTTGCAAGTGTTTGATACGTTTCCTGGGCAATAAATATGTTTTCTATGAACCGAATCAACTGCGCACCTTTATAGATATGAAGAAACTATCCAGTGGACCGATGGGGACTACTGATTTAAATGAATAATTAGTGGCGAAATTCGGGGTTAAGCCATTTTCTTTTGTAAAATCCTTTTTTTCAATAGATCATTGATCTCCTTATCTTATCCCACTCCCCCTCAATTTGTGGTCTAAGAAAGAGTGAACTGAATTACCTGATTGTACATTTTCTTTACATTACTTTCTCTGTATTTCATGGCAAATCTATTACTTGTAAAATTTAAATTGCTATAAATAAAAATGTAAAAAAAGAACCCCAAAAACAACTTCTACAGCACAACAGTTTATTCCAAATTGTTTTGCCACCCTTGGGTTTCGCCTTTGGGTTTAACAAGCAATATCACGTGAATGTAAGGTCTGGATAAACAAATTAAAACAATCGAAGTTTAAAGCAAATGACCATAATATATAATAGCAATTATGAAACAGTGATAAAATATTTACATAGCAGGCAACCATCAGATTTATTTTCCACTGAACCTAATTAACTTTGTATGAACTTGACAGCTAATAGTGTGCTTGCTGGCTACTGTATTTTGGTGGTGCATTGTTTGCCTTCATAATAAAATCACACTAATCTATATACAACACACAGCCAGGAGACAAAGATTTTTTTTTAAATGCCTTTTATAACCACATAGACTTGAAGAAGAAATAAATATATACAACAGAATTGGCCAATGCTGGCACATTTAGACTGACTCTGGACAGAACTTCTGAGCAAAGGAAGCTCTTCCCTCATTATTCAATATCTGTCTTTCAAATAGTAGTAGTAAAAATAAGTAAGTACTTTTTAAATAATATTCCACAAATGCAAAGGAGTGAGTTCACACTAGAGAGTTGCACGGGGACAGGAATTCAACTCGTCCCCCTGGGGAATCTAACCCACTCCTGTCCATCCACGGAGGAATCTAATCCATCCCCGCCCGTCCCCACTGGGAATCTAACCCGTCCTCGCAAGAATTTAATGGTAAATTTAATGGTACATTTTAAAAAATTGCTGTCGGCTCTCTCAGTCTCTCTCTGGGTTTCAGCCGCAGCACTGCAAGGAAGGAACGGAAGTTGGAACACTCTGGTGCGCACACGTAAGACTTCTCTGATTCACTGGCATTGTGAGCTAAGAGATCGCCACATGCAGATGGCAGTAGGTCAGGTGACATCTGATGCTCGTGCCTATGTCAGAGCTGAGGTCTGTGCATCAGCCCGGCAGCAGAGAGGATTAATAGTAACATAGTAAATGACCACAGATAAAAACCGGATTGGTCCATCCAGTCTGCCCAATAGTCACAATCATTATCAATTCATGCTTAAATCAACAATGAATGTGATATTATATACTTGATTATGGTCTTTCTGTGGCATTTCTGGGACATAGACCATAGAAATCCGCCTGGCTCCATCCTTATGTTACAACTGCTGGAGTTGCCCTTGAAGCCCACTCCTGTCTATTCGTATTCTCATTTGCGGGACACAAACCGTAAAAGTCTGTCCAGCACTGCCCTCATGTTCCAGCTGTTAGATAATACATATTCTATTCTCCACCAATTACCTATAAAGGTAATATGATTATCATACGAATATGTAAGAAAAGGGGAATTAAATACTATATTTGTTAAATTACATTAACCTGCACTGCAAGGTTTAAGGACATGTGCTCAGAACATAAAGACCATATATTTAACTTTAAAAAGGTTTATTTACAATACAGGTAATGTAATAATGTTACAAGAGAGAGGCAGTTTATAAGAATCTTATCATAAGGGAAATGTACTTTCAAGATATCAAGTCTCAAGTTATGCTGGATAATGGTAATTCACTTTGATCCTCTCTGCTAAAGAAGTCTTTTGCTGCAGAGTTGTTGCTGTTGGAGCTTGGAGAAAGTCTTGTCAGGGTGTCTGTGAAGTCCAGCAGAGAGGCAGGAGGCAGATTCCAAGAAGAGAGATCGGTCAGGAATCAATGAGCCAAGTGTCCAGAGGGAAGAGACCAATAGCAAGATAATTCAAGCCCCTTTTGTAGTAACTGGTTTCATCTATTTTTAGTAACTGGTTTCATCTATGAGGCTTTGTCTGACCATCTGCTGGTCCATTGTCTGAGAGTAAGTGGACTTAGATGGGCTTTTCAGTCCGAGTCTTTGTCTGAGAATAGGTGGAGTTTCACTGTCTTTTGTTAACTGTGGTCTCTGTGATTGCTGTCCATCTTCAGAGTTTTGTTCTTTGGAGATGTGTTGATGGACTTAGGTATACACCCAGCTAGCTTTTGTTATCTTTAGTTTCCAGGGGGAAAGGGTGGGGGAGATGAAAGCCAGACCAGTTTATCTGATTCTGTCCCAATAAGTCTTTGCAGCTGTATATATATATATATATATATATAGTAAAAAAGGCCCGTTTCTGACACGAATGAAATGAGCACTAGCAAGGTTTTCCTCGGAGTGTGTATGTTTGAGAGAGTGTGTGTGAGAGTGACTGTGTGAGAGAGAGTGAATGTGCGAGTGTGACAGAGTGAGACTGGGTGTGAGTGTGTCTTTGAGAGAATGTGTGTGGGAGAATGTGACTGTGTGCCAGGGGTCCCCACCCCTCCTCCTCCGAGTTTCAGGGTCCACCCCCCCCCCTCCGAGTTTCAGGTTCCACACCTCCCTCCCTCTGAGTTTCAGGGTTCCCCCCTCCCTCCCTCCGAGTTTCAGGCTCGCTCGCTCCCTCCGAGTTTCAGGGTCCCCACCCACCCAGTTCCAGGGTCCCCTCCCTCCCACCCACCCACCCACAGTACTTCTCCTGTCCACCAGCTAAGTCCTGGCACACATTGAGAGGCAATGGTGGGGCCGACGCAGCCACGGGCACAGCATGATAAAGTTTGGCTCCTGTTTTTTTTCTCCGCGTATGCAGCTGCCAGATATTTCCGTGCGGCTTTCACCGCCACACCGCCTTTCTTGTTTGCCAAGTTCTTTGCTTGCTCGGACGCCAACCGCAAGAGACAGAGAGGGTAGGCGGTGCACAGGCGCGCTTACAACTATTTTCGTTGGTTGGTTGCCTTGCCTCTCACTGTTCCACCCTGGACGTCATCACGTTTTGACGCGAGGGCGGGACAGAGAGAGATGGTGACAGACTGACGAACCTAACGAACCCTTCACTTCAGTGAAGCCACGGAGTCAGCTTCAGAACTTTGGCAGTGGAAATTATTATAGTATTCATTTGTATCTGATCCAGCAAAATCAATAACTGTGACAATTAAACTCATATCATGCTTCACAGCCACTAAAGTTGCTGTTTAAACCCTTTCCAGCCCATCCTAAACTAGATCACCATATACAGTGGGGGAAATAAGTATTTGATCCCTTGCTGATTTTGTAAGTGTGCCCACTGACAAAGACATGAGCAGCCCATAATTGAAGGGTAGGTTATTGGTAACAGTGAGAGATAGCACATCACAAATTAAATCCGGAAAATCACATTGTGGAAAGTATATGAATTTATTTGCATTCTGCAGAGGGAAATAAGTATTTGATCCCCCACCAACCAGTAAGAGATCTGGCCCCTACAGACCAGGTAGATGCTCCAAATCAACTCGTTACCTGCATGACAGACAGCTGTCGGCAATGGTCACCTGTATGAAAGACACCTGTCCACAGACTCAGTGAATCAGTCAGACTCTAACCTCTACAAAATGGCCAAGAGCAAGGAGCTGTCTAAGGATGTCAGGGACAAGATCATACACCTGCACAAGGCTGGAATGGGCTACAAAACCATCAGTAAGACGCTGGGCGAGAAGGAGACAACTGTTGGTGCCATAGTAAGAAAATGGAAGAAGTACAAAATGACTGTCAATCGACAAAGATCTGGGGCTCCACGCAAAATCTCACCTCGTGGGGTATCCTTGATCATGAGGAAGGTTAGAAATCAGCCTACAACTACAAGGGGGGAACTTGTCAATGATCTCAAGGCAGCTGGGACCACTGTCACCACGAAAACCATTGGTAACACATTACGACATAACGGATTGCAATCCTGCAGTGCCCGCAAGGTCCCCCTGCTCCGGAAGGCACATGTGACGGCCCGTCTGAAGTTTGCCAGTGAACACCTGGATGATGCCGAGAGTGATTGGGAGAAGGTGCTGTGGTCAGATGAGACAAAAATTGAGCTCTTTGGCATGAACTCAACTCGCCGTGTTTGGAGGAAGAGAAATGCTGCCTATGACCCAAAGAACACCGTCCCCACTGTCAAGCATGGAGGTGGAAATGTTATGTTTTGGGGGTGTTTCTCTGCTAAGGGCACAGGACTACTTCACCGCATCAATGGGAGAATGGATGGGGCCATGTACCGTACAATTCTGAGTGACAACCTCCTTCCCTCCGCCAGGGCCTTAAAAATGGGTCGTGGCTGGGTCTTCCAGCACGACAATGACCCAAAACATACAGCCAAGGCAACAAAGGAGTGGCTCAGGAAGAAGCACATTAGGGTCATGGAGTGGCCTAGCCAGTCACCAGACCTTAATCCCATTGAAAACTTATGGAGGGAGCTGAAGCTGCGAGTTGCCAAGCGACAGCCCAGAACTCTTAATGATTTAGAGATGATCTGCAAAGAGGAGTGGACCAAAATTCCTCCTGACATGTGTGCAAACCTCATCATCAACTACAGAAGACGTCTGACCGCTGTGCTTGCCAACAAGGGTTTTGCCACCAAGTATTAGGTCTTGTTTGCCAGAGGGATCAAATACTTATTTCCCTCTGCAGAATGCAAATAAATTCATATACTTTCCACAATGTGATTTTCCGGATTTAATTTGTGATGTGCTATCTCTCACTGTTACCAATAACCTACCCTTCAATTATGGGCTGCTCATGTCTTTGTCAGTGGGCACACTTACAAAATCAGCAAGGGATCAAATACTTATTTCCCCCACTGTATGAGAGACAGATCATACAGGTCTCCCGTTATCAGCCCTAGTTCATCACAGCCAGAGTTGCCATCTATCACTCGACACATCCACACACAAGCAGCTAGTTAAGTTTAGTTTTTTTATAACTTTATTTATTTATGGTTTGCTTATATCCCACATTTTCCCACACATGCAGGCACAATGTGGCTTACAAAAAGTTAAATAAAATCACAAAATAGGAAACTTAGAAAAGTATACAAGGAGGAGACAGGATGAAAAACATCTAACAGGGTGTATCAAGCAGGGTAAGGGTCAAGGAGAGTGCATCAGTCAATGGTGAAAAGTGGGGAGTAGGTCTTGGCAAAGAAATAGGTCTTTAACAACTTCTTGAAGAGGGAGTGGTCCGCTTGGGTTTTAAGGTGTTGCGGGAGTGCATTCCAGTGCTTAGGACTCCAATAGCGAAAGGACGAGGCGAAGATCCTCTAGTACCTGACACCTTTACAGTTCGGGAAGTGCAGATGGAGATAGGAACGAGCAGCAGAACTGGCATTTCTGGGCGGAAGGTCAATCAAGGGGTGCATGTAATCTGGGGTAGCCCCATAGATGATTTCATGGGTCAAGGAACAGAGCTTAAAGGCAACACGCTCTTGTACAGGCAACCAGTGTAATTTGAAACGCAAGGGTTCAGCATGTGCAAAGCGTTGTTCTCTTAGGATGAGTCTCGCGGCAGTGTTCTGAACTGTCTGGAACTTTTTCAACAGAGAGGCCTGGCAGCCAGCATAAATTCCGCTACAATAATCCAAGTGGGAGAGGACAAGCCAGTGGACAAGTGTGCGGAACAAATCTCTAGTAAGGAAGTATCTGATGCGCCGGAGCCTCCACATGGCGTGAAACATATTTCTGGAGACTAAGTTCACTAATGCATCAATACATCCACTTCTGAACTCTCATCCCCCGTAATCTCACCTCACTCATACCTTTACTCACAGAAATATGTATACCATACATAATGCCCTTTTAGCTTCCCGCTGTCTCCTTCCAATGTTTCAAAGTTTTGTTCCAGTGTTATATTCCTTAACAAGACTTTGATTGTCTCGCATAACTCTTCACAATGTAATCCATAACCAAGTTGTAACAAATTGTATTTCCATCATTCATATCGTATTGTAAGCCACACTGAGCCCGCAAAAAGGTGGGAAAATGTGGGATACAAATGCAATAAATAAATAAATAAATAAGTGCACATGGTTGTCCAACTGGAGGTGTGTGTCCAGATGCACTCCTAAAAGCCGCAGGCTGTTGGCAATCGGAAGAGCGGAGCCCATTGCTGGGAGCATCGTATCAGTTACTGGGGTGTGGATGGATGAGAGGATGAGACACTGTGTTTTGTCTGTGTTTAACTTGAAACGGAATACCTGAGCCCAATGCTCTATGGTGGAGAAGCAGGCATCAATGAGGGTAGCAATTTCTGACATGGTGGTGCGAAAGGGGATGTAGACTGTGATATCGTCAGCATAGATGAAAGGGTTGAGATCCAGTTTTGCAAGAGCGGCGGCTAAAGGCATCATCACGATATTGAATAAGGCAGGTGAAAGAGGAGAGCCCTGTGGAACCCCACAGGAGGCCTTCCATGGATCAGAGGTAGTGTGACCTGGTAAGTTCTTGTAGTCAAAAAGCCCTCCATTTTCTAGTTAGAGATTCTCTGTGTTCATCCCATGCCTTTTTGAAATTCATCACCATTTGTATCTCTACCACCTCCTTAATGGAGACTTTCCACATCTGTGCTGTTAAAGGAAGGAGGAGGAGGAGACAGCACTCGAACAACTTGGTAGGTGAGAGGCTGGCGCAAATGCAGCATACACTTCCACGAGAACCGCTTCCGTCCCCACAGGAACCTCGCAGGGACTACTTCCGTCCCCACGGGACCCCCATGAAACCGTTCCTGTGCAGGTCTCTAGTTCACACATACCACCTTTTTTATTTTGATGTATGCACTGGAAAAAAAATGTTAAAGGCTCCCAGGTTTCAACCTAATTAAGCTTTAAAAAAAACATTTGTACTTATAAATAGAATCTCTGAACGTTGAACACCTGCTTCTCATAACATTGATGTTTTCACCTACTAAAGGGCCACCAAAACAGACATCTCCATAGGAATACAGGGAGTCCCTATAACCAGCTCCATAGGAGCCAACTTTTTAAAATTATTGGGGGTGCTAAGCCCAATGGAAATAACCCCTCCCTGGACACATACAATGAATTTTCTCAATATTGGGGGTGTTCAATCACCCACAGAGTTGGCTCCAATGACAACAAATCACATGCTGAATATGATTTAGAATAAATTATTATTATTAGCATTTGTATAGTGCTACCAAACCCACAAAGCACTGAACACCTGATACAAAGAGACAGTCCCTGCTCAAAAGAGCTTACAATCTAAATAATACAGGCAGACAAGGCAGTTACGGGTAAGGGAGTAAAGAGAGCTAAAAAGCAGCAGTGAAAAGGTGGGTTTTCAGCATAGATTTGAAAACAGGTAGAGATGGAGCTAGATAAAAGACACTTTCTCTGTTTACATCCATATGCTGCACAAGCCGGCATGTTAAAAAATATTACTGATATCAAATAAAAATGCTACCAAGAACTACAACGTGGATGTTGCAGGCGATAGGTTTGTTTGCTATGGGTGTACCGTAATGACAGCTGCGCAAGGGCGGTGGGGCTAAGCTAGCTTCAATTTTTTGACGTCATGTTGAACCCTGTTTCCTGCTCTCAGAAGGAGCTGCTCGCCAGCTGAGCTAACTCATAATTCTTTGTCGCCTGCTTACTTGACTAGTCCTAAAGTTTTTAGAGCTAGGCCTGGTAGGCCAGCGGAAGATCAGCTTTGCTGAAATCAAATCAAACCTTGACCAGATATGAGGAATCTAACGGAGCGTTACGTCTTTGTAGTACAACATTAGATAACTTAAGAAATACAGCTGACACATTTCCCCTTCATTTATTGGGTCATAGCCTATCACATGCCCTGTTTTAAGCCGTACCACACAAACACAACATGTAAAATATAAATATACTTTTAATAAAAGCATAGCAAAAGGTAAAAGACGGATACAGCAGGATCCTCCCGGATTCGATTACAAAACTTTTAAAAGTTCACGATAAAAGACACACATTTTATTCTCGGTTATGAGAATGTGCTTCTCACATCACACCATGAGGATCAAAATGGGAAACAGCTTAAAAATCCCAAACAGAAAAATAATTGGGGGTGGATGATGTCACCAAACTGAGCGACAGATCACTCCCGGACTCAACCTTGTAACCGATCCCTCTCCGACCACTCCTGGGGACAAAACCCCAGTGATCAACAGCCACCACAACCAATTCCAATTTACTGTCAGTTAGATTCTCAGCCCACCGTATTTCTCTGGGCTATTCGTAAAATACATTTTACCATACCATGACTCTATTGACCCCTTCACATTCTCCCAACAGACCACTCAACTAGTCCTCCAGACCAATCCAAAGCCAAACTTCCTTGCTTGCTCTTAGCAACCACATTAAAACCCTCCCGCTTCCCGCCTTCAATCTGCCTAAATTCTGCCTTCCCTATTGCGCCTCCGGAACAATTGTCTCCGAGCGAAACCAATCCGGAAGCGGAGGCGTGGTGAGCGGGCTTTAGCCGGCCAATCAGCAGCCACGCTCGGAATGTGTGGGCGGGATTGATTTTGTGACTTAGCTGTTAAGCACGAGCAATTTTTAAACCTTTTTTTTGTTTGTTTAAATTTAGCTACCGGAAAAGGATCGCTGCGTAGAGAAGTAAGAATCGGCGCATTTAACGGATTTGTAATTCGCTGGGGGAAAATAATATATATATATACGTAAAAGGAATAATGTATTTAAAAACCTGGAGAAAACTTGTTACCACTACAGAGCTGGATGCCTGAGGTAAGAAAGTAAAAATAAAGTTTTCTGGTCGGTAAACTACAAAAAAACAAACTTTGATGTCAGACGAATTTTGTAAAACTGATTTGCTGAAACAATCCCTGTTTTTTTTTTTTAAGGAACTAGAATTCGTGAAGAGAGAAAAGATAGTGTTGTTTTTTTCCGATCTTTTTTGTCACCTGCTGGAGCCTTGTCCCGTCCTTTCATGTAGGGGGCTGTGTATAGTTACAGACTGCAAGTTGTGTTTAGTTTATCCACACAAAAAAAATCCCATTGTGCAGAAACGTGTTTCTTTGATTTATCAATAGTTTGTGTTCTACTTTTAGCGATTGTTTTCTTCCTCTATCCTTGCAACTGTATGCAATGTACTAGGGAAACGAATATGTGGTTTGAAAAATTATAGTCACTCACACTTCCTATTTTGCGTTAAAATGGGGGCACAAAGTGGTTAATTGACATGGGCAAAACTATTTGCATAAAAAACACGTTGAACTTTTTAAAAATACTGTATACAAATCATAAATCATTTTTAAAAAATTAGCTTTTTAACCAAGTACGTTGGAAGTGTTGTGATGACTAGAAGGCTCATTTTCAAAGCACTTAGCCTCCCAAAGTTCCATAGAAACCTATGGAACTTAGCCTCCCAAAGTGCTTTGAAAATATGCCTCTAGGTAACTTAAAAATGTGCACGTATGGTTCAATGTTCAATACCTGGAAAATACTTGGGCAGTTTTGTCCCTGGCTTTTTGGAGGGAAAAATGTTATCAATAGTTCCTATTCAAAGGGGAACAAACTGAAGAAACACACTCGTGTAGCCTGTGGTAACAAATAAAATACAAAGATGCATTAGGGGGCTAGATATCTTGACGAAGGCAGATCGATTTTTGTGTATGTATTTTTTTTTTTTTTCTGGAGTTGGCTATCCAAAAGGTAAGAGGAACCCAGTGATCTTGGAGTGTAATCTGACTCCAGGAGGTTGAGGCTGAGAGCTTGTCATTGAGTAAAACACAAGTAGTTTTAGGTCGTCTTAAACCATTATTTTAATTGAGTCCCAATTTTGTGTGGTTATCAGAACCGATTTATTAGTATTAACTGCCTTTATGAAGAAATTCACCCAAGGGGGTGTACAAACGTAATTTTGTTAAACAGCATAATAATAGTACAATGACCAGATATGATAAACTTAGAAATGACAAATTGAAGCACAGTAATAGAATTAACATGAAAGTCAGAAATGTATATATTTAATAGCACTGTAGAAAATTATGTAACAAATATGAAAAAGTCATTACAATATGGCTATAAAATAGTATGGAAGGAAATAAAAATAATGTAGATATAATATGAAGTCAGCATAATACCAATGAAACGCCTAATAAGCACACATTGGAATATTCAGATAACAGGAACAACATTAGCATTATATTTAAGATTACGATAAGATGAAACATCTTACTATGTAGCTGAAGGGCCCAGCCAAGTGCTGACAAGATGGGTAATGTAGAGTCAACTGGGATAAATTGATGGGTGGCTAAACTGATTGTGAATTATATGTACACTAGAGAATGACACGGGGACAAAGTTTGTCTCTGTCCCCAACCCCGCCCCGTGGGCTCTGTCCTCATCTGCAGAAGCCTCGAACACTTATGATTTTATATTTAAATCTTTTTATTAAAATATAAAAAGAAACAATATGCTGTGGAACTGTTGTGTATAAATTACAAATGGAGAACAATAATAACCATGAGCAGCTATAATACCTCTCCTCTACCTTTCCAACCCCAACAATAGGTCATTTCTACTACACCAAGGAATCCTAATTCACACTGTTAAAATGTCCAGGGGTATAAAATACAACCCGTTCTATATGCCCTAGAGGGGAAAAATATGCCCTATAAAGCACTGTTATGTTTTTTTTTAATCTGTGGATAAATAAGAAATCATCAACAATCTCAGGATTCAATCTAGCTCTCCTGTCGTCCACAGTCCTTCCTGGAATAGAAGTTGTCTTCTTAGAAGATGTGCTGGTAGCAGGATGTATAGGAGTTCCCATGCAAAGTTTGCTAGTTGTGGCCAGTATGTTTGCTTGTTTTTCCAAAAAATCAAAATATCTTTGTAGGCAACACTTAAACATAAACAGTCTAGTTCATTAACAGGCTTCAAAGTAGAAAATGACACAGGGATAAAGTTTGGGTCTGTCCCCATCCCCGCGGTTACTGCGGTTTCCCGTCCCCGTGTCATTCTCTAATGTACACTCAAGAAGATATGAGAGGATCTGCTCTAACAGGGTGCAGGCTAGTCCAGGTGTGGAGTGAATGGATAGTTATCACATGTATTAAAGGTAGGGCTATATACATTGATCTAAATTTTTAATTGCACAATTACTCGCATAAAGTGCACCCTTATAACCAAAATACAAATAATCATTTATCTTGCCTTTTGTTTGGTGATTTTATCTTTCTAATCATCTGTCTCTGGTTCTGCTTTTCTGTGCTCTAAACTGTTCCCAGGTCCTCTTTTGCTTTTTTACTACTACTACTTACATTTCTATAGCGCTACTAGACGTACGGCAGCGTTGTATACTTGAACATGAAGAGACATTCTTCACCTTCACTTCGTGCTCTATATTCATCTTTCACTTTCAACTTTCTTTCATTTTTCTTCCTACTTCTCAAATCTAGTTTCCATTTTCTTCCGTCTCCTTTCAGCCTACTCTCCATTTCTTCCATCTTTCTTGCCTTTCCTTCCCCTTCCTCTCCTCTCTATGGGCATTATCTCAAGTATAAACCCCATGAGACTGGATGCTTTGGTCTGAGGTTTCTGCCCCCCCCCCCCCCCCCCCATGCTTCTGCACCTTTCTCTCCTCCCCCTCCCCCTAACTCCATGTGCTCTGGCATCTTTTTTTTTTTTTTTTTTTTTCCCTTCTATCGTCCCCTATGTTTGCTTTCACTTCGTCCCTCCTCACTCTCCCGGTGACCCTTTAAAATTGCCCATACAAAGGACAGTGCTAAGCATGTGCTACTTCTCTTGCCAGAGACCTCCCTTTCTAGCATCCTGCCTGCAGGAAACATGAAGTTTCGTCAGAGGAGGTAGGACACTAGAGAAGCAGCGTGTGCTTTACGCTGCTGTCTGTACAGGAACGTTCAGAGGGGTGTCGGGGTGGGGGAGGCAGAGGCGGAATGCGATATTCATGAGTTAAAATTATTAACACAAGTTAAAATTTTAACACAATCACATTTATTCCTTGTCATCAACAGCAGATGAATTCATTAACTGATGGGTTGTATCCGCCTACCAGCAGGTGGAGCTAGAGAACACTGAAAGACACAGTGACTCAGGACGGCCAGCTCCTTCTGCCTCTATCTCCCAGCAGGTGTGGACATCGCTTTAGCAGCTCCTGGATTTCTGCCTGGGGAGGCTCCTGTGCTTTGCCAGTAGAGCGGGAGTGTTGAGGCTGGTGGTGCTCACTTTGAAGACATACTTGGTTTTGTTTCCTGTCCCTGCCTTACCCCATACCCCCATCCTCCCGGAGTCCCTCTGTTGCTGCCTGCCTCCAACTTTCCTCATAATGTAAAAAAAGAAAAAGGGGCGTGCTTTTACTGCGCAGCTATTGTGAGGCTTTATCCAGAAATTCTGGTTCTGTGCAGCGTGACTGGAGCTCGTTGACTCGGTCTTCTGAGGTGAGAGTGGTGCCCAGCTCCTCCGGGTAGATTCCCGCGGACAGCGTTCTGTGCGGGGTAAGTTTTGGCGCGAAGCCACCATTTTATTTCTATATTTCCGTCCGGTCGGGCGATGGCTGCTGCTCCGTAGACGCTCATGATAGTACGCGCATGGAGAGCGGTGATTCTTCCCGCACGATGGAGCTGGCAGCGGGTGCCATTTTGGAAGCGCTGCATTACTCGACCCTCGCGGTGGCGGAGGAGTCTGAGTGCAGGGGGACGCCTCGTTCCGAGGCTGCTAGAGAAGCTCCTTCCTCTGCTTCGCCTAATTCGAGAGTGGAGGGCCAGGATGAGTTTTTCTCCCCTGAATTTGTGCTGCTGATGCATAAGCCTTCATGTTAAAGAGGGCTCTGCCGGAGGTGTCTGACACTTCGTTGCGGACTGGATTCGCTCCAGGTTTTGATAGCCCAGTGTTGGCTCCTGATTTTGCAGTTTCCCCCGAGCGTTGGACTGACGCTAAACGTGGACGGGTAAATTCCCCGTCTTGAGTGTGGCGCCTCTCCCTTTGCCCTCCGTGGTCAGGCTGTGGGGAGTCTGAGGGTTCTGGCAGGCCCTCATGGACAGATGATCCAGATGAGGGTTCCTGTTTGCCACAGGACTTGGATGATCCTAAAGCGGTACGGATTTTCCACCGCGATGAGCTGCCAGCGCTCATGTCTGACGCCTTGCAGGCCCTTTCTATTGAAGATCCGGCCGAGGGTGATGCCGCCTCTGTTAATCCTAGGATGGCTAGTACTAAGAAGCCTTCTCGGTCTTTTCCTGTGCATGACTCCATCCAAGAGCTTATTTTTGCTCAATGGTCTGACCCTGATGGGCCTTTGAAGGTGGCCAGGACTATGGGTCAGCTTTACCCTCTGAGTGAGGATCACTTGGCCCCTTTAGGGATGCCTAAAGTGGATGCGTTAGTCACGGCTGTGACTAAAAAGATAACTCTCCCGGTGGAGGGAGGGGTCGCTTTGAAATCTCGGGCCTTTCCTTAAGGGTGGCTATTTGTAGCTTCTATGCAGCCCGCGGGCCTGCCTTTCCTGGTTACAGCAGGCGGTTGATCAGCCTGCGGATAGTGCGGGGTCCCTCGCTGAGGTTGACCCACGTATGGAGTCTGCCTTTTTGGCTGATGCCCTTTATGATCTGGTCAGAGCTTTGGCTAAACAAATGTCTGTGGTGGTTGCGGCCTGCCACCTTCTCTGGCTGCGTCATTGGGAGGCTGAGATGGCCTCTAAACAAAGGCTGGTGAGGTTACCCTTTCGGGGCCTTCTGCTGTTTGGTGAGGAATTGGAGAAGATTGTTAAAGACCTAGGGGACTCTTAAGTCCCAGCGGTTGCCTGAGGATAGGCCAAGGCCTTCTCCAAAAGTCCTGTTTTTCCCTCCTCTTCCAGGCCACGTTTCTGCGAAGGTCGCAAATATCGCCCGGGGCGCTCTGCTGGGGTTTCTGGACATGGCCGTTTTCAGCAGAGGAATTCCTTTCGCTCAAACAGCGGCCGGGCCACAGCCTGGAGTTTAGGGGCGTCCTCCACGATGATGGGACGCTGGTCCACTCGTCGATTCCTGCAGTAGGAGGTCGTCTTTCCCTCTTTCTCGAGGAGTGGACCAAGATTTCTTCAGATCAGTGGGTCCTGGACCTGATCACAGAAGGTTACCGATTGCAATTTGGTGCCCCGGTGAGAGACGCCTTTATGGAGTCCCGATGAGGCACTGCCGTCAATCGGGCGGCGGTAGAGGAGACCTTGCAAATCTTGCTGCACCTCAGGGCGGTGATTCCGGTACCTCCTGCCGAACACGGCTGCGGTCGCTACTCCATTTATTTTGTGGTACCTCGAAAAGGCGGGTCTTTCAGACCGATCCTCGACTTACGAAGGGTCAACGAGGCACTAAGAGTGCGCCACTTTTGCATGGAAACCCTGCACTCAGTCATTGCGGCAGTACAGCCAGGAGAGTTTTTCACGTCTCTGGACCTAAAAGAAGCGTATTTGCACATATCTATTTGGCCTCCGCATCAGCGGTTTTTCCGGTTTGCGGTTTTGGGCCAACATTTCCAGTTTCGGGCCTTGCCTTTTGGCCTAGCCACAGTTCCCCGTACTTTTTCCAAGGTGATGGTGGTGGTAGCTGCTTTTCTCAGGCGAGAGGGTATCAGAGTTCACCCTTACCTTGACGACTGGCTCAGGGCGGATTCGGCAGACGAGAGCCGACTCGACACGACCAGAGTTATAACTGTTCTTCAGACTCTGGGCTGGGTGATCAATTTGCCCAAAAGTCACCTGACCCCCTCTGTCTCTCGAGTATTTGGGGGTCCGGTTCGACACGGCCTCGGGGTTCGTCTTTCTCCCCGACCACAGGCAATGCAATCTTCAGAATCGGGTCAGTCTGTTCCTGCAGATGCCTCGCCCTCGAGCTTGGGACTTTGTTCAGCTCCTGGGATCGATTACGGCCACCATGGAGGTGGTTCCCTGGGTGAGAGCTCATATGAGGCTGCTGCAGATTGCTCTGCTCCAGCAATGGTCTCCGATTTCCCAGGAATACCAACGCAGACTTACGTGGCTCTCTGCGGCCCGCCACAGTATGGTTTGATGGCTCTCCGACAGGATGCTGTGCCAGGGAATGCCACTCGCACTTCCTTCTTGGTGCTTGGTAATAACGGATGCCAGCCTTTCGGGCTGGGGAGCTCATTGCCAGGGAAGCTATGCTCAGGGTCAGTGGCCACCCGTGGAAGCGGAGTGGTCCATCAATCGCTTGGAACTGAGAGCGATATTCCAGGCTCTTCTGGCCTTCCACAAGACTCTGGAGGGGCTTCCTGTCCATGTTTTGTCAGACAATATGACAGCGGTGGCCTACATCAATCACCAGGGCGGCACTCGGTGCAGGGCACTGGCCGCGGAGGCCGCTCAGATTTTCCTCTGGGCCGAGCTCCACTTGCATCTGCTGTCGGCAGCTCACATAGCAGGTCACAGCAACGTGCAGGCCGATTTCCTCAGCAGACATCTATTGCTGTGCATCTGGATTATCACCTCTTAGCTCTGCGCTTTTCTCTACTTTTCTGCAGGGAAGTGGTTATGTTCTAGGTCTGGAATTTGACTCTCCCTTAGTTGGTTTTTCCTCAGTTTGGTGTTAGTGGCTAGCTTCCTCTTTGTTCCTGGCCTGGCGAGAGTTATTTCTTCCTCACTGCCTTACGGCTGCATTTTGCTCTCTATGGTCTGAGGATTCCAGATCTGTGATGCTTACCTCCTTGGCGGGAGTTCTTTCTCTACGTTGACTGCTGCTCCTTATCGGTTGCCTAGGAGGGCGGTCATTGTGGCTCAGAAACCACTTGAGGGCCGAGAGTGTCTTTTGGGGCATGGGGCTTTCTCTTCTTGTAGTTTTAGTCCCTCTGGGTCAGGGGAGTGCAGCGCCAGGTCTGCATTTCTACAAGTTGTGCTCCTTTCCTGTTGGCTTCCTGGCAGCACCTTCTTCTCTGGCTGTTCCCCGGGGCTCCATTTATGCATTTTGCTTGTTGAGCGCAGCTCCATCGCTGCTTATTCTGCAACCTTTCATCTCTGCATGTTGGAACGCAGCTCCATTGGCACATGTTGAGTGTAGTTCTTTCTCTGTAGGTCTCAGTGTGGGGCACAGTCCTGTGTCTGCATGTAGAACACGACTCTGTGTCCTGTGGAATGTAGCTCATTGTCTGCGTATGGAATGCAGCGCTCTCTTTGCGTATGGAATGCAGCTCCCTGTCTGCGTGCAGAGCGCAGCTCCACTGCCTGTTGAGTATAGCTCCATCTCTGTGTGTTTAGCACAATTCTTCTCTGCAAATTGGGCTTAGTTCCAGGGTGGTATGTGGAGCACAGTTCTATGACTGCAGGTGCTGCACAGCTTCATGTCTGCATAGGAAGCATAGCTCCTTGCCGGCATCTGGAGCGCAGCTCCTGGTTTGCATGTGGAAAGCAGCTCCTTGTCTGCGTTTTATATACAGTTCCATCGCTACCGCAGCTTCAGTTCTGCAGGTACCTCTAACATCCAGCTCTTTCAGTGGGGCACTGCTCTTTCTCTGTCTTACTCTCAGCTTTTTCTCTGCTTGTTCAGCGCATTTCTATCTTTGCCAGAGGTGTGCATCTCTTTCTCTGCCTGTGGTGCATGGCTCAGTTTGTGTGCTTTGGGTTCAAATCCTTTTGTTCTCGTTGAGCACAGATCCTAGTCTGCCTGATGAGCACAGCTTCTTTTCTGTCCCTTGAGTACAGGTCAGTCTCTGACTGTGGAGCATATTTTCACCTTTGCCTGTTGAACACTGTTTCACCTTGTCGGTCAACCCCAGCTTTTTTTCCTGCGAGTTGGATACAGTAACTTCTCGGCAGCTGTGGCATACCACAGTTTAGACTGCTAGACAAGACTGTCATGTCTCCTGTTAACTACCATTCCTGTGGCACCTTTTCTTGCTGTAGCCTCTTGGTGGCTGGCGAGAAGCTTCTCCATTGCTGGAGTTTGAATTAGTCTCTGCTCGTTTTGTGGCTACTTGGCACCTTGGGGGTCTTTTCTACACGTGTGGCTCTCAACATTTTTTGTCTCCTTTTTGTTCTCTTGGCTCTGTTCTTTTATCCTTAAGTCCAGAGTGAGCTGGTTGAGGAGTACTCTTTTTCTACGGTTTTACCCTGGTATGCTGCTGACCTTTTCTTCATGGTTCTCTTGGAGAGACTAGCGCTCCAGTTGGTTCTCTAGACTGTGGAGTTTGATTATCTCACTAGGTGCGGGTCTGGGTGGTTCCTGGGCCTTGCTTCCTTCTATGAAGTGTGGCGCACTGTTTGGAGTTTCGTACTCCTAGTACTTGTTAGGGTTGTTTCATCCAACCATCTTGGACTCTAGGCAGACCGGTAGGTTTGGGAGTTAGTCCTGCCAGGGTTCAGAGAAGTGAATCCCGGTCTAGGATAGACAGTTCTTCTCCTTGTTGCTCGGATACAACTGTTGCCTTCCTTCCATGGGGGGTCCTTTGGCATTAGTATCTTTAGGTGCTTCTTTTGCTTCTCATGGGACAGGGGTATATAATTTTTCTTTTGCTCAGGATGTTTGTTTTACGTCCTATGGCTTCAGTTCCTTTTCTGGTGTCTAACTTTGTTCCATTTTGGTAGCCCGGTGGTTCGGATATTCGAATCCTTTTCTGCTGATCAGTTGTTTGCTGTGTGTATAGCTTTGTTGATTTTTCAACCTTCATTCTTCTTTTCTCCCCCACCACCCTCTTTTGGAAAACTGCTTTGCTACATCCCATTCGTCTGGACTGCAGTTCAACGCTCTCTATCTCCACCTGCTGGTAGATGGTCACAACCCACAAGTCTCTGGATTCATCTGCTGCAACTAAAGGAAAGAACATTATCAGGTAAGAATTTTTCAACAGTTCACAGGCTTGAAAACCCCCTGTTTCGTGACATAGGCGTAAATGTTTGCACCCAAATTTAGGTGTGAGAAGCTAGCTAGCTAGTATTCTGTAAAAGGGATATTAATGGCACCTGACTTTAGGCATCATTTACCGAATCTGGCCTTTATTGACTTAATGAAAATGAGTACGCTTAAATTTTATTCATGTTTTTCTTTCAGTGTAACTTCACTATCCGTGTTTCCAAACCCCAGTGAGTCCTTTTGAAAGGAGAGCGGATTGGAAGAAAAACCAAGTTGAAGGAGCCATGGTTGGGGAGGATGTTGCGCTGCTAAAAGCAGAGGTGGCACGTCTTACAACCGAGTTGCAGGAAACGATAGAAGAGAAGGTTCAGGCTGCCCAGTATGGCTTGGCTGTGCTAGAGGAGAATGTGGAACTGAAACAGAAACAAGGGGATCTGGAGGCTGAATGTGAAGCTTTGAAACTGGAACTTAACCAAATTAAAGAGGTAAACTAGCATGTTTCCATAGCATCCTGTCAGACCAGTCCGGACCAGTAGGTTGTGTCCCTCTATCAGCAGATAGAGACTGAGGAAGAAAATAGTTTTGTGACTTGCCCCTTAAGAGTATTATGCAGCATAGAATGTTTAGTATTTTCTCTGTCTCCCAGGCATATGGATGACGGGCTAACAGTCCTGCTTCTGATCTGGTTTATAACTAAGTTTGTTGAGTTTTAACTACTCTTGGGGTTTTCTGGTCCTGAGCCAGTTTTATACTGAGGCTGAGTTTGGGGGGTGCCTATTTGACTTGTTCTCCTGAACCAGCTTCTCAGCTGTGTTGAGTTGGAGGTGCCTTCCTGGGTTTGTTCTCCTGACCTAGTTTTAATGCCTGTGGTTTAGTTGAGCTGGGGTGCTTTCTTGGGCATAAGCTCCTGTGTAAAAAAAAACAAAACAAAAAACTGTTTTATGAAGCTGAAGTATATCCGAGGTCTGTTGAGATCCCTACGACCCCTTCCCACTGGACTGTTGGACCCTAACATCTCCTGTGAAAGTCAGCCTGCATTGGGTGAGCCTGTTCTGATTTATTTCAGTTATTTCTGCACTCTAGTGTTTGTACCTCAGTGCCTCATTAAGTTCTCACTGGTATCTGGCTTGACGTTTTTTTCACAGCAGGGATCACTGGCAGGAACCTTTGATCTGGTTTCTATAAGCAGTGAAATGTTCTGTGTGACTGTCTATAATCAGCAAATATTTCTTTGATTCTCTTATGTGGAGGATTAACTACTCCGTTTCTGTGTGACATTAAATGTTCCTCAGTGCTCAGACTGTTAAAACTTTTCCTGCCAAAATTCTTTTTCTGTTTGTCAGCTGGTGTTTGTTTTTTCAAGTGTTTCCTGGCAATTTGATTTACAGGAAGTTAATCCAGGCTTCCTTAGCGTGACAACAGATTAATTCAGGAGAAGTGGATTATGCCCATCCAGCAGTAGGTGGAGATTGAGGACACAGAGTTGCACTGTGCCTTAAGTTTGTCTCCCAGTATACTTCTATCTCCAGCAGGTGGTAGACATGTCTGATGACTTCTGGATTGGGGTCTTGACTTCTGTTCCCAGTTTCTGGGCTCTGGGGGTTGGTGTCTGGTCTGTGCAGCCTTAGGAACACACAGTGGTGCTAGGTCCCTCCCCTTCCCTGCCTCGGGTCTCCATCTAAATCCGGGGTTTCTAACCTTGGTTTCGAGGGCCATAACCCAGTTGGGTTTTCAGGATTTCCCCATTGAATATGAATGACATCTATTTGCAAGCACTGCCTCCATTGTATGCAAGTAGATCTCGTGCATATTCATTGTGGAAATTCTAAAAACCTGACTGGGTGAGGACCGAGGATGGATCCTCTTACTGTAAATGCTGGCAGATGTTCAAGTAATGTATTCTTGGGCCCTTCAAGTATTGGTGCTCTTGTTAAGCATATGTGATACATCCTCATTGCCCCTTCAGACCATTCTAGACTTGTGGGTATATGTACTCCTACCAGCAGGTGGGGCCTGAGAAGTATGGGACAATGCCACCCAATGCCACAGGTCAGTAAGTGTCTTATGCAGCCCTCTGCCAGTCAGTGTTTCTGGATCTCCAGCAGATGGTAGGATAAGCTATCCTGTACAGCCTCGTCTATTCCAGTAGACCAAAGAGCCCTAGGTAGCTAGGGTAGGGAATTGATCCCTTCACATTAAAAAGAAGTGAGGCTTCTGTAGCATCACACAGATCAGTCTAGAGACGTAGTTTAACCCAGTACCAGCCAGTGGAGATAGGGAGCGCTGAATTGCAGTGTCATATAGGATGGAATGCTCCTTGGCCAGTTAGTATTCTCTCTTTCCAGCATGCAGATGGATGGTCTCTCACAAGCTCCTGGTCTCATTTGATGGTGGCTCCTTTTCTGGGTATCTCAGTTCAGTAGAGCTTTGGGGTGCACAGCTGAGCAGTGCCGGCTTTAGGGGGTACACCTGATCACTCCAGGTCCCTCCCCCACCCTTCTCCCCTCTCCAGCCGTTCCTCCATTCTCTTTCCTCACTAGAAAAAAAATTGGGGTATAATTCTTTAAAGCCCACAGCCTTGGCTGTAGGAGAGATACTGGTTTGGGCCAGTACAAAGGGCTTAGTGATGGAGAAGAGGAGAGTGTGCTTCCAGCAGCACAGGCAGGATTCCTGATGACTGGCTCTCACTCACTGGAAAAAAAATGGGGCGTAATTCTTTAAAGCCCACAGCCTTGGCTGTAAGAGAGGTACTGGTTTGGACCAGTATAAAGAGCTTAGTGATGAAGAGGAGGTGAGTGTGCTTCTACAGCACAGACAGGACTCCTGATGGCTGGCTCTCTCAGGGTGAGTGTATCTTTACTTTTTCTTTCACCTTTGGGTCAGTTGCGGTTTTACCTTTGTTTTCTTTACAATTGCTGCCAAAGTTGTTAAAAGCTGCTCCCACTGTGGGAAGTGGTGAGCAGCACTTGGGCAGTGTCCAGGTGGCTGTGCAGTCTGTCCTCTGGCAGAGGGGGCTGTTTTTGGAGAGGCCTCTAGTTTCCCATGCGGGAGAGATGTGGGCTCATCCTCCTTATGGGGCAGAAAGTGATCCGGCAGCCTTTTTAACTGCGGCGTGATTCGGGAGCAGCGCTGTTGGCGGCTCCTTTACCCGGCACTGCTTCAGAGGTTCTTACACATATCTTAACTGTGGTCTTCTGACCTTTTTTGTCCCACAAGTTCATTCTGCTGCTCTATAATACTTATATGTTGAAGAAGCCTTTTGAAGATTTCTGACTTGTTCCCTGCCTCACAGTTTCCACTGATGGGACCCTGCCCCAAAGAGGAAATGTTTGCACTCCAGCTGAGAAGTAGGGTCTATTGCTCCCCTGTCTCCTTATCATTCTGAAGGAGTCATTTCAGGGCAGTCCCTTTCTCACAGATGCATGAAGAATTGGAGGAGAGGGAGCTATTTACAGAGGAATCTGATGATCCCACCGCAGTGTGGGTGTTTCATAAGGAGGAGTTGCCTTTCTTTATACGTAAGGCTCAAAAAGTTCTTAATCTGCTAATCTTGAAATGGCGAGCACTAGAAGTCCGCTTCAGTGTTTTCCAGTGCATGAGGCTATTGCAAATAGGTGGGAAAATGTGGGATACAAATGCAATAAATAAAATATGCAGGAAGCTTTTGTTTGAGATGGCAGAACTAAGTCTCCAGTGTGTGGATCGTGTGCGGTCTGGGCTTGTTTTTTCATGGGTTCAGAAAGCCTCCTTGATGGAGGATCTTATTGGCTTTTTGCTGGTACTAGCATCAGGGCTGGCATACCTGGCAGATCTACTTTATGATCTTCAGACGTTAGCCAAAGAGGTTTTGTTGGCAGTCAGGGCTGACATTGGATCTGGTTGCAGCATTGGGCGGTGGCTGTTGTCTCTAAATCACACCTGGCGAGGCTGCCATTCCTGGGGATACTTCTCTTCGGGGAAGATCTGGAAAAAATTGTTAAAGTGCTAGGTGACTCGTGTGGACTTGTCCTGTTCTCGATTCAGGGAGGTGAGGTGCTACCGCCCAGGACGTTGTACAACCTTCCAGAGGTCTCGTTTTTCACAGAAGTCGCATCTTTTTCGTGGCGAGTCCCTCATACACAGCCCATGGCCAGAGCTCCCCAATGATGGGACCCTGTTCCATCTCCTACCGGTTATTGGGGGAACGGCTGTCTCAATTTGGGGGGGGCATGGACCAGGGTAACTTCTGACAAATGGGTCTTGGAGGTTATCCGGGACAGCTACAAGCTCGGGTTCGTGCACCCCTTGGTGGATTTTTTTTCCTCAAGTCACCCTGCAAATGCGCCGCCAAAGTGCGGTTTGAGTCACTGGCAGATTTACAGCAGCTAGGGGCAGTTTGTTCAGTACTCCATTTACTTTGTGGTAACCAAAAAGGGTGGCTTTCTTCATCCTGTTCTGAACATCAAGTACGTAAATAAGGCCTCGTGTATTTACCATTTTCGCATGGAAATTTTGCGTTCCTTGATTGCTGTGGTGCAGCCAGGAGAGTTTTTGATTGCTCTCGATCTCAATGAAGCGTATCTGCATATTCCTATTTGGCCTCCTCACCAGTGTTTTTTTCGCTTTGCAGTTCTCGGTCAACATTTTCAGTTCCAGGCCATGCCCTTCGGCCTCACTACTGCACCCCAGACCTTCTCCAAGGTATTGGTGGTGGTTGCGTTTTTTTTTTTTTCCTCCAGAAGGAGTACAGGTACACATCCCTACTTGGACGATTGGCGTCTTTGGGTGATGGACCAGGTGGTCAGCCTTCTTCAGTGTCTCGGCTGGGTGATCAATCTTCCCAAATACTATTGAACTCTTTCACAATCTCTGGAGTTACCTGGGTGTGTTATTCCACTCTCGGGCATGGACGGTGTCCATGTCACCAGCACACAGTCTATAGTTGCAGAGCCAGTTATTTTGCTGCAGAGTCCAGCGCCTCAGGCCTATGTGCAGGTGTTGGGATCAATGGCATCCACTCTGGATGTGGTCGTGTGGGCCAGAAGTCATATGTAGCCTCTTCAACTGTACCTGTCGGTGGTCTCCCCTCTTGGAGAACTACATGGTCTGTCATTTTCAATTCAAAGTGATGCCCTTGGCCTAGGCACAGCACCTCAGACTTTTTCCAAGGTCCTTGTCGTAGTGGTGGCCTATCTCAGAAAGGAAGGGATTCAAGTCCATTCTTATCTAGACGACTGGTTTGTGCAGGCGTCTTCTTTCGATGAGAGTCGATGGGCAACCGACAGAGTGGTCGGGTTGCTTCAATCGCTTGGTTGGGTGATCAACTTCTCAAAGTGCAGCTTTACGTTCTCCCAGACGCTGGAATACTTGGGAGTGTTCTTCGGTACCCAATCAGGGATAGTTTCTTTTCCTTCAGCTCGAGCACAGCGGTTGCAGGGTCAGTTGTGAGCTCTGTTACAAACTCCGATCCCGCGGGCTTGGGACTGTGTACAAGTTCTGGGTTCCATGACTTCCACCTTAGACGTCGTAAAGTGGGCCAGAGCTCACATGCGCCCCATGCAGTGACACCTTCTGAGCCGTTGGTCTCCTCTCTCGGAGGATTACGAGGTTCGGGTGCCATGTTTGACCCGTCTGCACACAATAATGCGCTGGTGGTTCATTCAAAAGAATTTGGTGTCTGGCATTCCTCTGCAAACCCCGGAATGGAAGATCGTGATCACGGATGCGTCGCTGTCTGGTTGGGGGGGCTCATTGCCTCAAACAGACGGCCCCAGGGCATTTGGACCTCGACGGACGCGTCTTGGATTTGTGGGTGATTTGTGGGTGATTCGTCTGGCCCTTCGGGATTTTGTCTCTTCTCCATGTTTGCCCAGTTTGAGTTCTCTCGGACAATGCGACGGCGGTCGCCTATGTGAACTGTCAGGGGGGCACCACTAGCGCATGAGGCAGCCCTGATCTGCCGTTGGGCAGAGACTCATCTCTCTCTTGACGGCAGTTCATATAGCGAGGTCACATAATGTGCAAGCGAACTTTCTCAGTCACCACCCGTTGGAGCCAAGGGAGTGGGACTCTCCCCTCTGGCCTTCGATCATTTAACTGTCTGTTGGGGGATGCTGGTGATGGACTTAATGGCCACCACATTCAATGCAAAGGTTCCCCGTTTCTTCAGCAGGGGAAGAGAGCTGGGCTCGGATGGCATCGATGCTCTTCTACAACCTTGGCCCAGGGGCCTGCTCTATGCCTTTTCCCCGTGGCCTATGGTGGGCAGGTTACTATGGTGACCCCGGATTTGCCCAGACGTCCCTGGTACGCAGATATGGTCAGGCTCCTGTTCGATCGTCCTCTCTGGCTCCAGGCGCAGGATGGTCTTGATGCGGGGACCAGTCATGATGTTGGATCCCTCCCCCTTTGGTCTTACGGCCTGGCCCTTGAAAGGGCGGTTGAGAAGGAAAGGGTATCCAGACGCGGTTATCACTACGATGCTTCAGGCTTAGAAAAGATCCACCTCGATACCTTCGATTTGTGGTGTGCGAGTTCAGGATTGTCAGCTGCTTCGGTATTGATTATCCTCACGTTTCTTCAGGAGGGTGTACAGAAATCACTTTCATTGAGTTCTCTTAAAGTGCAGGTGGCAGCTCTGGCATGCTTCAGGGGGCGCCGATCGCTTCCCACCTGGATGTGGTTTTGTTTTTTTGAGGGGCGTAAATTGGTCGCGTCCTCCGCATATGCCAGTTCTGCCATCCTGGAACCTTAATCTAGTTCTGAAAGCGCTTCAGTGTCCTCATTTCAAACCCTTATCGGGGATTACAGTTAAGAATCTTACCTTGAAGGCGATTTTCCTAGTAGCCATTACCTCGGCTCGGAGAATTTAAGAGTTGCAGGCTTTTTCTTACAGAGACCCCTTCCTGCATTTTACGGAGGCGGGGGTATCGATTAGGACAGTTTCTTCGTTTTTGCCCAAGGTGGTTTCTCGTTTCCATTTGGGGCAGTCTCTGCATTTGCCGACTTTTTGCCATGAAGATTACCCCGAGCAATTCTGGGCTTTTCACTGCCTCGACGTGAGACTGGCTCTTCTCAGGTATTTGGAGGTGACAAATTTCGTCTTTTTGACCATCTCTTCTTCCTTTTTAGAGGTAGGAAGAAGGGTCATATGGCTTCCAAGGCCACCATAGCCCATTGGGTGCAGGAGGCTATCACTTTGGCCTACGTGGCATTGGGCAAGCAAGCCCCTGCGCAAATTCGTGCTCAGGCTTCCTCCTATGCAAAGTCCTGTTTGGTTTCTCTGGAAGATATCTGCAGAGCTGCTACATGGGCTTCGGTCCATACAGTCGCTCGTCATCGGGTGGATGTGGCAGCTCGGCAAGATGCTGTGTTTGGCTCATTGGTGATTTCTGCCAGGTTGGGGGTATCCTGCCCTACTTTGACTGCTTGGGTACATCCCACAAGTCTCTGGATTGATCTGTGGGACGCTATGGAAGGGCAAATTAATTCTTACTTGATAATTTTCTTTCCATTAGTCCCAACAGATCAATCTAAAGACTTGTGGGTTGTGTCCCTCTACCAGCAGGTGAAGATTGAGAGAACCTCCAAGGTTTGCTATATGTGGACCTGTGCAGCCAAGTAAGCCTCAGTATGAACGATACCAAAGCAGTCAGGGCTGGTCTTAGCAAGTGCGGGGCCCTATGCAGACCAATTTGATGGGGCTCCGCCCCCTCCCTAGCTCCAGGGCCGGCCACCCCTCCCTCCAAGCTCCCAGACTGCTCCCTCCGAGCTCCAAGGCCCCCAGCTCCAGGGCCTCCCTCCCTCCCAGCTCCAAGGCCCCCCTCCCTCCCTCCCAGTCATTTTTTAACATCCCCCTCCAAAATCCAGTACTAGGTATGCCGAGAATACAAAACACTCAGGACCTATAGAGCAATTCTACCATACCATAAGTTAGTCATTTCTACTAAATCAGCCTCCAGTCCCAGTGCTAGCACCCTTATCCCACCTACCCTCCTTTTCAGCCCCCAGTTCCAGCCCCCTTCATCCACATGCCTTGTATTAGGGCCCCCTTTTCAGAACCATTCTCCCACCTGCCCCAGGCCCCATATGGCCCCTTCTCAGACCCCAGTGACAGTCCCCTTCTCCCATCCAAGAACCCCCTCCCCGCCCCCTTCTCCCATCCGTGATCCCCTCCCCAACCCCAGTCCCCTTCAACCATCCAAGAACCCCCTCTCCACCCCCTTCTCCCATCCATGAATACCCCTCCCACCTCAGTCCCCTTATCCCATTCAAGAACCCCAGTCCCCTCCCCACCTGTCCTCTTCTCCCATCCGAGAATCCCCTCCCCAGTCCCCTTCAACCATCCAAGAACCCCAGTCCCCTCCCCACCTGTCCTCTTCTCCCATCCGTGACCCCCCTCCCCAACCCCAGTCCCCTTCAACCATCCAATAACCCCCTCCCCACCCCCTTCTCCCATCCGTGAATACCCCAGTCCCCTCCCCACCTGTCCTCTTCTCCCATCCGTGACCCCCTCCCCAACCCCAGTCCCCTTCAACCATCCAATAACCCCCTCCCCACCCCCTTCTCCCATCCGTGAATACCCCTCCCACCTCAGTCCCCTTATCCCATTCAAGAACCCCAGTCCCCTCCCCACCTGTCCTCTTTTCCCATCCGTGACCCCCTCCCCACCCCTTCTCCCATCCGTGAATACCCCTCCCACCTCAGTCCCCTTATCCCATTCAAGAACCCCAGTCCCCTCCCCACCTGTCCTCTTCTCCCATCCGTGACCCCCTCCCCAACCCCAGTCCCCTTCAACCATCCAAGAACCCCCTCCCCACCCCCTTCTCCCATCCGTGATCCCCCTCTCCACCTCCCCATTTGAGAACCCCCACCCTTCTCACATCTGAGTCCCTCCCCCCCCGACTCACCTACCAGCTGAGCTCCATTCTGCCGCCCACCACCCTCACTGCCTTTAAAAAAAACAATTTGGAAGCGTCGGAGAGACAGTGACAGGCAGCACCTCGATCTGCCCTGCTACTAAAAATCTCTTCAACGTCGTTCGGGCCTTCCCCACATTGAGTCCCGCCCGCCCTCGCGGTAATTGGAAGTTACCTCAGAGGAGGGCGGGACTCAATGTGGGAAGGCCCAATGACGTCGAACAGATTTTAGTAGCAGGGCAGGCAGACGCGAGGCGCTGCCTGTCACTGTCTTCGGCGCTTCCAAATTGCGTTTTTAAAGGCAGGAGAGCAGCGACTCAGAGTACCCCCCCCCCCCCACCTGCTGACATCGGGGGGGGGCGGACTCCCCCCACCACGCCGCCGCCGCATCGGATTCGTTGGGAGGAAGGACGGACTGGAGCTCGGGCGGGCGGGGCGACTTGAGGCGCGCGGGGCCCCCTCGCCTTAAGACCGGCCCTGAAAGCAGTGGAATGGAAACAATAGAAAACTCTCCTGACATTGTCAGACCAAATGCCCAACATACTTCCACCACTTCCAAATTTATTTGTTTTTATTATTTAATCAAACGAAGGAACATTCAGAACAATGAAACCCAAAAAAACGACCCAACCGAAACAAACTGCAGACAGTAAATCCAGGGGGGGGGGGGGGCTCTTTTGAGTCTTTGGATAGTATGACTTTGAGGGACCTTACTTTGAATGCAGTGTGTTTGGTAGATATTGCCTCAGCTCGGCGAATCTCGAAACGGCAGGCACTGTCTTGCAGGAACCCTTTTCTCAAGTTCACGGAAGCAGGAGTATGCATTCAAATGGTGCCTTTTTTGCCCAAGGTGATTCATGTTTTCATTTGATTCAGTTGCTGGGTGCTTCTGGCGTTTCGCCGGGAGTACTACCCTGAGAATTACAGAGCAGTATGTTGCCTGGATGCCAGGCGCATCCCTCTCCCTCTCTTGTTACGTGGAAGTTACTAATTACTTCAAGCATTCGGATCATCTTTTTGTACTGTTTACAGGTCACCAGAAAGCCACTGTGGCACTCTGGTTATGGGAGGCAATAGTTTTGGCTTATTTATCGATGGACAGGTCTCCTCCCATACAGGTGAGCACATTCAACGAGAGCGCAAGCAGCTTCTCATGCTGAATCGCATTTGGTATCAGAGCTGCCACGTGGGCTTCAGTCCATACATTCTGTAAGCATTGTAGAGTGGCTATGGTGGCACGACAAGAGGCGACATTTGGCGCATCAGTCCTTGCTGCTGGGTTGGGTGTGACCCACCCTATTTGTGGACTGCTTTGGTACATTCCACAAGTCTCTGGATTGATCTGTGGGACGCTGTGGAAGGAAAAATTAATTCTCACCTGATATTCTTTCCATTAGGCCCAACAGATCAAAACAGAGTCCTGTCTTTATATATCGACGCTGTTGACTGTTGTTTTCAGGCTACTGTTGTGGTTCTCAGTACTGTGCAGGTTCCTTTGTTTGGTTTGTTTAAAAAAAAAAATTAAAGGCAAAGCTTTGTGATATTATAACTCCTGCTGTGGCGGTTGAGATATGTAATTGAGTTTCATAGAGGCAGGAGAGTGTTTGTTTGGTTGGAATTCCTCTTTCCATATCATCAAGCTGATCAATCCATAGACTGGTGGGTTGTGTCCATCTACCAGCAGGTGGAGATAGAGAGCAAACTTTTGCCTCCCTATATGTGGTCATGTGCTGCCGGAAACTCCTCAGTATGTTCTCTATCTCAGCAGGTGGTGGTCACACATCAGCAGCAGCTCTGGCTAGGCCTCCAAGCCTAATTTTTAGGTTTTGTTGAGTGCCTGGGGTTGAGGGCTCTTTTGAGCAAGTGCAAACCTGGTGGTGCCAGGTCCCTCCTTTTCTCCCCCCTCCCGCTGGCTCCGTTAAAAAAAAAAAAAAAATTTTGAACGGCCTTAAAGGCGTTTATTTCGACGTTTATTTAAGCGTCTATTGCAGCTACTCACTGAGACACCAGGTCGTTACGACTCGGAGCGGACAGCAGGTAATTTTACCTTTTTATAGCGGGCGGGGGTTCCCCGATTCTTCTCCTCGTGGCACATGGCGTCGGAGGGCGAGGGCGCAAAGGGTCGCTCCCCGGGTCGCTCGAGCGCTTCTAGAGGGGATGCGGGGGTCTTCAAGCCGGATTCGCCCTTGGTGGGTGACAGTTTCGCGACCGATGCATGTCCCGGTCCTTCCTCCGGCGTGGCGGTTTTTCCCGCCATAAACGCCCATCCCCCGCTCCTCGCCTCCGCCATCTTGGCCGGCCACGCGGCTCGGACGGCTTCTTCTTGGGCCGCCCTTGAGGTTGGAGACATTAATGCCATGAACGCCCTTAATTTGGGCGACGGCACAGAAGCGGCTAAAGTTAAGAGCCGTTCTTCCCGCGCGGCTCCTTCGCGGAGTTTCGCGCCGGACGCCATTTTGGATGCGCAGCATGTCTCTCCCCCGCTGTTGCGAGCGCCGGTTGAGAGAGCGCCTAGGGCTGTTGCCCAGGCTGCGGAAGTGCACAGTCTGGGGGGTTTCTCCCCCGAATTTGTTTTGCTGCTGCATCGGGCCTTCCTCATGCACAACGCTGCCCCCGCTCCCTCCTCTGGTAAAGAGGTTGAGGTTCCCAGAGGTAAACGCCCTCGGGTTGATTCCCAGGCCTTGGAGGAATTTGTCTCCTCCGATGTAGATGAGGGCAGCGTGTCTGGGGTCTCCCAACGGTCCTTTGCGGATTCCTTGGAGGAGACGGATCCCCGCTCGGATGGAGCGGATGACCCCTCTGCAGCGCGGCTTTTTCACCCGGAGGATTTGCCCAACCTGTTGTTACAGGCCATGGACACTTTGAAGATATCCTCTCCGGAGGACGTCTTTCCCTCAGCCCCTGTTGGCTCTGCCATTATGCTGGGGACGAAGCGCCCGCCTAGAACCTTCCACGTGCATGATGCCATGCACACCTTAATTTCGGCTCAATGGGATGTCCCAGAAGCGAGCCTTAAAGTGGCTAGGGCTATGTCCCGCCTCTATCCTTTGGCTGTGAGTGAACGTGAGGCCTATCTGTGGCCTACCGTGGATTCTTTAATCACTGCGGTGACTAAGAAAACGGCATTGCCGGTGGAAGGTGGCACGGCCCTAAAGGACGCCCAAGACAGGAGATTGGAGGCGGCCTTAAGGTCGTCCTTTGAGGCGGCTGCTTTAAGTTTGCAGGCCTCAGTTTGCGGCTCCTATGTGGCCAGGGCGTGCCTGACTATGGTGCAGCGGGCTTTCCCCTCGGATCATTCCTTGAGGGATGATTGGCCAGCCCTGGAATCGGGCCTGGCCTATTTGGCAGACTTGCTGTATGATGTCTTGAGAGCCTCAGCTAAAGGCATGGCTCAGACTGTCTCTGCGCGGCGGTGGCTTTGGCTGAAACATTGGTCTGCTGACCACGCCTCAAAATCCCGCCTGGCTAGATTGCCTTTTAAAGGCAAGCTGCTCTTTGGGGTCGAGCTGGACAAAATCGTGACTGATCTCGGCACGTCTAAGGGCAAGAAGTTACCGGAGGTCAGGGCTCGGGCTAGTGCTCGTCCCGGTACCTCCAGAGGACGGTTTCAGGAAGCCCGTCGGTACCGCCCGGGCAGGTCGGGTGCTTCTGCCCCTTCTTCCTTTAAGAGGAAGTTCTCCCCCAAGCAGCATTCCTTTCGCAGAGACCGCCGTCCCGGAGGTGCTCCCTCCGGTCCTCCCCCAGGGTCTCGTACCCAATGACGGGGTATTGGTCCACGCCCCAGTGCAGATTGGAGGACGGCTGTCCTCGTTTCTGGGCGAGTGGACCACAATAACTTCAGACGCTTGGGTGCTGGAAGTCATCAGAGACGGCTACAAGCTAGAGTTCTGCCGACCCTTAAGAGACGGGTTTGTACTCTCTCCCTGCAAGTCTCCGGTCAAAGCTGTGGCAGTGCAGCAGACTTTGGACAATCTGATCCGCCTGGGTGCGGTCGTTCCGGTGCCAGAAAGTCAGCTTGGCAAGGGGCGTTACTCCATTTACTTTGTGGTACCAAAGAAAGGAGGTTCTGTCCGGCCTATCCTCGACCTCAAAGGGGTCAATCGGGCCTTGAAAGTGCGGCACTTTCGCATGGAGACTCTCCGCTCTGTTATAGCGGCAGTGAAGGCAGGGGAGTACCTGGCATCCTTGGACATCAAGGAAGCGTACCTGCATATTCCCATCTGGCCTCCTCATCAACGCTTTCTGCGTTTTGCAGTCCTGGGCCGACACTTCCAGTTCAGAGCCCTCCCGTTCGGGTTGGCTACTGCTCCGCGGACCTTTTCCAAGGTAATGGTGGTCATAGCGGCCTTCCTGCGAAAGGAAGGAGTACAAGTCCATCCTTATCTGGACGACTGGTTGATCCGAGCCCCCTCTTATGCAGAGTGCGGCAGAGCTGTGGACCGGGTAGTTGCTCTTTTGAGCTCCCTGGGATGGATCATCAACTGGGAGAAGAGCCAGCTGCGCCCGACTCAGTCCCTGGAGTATCTGGGAGTTCGATTCGACACCCAAGTGGGCAGAGTGTTCCTGCCAGACAATCGGATTGTCAAGCTTCAGGCTCAGGTGGACCAGTTCCTAGTAGCCTCTCCTCTTCGGGCTTGGGACTATGTGCAGCTGTTGGGCTCTATGACGGCCACGATGGAAGTAGTGCCCTGGGCCAGGGCTCATATGAGACCACTACAACACTCTCTGCTGCAGCGCTGGACTCCGATGTCGGAGGATTATGCGGTGCGTCTTCCCTTGGATCCAGCAAGGCGCTGAGCTGGTGGATGCAGACAGACAAGTTGTCTGCGGGAATGCCTCTGGTGTCCCCAGAGTGGATTGTCGTCACGACGGACGCCTCGTTATCGGGCTGGGGAGCCCACTGCTTGGGAAGGACAGCGCAGGGGCTCTGGTCTCCTGCAGAGGCAAAGTGGTCTATCAACCTCCTGGAACTCAGAGCCATTCGGTTGGCGCTTTTGGAGTTCATCCCGGTACTGGTGTTGAAGCCTGTACGGGTCCTGTCGGACAATGCCACGGCTGTGGCCTATGTCAACCGCCAGGGAGGTACCAAGAGCGCCCCTCTAGCCAAGGAAGCTATGAGTCTATGCCAGTGGGCGGAAGCGAACCTGGAACAGCTGTCAGCGGCCCACATTGCCGGAGTCATGAATGTCAAGGCGGACTTTCTCAGTCGCCATACCTTGGAGCCCGGAGAGTGGCAGCTATCTGCTCAGGCGTTCTTGGACATCACGAAGCGCTGGGGCCAGCCGAGCCTAGATCTGATGGCGTCATCGGCCAATTGCCAAGTGCCGCGCTTCTTCAGCAGAGGACGGGACCCTCGATCCCTGGGAGTAGATGCTCTTCTCCAACAATGGCCGACACAAGAGCTTCTCTATGTGTTCCCGCCCTGGCCCATGTTGGGCAGGGTACTAGACCGGGTGGCAAAGCATCCCGGCCGGATAATCCTGGTGGGTCCGGATTGGCCCAGGCGTCCCTGGTATGCGGACTTGATCAGGCTCTCAGTCGACGATCCTCTGCGGCTGCCAGTGGAGCAGGGCCTGTTACATCAGGGTCCCGTGGTGATGGAGGATCCCTCCCCCTTTGGTCTTACGGCCTGGCTATTGAGCGGCAGCGTCTGAGGAAGAAGGGCTTCTCAGACAAGGTCATCGCCACTATGCTGAGAGCGAGGAAACGCTCTACTTCTACTGCTTACGCCAGGGTTTGGCGTATCTTTGCAGCGTGGTGTGAAGCAGGCTCTCTTTCTCCCTTCACTGCTTCAATTTCTTCAGTGTTGGCGTTCCTGCAAGAAGGTCTGGAGAAAGGCCTGTCGCTCAGTTCCCTTAAAGTCCAGGTAGCGGCTCTGGCTTGCTTCAGGGGCCGCCTGAAGGGTGCTTCCCTGGCTTCGCAGCCAGATGTGGTGCACTTTCTCAAGGGAGTTAATCACCTGCGCCCTCCTCTGCACTCAGTGGTGCCTGCGTGGAATCTCAACCTGGTACTAAGAGCATTGCAGAAGCCGCCTTTTGAACCCTTGTCGAGGGCATCTCTGAAAGACCTGACGTTGAAAGCAGTCTTTTTGGTGGCTATCACTTCAGCCAGAAGAGTTTCCGAGCTCCAGGCGCTCTCATGTCGAGAGCCTTTTCTACAGTTCACTGAGGCAGGAGTGACTATTCGCACAGTGCCTTCCTTCCTGCCCAAGATTGTTTCTCGCTTCCATGTGAATCAGCAGCTATGTCTCCCTTCCTTTCGTAGGGAGGACTACCCAGAGGAGTACTCTGCTCTTAAATATCTGGATGTGAGACGAGTCATCATCAGATACTTGGAAGTGACCAATGATTTCCGGAAATCGGATCATCTGTTTGTCCTGTATTCAGGTCCTCGTAGGGGTCTGCAGGCTGCTAAGCCTACAGTGGCAAGATGGGTCAAGGAAGCCATTGCAGCGGCTTATGTGGCCGCGGGGAAGGTGCCGCCTATCCAGCTGAAGGCTCACTCTACAAGAGCTCAGGCGGCCTCGATGGCAGAGGCCGGTTCCGTCTCCTTGGAAGAGATATGCAAGGCGGCAACTTGGGCTTCGGCCCATACATTCTCCAAGCATTACCGCTTGACTGTGGCTGCTCGGGCGGAGGCCCGGTTTGGAGCTTCAGTGTTGCGGTCAGGGATTTCTATGTCCCGCCCTGGGTGAGTACTGCTTCGGTACATCCCACCAGTCTATGGATTGATCAGCTTGATGATATGGAAGGTAAAATTATGTATAATCATACCTGATAATTTTCTTTCCATTAATCATAGCTGATCAATCCATAGCCCCTCCCAGATATCTGTATTGTTTTTATTCTGGTTGCATTTCAGGTTCAAGTTTAGTCTTCAGTTACTTCAGAAAGACTTCGTGTTCAAGTTTTTTCACTTGGATTCTTCAAGAGTTAAGACGAGTTTGTGTTACAGTGAGCTGCTGCATTCCTCTCCCCTCCGTTTTACGGGGCTGGATTGAGACTTAAAATTCTGCCGGCACTCCCTCCCGCTTCGTGCGGCTGTAGGGCAGTTTTGTACCCCTCCCGCTTCGGCGGTGTTAGGGTCAGTCAGCTCCTCCCGCGGTTGCGGTTGCAGGATAAGCCAGATCCCCCCGCATCGGCGGGTGTGGTGTCCCTCCCCCGCTCCGCGGGGATGAGCTGGACGGATTCCCCTCCCCCACTTGTGTGGGGATGAGCTGGGTTAATTCCCCTCCCCCGTTTCGGCGGTGGTGAGCTGGGCAGAGTGTCCCTTCGTGGGTGTAATTCTCTAAGTGCTGAGTCCTGCGGATGGAGCTTTGATATCGACATACTGAGGAGTTTCCGGCAGCACATGACCACATATAGGGAGGCAAAAGTTTGCTCTCTATCTCCACCTGCTGGTAGATGGACACAACCCACCAGTCTATGGATTGATCAGCTATGATTAATGGAAAGAAAATTATCAGGTATGATTATACATAATTTTACCTTCTTCCACTGCTTTTAATATCTTCACATGACCACATACAGCAAATCTCTGAAGTTCTCTCTATCTCTACCTGCTGGTAGAGGGACATAGCCCACAAGTTCCTGGGTTGATCTGTTAGGACTAATGCAAAGAAAATTATCAGGTGAGAACTAAGTTTCCTTAGAGAGCTCTGATTCCAAGTTGGAGTCTGTAATCTCAGCTCCTCATTCTGAAGGAGCCCTTTCCTTAGTGTCCAGTCATTCTGTTTTCAGATACTCCTTGGAAAAGGGTGAATTGACTTTTGAGGAGAGCAATGACCCCTGAGTGCATATTATTTTTTTTCACAAGGAGAAGTTGTCTCTCTTAGGGGGTATTTTACTAGAGCCCTGCTGCAGATAACTCGATCTAAGCTTTAGTAAAAGACCCACTTGGTCTTTATTTATACAACACTAAGCAACAATATATCAAACAAATAACAAGTTATACCTTACCACTTACTACATTTTAAATCGCTCCCCCCCACCTGCAATTAATATAGTTACTGGATAGAGCATGTCTTTTTAGTCCTGCCAAACAAGATGACAAATTTAAGCTCATCCAGTCAGGGTAGCTTTTCTCCACATAGTGTAGATATCCCATATTTCCAGGCTGTCAGTTGGGAGGGATATCGAGCAATAATAGTCCACCTTTTTTTAAGACAGTTTTGAGCGGTATCATAGCTGACTGTTTTCAGTCTGACTATAAGTAGATCATGGTAATGAGTGATGCTTTATTATGTTGAAAGAAAGACTCTGCACGAATTCTTGTTTCAGCCAAAAGGCCTTCTTCAGGAGCCTAAAAACAAGGATAAAAAGCATACATAAATAAAACTAAAAATACACGAATATTAATAATAAAAGTTAAATACATATACAAAATATAAAAATACAATATAAATAAAGAATATATCTTCAATAATACAATAAACATATAATAAACAATGAGAACAATGGAAACGTCTAAGAATAAGAATAGCAAACAAATATTAATACAATTCATACCTGATCTCACAACCTCCTCATACACTGGAGTACATTACTGAAACATATGCATCAACTTTCATGAGGAAACTGTACATAATGAAAAAAAGCCTAAATACATTTATGAGAAAAAGTGTGAACCCAACTAAACAATGTGTATAGAAATAACAAATAGTAAATCAAATGCCTGACTGAAACTGTTGGTAGTTTGAAACAAACGAACATGGTTTAGGACACAATAGTGCAAAAAAAAGTCACAAAAAGGTGTATATGAAAAAGAAACCCAACCTACAACAAAATACTACACTAAAAACAGAAATGTGTATTAAAAAAAACATATAACCTACAAACAAAATAATGCACTCAAAAGAAAAGAATAAAATCAAAACAAGAAGAAAAACTATTCTAAAAGGGGAAACAAGGCACAAAAACAGCTTAGAAAGTTGAAAAACATACCGGTAAGGTTACCTATACCAGTTCCTATTGTTGAAGTACCCAGGCGCTTGAAAACAAAACACTGCCAGAAGAGAATAGGATGTCAAAGGGTTGTTTTTTTTTGTTTTGTTTTTTAAATTTATTTAGAAGTCTTTGAGTATTGAGAAACACAACATATGAAAAGTATACAGTATGGGGTTTGTATAATAGAATCAAATAACAAACAAAGAAAACCCCAGAATACAAGAATCTTATTACAACTTAAAAATGATCTCAATAAGAATTTTTTGCCAACAAGAACATACACTTCCAACATTTTAAAGAAGGATTTATACCTGTAAAACCCCAACCTCACATCTCCGCTTTCCCTTTCAATCCCTCAAACCCACCCAGTTAACAAACTCAGCCTAGCCCAGCACAGAGTTCTCCTGGATAAGACCCAAGAAAGAAGAAGGAGACCCCCCCTCCTTCCCCACAGCCTTTTAACAGGAGCAATTGCTCAAGAAATGTTGCCAGATGGCTTCCCACTTAGCAAGAGTATGACAACGTGTGGCCCAAAATTTCTCCATTTCACAAATATACCACAGTTTATTCAGCCAGTGGACAAGAGGAGGAACTGTTGGAGATTTCCATTGGGTGGCCAAAGTCACCCTAGCAACTGACATAGCATGTCTCGCCAACAGAGCCTGAGATTTAGTGAGACCTGGAGGTTTCTTAGGGAATAAAAAGAACTCTGGGGACTGCTGAAGCCTATACTGAATAGCCCTCCAGTAAGCTGGGATCTTAACACAGGACCACCACATATGACCCATGGTACCCCTCTGGCCACAGCCCCGCCAGTACAAAGGAGAAGCAGTTGGGAAATATGTGATGAAGACGAACGGGGTGAGATTCCATCTGTATAGTACTTTAACAGCATTTTCTTTAAAGGGAACAGATATAGACACCTTCAATAAAGCGCTCTCTAGGAGATTCCAGTCATCATCTTCAATTGTGACCCCCAGCTCCTGGTGCTAATGCAAACGATGCAACTAATAGGGGCGTATTGTATTTATATAAGCAAGATATAAGCCCCCCTTGTCCCTGTGGAGTCCTCACAAAAATCTTCAAGAAAAGAGTCCTCACATAACACCCTAACCTTATTCTCAGCAGAAGAGAGAAAGTGCTGTAGCTGAGTGTAGGCAAACACCTCATGTGAGAGGACGGAGTAATCCTCAGGACAGAAAATGAAATCAAAACATCATCAAATAACTGGCCCCATGTTTTCAGCCCAAACAAGAACCAACAAGTAAAGGGTCCAGGAACAAGGCCTGGCGGAAAGAGTGGATTATGCGCTATAGGGGTCAGTTTAGACAAAATTAGATCAGGCTTAGCAAATATTCTATCCTAATCAGAGTAGTATGAACTGAAGGACAAATATCCCTCTGCAAATTTTGATATTCACATGGGAGCCACATTAGGAGGAGCCACATTAGGAGACGAAGAGGGCAAGATCCAACAGAAATTTGTTCTAAATGTATCCAACGTTTTTCAGGATTCTCCTGAAACCATTCAAGCATAGCACGGGCTTGGGCAGCTTTATAGTACCAAAAAACATTAGGGACTCCCAAACCCCCGTTCTTCTGGTCTGGATAGAGAAGGGAGTGGGGTAGATGTGGACGCTTATTACACCAAATAAAGTGAATTAGACGATCCTGCAAATCAGAAAGAAAACCCCTAGCTAAACGGAGAGGGAGAATCTGGAAGAGATACATCAAGGAGAGGCAAGATATTTATTTTTTTTTTATTTATGGCATTTATACCCCGCTCTTTCCCGCTCGATAGGTTCAGTGCGGCTTACAAAGTGTGGTACAGCGTATCACGGAGGTAATACAGGTTTGGAAACAATGTATTAATGCGATGACAGTTACATAAAGTAGGTTCAGTGCGGCTTACAAAGTATCGCATGGATGATACAAAGTATGGAACAAAGTGTCGTAGAGATTACATAATTACATAGAGTAAGACAATAGTAAGAGATGTGGGGAAGGGGTTGGAGTGTGGGTAATACTAGTGGTGTGGAATTATGTTTGAGAATTAGGCCGGGTCATTTGGGTTGGCTTATTTGAAGAGGTAAGTCTTCAGCAGTTTTCGGAAGGGTAGGTGTTCAGTGGTTTTTCGGATGTATCGAGGTATGGCGTTCCAGAGTTGGCTGCTTAGTAGGTTTTGTATTGGAGGCCTTTGCAGTTGGGAAGATGAAGATTAAGATATGTTCTAGAAGTTCTGGTCCAGTTCCTGGCTGGGAGATCAATCAGGTTGGACATGTAGCTTGGAGATTCGCCATTGAGGATCTTCAGTGTGGCAATTCTAACAAACCATGACAACTCAAGGGAACCCAATGCTCCAATTCCATATAGAGATCCGTCAGGAGAGGAGGGTAGTTAGCAGAAAACAGATTGGTTAGCGTTGCTGTTAACATTACCCCTCCCCCCCCCCCCCCCCCCAATATTTAATTCCTCTAGTGTCCCACCAGAATGAGAGAGAATGTTGGAGGGAACTCAACAAGTGTGAAGGAATCCCAATCATCAGAGCTTCCGACTTGTTCATATTAAGTTTGAAACCAGAAACCAAAGAATATTCACCCAAGAGCTTCACAAGATTAGGCAAAGAAATTAGTGGTTTGGCCAAGGAAAGAAGAACATCATCAACAAATAAAGCTAACTTATATTCTCGACCAACCACATTAACCTTTTAGTGCCCAATGTTCCCATATGGGAACAAATCAATTTGTTCCCATATGGCTTAGTATGGGAACATTCGGCACTAATGGGTTAATACCAGAGACATTTGGGGTCAGTACGTACGGCTACATCAAGAGGCTCCATAACTAGAGTGAATAACATTGGTGAAAGGGGGCAGCCTTGATGGGTTCCTCTGGCCAACGAAAACATAGGAGAGTTACCTCCCATTCACATGGACACAGGCTCGGGGAAAAGTGTAAAGAGCTTGAATCCATCTTCTACAGCAAGAACCAAAACCAAAGCCATCTAGCACCTGAGTCATAAATGGCCATTGGACTCCTATCAAACGCCTTCTCAGCAGGCAAACTGAAAGATTGTCTTTGAGTTACATGATGCAAATTAATCGTATGTCGAATGTTATCCACAGTCTGTCTGTGGGGAACAAAGCCTCTTAGGGACACGGATCCCGCTGCGCGGCCCTCGGGAGAGGCGGAGACCATGCTGGGAGAGGAGGTGTCTCTTTCACCACCGGCAATGCTGAAGCCTCCGTGCCCGGCGTCATTGACGGGTTTGGTTGGGAAGCAGCAGCCTACCGGAAGTGTTCTGACTACTGCTCCCTGTCAGGGTCAAGAAACGTTGAGAGAGACGCCGAGAGCAGAGGCAGAAGCCTCAGGAAAAGATCCGGAGGTAAATCTTGACATGATTTGGAAGAAGCTGAATGAAATGGGTACCACTTTACATCAGACATCAGGTGAAATTAGAGCCTTTAATAGTACATTTCAAGAACTTAATTCTAAAGTGGATTTAATTAAAGAAGAAACTGCTGAGTAAATTCAAAGTGTTCAAAAGAATGTTGACTCTTTACAGCAGTTTAAATTATCTGTGATTAAAGACAATGTAGACATTTGGAGAAAGATGGAACAGATTGAGAACTTTAATAAAAGATTAAATTTACGTTTGTTAAATTTCCCTAATCTCCCTGGGATTACTCCTTATGATATGTTTAAAAGATATGTTAATGAAGTTTTACAAATTCCTCTGGAAGCTATTCCGTCTGTAAATAAATTATATTATATTCCTGTTCCTAAGGGAGAGAAAGGGAAAAAACAAGAACTTCAAGAAGTCAATCTGGATTTAAACAATATCTCAGCAATATTGGAACAGACATTGGATGAAAATACTGAAAGATCCACTTTGTGTCATTCATTTTTGAACAGGACTTGAATAATATAATGAAACTTTATTTTAAGAACTTAAAAAACCCTGTTTTGGTGGAATTAAGGTTCAGATTTTCCCTGATTTAGTGAAAGCTACCCAACAAAGAAGGAAAGCCTTCCTTGCGTTAAAATCAAAAACATCTGATATAGGAGGGACTTTCTTCTTAGCATTTCCATGTAAATGCATTGTTAAAGTGGGTCATATTAAATATACCTTTTATTCACCTGAACATCTAAAATCATTCCTTGATTCAAGACAGCAGTAACGATATAAATATAACGTGGGAATGTTAAGCCACTATCTTTTTTTCTTTTCTAAATTTGTTAATAAAAATCCTCTCTAAATTCCACCGACCCCCCTCTAAGTTTAATGTTGTCTAAGGAAGCAAAAATTTTATGTTATAGGAATTTGATAATACGATTTGTATAATTGTACAATATTTCCTTAAATGTTGCTTAATTTCCTCTTATGAAATCATGGCTTTTTCAATAACAAGTATCTCCTTGTTGTAATGTTTAAAATTAATAAATATAAATAAAGAAAAACTCCATATCCGTTGTGTAGTCTGGTCACAAAAGTGTACTTCTGATTTCCAAGGCTGAGTGGATTTCTTTTTTTCCTCTTTGCAAGTTTCAGGTAAGGTGAACCAAATTCTAAAACTTGGTTACCAGGAGCCAGTATTGCCACTCCTGTTATTTTTCACCTAGATCTTTTTGTTTTATTTGTTTTTCCATGCAGAATCTGTGTTTTGTGGTGTTTTATATTTATTTGAATCATATCTCTGTGATGGGCCGATTTTTAAATATTAAAGCACTAGATGAAGTGCTTGCTATTTTGATTCATTGAAATTTGGCAAAATTGACACCAGTTTGCCATTAGCATAGTGGAAAGTTTAAGCAGAGATCTATAGAGGCAAAGAGTCGAGGCAACAGTCTGTTATTCCAATGGCATGCATCTGGGCTGGCAATTTGTTATTTTGTTGGTTTATCAATTCGTAATTTTTCTTGTAAATCATAATTTCATGAAGGTTTATGGTTCAAATTTTTACTTCATGCTGTGGCATTAGAAATTTTGAATTGATTACACAATATCCTGCAGTTATGAAGATAACATCCTTGCATGGTCCAGCACCAAATCAGAAAATATTTTACTATAACCAAGTGTTGGAACATGCTACTGCTATGTTTAATTATTAATCTTCATACATACTTATAGAATCCAGGGGTTATTTCTTATATATGGTACCACACAACTTTGGGTGCGCTTCTGAGATGCATACGCAGCTAAATTGGATAATGAGCTCTGAAGCATCAATAATTGGGTGCTAACAACCAATTGGTATTAACTGGCACTCATTAAAATTTACGCATCCTGTTCTGTAAGGCACGGTGCCGAACTCCCATGGCATTTATCTCAAAAGGGGGTGTAGCTGTGGGTGTTCTGAAAAGTTGCATAAGGAATTACATTGTACTACCTAACTATGCCTAAATTGGGCACCGGTTTTACAACATGTTTCAGCAGATGTAAGTAAGTCCAGTGCCCAAAAGTTAGGCATGGATTTTATGGATGCATGCTCTTTATAAAATAGCGTTTAGTGCTGAAACTTTTCAGTGCCTAAGTTTTCAGCACTTTACTGAATTCCCTCTTAAATATCTATATTTTTGGAAGAAAGGTCTGGGTTTTTCCTAAAAATTAGAGTGGTAACACTGCTGGTAGCTCAGATAATTTTAGTCAGCATGTATATTTAATTTCAAAAGGAAGTGACCTCTTAAGGTTTGAAAAGTTCATACCAAGATGTTTGATGTTGAAGGTTGTGAACAATATTTCCAATTCAGAGCTGCAGACCAGTGATAATTATTCCTCCTTATATTCATGAAAACATTGTTGGCTGTAAGTAGGAGCACCATTGTATATTACATTTGAGACTCCTACCCATCGTGGGAAATGCTTGGATATATCCACAGGTTCTGGGCTTGTCTGGTGAGGATGCTAAGGAAGGAGAACTTAGGTCTTACCTGCTTTCTTTGCTTTAGTCCCACCAGATCAGTCGCTCTCCTTTAGTATTTTTTCAGTTACTAAACCATCTTAGTATACGCTCTTCACTTTTTTTAGGGCGTTTATTTCAACGTTTATATCAGCGTTTATTGCAGCTGCTCACTGGGACACCAGTTCGTTACAGCTCGGAGCGAGAAGCAGGTAATTTTTACCTTTTGTAGCGGTCAGGGGTTCCTCGATCGGTCTCCACGTGGCTTATGGCGTCTGAGGGTGAGGGCGCGAAGAATCGCTCCCCGGACTGCGTGGGCGCGTCTAACGGGGATGCGGGGGTTTCAAAGCCTGAATCGTCTTTTTTGAGCGTCAGTTTGGAGTCCGGTCAGTGTCCCGGTTTTTCCTCCGGTGCGGCGGTTTTTCCCGCCATAAGCGCCCATCCCCCGCTGCTCGCCCCCTCCATTTTGGCCGGCCACTCTGGTCGGATGGCTTCTTCTTGGGCCACCCTCGAGGTGGGAGACGTTAATGCTATGGTCGCCCTTGATTCGGGCGACGGCAAGAAAGCGGCAAAAGTTAAGCGCCGTTCTTCCCGTGCGGCTCCTCGGAGTTTCGCGCCGGACGCCATGTTGGATGCGCAGCATGTTTCTCCCCCGCTCTTGCGAGCACCGGTTGAGGGTGCGTCTATGGCCGTGGCCCAGGCTGCAGAAGTGCACAGTCTGGGGGGTTTCTCCCCTGAGTTCATTTTGCTGCTGCATCAGGCTTTTCTTATGCAAAACGCTGCCCCTGCTCCCCTGGCTGATAAAGGGGTTGAGGCCTCCGGAAGCAAACGCCCTCGGATGGATTTCCAGGCCCTAGAGGACTCGGTCTCCTCTGATGTAGATGAGGGCAGCGTATCTGAGTTCTCCCAACGGTCCTTTGGGGATTCCTTGGAGGAGATGGATTCCCGCTCGGATGGAGCGGATGACCCCTCTGCAGCGCAGATCTTTCGCTCAGAGTATTTGCCCAACCTGTTAGTGCAGGCCATGAGCATTTTGAAGATTTCCTGTCCGGAGGATGTCTCTCCCTCAGCCTCTGCTGGCTCTGCCATTATGCTGGGGACAAAGCGCCCGCCTAGAACCTTCCACGTGTGTGAAGCCATGCACACCCTGATTTCGGCTCAATGGGATTTCCCGGAAGCGAGCCTTAAAGTGGCTAGGGCTATGTCCCGCCTCTATCCTCTGCCTGAAGGTGAACGGGAGGCCTTTCTTTGGCCTACCATGGATTCTTTAATCACTGCGGTGACTAAGAAAACGGCGTTGCTGGTGGAAGGTGGCACGGCCCTAAAGGACACCCAACACAGAAGATTGGAGGCGGCTTTAAAGTCGTCCTTCGAGGCGGCTGCTTTAAGTTTGCAGGCCTCAGTTTGCGGCTCCTATGTGGCCAGGGTGTGCCTGACGATTGTGCATCGGGCTTCCCCCTCGGATCCTTCCTTGAGGGCTGATTGGCCAGCCCTGGAATCGGGCTTGGCCTACTTGGCAGACTTGTTGTATGATGTCTTGAGAGCCTCGGCTAAAGGTATGGCTCAGACAGTCTCTGCACGGCGCTGGCTTTGGCTGAAGCATTGGTCTGCTGAGCACGCCTCTAAGTCTCGCCTGGCTAAGTTGCCTTTTAAAGGCAAGCTGCTCTTTGGGGTCGAGCTGGACAAGATTGTGACCGATCTCGGCACGTCTAAGGGCAAGAGGTTACCGGAGGTCAGGGCTCGGGCCAGTGGTGCCCGCCCCGGTTCCTCCAAAGAACGGTTTCAGGAAGCCCGTCGGTATCGCCCGGGCAAGTCGGGCTCCTCTGCCCCCTCTTCCTTCAAAAGGAACTTCTCCCCCAAGCAGCATTCCTTTCGCAGGGACCGCCGTCCCGGAGGTGCGTCCTCCGGTCCTCCCCCAGGGTCTCGTACCCAATGACGGAGCCCTGGTCCATGGCTCAGAGCAGATTGGAGGACGCCTATCCTCGTTTCTGGGCGAGTGGACCAGGGTAACTTCAGACGCTTGGGTGCTGGAAGTCATCAGAGACAGCTACAAGCTAGAGTTCTGCCAACCCTTAAGAGACAGGTTTGTGCACTCTCCCTGCAAGTCTCCGGTCAAAGCTGTGGCAGTGCAGCAGACTTTGGACAATCTGATCCGCCTGGGTGCGGTCGTTCTGGTGCCAGAAGATCAGCTTGGCAAGGGACGTTACTCCATTTACTTTGTGGTACCAAAGAAAGGAGATTCTGTACGGCCTATCCTCGACCTCAAAGGGGTAAATCGGGCCTTGAAAGTTCGACACTTCCGAATGGAGACTCTCCGCTCTGTTATAGCGGCAGTGAAGGCAGGGGAGTTCCTCGCATCCTTGGACATCAAGGAAGCTTACTTGCATATTCCCATCTGTCCTCCTCAACGCTTTCTGCGTTTTGCAGTCCTGGGCCGACACTTCCAGTTCAGAGCCCTCCCGTTCGGGTTGGCTACGGCTCCGCGGACCTTCTCCAAAGTAATGGTGGTCATCGCGGCCTTCCTACGAAAGGAAGGAGTACAAGTCCATCCTTATCTGGACGACTGGTTGATCCGAGCCCCATCTTATGCAGAGTGCGGCAGAGCTTTAGACCGGGTGATTGCTCTTTTGAGCTCCCTGGGGTGGATCATCAACTGGGAGAAAAGCCAGCTGCGCCCGACTCAGTCCCTGGAGTATCTGGGAGTTCGTTTCGACACCCAAGTGGGCAGAGTGTTCCTCCCAGACAATCGGATTGTCAAGCTTCAGGCTCAGGTGGACCAGTTCCTAGTAGCCTCTCCTCTTCGGGCTTGGGACTATGTGCAGCTGTTGGGCTGTATGACGGCCGCGATGGAAGTAGTGCCCTGGGCCAGGGCCCATATGAGACCTCTTCAGCACTCTCTACTGCAGCGCTGGACTCCAGTGTCGGAGGATAACGCTGTGCGCCTTCCCTTGGATCCAGCGGTGCACAAGGCGCTGAGCTGGTGGCTGAGGCCAGACAAGCTGTCCGCAGGAATGCCTCTTTTCACCCCGGAGTGGGTTGTCGTCACGACGGACGCCTCTTTGACGGGCTGGGGAGCGCACTGCTTGGGAAGGACAGCGCAGGGGCTCTGGTCTCCTGCAGAGGCAAAGTGGTCTATCAACCTCCTGGAACTCAGAGCCATTCGGTTGGCGCTTTTGGAGTTTCTGCCAGTACGGGTCCTGTCGGACAATGCCACGGCTGTGGCCTAGGTCAATCAACAGGGAGGTACCAAGAGCGCCCCTCTAGCCAAGGAGGCTATGAAGCTATGCCAGTGGGCGGAAGCGAACCTGGAACAGCTGTCGGCGGCCCACATTGCGGGAGTCATGAATGTCAAGGCGGACTTTCTCAGTCGCCATACCTTGGATCCCGGAGAGTGGCAGCTATCTGCTCAGGTGTTCTTGGACATCACGAAGCGCTGGGGCCAGCCAAGCCTAGATCTGATGGCGTCATCGGCCAATTGCCAAGTGCCGCGCTTTTTCAGCAGAGGACGGGACCCTCGATCTCTGGGAGTAGATGCTCTTCTCCAACAGTGGCCGACCCAGGAGCTCCTCTATGTGTTCCCACCCTGGCCCATGTTGGGCAGGGTGCTAGGCCGGGTGGCAAAGCATCCGGGCCGGATAATCCTGGTGGGTCCGGACTGGCCCAAACGTCCCTGGTATGCGGACTTGATCAGGCTCTCAGTGGACGGCCCTCTGCGGCTGCCAGCGGAGCGGGGCCTGTTGCATCAGGGTCCCGTGGTGATGGAGGATCCCTCTCCCTTTGGTCTTACGGCCTGGCTATTGAGCGGCAGCATCTGAGGAAGAAGGGCTTCTCAGACAAGGTCATCGCCACTATGCTGAGAGCGAGGAAGCGCTCTACTTCTACTGCTTACGCCAGGGTTTGGCGTACCTTTGCATCGTGGTGTGAAGCAGGCTCTCTTTCTCTCTTCACTGCTCCAATTTCTTCAGTGTTGGCGTTCCTGCAAGAAGGTCTGGAGAAAGGCCTGTCGCTCAGTTCCCTTAAGGTCCAGGTAGCGGCTCTGGGTTGCTTCAGGGGTCGCCTGAAGGGGGCTTCCCTGGCCTCGCAGCCAGATGTGGTGCGCTTTCTCAAGGGAGTTAATCACCTACGCCCTCCTCTGCGCTCGGTGGTGCCTCCGTGGAATCTCAATCTAGTGCTAAGAGCCTTGCAGAAGCCGCCTTTTGAACCCTTGTCGAGGGCATCTCTGAAAGATCTGACGTTGAAAGCAGTCTTTTTGGTGGCTATCACTTCAGCCAGACGAGTTTCCGAGCTCCAGGCGCTATCATGTCGAGAGCCCTTCCTGCAGTTCACGGAGGCAGGAGTGTCTATTCGCACGGTGCCTTCCTTCCTGCTCAAGATTGTTTCTCGTTTCCATGTGAATCAGCAGCTCTGTCTTCCCTCCTTTCGTAGGGAGGACTACCCAGAGGAGTACTCTGCTCTCAAATATCTAGATGTGAGACGAGTCATCATCAGATACTTGGAAGTGACCAATGATTTCCGGAAGTCGGATCATTTGTTTGTGCTGTTCACAGGTCCTCGTAAGGGTCTGCAGGCATCCAAGCCTACAGTAGCACGATGGGTCAAGGAAACCATTGCAGCGGCTTATGTGGCCACGGGGAAGATGCCGCCTATCCAGCTGAAGGCTCACTCCACTAGAGCACAGGCGGCCTTGATGGCAGAGGCCGGGTCCGTCTCCTTGGAAGAGATTTGTAAGGCAGCAACTTGGGCATTGGCTCATACCTTTTCACATCATTACCGCTTGGCTGTGACTGCTCGGGCGGAGGCCTTGTTTGGAGCTTCAGTGTTGCGGTCAGGGATTTCTATGTCCCGCCCTAGGTGAGTACTGCTTCGGTACATCCCACCAGTCTATGGATTGATCAGCATGATGATATGGAAGGTAAAATTATGTATCATACCTGATAATTTTCTTTCCATTAATCAAAGCTGATCAATCCATAGCCCCTCCCAGATATCTGTACTGTTTATATTCTGGTTGCATTTCAGGTTCAAGTTTAGTCTTCAATTCCTGTTCAGGAGGATCTTCGTGTTCAAGTTTTTTCGATTGAATTCTTCTGGAGTTGAGACGATTTTGTGTTACAGTGAGCTGCTGCATTCCTCTCCCCTCCGTTTTACGGGGCTGGATTGAGACCTAAATTCTGCCGGCGCTCCCTCCCGCTTCGTGCGGCAGTAGGGTAGCATTATATCCCTCCCGCTTCGGCGGTGTTAGGGTCAGCCAGCTACTCCCGCGGTTGCGGTCGCAGGATAAGCCAGATCCCCCCCGCATCGGCGGGTGTGGTGTCCCTCCCCCGCTCCGCGGGGATGAGCTGGACGGATTCCCCTCCCCCACTTGTGTGGGGATGAGCTAGGTTGATTCCCCTCCCCCCGTTTTGGCGGTGGTGAGCTGGGCAGAGTGTCCCTTTGTGGGTGTAATTCTCTAAGTGCTGATTCCTGCGGATGGAGCTTTGATATTGACATACTGAGGAGTTTCCGGCAGCACATGACCACATATAGGGAGGCAAAAGGATTGCTTTCTATCTCCACCTGCTGGTAGATGGACACAACCCACCAGTCTATGGATTGATCAGCTATGATTAATGGAAAGAAAATTATCAGGTATGTTACATAATTTTACCTTTTTTTGCAGATCAGCTTTTGTTTTTTTAGCTTATCTATAAGATGTTGCTTAATTGTAAAGTGCCTATAAATTTCATAGCCTGGTTCTGACAGGCCTCAATGCTTCGTTTTTAAAGAGCTTGCAGCCCTAATATTTAGTAAATCATGAAGTTGCAAGGTTTCTTCCTCCAAATGTTTAAGCATAGAGTAAGTCAGTTCACCAGTTTGTAGCACAGGATGGTTTAGAATTGTATTTCCTCATTTCATAGTGCATTTATAATCCCTACTGCTACAGTGCCATCCAATTAGTAGCACTGGTATGCATTCTGACTCCAGTGTTACTGTAGATGAGCTGTTCAGTTACTACATTTGGAACTATAAAGTGAATGTTCTAAGAGATGACTATTTAATAGTGTGGAACTGAGGGCATTTTTGTGTTTTCAGGCACTGTCAGAATCTTACACTAATCACAAAAGGGTCACTGCAGATGGAGAGAGCCGTGAGGAGTCTTTGATCAAAGAGTCTGCCTCCAAAGAAGCCATACTTACGGAGAAGATAGAAGAGCTACAGAATGATTTGAAGCAACTGAAATCCTCAGTCAGTAATACTTCAGGAGAAAATGAGCGTCTGAATACCGTGATCCAGGATCTGAAAAAGGTGCATTTGAGACCTCTTTGCAGCAATGATAACAGTTAAGATAATTAGGCTTATCTAGTCTGCAGTGCTATAGACCCCATTGATAACTGGCTTCTCACTTTTTTGCAATTAAGTCTGCTTTGCTTACCCCAGACGTTCTTGAATTCCATTACTACTGAGATCATAGAATAATTTTACTGATGCTCCAGTTGACCCATTTAGAGCTTTATATTGGAGGGAGAGGGGTAGACTTAAAAGGGAATTTATAGTCCAACTATATTAAGCATTATTTTTTTCTTGGCATCCTGACCAGATCTGTCCAGAACATGCGGGTTATGTTTGCCAATCTGCAGATGAAGACAGAAAAAGTTCTGCCCTATAAGGGCATCATGCAACCTTAGCTCTTCAGTATTTGTTTTTGCAGATGGTGACAGGCGGACTTTGCAGCTTCTTAATTTGTTATAGATGTTCCTTGGTCAGCTGCAAAACTTAATCCCAGTTGCCCAGAGGGTGACTAATTAATTGGTATTTAGCTCTAGGGGGAAAATATTATATAGCAAAGCAGACTTAATAGCAGGTGAGTGTTAGGGGTAGCGCTTAGGTGTTATTTGACATATATATAAGTCTGCAATATAGGGTCTGTTGCAGCACTGCCTAGACCCGCTTGCACTTGCTCCTACACTGTCTGCCTGCTTGGGTCCTGCTTGCCTCTGGGCGAGTCTCCCACCTGCAAGTTACTCCCCTGGTGGTTTCTAAAGACACCGGGGCCACAATCCCATGAGTCCCATAGTTCCTAGAAAGCACCCACAGATCAATCCAGAGACTTATGGGTTGTGTCCCTCTACCATCAGGTGGAGATAGAGAACATCAGAGGTCATATGTGGTCATGTGCAGCGCACCTTAACCTCAGTATTCTATCTAGCAGGTGGATGGTCATTGATTAGCTTCTGACCTGGTCCCCCAGGTCTAGTCGGGTCTGAGGTGTGCCGGTCCTGGAACTTGGGTGCACACCTGATGGTGCCAAGTCCCTCCCTTCATCCCCCATCGCTCCCTCCTCTGCCTGGCCTGGGGTTTGTGGTTCTCACTCTCCTGACTTTAAAAGTCTGAAGTTTCTTTTGCTCTGGTGTTCTCTCCTGCCCTTATTTAAAAACAAAACACTTCTTAATCTGTTTCGTTCAGAGCGGCGAGCTTATGCCAGTTTGCAGTACTGGCTTAGGGGTGTGAGGACCAACTTGACATGCGACAGTGATTCCTGAGGGAGTGAGTAGTCTTTACCCTACCTGCGTCAGCGGGGGAGAGCAAACGTGGCTCACGGTGTGGGAGCCATTGGGCTGCTGCTGTTTCCCATTCTGTGCATGCCGCTGTACAGCCCGACACTGTAGTGTTCTCCTTCCCGGCTCATTTTGACAGGTGCAGGGCAGCTGTTGGGCACACACGTGCATCTGATATAGAGACCTGAACGGGGTTCGCGGGATTCCCGCAAGGACGGAAGCAGTTCCTGTGGGGATCCCATGGGGACGGAAGCAGTTCCTGTGGGGTTCCCATGGGGACAAGCAGTTCTCGTGGAAGTGTATGCTGCACTTGCGCCAGCCTCTCACCTACCGAGTACCAAGTTCTTTGAGTGCTGTCTCCTCCTCCTTGCTTTAACAGCACAGATGTGGAAAGTCTTCCATTAAGGAGGTGGTAGAGATACAAATGGTGATGAAATTCAAAAAGGCACAGGATGAACACAGAGAATCTCTAATTAGAAAATGGAAGTTCCTTGTCATCAAGCAGAGGCAGCCATTACAGATGGGTTGTGTCCATCAACCAGCACAGGGGGATAGAGAGCACACTTTTTCAGTGCCTCATACCAGCTTGCTCCACTGCCTCTCTTCAGTATTCTCTATCTCCCCTAGCAGAGTGGCTGCAGCTTCTTCGAGCTCCATCTAAAATCTGCTTGGAGGTTGCTCCTGTGCTTTTGCCAGTTGTTAGCAGGGGTGTTGGAGGCTATAGCAGCTTCACTTTAAAGGCACATAGGTTCGCCCTTTCCCTGCCTTACCCATACCTTCGTGGATGTGGACACATTGCTTAGCTTTCCCTGTCCTTCCCCACCAACAGTGGATGCAGGCACATAGGTTCGCCCTTTCCCTGCCTTTCCCACTCACCTGAGCCTCCGGAGTTCTATTTACCTCTGCTTTCCTCACAGCGTTAAAAAAAAAAAAAAAGGAACAGAGGTTTTTCCTTGCCTTTTTCTGTGGGACCGGAGCTGTGATACTCGGTCCAATGAGGTAAGAGTGTTTTCTGACTCCTCCAGGGTGGGCCCGCGATCGGGGCGATTTGGCGTGAACCGCCATTTTGAATTTTACTGCCGTTTTCGGCGATGGCTGCAGAGACTGTAAAGCGCCGTTCCAAGTGTGGCAAGCGCAGATCAGCAGCGGGGCTCTGTAAATCGTGCTGTACAGATGTTAGAGCCGGCCCGAGCATTTTGAATTTACCACATGGCGCGACCTCCGCTGAGACGGAGAGTCCTGAGCCCGGGGGGAGGCCTCGGAGTGAGGCTGATATGAGAGCTACTAGCCCCGGCAGAGATCCGGGTGCCCAGGGTGAGTTTTTCTCCCCTGATTTTGTCTTATTAATGCATAAAGCATACATGCTTAAAAGAGGTCTCCCACAAAGCCCTGCAGGGGCCTCTTCTAATGCCGCCCCCCCCCCCCCCCCCCCGGTGGATTCTAGCCTGGGTATGCCCTCTGAGGCGTTATTCCATGATAATTGGCAGAATATGAAGCGCAGAAGGGCTCTTTCCCCTTCAGAGAATGCTGCACCTCCATTTCCCCCCCTGTGGTCGGGCTGCGAGGATTCGGAGGACTCTGGCAGGCCTTCATGGTCTGAGGAGCCAGTCTGGTGCAGAAGTGACTCAGGATCTGGACGATCCCTCCGCGGTGAGAATTTTCCACCGTGATGAGCTGCCAGCGCTTATTTCTGATGCCCTGCAGGCTCTCTCTATTGAGGACCCTGCCAGTGGCACAGCCTCCTCTGTGAATCCTAGGATGGCTAGTACCAAAAAGCCTGCTCGAGCCTTTCCTTTGCATGACTCCATCCAAGAGCTTATTTCGGCTCAATGGGCTGACCCCGAGGGACCTTTGAAAGTTTCCAGGGCTATGGGGCAATTATACCCTCTGAGTGAGGAGCATATGGTTCGCTTTGCTATGCCTAAAGTGGATGCCCTAGTCACAGCTGTGACAAAGAGAACTACCCTCCCTGTTGAAGGAGGTGTTGCCCTGAAGGATATTCAAGACTGTAGACTGGAATCAGCACTTAAAACGGTCATTTGAAATTGCAGGTCTCACTATTCGGGCGTCTGCATGCAGTTGTTATGCTGCTAGAGCCTGCCTGGCTTGGTTGCAACAGGCAGTGGAACAGCCCGGTGATGGAGCGGAGCCCTTTTCAGATGTGGCTCCGCGGATGGAGTCGGCCTTGTCCTTTCTTGCTGACGCCCTTTATGATATTGTCAGAGCTTCGGCTAAACACATGGCAGCAGCAGTGGCAGCTCACCGTCTTTTTTGGCTACGGCATTGGGCGGCGGACATGGCCTCTAAGCAAAGGTTGGTGAAGTTGCCCTTTCAAGGCCTTCTCCTGTTTGGTGAGGAGTTGGAGAAAATTGTGAAGGGCCTGGGTGAGGCTGAACCCCAGCGCTTGCCCGAAGATAGGCCTCGGCCTTCCTCTAAGAGTGCGGCGGTCCACTCCTCTTACAGACCTCGCTTCCGTGAAACTCGAAGGTACCGCCCGGGGCGTTCTGCTGGGTTCACTTCTCATGCCCGTTTTCAGCAGAGGAACTCCTTTCGCTCGGACAAACGTTCCACAGCCACTGGCTCAAGGCTTGGAGTCAGGGGCGACCCTCTCAATGATGGTGCGCCGGCCCTCTCCTCGAGTCCTGTCATCGGAGGACGTCTTTGCCGAGCAGTGGGCCAACATTTCCTCAGATCAGTGGGTCTTGGACCTGATCAGAGACGGTTTCAGAATAGAATTTGACGCCCCTGTAAGAGACATGTTTGTGGAGTCTCGATGCGGTTCTGCCGCCAAACGGACGGCGGTAGAGGAGACTTTGCAAGGTCTGATTCAGATAGGGGCCGTGTCCCCGGTACCTCCCGCCGAACACGGCTGCGGCCGCTACTCCATCTACTTTGTGGTGCCGCGAAAAGGAGGGTCTTTTCGCCCTATTCTGGACTTAAAAGAATTAAACAAGTCCCTGAGAGTGCGGCATTTTCACATGGAATCCCTGCGCTCCGTCATTGCGGCGGTTCAGCCAGGAAAGTTTCTCACGTCTCTAGACCTGAAAGAAGCTTACTTGCACATACCAATTTGGCCCCCGCACCAGAAGTTTCTGAGGTTTGCGGTGATGGGAAAGCATTTCCAGTTCCGGGCCTTGCCTTTTGGCCTCGCCACAGGTCCCCGCACCTTTTTGAAGGTTATGGTGGTGGTAGCTGCCTTTCTAAGGCAAGAGGGTATTCGGGTTCACCCGTACCTGGATGACTGGCTCATTCGAGCAAACTCTGCTGCAGAGAGTCAGCATGTAACAGCCAGAGTGGTCTCAGTACTTCAATCTCTGGGCTGGGTCGTTAATTTGGCCAAAAGTCACCTGACCCTCTCGCAGTCTCTCTAGAATATTTGGGGGCCAGGTTCAACACAGCCTCGGGGTATGTGTACCTACCCGAGCAAAGGCGGTGCAAGCTTCAGAATCGGGTCCGTCTGCTCCTGAGGATGCCCCGCCCGCGAGCTTGGGACATTGTCCAGCTGCTTGGATCGATGACGGTCACCATGGAACTGGTGCCCTGGGTGAGAGCGCACCTGAGACCTCTACAGTTTGCTCTACTCCAAAGATGGTCTCCAGTATCTCAGGATTATCAATACAGACTCTCTTGGTTCCCTGCAGCCCGACTCAGGATGGAGTGGTGGCTCTCAGACAGCATGCTGCGGCAAGGAATGCCGCTGGCGCTCCCCGATTGGTGCCTAGTGGTGACAGATGCCAGCCTGAAAGGCTGGGGCGCACATTGCAAGGGGAAGCATGCCCAGGGTCTATGGACACCCGAGGAGTCGGAGTGGTCCATCAACCGCCTAGAGTTGAAAGCGGTGTTTCAGGCGTTTCTGGCTTTTCAAGTGACCCTGGAAGGATTGGCTGTCAGAGTGATGTCGGACAACACGACAGCAGTGGCCTACATAAATCAACAAGGCGGCACTCAGTGCAGAGCTCTAGCCGCGCAGGCCGAACAAATTTGCCACTGGGCCGAGCTACATCTACAGTTTCTGTCGGCAGCTCACATTGCAGGTCAGAGCAACGTGCAAGCTGATTATCTAAGCAGGCATCAGATCGATCCAGCGGAGTGAGAATTTGCAGACGAAGTATTCCTGCAGATATGTGCCATGTGGGGCAAGCCCGTGATGGATTTAATGGCGACAAGCATCAATGCCAAATTCCCGTGCTTTTTCAGCAGACGGAGAGATCCTCGCTCGGCGGGGTTGGATGCCTTGGCTCAACCCTGGCCTCCGGGCCTACTGTATGTGCTCCCTCCATGGCCCTTGTTAGGGCGAGTGCTCCTGCGGATTCGGCTGCATCCAGGAGAAGTGGTTCTCGTCGCCCGGATTGGCCCAGGAGGCCTTGGTATGCGGACCTCCGACAGATGCTCGTGGAGGATCCCCTTCAGTTACCTCTGGTTCCCAACCTGTTGTCACAGGGTCCAGTGACCATGGAGGACGCCGGCCGATTTGGTCTTAAGGCCTGGCGATTGAGAGGGCGCAATTGAGAGACAAAGGCTATTCCAATAAAGTAATTGCCACTCTCCTGCAAGCCCACAAGCGTTCCACTTCCGTGGCTTATGCCAGGATTTGGCGCCAGTTTGAAGTCTGGTGTGCTTCCAAAGAGATCATACCCCTGCGGGCTCCTGTCTCGCCGATTCTGGACTTTTTGCAGGATGGTGTACAAAAAGGCTTGGCCTATAATTCCCTGCGGGTGCAAGTGGCAGCGTTGGCCTCCCTGCGTGGCAAGGTTGAAGGCGTGTCTTTAGCTGCTCATCCAGATGTGGCACGGTTTCTTAGAGGGGTGCTTCGGCTCCGTCCTCCCGTGCGTGCACCTTGTCCAGCTTGGAACCTGGGGCTAGTGCTGAAAGCCCTTCAGGGTGCTCCCTTTGAACCGCTTCGTCGTGCTTCACAGACAGATTTGACACTGAAGGCCATCTTTTTAGTGGCCATTACTTCGGCGAGACTGGTGTCAGAGCTCTAGGCGCTGTCCTGTAGAGACCCTTTTCTGCAGTTTTCAGAGTCCGGGGTCACGGTTCGGACCGTGCCTTCCTTTTTGCCTAAGGTGGTTTCAGCGTTTCACCTAAACCAACCTATTTTCTTGCCCTCCTTTGTCAAGGAGGAGTTTCCAGAATCTTTTGGGCAATTGCACCTGTTGGACGTGCGCAGGACTCTGCTGCAGTATTGCGAGTTACTAACTCTTTCAGGACCTCTGATCATCTGTTTGTTTCGCTATCAGGTCCTCGCAGAGGGTCTCCAGCGTCTAAAGCCACTATTGCCCGCTGGCTCAAAGAATCTATCTTTTCAGCTTATTTGCTTGCCGACCGGCCTCCGCCTGATGCCTTTAAGGCGCATTCCACTAGAGGAATTTCCTCTTCTTGGGCTGAAACTGGAGCACTCTCTCTTCAAGAGATTTGTAGTGCAGCAACATGGGCTTCTAAGCTCTTTTGCCCGACATTACAGGCTGGATGTGGCTGCCAGGAGGGAACCACATTTTGGAGCGCAAGTGCTGGCGCGTGGTGTGGCTTGTTCCCACCCTATCTAGGGATTGCTTTGATACATCCCATCTGTAATGGCTGCATCTGCTTGATGACAAGGAAGGGAAAATTAGGTTCTTACCATGATAATTTTCTTTCCTTTAGTCATAGCAGATGCAGCCATGATCCCTCCCTGTCTGATTGCTATCTGCTGTAAATCTATTTCAGGTTCTGTTCATGTTTCCTGGAGATTCCGTCCTTGGGAGAAAGTCGGAAAACAGTCTTCAGGATTCTTGTTCAATTAAAGGAGGATGACTTAATTCCTTCCAGTTTCATGTTTTGGAGGATGAGTTTATTCCCTCCAGTTGTCTCAGTGGAGGATGAGTTTATGCCCTCCGGGAGGATGTTTCATTCCCTCCAGTCTGAGTTAATGCCCTTTGTTGTAGGGCCGTCGTTCGCTGTGAGGAAAGCTCATGTTATTCCCATTGCGGTTTGCCATACTGCTTTGGAAGCTTCAAATACTGAAGAGAGGCAGTGGAGCAAGCTGGTATGAGGCACTGAAAAAGTGTGCTCTCTATCTCCTTCTGCTGGTTGATGGACACAACTCATCTGTAATGGCTGCATCTGCTATGACTAAAGGAAAGAAAATTATCACGGTAAGAACCTAATTTTCCCTTATAAAAAACCTAAACTTAAATGGCTGCTTGTGTGTGGATGTGTTGAGTGATACTTAGATGGAGACTGGCTGTGATGAACTAGGTCTGATACCGGGAGACGTGTAAGGTCTGTGTCTCATATATGGCAGTCTGGTTTAGCTTGGGCTGGAAAGGGTTTAGACAGCAACTTTAGTGGCTGGAACATGAGGACAGTGCAGGACAGACTTTTACAGTCTGTGTCCCGCAAATGAGAAGATAAATAGGCTGGCATGGGCTTCGAGGGCAACTCCAGCAGCTGGAACATAAGGATAGTGCCAGGCGGACTTCTATGGTCTGTGTCCCAGAAATGCCACAGAAAGACCATGGCTGGTCCGATGGCAGTGGTTGCTACAATTAATTGAGTACAGCCAGTTACAGATTTCTTGAGTGGAGGAGTGGCCTAGTGGTTAGGGTGGTGGACTTTGGTCCTGAGGAACTGAGTTCGATTCCCACTTCAGGCACAGGCAGCTCCTTGTGACTCTGGGCAAGTCACTTAACCCTCCATTGCCCCAGGTACAAATAAGTACCTCTATACAATATGTAAGCCGCATTGAGCCTGCCATGAGTGGGAAAGCGCGGGGTACAAATGTAACAAAACAAAAAAAAAAAAATAATCAAGTATATAATATCACATTATTTGTTGATTTAAGCATGACTTGATAATGATTGTGACTATTGGGCAGACTGGATGGACCAATCTGGTTTTTATCTGCTGTCATTTACTATCTTACTGTTCTCTCTGCTCCCGGGCTGATGCGCAGACCTCAGCTCTGACATAGGCACGAGCATCAGATATCACCTGACTTACTACCGCATGCATGTGGCGATCTCTTAGCACACAGTGCCAGTGAATCAGAGAAGTCTTGCATGTACACACCAGAGCGTTCCAGCTTCCGTTCCTTCCTTGCCTGCGGCTCAAACCCAGACACTGAGAGAGCCGACAGCAATTATTTTTCTATGTACCATTAAATTCTTGCGGGACTGGGTGACATTCCCGAAGGGGACGAACGGGGATGGGGTTGGATTCCAGTGGAGACGGGCGGGGATGGGTTGGATTTCTGTCCCCATACAACTCTCTAATCTGATGGCACCATCCCTTCCATGCCACATGGAGAGGCTGAAGCACTGGTGCTCCCTTGGGGCCCGATGCACCTGCAATTTGGGCAGTTTTCAGTGCAGGCCTTCAGAAGATGTTGACTGGGGAACTGGGGTGGATCGCTCCCAATTTCTTCAAGTTTGGTATTTTTAAGGAACAAGGGCTTCTGAAAAGGAGGCCTGTGGTAGTTTGCAAACCCCTTTCGTCCTGCAGACTCTTGTGTGAGTCCTTGGGTTTCCCGCAGCTTCCAAAGGGCGAGGTCGAAGGTCCAGTAGAGTCATGCGGCTGTTCTGTGGTAGCAAGAACCTTAAGCTGCAGCTTGGCAAGTACTGACTATCTGAAAGTCTTCTGGTGGACATGCCTGTGCCTTGCGAGGTGATTTATGATTTGGGTGCACCCTCTTACAGTTGCACTAAGAATATTTCTGTACCCTCCTCGAGGAGGTTCAGGGTGTGTGTGCATCATTAATGGAGGGGAGAAAGGGATTGGGATTAGGGCAGATCCTACTCTTTCCCTTTCTCAGAGCATGGCAGTAGTGATGGGGTTTAGTTAGGCTTAGGGCTGTTGACTCCATGTTTCTGTGAGAAATGTTGATTTTGAGTCTAGTGCACTCCTTCCAGGTTTCTCTCGATCTCGATGGTAATCCAGCACCCTCTGTGCTGTCCTGGTGGCTTTTACTCTGGGTGCACTGTAGACATCAAACTAGTTTTATTCAGGAGATTGGCTGGCCTTTCATCCTGAAAGTTACAGGTTCAAAGCTGGTTTATCCATTCTATTTAGAAGCTGTGGACTCATCTATGTTTCCAGTGGGGCATATTTTATCTCGTTCTCTGTTACTTCTTGCCTGGCATAGTTATCACTACTCTCCTGTACTAAAGATTGCTCTTCTCTCTCTTTTTGCACACTGATACTGGCCCCACTTTTGCATACTAGCCCCAGCCACCCCGGTATCCGCAGCATCCCCAGTACCTCTAATTGCTTCTATGGTATATTTGCACCTTTTCAGGGTATGGGGCACCTAGCATTTCATGAGGAGTGGACCAGGAGCTACCATTCTGAACCTCAAGGCATCAACCAGGCGCTCAAGGTCTCCTCTTTTTGTATGGAGGCCCTGCGGTCGGTCATAGTAGCTGTGCAGTCCAGAGAGTTTTTGACTGCCTTAGATCTTTTGTTCAGCCAAGTCCCTGAGGAAAAAGACTTCTGAAACCCGCGGAATCGTGCGTTTTCAGGAGAAGGCAGTCGGAGATAATAGCGGCTGTGGTACCTGGAGAGAGTTAAGCGAGGACTCAGTGTGAATGCCGGAAAAAAAAACTTTTAGAGATAAGTTCACGTTTTTTTGAAATGTTTTGATTTATTATTCTAAGTTGTAGCGCTACTTTGATAGTTAATAGCAAACACACAAAAAGAAAAAAAAGAGTAGCTCGATGAAAGATGTGCTGTGCCACTTGGCAAAAGAAATGCAGTTGCCTGAAATGAGTGGTTTTTGCTGAGGGCACTCTTAAGAAAAAGAATAAAGCAATTAAAATAGACTCTATAAAAAAGAGAAATATATGGCTATATATGTGTGGTTTAATTGAGAAAATGACTGCCACTGAAATGTAGCTGGAAAGCAATGACCACAAATGCTTGCATTCTAAGCAGCAAAGATCATGATCTGCAATCCCTGATGGTAGGGTCCAAGAAAGCAAAGGGGCAGACGATCCGCAAACTCCAAAGTGGAAACTGTACAAAGCAGATCTTCTAATATAATAAAACGCACCGTGAACGTTCTGATGAAGACAACGTTCTGAAGTCACTCAAACACTCCCTGAAGGGTTCGTGGATTCATGGTGTGAAGCCACCCAGCCGTCTCTGCCCCGCCCTCGCGTCAAACGTCTTGACGTCCAGGGCGGGAAAAAAAAAAAACAAATGGATTTACCTACGTGGTGGCGGTTCCGGCACCGTCAGGGAAGGAGGCGGCGCTCCTGACGTCTCTAGCCTTCCCTTCGCTGTGTTCCGCCTTCTTCTGACGTCAAGGATGACATCAGAAAAAGGCGGAACACAGCGAAGGGAAGGCTAGACGTCGGGAGCGCCGCCTCCTTCGCTGCGCTGCCGGAACCGCCACGGAGGTAAATTTAAAAAGAAAAAAAAAAAAGAAAAGGGATGTTGGGGGGAGAGAAGAGGGTGGGCAATAAAGTTGAAAAATGGGAGCGGGAGGGCAGGGGAGAAACGACAGCATGGATGCGAAGGGGGGAGGCATGGATGCGAAGGGGGGGGGAAGAGGGCGGGCCAGGCTGGGACATGGGAGAGAGAGGAGCATGGATGCGAGGGGGGTCATGGAAGGGAGAGAGGGGAATTGCTGGAAAAGGATGAATGGAGGGGGCAGGGAAAAGAGGAGCATGGATGGATATGGATTGCAGGGCTCAGGGAGAGAGGGGAATTGCTGGAAAGGGATGAATGGAGGGGGCAGGGGACAGAGGAGCATGGATGGGCATGGATTGGGAGGGCAGGCCTCAGGGAGAGAGGGGAATTGCTGGATAGGGATGAATGGAGGGGACAGATGGGCATGGATGGATATGGATTGCAGGGCAGGGCTCAGGGAGAGAGGGGAATTGCTGGATAGGGATGAATGGAGGGGGCAGGTGACAGAGGAACATGGATGGGCATGGATTGGGAGGGCAGGGCTCAGGGAGAGAGGGGAATTGCTGGATAGGGATGAATGGAGGGGACAGATGGGCATGGATGGATATGGATTGCAGGGCAGGGCTCAGGGAGAGAGGGGAATTGCTGGATAGGCATGAATGGAGGGGGCAGGTGACAGAGGAGCTTGGGAGGGCAGGGCTCAGGGAGAGAGGGGAATTGCTGGAAAAGGATGAATGGAGGGGGCAGGGGACAGATGGGCATGGATTGGGAGGGCAGGGCTCACACTCTCTCTCTCTCTCTCTCATATACAATGTCTTTCTGACTCTCACTCTCACACACTCTGTCTCACGCTGTATCACATTCACTCTCTATGTGCCACACAGTCACTCACACACACTCTCTCTCTCTCGCACACACACACACACACTCTCTCTCACACTGTCTCTCACATACACACTTGCACACACTCATTCTCACACACACACTCACACCCAGACTCACTCTCTCTCTCACACACTCACACTTTCACTCTGTCTCTCACACAGTCACTCTCTCATACACTCTCCCAAACATACACACTCCGAGGAAAACCTTGCTAGCGCCCTTTTCATTTGTGTCAGAAACGGGCCTTTTTTACTAGTCGTTAATAAACCAAGATATATTTTATTGATATAACAGAGTTAAAATATGCATACAATTGCCCATATGCATACAATAGCCCGACACAGGCCGTGTTTCGCCCAACTGGGCTGCTTCAGGGGCTAAAAGACAAAATAAATAATAATAAGTAATAAATCTTAACATCTAGATAAAAAAATAGCATAATAATAACATAGAAATTACATAAATTAAAAAAGGCAAAAATAAGGTGACATTCAAAATATAGTCACGTATAAATTTGTAACATCAGGAACCAGATGACATTAAAAAATATGGTCACATATAAATTTATAACATTAAAATCTATAACATCAAAATCCCACAGACTCATTATTCATAAATGAATAGGTATGATTTCTCACAGATTGGACAGCTGAGTTAGATAGTCAGAAATTGCAGACATCATGTATATTGATCACAAGTGGTTAATATATCCACAACATACATATACAAATACATATTACAGAAGTCCAGAAAAGTGATTTAAGAACATCCAAAAAAGAAATTTAAAAAGGTTCATAAAAAAATACAGGAAAGTAATTATAAACACAACAGCACAATATTGTCAGTTCTTTTAATATTGTAGCATGACATTTTTTTCTGAGGATATTTTGTCATGGAACTCAAATTGTGGCCAGTTTCTGTCTGAAACTTCCAAGATGGCTACATGGACTTCTTTTCATACCTTTTCATCAGACATTTTTGTCCGGAAATGCCTTCTAGGTCACATAGAGGCATATTTTCAAAGCACTTTGGGAGGCTAAGTTCCATAGGTTTCTATGGAACTTTGGGAGGCTAAGTGCTTTGAAAATGAGCCTCATAGAGGCATATTTTCAAAGCACTTAGCCTTCCAAAGTTCCATAGGTTTCTATGGAACTTTGAAAGGCTAAGTGCTTTGAAAATATGCCTCATAGTGTCTTTGATCAATCCGTACTACAGAACCTTTTTGCCTGCATCTGATGCACAGGTAGCTAGCCATAAAAGTTATTGTTATAAGTAACACTGAGCTTTGAAATCACCTTGGTGTAGCTGCATTAATGGGTTTAAGGAGAAAGTGAGGTTGCAAACCTATAACAAGGTTCTCATGCTATCCCAACTCTCACCCCTCTAAGAAGTTGAAAACTGAAGATGCTTAGCTTGGTCATTACTCTGACTCATGTTAGTGTGGGAGATGGTAGTCATACCCAGTGAAGAACTACTGTACTGAGCATCTGAGCAGAGGTCCGGTTCAGGTAATGCCACCAGGAATGTGTGTGCATTAGCCTAAGGGCTGTGGAGAACCCGTGTGTTTTGTGGTGGGTTTTTTTTTGGGAGGGGGAGTGGTAAACTCGCTATTTTGATTTTGTGTGATAGTTTGTTCATTCTTTAGGTCCACCACCCCCTCTTTCACCACATTACAGAAGCTTATTAAACAAGCCTTTTCATGTTAAACATAAATCAAACACACAGATGTACAAATGTATCAACAAATTTAGTAGGTATGATCTAGATATTGACATCCTATAAACTTGTTTTATCAATCAAATAGAAATTGATTATGTCCAGATTTGCAATACTTACTGCTGCTTTTGTCTTTTTATAAGCTGCCTCCTTTTTTAATATTAAGGAAGAAAGGAATGTTTTCTTTGAATATGTGGAACAAGGGCTTTTAACATGCACTCTTTGCAGCGAGTGTACATTATCACCATGGTATGCCGTTTCTTTTCTTCTCAGGAATGCAAAGGACTAGAAACAGAAAAATCACAACTCCGAGAGGAAATCAAGCAGTGCAAGGTCAGAGAAGTGCAGCAGCTCCAAGACTTTACTGAACTGGAGGAAGAAAATATCTCTTTAATCAAACAAGTTTCGGTCCTGAGGCAAAACCAGGTACAGTACCAGATTACCTCTGTCATGAGGGTATTATACAGAGCAGGGTGAAACCTGTGGAGGAGGTATGTATTCCTCTTTGCCCCAGCAAGATGAGAGGAGGAAAAGCCCTTCATGCAAACGTGAGCAGCAAACAACAAAGTGAGGTAGACACAAGAAGGATATCAAGAAGTCGTCATGGTTTTTAGGAATAAAGACTTCTTGATATCCTCCTTGTGTCTCCTCACTTTGGTGTTTGGAGGTATGAAGAGGAACAACAGACTAGTCCTGCTAGCAAATGGAAACTGAGAACCTCTTGCTCGAAACCCTCACCTTATAGAGCATGGGTGCTCACTTTTAGTCCTCGAGCTCTGCAACCCAGTTGGGTTTTCTGGACTTCCCCAATGAATACGCATGAGATCTGTTTACATATAATGGAGTCAGAGCATGCAAATAGATCTCATACATATTCATTGGGGAAATCCTGAAAACACGACTAGGTTGCTGACCTTGAGGACTGACTGTGAGCACCCCTACTATAGAGCATACTGTGCTGTCTACGATCAGCCTGTATTTCTGTCTCCAGCAGGTGAATTAGTCTGTGCCATCTGGAACCAGCCTGGTAGGTTAGGAGGCAATTGCCTCCCCCCCCCCATTTTTTTTTTTTAAAGAGCTGTTCCCAGGGGAGTTATTGGAGTATTTCTTAAGGAACATGGGCAAAGGATGGCTGGGGTTGCTAAACCTAGTGGTCCAGCGTCCCCCCTCCCCTCCAAGGGCATTGATCCAGGAGCTTTGGTCCCTTTCCCCTACTTATAGAAGGGAGCAGGAGTGCCTGGATTCAGGCAACAACAAAAACAAATTAAAAAGCAAGGAGATAAGTTGCAGAGGCTTACCTACAATGCAGAACAGCTTTGTTAAGCAGCTAGGTTGGGGGAGGGGGGTACAGGGCTGAGTCTTCAGGGAAGGAAAAGCCCTAGTTCAAGGTTCAGTGCTTTGCTAAGTGAAACACTGAAATTACTGCAAAGGGATAACTGCCTAGGTTGAGCGCAGCCAGGGTGTTGCCAGGCCACCAGTTGGGTCGTTATCTTTGATATAATAAAGACTGTTGGACTCACGTCTCCAGTGGTGAATCGTCTATTAGTCTCTACTTTTGCCTTCTGTGCCAGGCCACCAGTGCCACATTTTGCATGGAGGAATGTTGGTAAGGCCTTAGCATAGTTTCCAGAGGCAGCAGGAGATGGTGGAGAGCTGCTATATAGGTAAGGAGGGGAGAGGCCTGGTTCAGGTGAGGAACATTTTTTTTTGCCAGGAACTTCTGTTATTTTTGGGCCAGCCTGCATCTGTGGATGCTCTGGGTGGTGCTGAGCTCCTGGAGGCCTTATCTTGGGTGGCGGTAAAATGAAGGCTGTTGCAATGGCTCTAGGGTTTACCCTGGAATTTATTTAACTGATGCACCAGGCCTTTTGTCTCAGAGGGCAGGTGGAATGACTGGGCTCTAGAATCTTCCTATGGGAGGGGCCTTTGGAGTCTAAGACGCTTTATCTAAAAGCCCAAGAGTTAAGATTACACGGGATCCCTGGGGTCAGGGGACTCACTGAACCTTTTGGAGGAGCTCTGGGTGGATTTTGGGGAGGATCTGGCTGATGAGGAAGATGTACTGCCTGGTGAGGATGCCAAATGGTATGCATGTAGAGAGGAGGAGTTGTGCTCTATTATTTCAGCAACAGAACCTAGGTTATGGGAAAAACTGCCTTGCAGAAGCAAAGCAGTCTGGAGAGCCTGAAGCTGACAAGATCTATCTCTGTGCAAAGGGTGATCAAGGATATGATTGCAGTGGAGTGGCAGATCCCAGATTTGGGTCTTAGAGTAAAATGTTCCTGATGAGAGATCCGGTTCTGATGAAAGAGAAGCTTAGACTCACAAGAGTACAATTCCAGTGGAAGGGAATGCATCACTTAAGGAGCCACAAGACTACCGGATAGAGCAGGGGTGGGTAACCACAGTCTTTGAGGACCGTAACCCAGTCACAAGATCTATTTGCATACTGTGACAAAACAGTGGGTTTAAGCCTGTAAAACTGTATTATTTCTTGAAGTGTATTTCTCTAGCGTGGCCAGCAGGTAGCGCATGTTTATGTTTAAAGCTGTTACAGAGAACTGACCGTTCCTTCTTTAGTTAGCACAGATAAGAGGTAACCTGCGGTGATGTGACCAGCTGTTTTTAAAACTTGCTGTTCTGGGCTCTGATTGGCCCAGGAGCTCAATTTAATCTAGAATGTACTGATTTTTGATCCAGTCTTAGCCAGGGAGAAAAAAGAAAAGGATCTCTGCTGAGGCTCTGTGAACAGTTAATATGCCCTGATCTCCCCAGGTACTATTTAGATAGTATACAGGTGTCTAGCTTTATAATCTATATTGCAGTTACTTGTTACTGTTTGCTGATTGCACCTTTTCTGTTCATTGTTCTAATTTTTTGTCCTAACAATAAAGACTTTCAGTTTATTACCTCTGCTTTTCTGGACTGACTAAGAATTCTGGTGGTTTGTGTGTTGGGTCTGTGAGTGCTTTCTGGGAACTGTGGGACCAAAGGAAGTGTGGCCTCCAGTAACCTAGAAATCACTGGGGATAATTTGGGAGCGGGAGACTCGCCCAGAGGCGGTTGTGACCCAGTCGGTGGGAGGAGGGTGCTAGTGTAGAACACAAGTGGCAGGTGCAGGCAGAACTGAGCTATGCTGGGGATAGACCCTCGCAGTTGCTGTGGGGTAGCCTAGGTGGATGGCTAGGCATTTTGTGACACATACAATGGAAGAAGTACATGCAGATCAATCTCGTGCCTGTTTGTTGCAGAAACCTTGAAAACCCGACTGGGCTGTGGCCCTCAGACTGTGGTTGCCAACCCTTGAGATAGAGGTTCTATCTGAAGCAGTCCTTGAGGTGGTATCCCTGGCCTTGTAGTAGCAATTTATGGAGGTTATGTGCCCCCCCCCCCCCCCCCCCCCCCCCCCCCCCCACACACACACACACTTTGTTGTGTGGAGAAGCTGCCAGAGGTCTCCTTTTTTTCAGGTTCACACAGGTCACTGTTCTGGTGTAGCTTGCGATGGATACGGCCTATCTAGTAGACACCCTGTATGATCTGATTAGAGCCTTGGTTAAGAGTATGGCTCTACTAATTTCCACCGGTTCCACCCCCTATAATGTGACTTTGGAGTTGGGTGGGGGATATGGACTTGATTTGTCTCATTAAGCTGCCCTTCAAGGGCAGGCTGCTTTTTGGAGATGACTTGGAGAAGCTCGTCAAGGACCTGGGGGAATCTAAGTTCCCTAGGCTGGCAAATGATGACCCCAAAGTGTCACTCTGATCTGTCAGCTAGGGGCTCTTCAGGGAATTAAAAAAATAGTACCAGTTTGGAAGGGTCAGTAAATTATGGACAAGGGAGGCAGTCCTTTTGGGGTGTCTGAAGAAGTGGCTGAGAAACTTGCACGGGGACACTAGTATTAGTGATTGGAATACACAGTGAGAGTTTGGAGTCCAGTCTCTGGTTCCACCCACCGTAGTATGTACGACACATCTGAGCCAATCTCCAGTAGAAATGGGTTTCGAGGTGATACCAGAAGACTGCTGGAATTTGCTTGCCCTGCAGGTCTCTAGCCAAGACAGCAGTGGCCAGGTTGTTGCTGGACAAAAGCAGTCACTCCAATTCTGTGGCCTGATTGGGGAATGGGCAGATACTCCTTTGAATTTGTGGTGCCCAAGAAAGAAGGCACATTCTGTCCAAATTAACAGAACACACTGAATTTCCAGTTTCAGAAAGAAATGCTGAGGTCTGTCATAGTAGCTGTCTGGCAAGTAGGGATGTTAAGAATTCTCTACTTGACAGAAGGTTAGTCATATATTCTGTTTCAGAGATACGCACATAAAGACCATATGGCCCATCCAGTCTGCTCATCCATGCTATCTACTATCTCTTCCTTTTCCTTATCCTGTGTGCTTGTCCCATGCTTCCTTGGATTCAGATTGTCTGTGTTTGTCTCTACCAGGAGACTGCTCCACGCATCCACTACCCTTTCCATAAAGAAGTATTTCCTTGGATTACTTTCAAGTCCTATCCCCTTTCACTTTCATTCTACACCCCCTTACTCCAGAGTTGAAAGAGACTTGCCTTCTGCCACAGAGGTATTTAAATGTCTCTCTCATATCTCCTTTCTCACACCTTTTCTTCCAAAGTACACATATATTGAGATCTTTCCCCATACGTTTTGACAGAGAACACTGACCAATTTAGTAGCTGCCTTTTGGACTGACTGTTTTTCAAGATGAGATTTCCAGAATTGTACATGGTACTCTAAATGGGGTTTCACCAGAGACTATACAAAAGTAGAAAAGATGATGGCAAAAACCAGAAGGATACTTGGGAGCATAGAGAGAGGAATGGCCAGCAGGGAAAGGGAGATTATAGTTCCATTGGGCTAACTTAAGACCATCATATATGATCTCACCCCATGTCCTGCTCTTTGTTTGTGTGCAGAAGTACTTCACCCCCTATAATGTGCCGCTCCCTCAGGTTTTTTCAGCCCACATGCCTGACCGTACATTTTTCTTTTTAAGCATTACATCTTAGTTATCAAATTTTAGACCGTTTTTCAAGCTTCACCAGATTTCTCATGCTATCCATATAGACAAGCATGGATTCAGCCAAGGGAAGTCTTGCCTCGCCATTTTGCTTAATTTCTTTGAAGGCATGCATAAACATGTGGATAAAGGTGAGCCGGTGATATCTAGATTGTCAGAAAGCTTTTGACAAATTTCCTCACGAGACTGAGAAAATTAAATCATGGGATAGGATGCAATGGCCTTCTGTGGATTAGGAATTGGTTATTGGACAGAAAACTGAGGGTAGGATTGAATGGCCATTTTTATTAATGGAGGAGGGTGAATAGTGGAGTGCCGCAGGGATCTCTACTTGGACCAGTTCTATTTAACATATTTGTAAATGGTCTGGAAATAGGAACAAGAGGTGATTACATTTGCAGATGTCACAGAACTGTTTGAAGTTGTCAAGACACATACGGATTGTGAAAATTTGCAGGAAGACCTTAGGAAACTGGAAGACTAGGCAATTGGCAGATGAAATTATGTGGACAAATTCAAAGAGATGTACATTGAGAAGAATAATCCAAATCCTAGTTACCTGATGCCGGGGTCCACTTTAGGAGTTGGCACTCAAGAAAACAATCTAGGTGTTGTTGTAGACAATACGCTGAAATCTGCCTGGTGTGCAGTTGCGGTAAAAAAAAGCAAACAGGATGGTAGGAATTATTGGGAAAGGGATGCAGATTAAGACCAAGAATATTATAATGCCTCTGTATCTCTCTATGGTGCAGTTTCATTGAGCATTATGTTTAGTTCTAGTTGCCATATCTCAAAAAAATATACAGCAGAATTAGAAAAGGTTCAAAGAAGAGCAACGAAAATGGTAAAGGGGATGGAACTCCTCCCATATGAGGAAAGGCTAAAGAGGTTAGGGCTCTTCAGCTTGGAAAAAGGACATCTGATGGGGGATATGATGGAAGTCTACAAATTCATGAGTAGAGTAGGTAAAACTGAATCAATTTTTCACTCCTTCAAAAAATACAAAGACCAGGGGACACTCTCTGTGAAATTACATGGAAAAACTTTTAAGGGGGAGGAAGTGATGTCACGGGAGCAATGGAAGCATAAATGCTGAGCTCCCGTTTGCCCATAGCGAAAATAGAAAGATTCCCTACCGTAAGCAAAATTTAAAAACACACATCGGAGGGCACAGAACATCTGAAGAGGCGGATAAAAGGAAACCGACGCGGATTCACCGCCAGCAGTGACCTGCGAAAAATTGCATTGGGCGCGGCGAGGAAGTGGAGGTGTAGTGGCTAGAGAAACATCCATCGGCTCCGCTATAGAAAACGGGAAAGCGGACCTAATAGTACGACTGAAAAACAACAAAGCCAAAATAAAAGCGATGGAGCCTAACACCGCGACGCCAAGCCTCTCCCAGTTTGCATATGCGGGAAGCACGAGGCAGAGCAATATGGCGGCCAGCGGAGAGGAATTGGTAGCCAGCGGGGATCGAAAACGCAACCCCTCTGCTGAAGATATGTTCCCGACGCCGGACCAACTGAATCAGGAGGAGGAATCCCTCCCAGAATTGAGAACTCTGCTAAATGAAATCCGCTCTGACCTAAAAGCGATGCGGGCTGATTTAGCCAAGATGGGGGCAGACCTCAGAAGCGAAATAAAAGAGCTTGGTCACAGAGTGGAGGAAACAGAGACCAGATTAGAAGAACAGGGAGAGAACATGGGGGCCCTGGATCGGAGAGTACATGAAATAGACTTGGGACATGAAGCACTAGCTGATAAGATTGAAGATTTGGAAAATCGCAGTCGACGGAGTAACCTCCGATTTAGGGGTCTACCGGAAACTCCCACCTACCAAGAAACGGAGAAGGTGATACAACAGATAGTCAGTGCATTGGTGGCAACTCCTGAGCAGCCCCTGGAACCTGAACAAGTAATATTGGATAGAGCCCATAGAGCCCTTGGGGCCACAAGAAACAACCTTCCCAAAGATATGATAGCATGTTTTCGGGATTATAAATTAAAGGAACGAATTCTTCAAGCAGCACGCCAAAAACAAGATTTTAAATGGGATACATACAAAATTGAGATATACCAAGACTTGGCGGCAGCAACATTGAGGAGGAGAGCAGACCTGAAGCCGGTAACCAGGAGATTAAGGGAGATGGGACTCCAATATAGATGGAGGCATCCATTTGCCCTGATATTTTATAAAGATGGAAGACAACACCAGGTGAAAACGCTAAAAGAAGCAAGGGAAGTGCTGCCTGAGGATATCCCAGCATCATCCTCCATGGATATAGAAGCGAGACATCCCCAAACGAACATGAGAAACTACCCGAAATGGCAGCGAGTTGGCCGCAAACGCCTGCAACGCCAGCAATCAGCTGGACGCCTAACTTGAACATAAATGCCAAGGGTAATGATGCGAACTGAATTATTCAATGGTTGATATGGTTAGAGATAAGAGTTTGCATGAAGGGGCATAATCTACCAGGGGAAATGAGAGCTGGGAAGATCCAATTAAGCGAAGGGAGGGGATGAGTAGATAAGGGGAATGCACAGAGGGAAATGTTAAAACTATATAAAGACCGGGAAAGGAGAATCAAAAAGGACAAAAACTAGCTAAAGAAGGGCAGAAGGGTCACACTCTCTCTACAAAGCACCGTTTTAATCTCCTTCTTTTCTTTATTGGAGATGAAACGAATGCTCTGGATTTGGGGAAGGGAGTGGGGGGGGGGGAGGGAAGCTTAGAGGGGGAAATGGGGGGAAACTAAGCAATAGGGGAAGAATACAGGAGGGGGAGGGGGGGAACAAAGGGGGACAGAATGCTATGAGGTTACAATATGGTGTTAAATATGTTGAAGGTTTATTATTACAAGTTGTAAAATGTTTAAATGTATAACACTAAATGTAAGAGGCCTTAATACGCCGCAGAAGCGTAGGCAGGTGTTTAGAGAAATGATCCGACAAAAATCGGATGTAGTATTTCTCCAGGAGACCCACCTGAGAAGAAATTATGAGCATCTGATGAAACATGCAAGGTATTCAATTATACATTGTGCTTCAAATAGGGAAAATAAAAAAACGCAGGGGGTTCTGATAGCTTTATCGAGCTCCCTCCCATGGCAAGTACATACCACGGTGAAAGATAAAAGAGGGCGATACATATTGATGGTAGTGTCCCTATACAATAAACAATATACTCTAATATGCATGTATGCTCCTAACGTGGGGCAAAGAGAATTTTTAGATACAGTAGAAAAGGTGATAAAGGAGAATGTACAAGGAGAATTAATGGTGGGAGGTGATCTTAATCTCACGATAGATCCTAAATTGGACAACTCAGGAGGGAGGGTAGAATATGCTAAAGCAGACAGGAAAGCCCTTATAAACTGGATGACTCGATGGGATTTAGTAGACATATGGAGAGAGAGGCATGGGACAGAGAGAGACTATTCCTTTTTCTCCCCTAAACATAACACTTATTCACGAATTGATTACTGGCTAGGAAGCAGAGGACTGAGTAATAAGGTCAAACTAGTAGAAATAGAACAATGTAGCTGGTCAGATCACTCGATGGTGCTAATGGAGGTGGTGGGAGAAGGAAGGAAGATAAGGAACAGAAGCTGGCGCCTAAATGAAACATTATTGATGGACCCGCAGAATGTCCTAGAAATAGAAAATAATATAAAAGAATACATACAGTTCAATGACAATGAAGAGGTTAAACCGGCAAGCTTATGGGAGGGTCTGAAAGTAGTAATTAGGGGACAATGTATAGCAAAACAAGCTTATATCAATAGGAAAAGAATGGAGGCTGAAACTAATTTACGGAAACAAATAACGAAACTAGAGGGAATTCATAAAAAAGACCCAACAGAAAGTAAAAAAGCAGAAGAAATACGTCAACTTAAAATTCAACTCAATGATATACAACTAACGGAAATAGCCGGACAGTTAGAACAAGTACAGCAAGAATACTATGAATTCGGAAATAAAACAAGTAGGCTGCTGGCTAATAAGCTTAAAAAACAGGCGCAACGCAATTATATACATGGAATACACAACACTTCAGGAGAACTAATAACACAAACAGAGGGAATAGTAGGCGTATTTTGGGATTTCTATAATCAACTATATCAAACAGAATTTGAGATATCAAGGGAAGAAATGGAACAATACATACAAGACCTGGGGATGGTGAGAGTCTCAGGAAGGGAGCAGGAAGCGCTATCAATGGCCATAACATTAGAAGAGATAGAAGAAGCAATAGCAGATCTGCCAAATAATAAATCACCCGGACCGGATGGCTTCCCTACGAGATTTTATAAAAAATTTGCAAAAATTCTAGCCCCTGTACTATTGAAAGCTATTAATGCTTTCGAGGGGGCACAAGAGTTGCCATACTCATGGAGGATGGCGGAAGTGACTCTACTTTTAAAGCCAGGGAAAGACCCACTACAATGTGGTTCTTACCGGCCAATATCTCTCCTGAACACGGACTATAAGATCTTTACTAAAATAATGGCACGCCGCCTACAGGAGGTAATGCCTAGACTGATACATGAGGACCAGACTGGCTTCATTAGGGGGCGTCAAGCACATGATAATACTCGGACACTATTACATATTATACAACAAGTGCAGGAGGAAAAAATACCAACATTAATATTCTCGATCGATGCGGAAAAAGCATTTGATCGTGTGGATTGGGAGTTTCTATTTACAGTAATACGCCAAATAGGTATAGAGGGCCGATTTATGACATGGCTGCGACTATTATATATGAAGCCGATGGCGGTATTAAAGATAAATGGGACATATACTAATATATTAGAGCTGCACAGAGGCACAAGACAAGGATGTGCAATTTCACCATTATTATTTGCACTATCAATCGAACCCCTAGCTATGATAATACGGGAAAATAAAGATATAAGGGGAATAATACGGGGGCAAAGAGAACATAAAATAATGCTCTTTGCCGATGATGTTTTGTTAACATTAACTCACCCATCACAATCAATACAAGAAACAATGACGGTAATGTCAAAATATGGAAGGGTCTCAGGATTTAAAATCAATATAAGTAAATCAGAAATATTAAATCTTACAACACCAACTAGAGAAGTGCAGGAGATAACAGATAAGTTTCCGTTTACTTGGGCAAATAAGTCAATTCGATACCTAGGGATTCAGATCACACCGGAAATAGGAGGACTATATCAAGCAAACTACCCCCAAAAAGTTAAAGAATTATTTGAGGAAATAGAAAGATGGGAAGGACTTACTATATCATGGCTGGGAAGAATCCATGCTATAAAAATGATACTCCTACCAAAGATACTATATTTGTTCATGGCCATCCCGATACCTGTTCCACAAAGGTTCTTTCAACAATTAAATAGGAAAATGTTTGCCTACATCTGGAGGAAGCGACCACCCAGGGTAAAGAGAAATATGATGTTTCAATTACCCGTAGAGGGGGGAATGGGAGTACCAAATTTCCAATTATACTATCAGGCAGCTCAACTCAGAATATTGGCGGAATGGACTCCTAGAAACACAAAAAAATGGTTACATTGGGAACGATCATGGATGGGTACCCGCTACATAGGAAATATACTTTGGAAAAAGGGAACTGAAATTATGACACTAATAAAAAAGATACCAGTGGGTATTGGTCTCTTACTGGAGACATGGTTGCGGATACGACGAAAGGTGTTTCCGGAGAGGAAATACTTTCTACAAATGGCTATTTGTGGGGCTCCGGGATTTCCATTAGGAGAAACAGATAATGTATATAAAATTTGGGCCCGTAAGGGACTATATATGCTGGGCCAGATATGGAATAATGGAGACATAAAAACTTTTGAAGAATTAAAAGAGGAATATGACTTGGAAGAACGAGATATGGCATATTATCATAGCTTACGAAACTACATAAAAAGACGGGCAGGGGAAGAACTAGAACTTACAGAAACAACACTAGAAAGAGCAATTAAGGGAGGAGGGGGTAGAGGGGGGGTATCACGGTTATATAAAGCATTATTAAAGATGTCCAACCCACAAGATCATTATATTAGACGATGGGAAGGGGCCTTGCAACAGACCTTCACTAGGGAAGGATGGATGAAGGGACTTAGGTACTTGCTGAAAGCCTCCATCACGCAGTCGGTGGCAGAAAATGGTTATAAAATATGGTACTGGTGGTATTATACACCAGTTAGACTACAAAAAATATACCATAAGATATCACCGGACTGCTGGAGGGAGTGTGGTAACAGAGGTACATTTATGCATATATGGTGGGAATGCCCCAAGATGCAAGCATTTTGGACCCAAATCCGAGCACTGGTTTATCAAGTTACAAAGGTAGAATATCCAAATCGGCCGGAATACTGTCTTTTACACTTCCGGCCGGGAAAATGTAAGATACACCAACACAAAATGGCTAGTCTGATTTTTGCAGCAGCCAAAATGACAGTGGCAAGGGCATGGAAACAGATAGAGATGCCGCATGTTAAAGCAGTAGAGCAGAAACTTGACTATTTACATCAGATGGCGAAACTGACCGCATTGAGAAAAGGCCACTTGCATAAGTTTCAACAAATTTGGCAATCTTATGAACAGATGAGAGAAACATGTAAACACCATAGTAAGAAAGGGGGAGGGGAATAATGGGATAAAAGACTGTTAAGAGTTTATCAACAAATATTGTTATGGAAAAAGAGATGTATATGTTATGCATAAGTTGATTGTTGCGGATAAGTGAAGATGTAACTGTTATGTCAAAATACAATAAACAAATTTAAAAAAAAAAAAAGAAAAACTTTTAAAACAAATAGGAGGAAATATTTTTTCACTCAAAGAATAGTTAAGCTCTGGAACTCGTTGCCAGAGGATGTGGTAACAGTGGTTAGCGAAAAAGTTTGGACAAATTCCTGGAGGAAAAGTCCATAGTTTGCTATTGAGACAAACATGGGAAGCAACTGTTTGCCCTGGGATTGGTAGCCTAGAGTGTTGCCATGATTTGGGTTTCTGCTAGTTAGTTGTGACCTAGCTTGGCCACTGTTGGAAGCAGGACAGGGGGCTAGGTGGACATTGGTCTTTCCCAGTATGGCTATTTTTATGTTTCTTATCCTCAGACATCCTTTCCATAGTATCACTCGCAAAGATTTTAAGAGCTGGTCCAAGGATTCAATGCTGTGGCACACCACTGATAAGCATACCTTTCCTCAGAGTGAACTCCGTCTACCACTTCTCTTTTCCTTCCACTCAACCAGCTTCTAACCCAGCCAGCTATTTTAGTTCCCTTACCAAGGGCACTCAGTTTATAATTTGCCTATGTGGAACCGTGTCACAGGCTCTGTTAAAATCTAAGTACATCATATCTAGTACTCTTCCTTGGTCCAATTGTCTTGTCACTCAGTCAAAGAAATTAATAAGATTGTTTTGCAAGACTCCACCTCTAATAAAACCATTCTGTCTTGGGTCGTATAGTACATTGGATTCCAGAAACCTCACTATCCTTTGTTTTGGCAGCATTTCCATGAATTTACTCACCACAGACTAACCAGCCTGTAATTATCAACCTCTTTTAATTCTGCTTCCTTAAACTCCCAAGTCTTAAGGAAGCATTGAAAAGGTCGGACAGTAGAGCCTTCGGATTTTCTCTTTCGGTCAGTACCCTCTGATGTATTTCTGGCCCTATTGCTTTGTCTCTCTTTAGGTAGCTATTCACAAACAGTTTTCTGAAAATCATTCAAGGTCTACCACACTTCATTCATATTTGTTTGTCTTCTGTGGGCCTACTTACGACATTTCAAATGTGAACAAAGAACAGATATTCACAGATACTCTTTGCTACGTAGTGCTGGGACACTATTTTCAGTTTCAAGCACACCTGCTCAGTTTGGCCACAGCACCAAGGATATTCTCAAAGGTGATGACAGCCTTGAAGTTTAGGGGTCTTGGTACATCCCTATTCATATGGATGACTGAGGAGAAGAGGCAGGAGCTAGAGGTGCAAGTCAGGAATAGTCTCAAAGCATCAAGGCCCAAGGCATGAGATGGCTTCTGGAGATGCATGGTGGAGCTGGTTCTGTGGGCCAGGGCTCACATTGCTTATTACAGAAGTCTCGCTATCCAGATGTTCACCTAGAAGAAGGGGCTGGAGATTTCCAGCCTTGTGTGGTGGTTGTGCTTGTCCAGTCTGAGGCAAGGAACGGCTCTAGACTCACCAAACTAGGTTCTGGAATCACCAGACACCAGCCTGAGCAGCTGGATGCACACTGCCTAGGTGAAGTGGCTTAGTGGTGCTGGTTGAAACAAGAGGTGGTATAGCACATTAATTGTTTGTAGATTAGGACCGTATGACTAGCCTTCCTGCTGCTGGTGTGATAAGGCAAGGCAGTACAAGTTTTTGGTTATTGTAGCAGCAGTGGTATGTCAATTGGTAAGGCGGCACCAGGAGTCAGCTATTGTTTGGAAGAAGTGTAAATGCTAATGTGTTAGGTCAGACACACATGGCAATTTTACCAGCAGCACATGTAACTGGAGTGGACAACGTTCAAGTAGACTTTCTCAGCGAAACACCTTGGATCCAGGAGAGTGGAGTCTAATGAGCGAGGCCTTCACTTGCAGTGTACAACATAGAGCAAGATCAGCTGTGGCAATGCCAAGAATGCCCAAAGATCACAATTTTTCAGCTGCAGCAAAGTGTAGGTCAGCAGGTATAGATGCTATGGCTCCTGATAGGCAAGGTCATCTAAAAGACAGTCATCTAGAACAGGTTGTGCTGGTGGCTCCAAATTATTCTTGGGGGCCCTAGTACAGGGACCTTGTACAGCTGAGGGAAGCAGAGTCCCTAGTATTGCTGAAGGGTAGCCAATCCTGATGCAGAAGGTGTCTTAGTTCTGTCTTAGGGCATTGCTGTTTTGAGGGCAAATTTGAAGAGAGATTGGGCCATAAGACCCTTTATGGCAGGGGTGGGCAGTCTGTGGCCTGCAAGCCAAATGCGTCCTGCTAGCAAATTTTATGCAGCCCATGAGAAGTAGACACAGAAAGTCATTAACCAGAGTGTTGGCAACTTTTAAATACTATTGTTGTTGTTGTTGTTGTGTGTGTTTTTTTTTGTTTTGTTTTTTTTTTTGTTACATTTGTACCCCGCGCTTTCCCACTCGTGGCAGGCTCAATGCAGCTTACATGGGGCAATGGAGGGTTAAGTGACTTGCCCAGAGTCATAAGGAGCTGCCTGTGCCTGAAGTGGGAATCAAACTCAGTTCCTCAGTTCCCCAGGACCAAAGTCCACCACCCTAACCACTAGGCCACTCCTCATAAATATATTCAGAATTGTCACTCTTAGCAGTTTTCTTAAGTTTTTTGTTTGGTCTTCTGTGATGAGAAACTTTTATGGCGCTTTGCATTTCTGATTCTGTCATCATGTAATGTTGTGGTCTGCCAGAGATGGTAGTGACATTCATGCAGCCCTCTATGTATAAAAGTTGCCCACCCCTGCTCTATGGTCCAGGAAGCATTCAGCCTCCCTCTCATAGCATCCTTCCCACTATTCCAGAACCTGTGGGTAGTTATGCCTGTTGACTAGCAGGTGGAGATAGATAGAAAACACTGAAGCTAGGTGTGTATGAGCTTGTGAGGCTCCGCAGCTTGCTTTTCAACATTTTCTATCTCCAGCAGGTGGATGGTCATGGCTTGCAGCTCCTGGTTGACTTAGCTAGCTCCCCATTGAACACTGTAGTGGTCTTGCTCATCAGATGTTCATACCTGGAGGTCTCCGTCTCCTGAATCTCACAGTCCCACCACCTGCTCCTGTGTAGACCAGACACAGGACACTTGAATAATAGCTACCTTTTAAAAAAAAAAAAAAAGAGTGCTTCAGCAGTTCTGCTGCTTGTAATGGAGTGGAGTGAGTGAATTGGCCAAATTCTTCCTTGCTGGGAGGTGAAGGAAGTGGCATGGGATAGAACAGTCAGTGGGGGTAAGTGACTGTTTTGTTCTTTGAACCGTCGGCTCTGAAGTTGGGTGGTTATCCAAGGTGGGGAGCACCGTCGGTATTTGGGCTGTTGAGGAGAGCAACAGCAGTGCCAAGTAATGGCAGCTCCTGCAGAATGCATAGTCAGTTCTCTGGGCATTGTCAGCCTGTAAGCCAGGGCCCTCGGAGGCATTGGATACTCCCAGGGAAAGGGCTGCTCCATATTTTTTGTAGCCTACAGCGTCATTGCAAGGGTCATTTCTCAGGCACAGTTCTCCACTTCTCGGCAAACCACGGGAGTGGCGGCTATTTTGCAGGGGTAGAAGCACAGGGAAGATCATGCTGTGGCTTTTCCTGCACAGCCTTCTTCAGTTTTTGGGCAGACAGGCTGGTCTCAGGATTTGGGGGTTGTTTTTTCTCCAGAATGTGTCCTGTTACTTCACCAGGCTTATCTGTTAATGTAGAGACAAGCTGGCTGTTCCCTGAACCTGTCCCTTTCTAGTCAGACTACTCCTAAGTGCTCCCGACTAGACCTGCAGGAGGTGCATGAGAGGAAGAAGGGGAGCTGCCTCCTGGGGAAGGTGATGATCCAAGGGTTCTGCACCTTTTCATAAACAGGAGCCGGGCACTCTGATTTCAGAGTCTATGGCTGTCCTTTCAGTTGAGGGCTCCAGGTTCTTCTGCAGGGCAGTATGGATTCCTTACTTTCCCTAGAGGCTATTGTTCTGGTTCCCCACAAAGAGCAGGGGTGGGGACATTTATTTCATCATTCCGAAGAAAGAGGGAACCTTTCAACCTATGTTGGACCTAAAGGGTCTAAACCTTACTCTCTGTAATAGCCTTAGTTAACACAAGGGAATATCTTACAGCCTTAGATCTCAGAAGCTTATCTGCATTTTCCAATTTGGCCTCCTCGTCAACAGTTTCTGTGGTTTGCAGTTCTCTGCCACCACTTCCAGTTGTGATAACACCCTTCAGTCTGGCAGTGGCTCCAAGAACCTTTTCTAAGATAATGGTAGTAGTGACAACCTTTCTGCATCAGCAGGGCATCCGAGTTCACCTGTATCTTGGTGACTGGTTAATTTGAGCATTTTCCTTTGTAGAAAGCAAAGCTGTGATGGTGGAGGTCTTTCATGTTTTTCAGTTGTTGTGCTGGGTGATCAATTTTGAGAAAAGCAGACCCGCTTCAACTGAGGAGGAGTATGTAGGGGAGTCCTTTTCAACACAGTCAGGATACTTCTTCCACAGCAGAAACAGCTGAAAATTCTTCATCTCCTGCATCAGAGCCATCCCCAACCTTCGGACTATGCTCTCAAGTGTTAGGTTCAATGACGGCATCGATGGAGGTGGTTCCTTGGACGTAAGACCATATGAGACCATTGCAGCAGTCACTAGTCCAGTTCCCCAGAGCTACAACATTTGTCTGCCATACTCAGCATGTGATTTTTATTTATTGTGGTTGTCGGTGAAGAATCTAGGCAAAGGGGCCTCTCAGACTGGGGGGGGGGGGGTGGGGAGAGAGCATTCAGTCACACCTGGCACAAGGGACCTGGTCTTGGACAGAAACAAAATGGTCCATCAACCACTCAGGCAATCCACTATTCATTGAAGATGTTTGCACCGCTTCTGACGATGCCACTGTGGTTGCGTATGTCAACAAGCGGGGGGATTCAACAGCCGCCTTTTGGCAGCGGAGGCAGCATTACTCATGAATTAAGCAAAGAGGCATCTTCTGTGCTTGTCAGCGGCTCACATTGCAGGCTCCCTGAATGTGCAGGCGGATTTTCTCAGCAGAAACTCCTTAGACCCAGGGGAGTGGGAGCTGTTGGATTAGGCATTTCAGATGATAGTGCAACAGTTGAGAGCGCCTCTTCTGGACAATGGCTACCAGCAAGAATGCCAAGTATCCAAGTTCTTCAGCCATCGCAAGGACTGTAACTCAAGGCCTCGACACTCTTCTGAAGGCATGGCCAAAAGACAAGCTGCTGTATGTCTTTCTGCCATGGCTTACTTGCTTATTTAGGGCTCCTTTTACTCATCTGTACTAGCAATTCCTGGCACAGCAGTGCCGACAAAGCCCATTCACTTTGAATGGACTTCATTGGCATTGCTGTGTGGGAATTGCTAGCATGGTTTGGTTAAAGAGGTCCTTATTTACTTACGGCACTGTCCACAGTTCTTTGCGGTTTACAAAATAAAACTGGTGGACAGATTTCTCAGATGGATAGCCCTACACCCAGGGTGGGTTATTCTGTTGGCCCCAGATTGGCCAAGGAGGCCATAGTACACACTTAGTTCATTTTCTGGATGGCCAACCACTTCCTTGCTGTGACAAGGGCCGGTGCTGATGGAAGATCCATTTTCATTTCATCTTACGGCTTGGCCATTGAGGGGACATGTTTAAGATGGAAGAGTTATTGTCATTACTACTTTGCAAGCTAGGAAGTGCTCTACCTCTTCTGCTTACACCAGAGTTTGGAGAACATTTGAAAACTGATGTGCAGAGGTAGGCATTTCCCCTTTTTGCAGCTTTGGTGACACACATATTGGCCTATCTCCGATCTGGCCTGGAAAAGAGTTTGTCGACGCTGAAGGTTCAGGTAGCAGCACTGGCATGCTTCAGAGGCCATTTGCAGTTTTTTTTTTAAGGGGTGGGGCATCTACAGCCTCCCATTCATCCCATCTGTCTGGAGTAGAATCTCAAAATGGGTCTCGTTCATTCCAAAAAGTGCCATTTGAGCTGTTAAAAATTCCTCCCTTAAGGACCTTACATTGAAGATGGTATTGTTAGTGGTAGTTGCATCTGTGCTTTGAGTTTCTGAACTTCAGGCCCTTTCCTGTTGCGACCCTTGTCTTAACTCCTGCCTCTTTCAATCAGGGCAGTTTCTTTCTCTTGAAAAGTGGAGTGGAGAAGTGGCCTAATGGTTAGTGTAGCAGGCTTTGATCCTGGCAACCTGGGTTCGAGTCCCATTTCAGCTCCTTGTGACCTTGGGCAAGTCACTTGACACACCATTGCCCCACTTACAAAAACTTAGATTGTGAGCTCTCTAGGGACAGAGAATGTACCTGCATATAATGTGTACAGTGCTGTGTATGTCTAGTAGCGCTATAGAAATTAGTAGTAGTAGTAAAATGGTAGCTTCGTTTCACATTAGTCAGTAGAACTTCTTCCTTTCATAGAGATGACTCTTGGATATGAGATGTGTGTTTCTCTAGTATTTTGGAGGTTGCCAGTGAATTCAGACGATTGGACAGGCTTTGTCTTCAGCAAACAGAAGCAGGGCCTGATGGCACCTAGGCCTATTATTGCCAGATGGTTGAAGGAGGCCACTTGGTCGGCCAGCTCCTTTAAAGGCACATTCGACCAGGTGTGTAGCGTCCTTTTGGGTTGAGTCACATTTGGTTTCGTAAGAAAATATCTGTAAGGCCACAATTTGGTCAACTCTCCATACCTTTGCTAGGCATTTAGAGTGGACGTTGCAGCTTGTTCCAAAGCGGTATTTGTTTTTTCTGTGCTACAGGCACCAGTGACTTGGTCCCGCCCTTAATGGGGATTGCTTTTGGACATCCCACAGGTTCTGGAATAGGGGGGCACAGGATTCCTTATGCTGTGCTACAAGACAGTCGAGAGAGAATTTCTTTGCTTTGAATAGGAGCTCAGTTCCATGCAAAGTATCTTCTGGCAAAGAACCGATTACTGGACACTAAGTTGGCATGTATAACACCATTAATAGTCCCTGGATGACCACACTATCCAGTGGAGCACTCCCGTAATCAACCATGACATAGAACTGCAAGAAATGTACCATCTTTTGTTCCAAGAGACCAACCGGATCCAGGCTATTGAGATGCCTCTACTATTCCCTCCACTTCAGACAAACCCTCTGATGTAGCAAAAAGGGCATTTGTTGTACTCTGATCTGGAATCCCTGTCGTGACAGTGTGAATATTGAAAGCTGATTAATAGACACCTTGCCAGTATTAGCAGTTGTACTTGGTATAATTCAGGCTTCCAGAAGGCAAGCAACAAGTTCATACTATTCAAAATGGAAGTGTTTTTACATAAGTTGCTCTCATTGATCCCCCAAACTCAATTATTTGCCCCATATTTCTCCTGTTAGAGTATTCATTTCATTTTTTGAACTCCAACTCAGTTTGATTACACTTATTAGCAACGGCTCTGTATCATGAACTTCTCAAAAAGCAACCTGTCTTGACTTGCCCCCTGTCCATGGCTAGGTTCATGAGGACCAACATGAAAGTGCCAGTGAAGCAACCTGCTCCACTGTGGGACTTTGAACACAGTTCTTATTCAGTTAACCCTAGGACTCTTCAAACCAATGCCCAGGCCTCACTTTGACACCTCTCCTGGTTGGCTTTGTTCTTAGTAGCTATCACCTCTACCAGAAGCATTAGTGGTCTTCAGGCCCTAGTTTGTCATTTTTCCCTATAGTCAATTCTTTAGACAAAGTGGTGATACATACTCATCCTGGATTTGTACTGGAGAGTTTCAGAATTCCGTCTGTGTATCGACAGTTTTTTCTCCAAACCCCACACTAACGCTGCTGAAGCTATATATTTTATATCTGAGGTACCCAAGAAACAAGAAAGGGCTTGGTGGTTAGTTTCATATGACCCTAATACTTTGGCTTGAGCAATAGCCAATCAAAGCTTATCTAGCTTGATTGCTGACTACATTGATTTTGTTATGCAAAAGCAGGAGAAACTCTATAAATTTTACATAACGATATGTTTATGTGCCAAATGTGCCTCCATTGTAGACATTTGCAAAGTAGCTATGTGGACATCTGTCCATACTTTTCACCAGACATTATCTGTCCATACTTTTCACCAGACATTATAGTTGAGATTTTGTTTCCTTTAATTGCAGTATTTTTGGACAGTCTGTGCTCATCTTTTTGTCTGACTGTCCACCTTATTCTACATGACTGGGCTAAAATTACAGCAAGACCTGCTTTGGTGTGGATCCATTCCCCACTTTGTCCACTGAGAAAAGTTTCTTACCTGTAATGGGGGTTCTCCATTGAAATCAGGGGGAATAGAGTGACATATTCCCACCTGCCAAGTGTGTTGGCATCCATAAGTTTTATGGTATTGGTTGAGGCAAGTTGCTTACACCAATGTAGCATCAACCTTGAATGCTCATGCTGTAAAGGTCTCCTGAGCATAATCAGAGAGCAACAGTTCAGACCTGGGCAAGGGTGGTGAAAGTGACATTGTCCAAATGTAGCTCCATTCCACTGTTGTCCACAAAACTCCCCTTACCGGTGAGTAACTTTGCTTTCCCTGCAGCATGAGGGAGGGACAATATTCAGTGGCCTTTGTTCTTGAATAAACAGCTAGCAAACACTTTTACGCAGGTGAACATCTCCATAGTTGTAGACCTGATTGACTAAGGAATGCATATTAACATCTATTCTTACATTCCCTTCTGCCATACTAAATATGTATGTAATTTCTTTTCAATGCCTACTCTTACATCTATATTTTATCATTTATTGTAAACTGTTTAGATAGTATTTCACTAGGCAGTATATCAAGAAATAAGAAAATCAAGTTTCTTGGACATTTTAGCAAATGATTTTCAACCACATTTAGTCTGCATTTGAATTTAGATCTATAGTAAAGCAGTAAGCTCTATTTTTTGTCACAGTTGAGCCATCCAGTTCTTTGTTTTTTGTGTGTTGTCTGGATCATAGGTAGTTTTCTGCTCCTCCCCTTTTATGCTTCAGAAAAGCAAATACGCTGTTTTCATTTTAGGCCATTTATGTTTCAGGTGGAATTTGAAGGACTGAAACATGAACTCAAAAGGAAGGAGGAGGAAATTGAGATCCTTAATGGACAGCTGATGGAAACGAGCCAGTTGAAGGAGATCTTGGAGCGACAGTTAGAGGATGCCCTGGAGACACTGAAGTGTGAGCGAGAGCAAAAGAATGAGTTGCGCCGGGAGCTGTCAGGTTTTCTTAGCACCTGTGACTCCATAGGTAATCTGCAGGCTAATCTGGATGAGCTGAATGAGGAGGAATTTGATAGTGGCTATGGCAAACTAAATGGGGATATTCGAATGTCCACACCCCGTAACAGCAATGTGTGCCGGCCTGGGCCAAGCGTGGCCTCGGACTTATTCAGCGAACTCAGCCTGTCAGAGATTCAAAAGCTCAAGCAGCAACTCTTACAGGTACCATTTTACATCTTCTCTTCTTTCTTCATGTGGTTTTGGCAGGGCCCAAACACCGAAAAACCTGGACTGAGATTCAGGAGGCTCTTTGCCACTGACCTAATCTCCTTAATTACCTCTGGAGGTTGTCGATTGGGAAGATATTTAAGGGCAGCCTTGGGATCAGTGTATTTAGTGTGTGTAAAAGTGTGTTTCTGGCACCGCCAAAGGTATTCCTCTTAAATGGTTATATGCCACCTAATGCTTAAAAAAAAAAAAACCTATTGGAATTTACACTAAAGAGGTGTTCTGCCTTTTTTTTTTTTTTTTTTTTTAAATAACTTGTATTTTTACTGAAAAATGCAGAGTGGGTGTGTGAAAGATTTTCACATAAGTAAGAGGATTTATGTCACTGGAATATTAACTAAGCTTTTCCTCCAAATAAAACTGAATAAAGCTTTTAAAATTTCAATAAAATCAAAGTAAACTGGCTGAAAGACATGCCAGAGATGTAGTTCTTGACATTTATATAAACTGCAGCTGCTGCCTTATCTGAGAATGTTGTGCGTTGGAAGTTTCTGCCACTTCTAATTCACAACCAGCTTGAGACATGTGAAAATAATGGTGTGTAGCCTGACAAGTGTATACCCTTCTGTTTTTAGTTTTAATTTTATTTTAGTTTAATTTTTAGGTTTAGTTCAGCAGTGGTGAAAATCAGTCCTGCACCTTCTCAGTGACTACACAAAGAAACCTAAGTCTGGGTGCTTTCCCTCTCCCAAGATACTACACATCCAGCTAGAAAACCAAACAGGATGCTTAGCAATATGTACATTAGAAGAAAAAAGAAATAGAGCTCTTAGAACCTTAGAGTTCAATTTTACAAGTAAAACCAAAACAAATATTTCTTATGCATTTGACAAAAAGGAAGCTGGGTCATATATTGTATATAAAAGTAGCAATAATCCTAGCACTTCAAAATCCTAGCTGTTTTTCTGATTTAACTTGTTGTTTCCTCAGTTTTGCTACTTATTGTATATAGAATGTTTTGGCAGACTTTCTCACCCAGAATCTGAAAATTCCTTATCAGCCCTCCAGACAGGCCCAGCTGCACATGCAAGGGTTATGCCTACCAGCAGATGGAAACTGAGAACACAGTTTTCTGAGACCTGTGATAGCATTATGCTACCTCTTAGTCAGCCAGTATGTTCTTAGTCTCCAGCAGATGGTGGTCGAGCAGCCCGTGCAATCTGCAGCCGGTCTGGTAGGCCTGACAGGAACAGGTTGGTTTGGTTTTTCTTTGGTAACCTTTAAAATTAAATAAGTAAATAAAGGCTGAAAGAAGCTTGTTTCCTGGCTGTGCTCCCCTAGTTGGAACCTGTGTGGTTGGAGTGGTGTGATCTGGCCCTCAGGAGCCACGGTGACCCCTGTCGTATACATCCGGGTGGTCGGGGTCCTTCATCAGATACTGACTGCCAGGAGGACTTTGGTGCCTGAGCTCCAGTCTCTACCAGGAGCCTTGAGAGCCTTCCCGCACTTAGCAGCAACTGTTTTCACATGGGGGGGAAAAAAAGAGAGAAAAACAAAATACCTGCGAGAGTCGGAAGGCGCAATTTAGGAGGCTTCGGGCAGTGCAGCATTTTCCTGCTCAGCTGCTGAGGCTGGTATGAGCACTTTGGCAGCTTTGATTTTGGTGGGAAGGGATGCCATTTGCTGGCCCATTTCCCATCTTAGACTGCTTGCCACGCTTAAGTCCAGAACACTCTGCCTTGGCTGTGGGGGGATAGACAGGAGTTGAGGGGCCTCAGAGTTTAACCTGAAATTTGTGTCCTGTACTGGGTCTGGAAGTCGGGGGGGGGGAGGGGGAGAATCCTCCAGAGTCTTCCTTGTCGGTGTGGGCCTAGCCATGCTCTATCCATGATCTGGAGCTTCCGAAGCGGCCCAGGCTGGACTGCAAGGAGGACCTTGAGGACCTTGTTTCTCCGCTTTCTGAGGGGATCCTCAATGACCTAGAGGAGGGAGGGTCTGGTTATTCCAGATTTTGGAGGGGAGCAGATTCCTCTGGGTGAGGATCTCTCTGTAGCTTGTAGTTGTCACCATGTGGAGCTTGCGGAACTCCTATTCTATACATGTTTTATATACTGCTGTCTCTCCCATGGGATTCAAAGCAGTTTACAAACGATAGAACTACACCTGTGAGGGAATTACATTTTGAATCGTACCATTATAGTGGTCAGATTACAGCTCAAAAAGAGAGGTTTTCAGTACTTTTCTAAACACAAAGTATGAGGGTGCATATCTAATTCCCCTGGGAAGAGCATTCCAGATTTTAACAGCTTGAAAAGGAAAAGAGTGTTCATGAAGCGGTTTTAAGCAAATATTTTTAGAAGAGAAAACTCAGTTGTACAGTACGTAAAAAGTGTTTCTCTGCCACGTGGGTGGAAAAATCAAAAGATCCACAATATCTTCTGAGTTAAAGCTGTAATGTGATATATAAACCAAACAAGCCAACTTGTATTTAATCCGCCTGTTAATAGTTAGGCAAAAGAGATCTCATAAAAAAAGATATTGAATCAAAACGACCTCTACTAAATCAGCCTCACCGCAGTATTTTGTAACAGTTGTAGACAGTATTGCAATTTAGCTGAAACACCCCCATAAAGGGAATTAATCTGCAACATAGGTCAATTAGCATCCAAAATGATCTCTATTAACTTTGGACTGGTTTTCAATCACCAATTTTTCTCCAGCTGGCAACTGAAGATTCTTGCATAGAGTTATCCAAATCTCCAAACCAAAGAAACCAAAGAATTTTCATTTTATTTTTATTCAATTTTAAACAATGTCAAATGCCCATCTATGGTGCTGTAGAGAAACTAGTGTTTCGGTCAGATTTTCAAAGAGAGGGCATAGCAGCAAGAGTGCATTGAGTGAACTTAGATGTTAAATAGTGGAGAAAGTGGGGAGCCCTGTGGCACCCCACAACCTGAAATCCAAGATTATCTACTATCCTTCTCTTTTACCCAATAGGTTCTTGATCTAAGGAATTGCTCAAAATAAAAACAAAAAGCTACTATTCCAAGTTTGCTTAGGTTTATTGCTGGTTTTGTTAGTGCTCAAGTTTGAGGAGCAGCCTCTAGGGGTGGGGGTGGGTGTTGGCATTACCCACAGGAAGGTGAATCTCCTTGGTTTGAGGTGTTCAACAGCCTCTGAAGACTTTCCCTGTGAATCAGGATTTTCCAGGAGATGGTTCACGCATAGTGGGACTTGCATGATACACCTTCTAAGGTGATGAGAGCATTGACTAAACTTTATCCTATTCCTGCCTTGGACAGGGAGTCATTGTGGCCTCCCACAGTGGATGCCCTGGTCATGGGTGTCAACAAGAAGACCATGATTCCAGTGGATAGTGGTGTGGCCCTTAAGGATCCTCAATACGAAAATGGAGTTTTTCTTGAAAATGAGTTTTGACCTCTCAGTGTTGGCCTTGCAGGCGGCCTTGTATGGCAGTCTGGTGGCTAGGGCCTGTTTCTACTGGTTGGAGAGGTTCAGGATGACCCTTCTGGCGATCAAGTCATGGTGGACCAGGAGGTGGCCAAATTGGAGATGGGTTCCTTGTTCTTGGCAGATGCCCTTTATGATTTGCTTCAAGCTTCAGCCAAGAACATGGCCTTGGTTGTGGCTTCATGGTTGAATGGTGGATGCAGCCTCTAAGGCTAAGCTTGGTTTCATGGTCTTTGAGGAGTTAGATAAGCTGGTTAAAGGTTTGGGGGATGCCAAGGTTCCGTGTTGCCCAAGGATAGGACTAAAGGTGTGGGTTATTCTTTGGCAGCCCGAGGTTGACTATGAGATGCTTGGCGCTATAAGCCTAGCAGTTCTTAACGTGCTCTGTTTTTTTTCCCAGAAGATGCAGTCCTGCAAGGGGGTCATGACTCTGGTGCTCTTGGCGCAGGACTGTTTCGCACCTCCCAAAGTTGGGCCCTCCTCTCTTGCCTTGGGAGCAAGGATGCATCATTTTCATCAGAGTTGGGCCTTAATTAGTACGGATCAAGGTGGTGCGGGACAGCTATGCCCTGGAATTCAAACACCCTCTTCTCAATTTCTCATGAATCTCTTTGTCGGACTTGCTTGAAGATCAGTCATCAAGGCAACACTGCAGAGGTTGCTTTTGCTGCAGGTGGTGGTTCTGGTGCCTTGGGAGGAACATTGGTTTGGTGCGTATTCCATTTATTTTGTGGTCCTAAAGAAGGAGGGTACCTTTTATTTCATTCTTGATCTGAGATATGTGAACAGGGCCTTGAAGGTGCCCCATTTTCACATGGAAACGTTTCAGTCAGTCATAGTGGCCTTTGCAGCCTGGGGAATTTCTCACGGCCTTGGACCTCTCAGACGAGTACCTTCACATTCTCATTCGTCAGCCACCAGTGATACCTACATCTTGCTGTTTGAGGGCAGCGTTTTCAATTCTGCACCCTCCCTTTTGCGTTGGCTATGGCGCCTCGTACTTTCTCCAAGGTAAGTGATGGTCATGGTGGCTGCAGCCCTGAAGAAAGGAATCTGGTTCATCCTTTCCTGGATGACTGGCTGATTCAAGCCAAATTGTTTCAGGAGAGCAAGCAGACCACCACCAGGGTGGTTCAATTATTTGAGCATCTAGGTTGGGTGGTCAACCCCTGTCAAGAGACATCATCTTCCAACGTACTGTCTCAAGTATTTGGGGGTCTGCATTGACACCCAGATGGGGACGTTTTTTTCTGCCTTGGCCCAGGATCTGGAAGCTGCAGAGTCAAATTTGGTATTTCCTGTCCTTCAGAGTGCCCCCAAGGCCCACAATTATTTGCAGGTTCTGGTTCCAGGCCGGTTTGGTTGGAGGTGGTGCAGTGGGTCAGAGCGCACATGCATCTCCCGCAGCAGGCCCTTCTATCGCACTGTCTCCACAGATGCAGGACTTGGACATACAACTACCTCTGAGAGGGGCAGCAAGGCGCAGTCTGCGGTGGTGGCTAGACTCAATTTGGTTTGTGGCATGAGTCTAGCACTGCCAGAATGGATGGTGGTTATTACGGATGCCAGTCTGTTGGGCTGGGGGACCCGTTGTCTCGATTGAGTCGTGCAGGGTGTCTGGTCAAGAGAAGAGTTGGTGGTCTATCAACAGGCTGGCGACCAGGGCCATCTTTCTTGCTATCCAAGCTTTTCAGGATCTTCTGACAAGGAAGTTGGTCAGGGTACTTTCCAACAATGCCTGCAGTAGCATATGTAAACCATCAGGGGGCACTGTGGTGCACCACCTACCTGTAAATGTAGGTGGTGCAAGTGACCAAGAAGACTTTTCTCTTTTCCCATTTTACCACCATCCAAATAGGATCATCCAGTAAAACTGGTTAATCTGTAATTTGTTTGTAGTAATCTAGAACAAGAGTTACTACTACTACTACTATTTAGCATTTCTATAGCGCTACAAGGTGTACATAGCGCTGCACAAACATAGAAGAAAGACAGTCCCTGCTCAAAGAGCTTACAATCTAATAGACAAAAAATAAATAAAGTAAGCAAATCAAATCAATTAATGTGAACGGGAAGGAAGAGAGGAGGGTAGGTGGAGGCGAGTGGTTACGAGTCAAAAGCAATGTTAAAGAGGTGGATTTTCAGTCTAGAGAATTAGTCCACGATCCCTTTTGTAGTAATCCAGAACAAGGGTTAGTACATGATAATCTCCAATTCCTTAGTTTCATCACCCATAGAGTCCTGAATTGCATCTTCCTTTGTGGTCAGGGTGAGTTTCCAATTCCCCAGCAGTCCACCCTCCTGTTGATCCTGCAAAGTCCTGGAAAGAACAGATATTCCCTCTTTGGGCCTAACAGGGGCCTTTTCTCCCTCCTTTGGTCCTATTGACAAGAAATGTCCATAGTTTATCTGCCTATGCAAGTCCTATATAAATGAGTACTTGTCTCGCGCTCAGAGAATTATATAAATGGATCCTAAAGGGTTAGTCTCCCCCCACTTGCCATGTAGCTTTCCCTGATTAGCTACTACCTCCCAAGCAGGGTCCCAAAACCTTCACCCAAACTAAGTGGGTGGACCACGGTAATAATCTCAAATCCAAGTGGTTAGCCTATAAGGTCCAGTTCTAGTGCCTTTCCTGGGCTGGGGGTCATCACTTACTGTGACAGGAGGTTCACCTCTTGGATCTCTTCGGCACATGTGTTGGGGGCCAACAATCTACAGACTTCTTGAGCTGACACACGCTGGATCCTGCCAAATAGAGTCTGTGGTAGGAGGCCTTTGGCACTGTTGGTTGGCCATAGGGGCTCCCAGCAATGGATCTGGTGTCGACGGCAGCTAATGCCAAGGCAGCCTGGTTCTGCAGTTGAAGTGAATCTTTGCAGAAGAAATAAATGCATTGGCTCAGCCATGGCCTCAGCAGAGCCTGTTGTATGTGTTTCCCCCTTGACCATTACTAGGCCGGCTACTTCAGAGGATAAGATAGAAAGGCATTCAGGGTCGGTGGTCCTAGTTTCTCCAAATTGGCCCTTTCGCACGTGGTATGGGGATCTAGTTTGCCTGGCAACAGGCCCACTGCTTCCTTTTGTGGGCATGAGCCGGCTTCTGGTTCAGGGACCGGTAGTCTTGCCAGCCATCTCCATTCTCACTTACAGCTTGACTGTTGATCAGGGGAGGTTGCGGAAGAAAGGATACTCTTTACGTGTGATCAGTACTGTGCTGAAGTCGCTGAAATCTCTGTCTTTGGCTTATGTGAAAGTTTGGAGGATTTTTGAGGATTTATGCCAGGGTGGTCTGGAGAAAGGTTTGGCCTTGTCCTCATCCTCCTTGAAGGTGCAGGTTGCAGCCTTAGCTTGTTTTTGAAGTCCGATTCGGGGTAAGTCCTTGTCTTGCATGTGAGACACTTCCTGAGAGGGGTGAAGACTCTTCGTCGTCCTGGTCACCCTATCATTCTGCAGTGGAACCTCAATTTGGTTTTATCAGTCTTGATCTCTGTACCTTTTGAGCTCCTCGCATCGTCCTCTCTGAAAGATCTCATGCTAAAGGTAGTGTGTCTAGTTGCAATTTCATCAGTGATGGGAACCGCAAAAAATCAAACTATGTGGAAGTTAGGCAGTTGCCTAAGTATTACTAAATTACCTGTTTTTGACTTGCACATATAGCTATAAACACATTTCTCCGAGGACAAGCAGGCTGATATTCTCACGTGTGGGTGACGTCACGTTGGCCCCCGGAGGATTTCTAGCAAAATTCTCTAAAAGTCTCTTCTGGAGCGTACCATCGCACATGGCGTTCGGTCACGCTCCTCAGTTTCTTCTTTTACGCGTCTGAGGAGACACGGAGTTCTTTTTGAGCGCTTCGCGTTTCCTTGCTCCTGGAGTGAAGTTTCTTCTCATCTTCGTCGAAGCCGTGCTTTCCGTTCCTTTATACGAGGACTGTTTTAAAAAACACTGAGAGCGCATGGTGTTCCAGGACGCCCAGCCCCCATCTGCCTTCAGTATATCTCTATCTCCCAGCAGGTGTGGACATCGCTTCTCAGCTCCTGGATTTCTGCCTGGGGTGGCTCCTGTGCTTTGCCAGTAGAGCAGGGGGTGTTGTGGCTGATGGTGCCCACTTTAAAGGCATATTTGGTTTTCCCTGTCCCTGCCTTACACCATTCCCCCTCCTCCCGGAGTTCCTCTGTGTCTGCCTGCCTCTAACTTTCCTCACAGTAAAAAAAAAAAAACAGATAGGCTTTCTCCTGAGCTGCTGGTTCGGTGCAGCTTGACCGCAGCTCGTTTGACTTGTCTCCTGAGGTGAGAGTGGTGCCCAGCTCCTCCGGGGAGGTTCCCGCTGAGGCGCCATTTTGTTTTCTGTATTTGATGGCTGCTGAAGGGGTTAAGCACTGCTCCCACTGTGGGAAAAACAGATCAGCAGCGGGGCTTTGCAGCACATGCTGCCTAAGTGCTAATGCTGGCACGAGCATGGCAGGTGGTGATTCTTCCCACCTGCCGCTGTTGGCAGCGGCCGCCATCTTGGAGGCGCCACGTGACTCGACCCTCGCGGTTGTGGAGGGGTCTGAGTGCAGGGGGACGCCTCGTTTCACCCTTATCCCGACCACTGGCTCATCAGAGCGAATTCGGCAGACGAGAGTCGACTTGCCACAGCCAGAGTTGTTACAGTTCTTCAGACTCTGGGCTGGGTAGTCAGTATGCCCAAAAGTCACCTGACCCCCTCTGTCTCTCGAGTATTTGGGGGTCCGGTTTGACACGGCTTCGGGGTTTGTTCTTCTTCCCAACAGCAGGCGGCTCAAGCTTCAGAATCAGGTCCACCTGCGGATGCCTTGCCCTCGAGCTTGGGACTTTGTTCAGCTCCTGGGATCGATGATGGCCACCATAGAGGTGGTTCCCTGGGCGAGAACTCACATGAGACCGCTGCAGCTTGCTTTGCTTCAGCAATGGTCTTCGATTTCCCAGGAATACCAACGCAGACTACGGTGGCTTCCTGCGGCCCAGCGCAATATGGATTAGTGGCTTTCCGACAGCAGGCTGCGGCAGGGGATGCCACTGGCTCTTCCTTTTTGATGTCTGGTGATAACGGATGCCAGCCTTTCGGGCTGGGGAGCTCATTGCCAGGGACGCTATGCTCAGGGTCTGTTTTCCACCAAGAAAGCAGGATGGTCCATTAATTGCTTGGAACTGAGAGCGATATTTCAGGCTCTTCTGGCCTTCCACAGGACGCTGAAGGGTCTTCCTGTCCGAGTTCTGACAGACAACACGACGGCAGTGGCCTACATCAATCGCCAGGGCGGCACTCAGTGCAGGGCCCTGGCTGCAGAGGCGTGTCAGATCTGCAGCTGGGCCGAGCGCCACCTAGAACTGCTGTCCACGGCTCACATAGCGGATCAGAGCAACAAGCAGACATCAAATCGACCCGGCGGAATGGGAACTGGCAGACAAAGTTTTTCTTCAGGTGGGGCCTCACCAGCGACTTATACAGAGGCATCAACACTTCCTTTCTTCTGCTGGTCACACCTCTCTCTATACAGCCTAGCAACCTTCTAGCTACGGCCACCGCCTTGTCGCACTGTTTCGTCGCCTTCAGATCCATACTATCAGTCCAAGATCCCGTCCGTCCATATCAAACTCTCACCACCTAACACATACGTCTCCCGTGGATTTCTACTCTCTAAGTGCATCACTTTGCATTTCTTCGCATTGAATTTTAATTGCCAAACCTTAGAACATTCTTCTAGCTTCCACAGATCCTTTTTCATGTTTTCCACTCCCTCTGGGGTGTCCACTCTGTTACAAATCTTAGTATCATCCACAAAAAGGCAAACTTTACCTTCTAACCCTTCGGCAATGTCACTCACAAATATATTGAACAGAATTGGCCCCAGCACCGATCCCTGAGGCACTCCACTACTCACCTTTCCCTCATCCAAGCAAATTCTATTCTAGATTTTATGTATTGACTTGTATGGAAAGATGTTATAGCAAATACCAATAAATATAAACTTAGTCAAGGTTCCAACTATGCTTGACTCCTCTGAGTATATCATCCAGAAGAGTAGTGAGAGAGCTGTGACTATATCCTAGAACCAGTTTCTCCCTTTTGTGAGTTGGACTTTCACCTCAGTCGGTGGTGGAGGAAGACAGCGATCCCTCAAGGTGCAGTCTTTAACCTGAAAACTGAACTTGTAAAGGCTTCAAACTGCAAAGTTGACTGTTGTCATCTTTTTGTACCACCAAAGGTTGTACCACCAAAGGTTGTACTACCTGATGTTAAGTATATTGCCTTAGTCTCTTTCCAGCCAACTCTATAAAAGAAAATGGAAAGGTTCTTTCAACAGGGAATTGACGGAGTGGGGGAGTGAAGGACCGCTCCTGATTGGCTACTGCAGCAATTGCTCCAGAGAGAAACTTTCTTTGACACAATGCAAGTACTATAGCAAACTTGTTAAGTAAATTTGAGAGACTGAGATCATACTTCACATGTCCTGCTTAGGAGTGAAGTTCATTCCTGTCATGGTATGTTCAAAACTAACTCCAGGAACGGAAGCTTCAGGCTCCCAGCAGACTATGTACAGGAGAGAAGGATCTGTGGCTCCTGCTTTTCTTTCTTTGGCTGAAGAGCTTACTTATCTTGAATCTTCTGAGTTTATATGAGGTTTACTCTCACAGGTGGTGCCTTACCTAATCATTAGTAGCAGCTACAGCTGCTTTTTCTAGCTCCCAAAATGGGTTGGGTCAGAAAATTTACTCTGAATCATGATGGTGTCTTACATGTGCTGCTGCTACATTCTTCAGGGGAATTTTGTCCCAGACCTAGTCTGACCCACCTATATATATTGGGTTATTTGGAACTTACTTTAGTGCTGTATGTGGTGTACAGGTTGGAGCAGTTTATAGGTTAAAACAAAAGGTCAAAAAGGAACTTCAGTATTAACATAAGACAGAACTCCACATGCACACTAAAATAAAAGGGAAAAGCAAAATATAAAAGCAGAGAACATCCATCCCACTTTGCATCACAGACAGCTAAGTCCCAAATGCCAATTCAAATGTTTTAAGGGCGATTTTGAACTTTTAAAAGAGAGCTCGCGGTACAAATGAGGTGGCAAATCATTCCAAGGTATTGGGACCAAAACAGGAAAGTCATGGTGTCTGTAGATTTAAGATGTGCACTATAAGGGATTGTAAGAACAAACTGGTGATTACTGAAGGGCAGTTTCTTCAGATAGGTACAGAGGGTTGCCTTAATTGCAAGCCTTGGGTGTTTGGGATATGGTTTTGAACCTGATCCTGAAAGAAATTGGTGGCTACTGCAGCTTAATAAGTAACAGGGTAGCCTGAGTGTAACTATGGGCACTACACAAGACTTAACAGGTTACCAGAGGGCTACTTAGTTTCCTTAAGCTTGTTCCCATCTGTAAATGGTGTTGTTTTGCCTGCTACCACCTGGACTGTCTCTTCTCCTAAGCTGTTCTCCTTTAGGACCACTGTGTACACTTCAGCAACCCCAGACTACATGTCCTTTCCAATTGTATCAGATTTACCTCTTATGCAAAATAACGATGAGAACTTAGTTATTTCCCTACTAGACAAAACTGTGGAAGAAACACTTGTTTAGGTTCCTTGCAGTCTTGCTAGAGAAAGTAGCCTTTTCACACTGAGCTAATGGAGGTCACCCTTCAAAGAAGCTAAACTGGGAGAGATGTATGTTAGTCTGAGCTCAAGGTAAAATATTTGGACCCTGGGAGTGAGGTCTTGATATCCAGGACCACAAGTACATGCTCTTAGGCAAGAGGGTTTCCCTATGCTCCAGAAACTAGGCAGGAACAGGATAATAGTCATTATAGGGAGTTCACAGCTGTAGAACCCTAGCTGCAGCCAAAGTCTCCTGTGCTGACTCAGATATCTGAATTTACTATCTTCTAATGAAAGCTAATTTGCACCTAAAGGGGGAGAGAGAGCTTGAAGCTGTCATTAAGAGATCCAGGATATCGAATTTGAGAAATATCTGGTAGTAAACCTTGTAAGGAATGTCCCTGTGTTGATGGCTATCTGCAAGAAGGTCTTCCATTCTGTATGGGGAATCCAGTCAGGTAGACTTAAAGCAGCCTTTTGAGCCCAAAACCAGCAGAACATTTCCCCGAAGCCTGCACTGAGAGTGAAGGAAAGTCTCACTGAGTAGTGTTTGTTCACTTAGGAGACAAATATTACTGTGAAGGAGCACAGCCAGAACATGGTATCTTGTGAAAAGGACAGGTTCATCCCAGACAAACCAACTGTCCAGGATGGAAGGGAGCTGCTTGAGTATATTGCTCATGGCCTCTGAATTCAAACCAGCCATCACCTGTATTGGATGGGGTTCCCATAAGTACTTTCAGCTAGCTTTTGACTTTTGGTCCCTAAAGTTTCTGCACTTCTCAGAGACCATCCCTTCTTTGAGGGGATGAAATTGTACAGGAGCTCCTGAGAAGTATGTCCATTTAAACACACTGGTTCTATCTTGAACGAGCCCCAACCAGGCAGTATAGAAGATACAACCAAATGAGCACCAAGCACCACTTCCTTAGCGTCCCTCCAGACCAGCCCAGGAATGGACTGTTGGGTTGTGCACTCCTTCAGCAAGTGGAGACTGAGAAAAAAGAATCTGACTCTGGGGGCCAATAAGAGCCCTGGCCACATGACTTGGATTCAGTATTTTCTCAGTCTTCAGCAGGTGGAAGGAGGCAAGCCCTTAGTCTATTCTTTTTCTGTCAGATTAAAAAAAAAAAAATAAAAGAAGAAATATTGGTAGTTTAGCACTTAGGTGCCTTGTTTTCTTCTGTGCTCCGGGTTTTCTGCTGTTAAGAAGGGTGTTACACTCAGTGGTCCCAAGTCCCGCCTCCCCTGTTGTACTCCCGCTGCTGTGGCTGCTTGTTGATATCAGGAAGATCTCTATCCCTTCGGAGGAAGGGTGTACTTGCTTGGGAGAGGCAGCCACGATTTACTTAAAAAAAAAAAAGGACAGCAGCCATTTCTCCCCTTGGCATGAACGAGCAGAGTAGCTTCATCGATGCCTCAGGTAGCTGTACCGTTCCAGCTCGTACTGTGGTGGTGTGGGGGCCTTCAGCTCTTGGCAGCTCGGGGGGAGGGAGATTTTACAGCCAAACCAGCCATGTCAGAAAAACACTGCCAGTGTACTATTTGTCAGAGGAGGGAAGTCGGTGCGTTGGGTACCTGTAAATACTGTACTGCGGTAGCACCTCCTCCTGCCCTCTCGGTTCCTGCGTCTGCGGCTCCTCAGGCGGTGACAGTATCGGCAGCTGAGTCAGTTTCTAATGCGGCGGGAAAAGCCGCCATTTTGTCAGGGCCGGTCTCTGCTTGTGATCAGGCCGGCCCTTCTGAGTCCCAGCCCACTGTTATTTCAGTCGTAGCTCTTCCTCAGCCTGCAGGATCTCAGGAGGGAGGATTTCCCCCCCTGAATTTGTTTTACAGATGTATAGGGCTTTTTTGATTAAAAAAAAAAAAAAATCAGGTGCAGAGGTTCCTTCTTCTCCTTCAGGAGCTGATCATTCAAAGGGTTTAGCACCTGCAAAGAGAGCTCGAGGGTCGTGGGATCTACAAGATGACCAGCTGTCAGATCAGGAGGCAGGTTTGCCTTTTTTGGAAGATATGGAGTGTTTAGAAGACCAGCAGACGCAAGATCCTGCCTCTGGTGCGGAGTCCTTACACCCGGGAGAAGATTCTTCAGTGGTACAAATCTTTCATAAGGGCAATAAGTACATAAGTAATGCCACACAGGGAAAGACCAAGGGTCCATCAAGCCCAGCATCCTGTCCACGACAGCAGCCAATCCAGGCCAAGGGTACCTGGCAAGCTTCCCAAACATACAAACATTCTATACATGTTATTCCTGGAATTGTGGATTTTTCCCAAGTCCATTTAGGTTTATGGACTTGTCCTTTAGGAAACAGTCTAACCCCTTTTTAAACTCTGCTAAGCTAACCGCTTTCACCACGTTCTCTGGCAACGAATTCCAGAGTTTAATTATGCATTGGGTGAAGAAATATTTTCTCCGATTTGTTTTAAATTTACTACACTGTAGTTTCATCGCATGCCCCCTAGTCCTAATATTTTTGGAAAGCGTGAACAGACGCTTCACATCCACCTGTTCCATTCCACTCATTATTTTATATACCTCTATCATGTCTCCCCTCAGCCGTCTCTTCTCCAAGCTGAAAAGCCCTAGCCTCCTTAGTCTTTCTTCATAGGGAAGTCGTCCCATCCCCGCTATCATTTTAGTCGCCCTTCGCTGCACCTTTTCCAATTCTACTATATCTTTCTTGAGATGTGGCGACCAGACTTGAACGCAATACTCAAGGTGCGGTCGCACCATGGAGAGATATAATGGCATTATAACATCCTCACACCTGTTTTCCATACCTTTCCTAATAATACCCAACATTCTATTCGCTTTCCTAGCTGCAGCAGCACACTTATTTTCCTGGTGGTTTTGTCATGTCCCCTACCTGAACGCAAGCGGCGTCCTTGGGCTGCGCAGGGTCCCATCGACACACAGTCCTGAGCCATGTGTGTGTGGTTCTTCTCTGGCTGCAGGCTCCTTGATTGCTTTGCTTCCATGCACCTGGCTCTGCTCTCTCTCTGCCTGGCTTCCAGGCTCTTTGATTGCTTTGCTTCCACCCACCTGGGTCTTTCTCTGCCTGGCTTCCCTTGCTTCTCTCCTATTGGTCTTCCGGTTCCTCCTCCTTCCCCCTGCTCTTGTCCTATGGCTGTGCCCCTTCTCCCTGCTGATGTCAGACGCCAGCACTTTATCAGCTGAGCTCTCCTTATACTCCTTGCTTCGGCTTCTACTTTGGTAGGTGTTACTTGCTCAGTAATGTGCTTCTCTTCTACTTTGTTCTTCGTTATTGACTCTGCCTGTACCTGGATTACTCTCGTGTCTGCTGCCTGCCTACTGACCTTGCCTGTACCTGGATTACTCTCGTGTCTGCTGCCTGCCTACTGGCCTTGCCTGTTCCTGGATTACTCTCGTGTCTGCTGCCTGCCTGCTGGCCTTGCCTGTACCTGGATTACTCTCGTGTCTGCTGCCTGCCTGCTGGCCTTGCCTGTACCTGGATTTATTTATTGCATTTGTATCCCACATTTTCCCACCTAGTTGCAAGCTCAATGTGACTTACATAGTACCGTAATGGTGTTCGCCAATTCCGGTATAAACACACAATGATATGGTAGAATAAGGTTCATGTGGAACAAACATATAAAGGAATAGTAAAGGGGAAGAGTTAAGTTATATCCATTACGTTCTTTGGGGTTGCAGGGTTCAGGTATTTAAGTAGGGTCGGTGGGGTATGCCTTTTTGAACAAGTAGGTTTTTAATGATTTATGGAAGTTTAGGTGATTATAGGTGGTTTTCATGGTTTTTGGTAGTGCGTTCCATAGTTGTGTGCTTATGTAGGAAAAGCTGGATGCATAACTTGATTTATATTTGAGTCCTTTGCAGCTTGGGTAGTGGATGTTTAGATATGTTCGTGTTGATACGGTTATATTTCTGATTGGTAGGTCGATAAGGTCTGTCATGTATCCTGGGGCCTCGCCGTAGATAATCTTATGAAACAGGGTGCAGGTTTTGAAAGCAGTATGTTCTTTGATTGGGAGCCAGTGCAGTTTTTCACGGAGGGGCTTGGTGCTTTCGAATCGCGTTTTCCCAAATATAAGCCTAGCTGCCGTGTTTTGAGCAGTCTGAAGTTTCTTTATGAGTTGTTCTTTGCATCCTGCATAAATTCCATTGCAGTAATCTAGGTGGCTTAGTACCATTGATTGTATCAGGTTCCGAAATGTTTCCCTCGGAAAGAATGGTTTCACGCGTTTGAGTTTCCACATTGAGTGGACCATTTTCTTAGTTGTGGATTTCACATGACTCTCCAGTGTGAGGTTGCGGTCGATAGTAATGCCGAGGAGTTTTAGGCTGTCTGATATGGGGAGGTTGTAATCTGAGGTGTTTATATTTATGGGGTTATTCACATTATATTGGGATGAGAGGATGAGGCAGTGTGTTTTATCTGTATTGAGTTTTAGTTGAAGTGCATTTGCCCATGAGTCAATGATATTCAAGCCGAGCTTAATTTTGTTGGTGATTTCTGTCGGATCATGTTTGTAAGGGATGTATATTGTGACATCGTCCACATAGATGAAAGGGTTAAGACCTTGGTCAGATAAGGACTTGGCTAGTGGGGTCATCATTAGGTGATAGTGGTGATTCTTGACGTACTCCGCAGTCTACTTTCCACGGTGATGATGTGTTTGAATTTGATTTCACTTGATGTGTTCTAGTGGTTAGGAAACCCTTGATACAACTAAGTATTTTTCCTCCGATCCCGAAGTAGTCTAGGAGTCTTAGTAGTATATTATGGTTTACCATGTCAAATGCACTGGACATGTCAAATTGGAGGAGGAGTATGCTTTTACCTGTTGCTATTTCTTGATTGAATTTCACTAAGAGAGTGATTAGTACTGTTTCAGTGCTATGGAGAAGGCGAAATCCTGATTGTGATTCATGTAGTATTGAGAATTTGTTTAGATAGTCAGTAAGTTGTTTGGTTACCATGCTTTCCATCAATTTGATTACTACTACTACTACTATTTATCATTTCTATAGCGCTACAAGGCATACGCAGCGCTGTACACCATACACAAAAAAGACAGCCCCTGCTCAAAGAGCTTACAATCTAGATAAGACAGACAGAGAACAATTAAGGGTAAGGGAATAATAGATAAGGTTGAAGGACAGGGCAGGTGAGTAGTGGTTAGGAGTCAAAAGCAGTGGTAAAGAGGTGGGCTTTAAGTTTGGACTTGAAAATGGCTAAAGATGGGGCTAGACGCACAGGCTCGGGATGTCTATTCCAAGCGTGGGGTGCAGCAAGACAAAAGGAATGGAGTCTAGAATTAGCAGTAGAGGAGAAGGGGACGGATAAGAGAGATTTATCTACAGAACGGAGTACTCGAGGGGGGGCGTAGGGGAGACGAGAGTGGAGAGGTACTGGGGAGCAGCAGAGTGAATACACTTATAGGTCAATAAGAGAAGCTTGAACTGAATACGGAAACGGATAGGGAGCCAGTGAAGTGACTTAAGAAGGGGGCTAATGTGAGCATAGCATCTTTGGCGGAAAATGAGTTGTGCAGCAGAGTTTTGGACTGATTGAAGAGGAGAGAGATGGTTAAGAGGGAGGCCGGTGAGAAGCAGGTTACAATAATCAAGATGAGAGGTGATAAGAGTGTGGATAAGGGTTCTGGCAGAGTGCTCAGAGATGAAGGGATGGATTTTGCTAATGTTATAGAGAAAGAAATGACAGGTTTTGGCAATCTGTTGAATATGAGCAGAGGAGGAGAGAGAGGAGTCAAAGATGACCCCGAGGTTACGAGGTGATGAGACAGGGAGAATGAGAGTGCCATCCACAGAAATAGAGAAAGGAGGGAGAGGAGAGGTAGGCTTAGGGGGAAAGAGGAGAAGCTCAGTTTTGGCCATGTTAAGTTTAAGATGACGGGACATCCAGGCAGCTATGTCAGATAGGCAGACTGAAACCTTGGACTGGATGTTGGTTGAGATTTCAGGGGTAGAGAGGTAAATTTGGGAGTCATCAGCATAGAGATGGTATTGAAAGCCATGAGATGATATTAGAGAGCCAAGGGAAGAAGTGTAGATGGAGAACAGGAGAGGACCGAGAACAGAACCCTGAGGTACACCGATTGGTAGAGGGATAGAAGTAGAAGAGGAACCACCTGAGTGTACACTAAAGGTGTGAAGCAAGAGGTAGGAGGAGAACCAGGAAAGAACAGAGCCCTGGAATCCAAATGAAGACATCGTGTCAAGAAGTAAGCTGTGATCAACATTGTCAAAAGCGGCGGATAGATCGAGAAGGATGAGGATAGAATAGAGACCTTTGGATTTGGCTAGGAACAGGTCGTTGGAAACTTTTGCAAGTGCAGTTTCAGTAGAATGAAGAGGGCGAAAGCCAGATTGGAGTGGGTCAAGAACAGCATGAGATGAAAGTCAAGACAGCGGTGGTGAACGGCGTGTTCAAGTAACTTGGAAAGGAAGGGGAGGAGGGAGATGTGTCAATAGTTGGAAGGACAGGTAGGGTCAAGCGAAGGCTTCTTCAGGAGCGGTATGACCACAGCATGTTTGAAGGCATCAGGAAAGGTCGCAGTGGAAGGAGAGAGGTTGAGGATATGACAGATAAAAGGGGTGAGAGTAGGAGAGATGGTGTTAAGAAGGTGGGTAGGAATTGGGATCAGAGGAACAGGTAGTTCGTTTTGAGGAGGAGAGAAGATGTGATGTTTCTTCATCAGTGACCTCAGGAAAGGAGGAAAAGGACGGAGGGGTTGAGGAAATAGGGGAACGGACAAGGGGAAAGAGAGGCGGGAGTGGTTTGGTAGAGAATTCAAGATTTATCTTCTGAACCTTGTCATGGAAGAACTCAGTTAGGATCTGGGGAGATAGGGAGGGGGGAGTTGGGGGTGGAGGCACCTTGAGGAGAGAGTTTAGTGTGGCGAAGAGAAGTCGAGGGTTTGAGCCGAGAGAATTAGTCAGCTGGATGTAATTGTCTTGTTTGGCAAGCAAGAGTGCAGATTGCAAGGAGGTCAACATGAACTTGAAGTGTGAGAAGTCAGCAAGGGCACGAGATTTCAGCCAGAGGCTTGCGGCGGAACGGGTATAGGAACATAGGTAGCGGATTTTAGGGGTTAGCCAGGGCTGGGGTTTGGTACGTCTTATAGGATGGGGCATGAGAGGTGAAAGAGTGTCTAAAGCAGAGGATAGAAAAGTATTGTAGGAAGAGACTGCGTCATTGACAGAATTGGATGGTGTAGTGGTAGAGAAGAGGTTCAAGACATTGGAGGATAGGGTAGTAGGGTCGATGGCCTGGAGATTCCTAGATAAGTTGGTTAAGATAGGATGCGATTGGGCGGGAGGAAGTTTAAGAGTGAAGGTTATTAGATGATGGTCAGAGAGAGGAAGATTTGAAGTAAGGGAATTGGAGGGAGAGCAGTTATAGGAGAAGATAAGATCAAGATAGTGACCATTTTGATGGGTAGGTCTGCTGCCTGCCTCCTGACCTTGCCTGTACCTGGATTACTCTCGTGTCTGTTGCCTGCCTCCTACCTCCTGACTCTGCCTGTACCTGGATTACTCTCGTGTCTGCTGCCTGTCTACTGACTCTGCCTGTACCTGGATCACTCTGTTGCCTGCTGCCTGTCTGGCCCGCACCTAGGGGCTCAACCTCTGGGGAACGGCGGTAAGTGCAGGTGAAACCCGGGTTTGTCCGGCCGCCGAGCAGAACCTGGTTCGAGTACCAGGCTCGGCAGCGCTCTACTTGGTACAAGAACTCACAGGTCTGGCAGGCTTCTACTCTTCATTTTGAAGATGAGCAGCCTCTGCTGCCTGAAGTCCGGTAGACCTCCTGTTCAAGGGTATACGGAGGTCGGGAAAGACATTTCCTATTCACCAAGGTATCATAGACATTATTCAGGCACAGTGGGATGTACCAGATTCTCCTTTTCGCTTGGCTAGATCCATGCTCTGGCTTTATCCAGTACCAGAGGAAAATAGATCTTAAGATTCCTGTCGTGGATGAAGTGGTTTCCACAGTTACGAAATGCAATTCTGTCCCGGTCGATGGTGGTACGGCTCTCAGGGATCTCCAGGATCGTAGGGTGGAGGCCCTTTTAAAGACCAGTTTTGATATCTTTTCTTTGGCTGTGCAGGTAGCCATTTGTGGTTCCTTGGTAGCTCAAGCATGCTTCCGCTGGGCAAAAAAGGTCCTGGACAGGCCTTCAAATGATTGTTTCTATAGATTGTGAAGTAGCCAAGATTGAAATGGGTGCGTTAGTTGCTGCCCGCATCGCCCTTTGGTTGAGGGGGTGGGCTGCGGATGCGGCCTCTAAATCCAAGCTAAGTAAGTTTAGGAAGCTCGCCAGGTGCCCTTGGCCTGGATTGGCCGCTGTCGTGGGCAGGATGCTGGGCTCGATGGACCCTTGGTCTTTTCCCAGTGTGGCATTACCTATGTAGTTATGTACTTTCTGTCTGGAGACGAATTGGGTAAGTTGGTTCGTAGCCTGGGGGATACTAAGGTGCCTCGTCTCCCGGAAGATAGGCCCAGACTGGCTGCACGATACACAACATTTGGCAAGGGTTGTGGTCAAGATTTTTGTTGTTTTCGGTCCGGAAAGGGTCCCAAATTCAGAGGTCCAGATTTTTTCAGAGGTCACAGTCCTTTTGCGGTTCTCGCCGAGGGGGACGCGATACAAGTACCTCTTTGCCATCCTCCTCTTGTCCCTCCCAGTGAGGGTGCGCGGGTCCCTCCTCTGATTCCTGTGGGGGCTCGGCTCTCGCAGTTTCTTCAGGGGTGAGCCCAGATTACCTCCGATCAGTGGGTCTTAGAGGTTATTCGCGACAGGTATGCATTAGAGTTCGTGCAGCCTCTTTTTGACGTGTTTTTGGAGTCTCCCTGCTGGACCCTGGCTGAAGGCGAGGGTGGTGCGGGATACACTTCTAGGGCTAGTGGATCTTCAGGCCATCTGTCCCGTGCCGTCTTCAGAACTCAGACAGGGCCATTATTTGATTTACTTTGTGGTCCCGACGAAAGAGGGTTCTTTTTGTCCCATTCTAGACCTCAAAACAGTCAACCGAGCTCTGTCTCCAGTTTTCGCATGGAAACTCTTCAGTCCGTTATTGTTGCCATCAGGAAAGGAGAATTTCTCATTGCTTTGGATCTCACGGAGGCGTATCTTCACATACTGATGTGGCCCGCGCATCAACGTTTTCTTCGCTTCGCTGTCCTGGAACACCATTTCCAGTTTCGTGCTCTTATTTTGTTCTAGCTACAGCTCCGCGTACTTTCACCAAAGTAATTGCAGTAGTGAAGGCTGCCCTCAGGAAAGAGGGAGTCCATCCCTACCTGGACGACTGGCTAATTCATTTCAAGTTGTATCAGGAGAGTCTCCAGGTCATGGTTCGGGTGGTTCAGTTTCTGCAGTTCCTCGGTTGGGTGGTCAGCTTCGCGAAGAGTTGGTTAGTGCCTTCCAAGACTCTGGAGTACTTGGGAATAGGCTTCGACACAGCTCACGGCAAGGATTCTCAAGCTTCGCATGCAGATACAGAACTTGTTGCAGAACTCCGATCCTGGTGCTCAGGATTATCTGCAGGTGTTGGGCTCCATGATGGCGACTATAGAAGTAGTTCCTTGGGCCAGAACTCACATGAGACCACTTCAATCAGCCCTTTTGTCCAGGTGGTCTCCTCAGTCGGACTCTCTGTGGAAGAGTAGCAAATCTCCTGGATCGGATGGTATTCATCCTAGAGTACTGATAGAACTGAAAAATGAGCTTGCGGAGCTACTGCTAGTGATATGCAACTTATCCTTAAAATCGAGCGTGGTAACGGAAGATTGGAGGGTGGCCAATGTACTGCCGATTTTTTAAAAAAGGCTGCAGGGGAGATCCGAGAAATTATAGACCGGTGAGTCTGACGTCAGTGCCGGGGAAAATGGTAGAGGCTATTATTAAAAACAAAATTACAGAGCACATCCGAGGACATGGATTACTGAGACCAAGTCAGCATGGCTTTTGTGTGGGGAAATCTTGCCTGACCACTTTACTTCAATTCTTTGAAGGAGTAAGCAAACATGTGGACAAAGGGGAACCAGTTGATATTGTGTATCTGGATTTTCAAAAGGCGTTTGACAAGGTACCTCATGAAAGGCTACAGAGGAAATTGGAGGGTCATGGGATAGGAGAACTCTTGTCCGATACCGAGGAGGATGCCTCGTGGGATGAAGAGGAGGATCCCAGGTATTTCTCTTCCAAGGAGACTTGTGGTCTTCCTTCTGATCCCACTCCTTCGCCAGAGAGAAAGCTTTCTCCCCCAGAGAGTCTTTCTTTCTCTTCCTTTGTCCGGGAGATGTCTGTGGCAATTCCCTTCTCTGTGGTACTTGAGGATGAGCCCAGGACTGAGATGCTCTAGGTCCTTGACTATCCTTTGCCACCTAAGGAATCTGCCACTGTTCCTCTGCATAATGTCCTGAAAGAGACATTGCTATGGAACTGGAAGAAACCACTAACTAATCCCACCATCCCCAAAAGAACTGAATCCAAATATCGGATTCATGGAGAACCTGAGTTGATGAGGATGCAGTTACCTCACGATTCTATGGTTGTGGATTCCACTCTCAAGAGAGCCAAGAGATCTAGGGATTTTGCCTTGGCGCCCCCGGGGTGAGAATCTAGAACTTTGGACTCTTTTGGAAGGAAGGCCTATCAGTCCTCCATGCTCGTGTCCAAGATCCAGTCCTACCGGCTCTACACGAGCATCCACATGCGGAACAATGTCAAGCAACTGGCGGACTTGGTGGACAAGCTCCCTCCGGAGCATGCCAGGCCTTTTCAGGAGGTGGTCAGGCAGCTGAAGGCGTGTCGTAAATTCCTGTCCAGGGGTGCTTACGACTCTTTTGATGTTGCATCCAGATCTGCTGCTCAGGATATAGTGATGTGCAGACTCTCATGGCTGCATGCCTCTGACCTGGACAATAGGGCCCAGCAGCGGCTTGCGGATGTTCCCTGGCAGGGGGGATGATATTTTCGGCGAGAAAGTCGATCGAGTGGTAGAACAGCTCCACCAGCAGGGAAACTGCACTCGACAAACTCTCCCACCAAGCGCCTTCAGCATCTACCTCAACTGGTAGATGGTTTTTCAGGGGAAGGAGGGGAGGAATGCTCCCTATGCTTACAATAAGTGTAGGTACAATCCACCTTCTCGGCAGCCTTCTCAGGCTCAACCCCAGCGCGCTCGTTCTCGTCACAGCGTGCGCCTAGGTAGGCCCCTGCAGCTCCCCAGCAAAAGCAAGGGACGGGCTTTTGACTGGATCCAGTTGAGCATAGCCGCTATCAAAGTGTCTATGCCAGACGATCTGCCGGTTGGCGGGAGGTTAAAATTTTTTCACCAAAGGTGGCCTCTCATAATCTCTGATCAGTGGGTTCTTCAAATAGTCCGGCTAGGATACTCCCTCAATTTGATTTCCACACCTCCAAATTGCCCACTGGGAGCTCAGTCCTTCAGTTTCCAGCACAGGCAGGTACTTGCAGAGGAACTCTCCACCCTTCTCAGCACCAGTGCAGTCGAGCCTGTGCCTCCTGGGCAAGAAGGGCTGGGATTCTATTCCAGGTATTTCCTTGTGCAAAAGAGAACAGGGGGAATGCGTCCCATCCTAGACCTAAGGGGCCTGAACAAATTCCTGGTCCGAGAAAAGTTCAGGATGCTTTCCCTGGGCACCCTTCTTCCCATGATCCAGGAACACGATTGGCTATGCTCTCTGGACTTAAAGGATGCTTATACACACATCCCGATACTTCCAGGAAGTATCTTCGATTCCGTCTGGGGACACTGCACTTCCAGTATTGTGTGCTGCCCTTTGGTCTGGCGTCTGTGCCCAGGGTCTTTACAAAATGCCTGGCAGTAGTTGCAGTGTCGCTATGCAGACTGGGAGTACATGTGTTCCCTTGTCTAGACTGGTGAAGAACTCCTCAGAGGCAGGAGCTCTACAGTCCATGCAGATGACTCTCCAACTCCTGGAGCTACTCGGGTTTGTTATAAATTACCCGAAGTCCCATCTCCTTCCAGTTCGACAACTAGAATTCATAGGAGCTCTGCTGGATTCACTGACGGCTCGTGCATGTCTCCCCAAGGCGAGAGCAGACAACCTTCTGTCTCTAGTGTCCATGGCCAGAGCGTCTCAGCAGATCACAGCTCGGCAGATGTTGAGACTTCTAGGCCATATGGCCTCCACAGTACATGTGACGCCCATGGCCCGCCTTCACATGAGATCTGCTCAATGGACCCTAGCTTCCCAGTGGTATCAAGCTGCAGGGAATCTAGAGGATGCGATCCAGCTGTCCACCGAGTTTCACAATTCACTTCAGTGGTGGACAATTCGATCCAATTTGACCTTGAGACGTCCCTTCCAAATCCCTCAGCCACAAAAAGTGCTGACAACGGATGCATCTCACCTGGGATGGGGAGTGCATGTCGATGGGCTTCACAGAAGGGAGCTTGGTCCCTCCAGGAATCTGATCTTCAGATCAATCTTCTGGAGTTGCGAGCGGTCTGGAACGCTCTAAAGGCTTTCAGAGATTGGCTATCCAATCAAATTATTCAAATTCAGACAGACAACGAGGTTGCCATGTACTACATCAACAAGCAGGGGGGCACCGGATCTCCCCCCCTGTGTCGGGAAGCTGTCCAGATGTGGCTATGGGCACGCCAGCATGGAATGCTTCTCAAGTCCACGTATCTGGCAGGTGTAAGCAACAGTCTGGCCGACAGGTTGAGCACAATAATGCAACCTCACGAGTAGTCGCTCAACTCGGGCGTGGTACGCAGGATCTTCCGAGCATGGGGCACCCCCTCGGTGGATCTTTTTGCCACTCACAAGGTCCCTCAGTTCTGTTCCAGACTTCATGTCCATGGCAGACTAGCGTCAGATGCCTTTTCTCCATTGGGGGAAGGGCCTTCTCTATGCATATCCTCCCATATCTCTAGTAGGGAAGACTTTACTGAAACTCAAGCAAGACCGTGGAATCATGATTCTGATTGCGCCCTTTTGGCCCCGTCAGATTTGGGTCCCTCTTTTTCTGGAGTTGTCCTCCGAAGAACCGTGGTGATTGGAGTGTTTTCCAACCCTCATCACTCAGAACAAGGGGGCACTTCTGCATCCCAGCCTCCAGACTCTGGCTCTCTCGACCTGGATGTTGAGCGTAGAATTCGCCTCCTTGGGTCTTAGGGTGTCTCCCGAATCTTGCTTGCTTTCAGGAAAGATTCCATGAATGGATGTTACTCTTTTAAATGGAGGAGGTTTGCCATCTGGTGTGACAGCAAGGCCCTAGATCCTCTTTCTTGTCCTACACAGACCCTGCTTGAATACCTTCTACACTTGTCAGAGTCTGGTCTCAAGACCAACTCCGTAAGGGTCCATCTTAGTGCAATTAGTGCTTTTCATCATCGTGTAGACGGTAAGCCTATCTCTGGAAAGCCTTTAGTTGTTAGCTTCATGAGAGGTTTGCTTTTGTCAAAGCCCCCTTTCAAACCTCCATCAGTGCCATGGGATCTCAACATCGTTCTCACCCAGCTGATGAAGCCTCCTTTTGAGCAACTGAATTCCTGCTATCTGAAGTACTTGACCTGGAAGGTCATTTTCTTGGTGGCTGTTACTTCAGCTCGTAAGTTCAGTGAGCTTCAAGCCTTGGTAGTGAATGCTTCTTACCTCAAGTTTCATCACAGCAGAGTAGTCCTCAGCACTCACCCTAAGTTTCTGCTGAAGGTGGTGTCGGAGGTCCATCTGAACCAGTCAATTGTCTTGCCAACATTTTTTCCCCGTCCTCATACCCGCCCTGCTGAACGTCAGTTGCATACATTGGACTGCAAGAGAGCATTGGCCTTCTATGTGGAGCGGACAAGCCCCTTCCGACAGTCCGCCCAAATGTTTGTGTCATTTGATCCCAACAGGAATGGGGTTGCTGTCAGGAAACGCACCATTTCAAATTGGCTAGCAGATTGCATTTCTTTTACTTATGCCCAGGCTGGGTTGACTCTGGAGGGTCATGTCACGGCTCATAGTATTAGAGCCATGGCAGCGTCGGTGGCCCACTTGAAGTCAGCCACCATAGAAGAGATTTGCAAGGCTGCAACGTAGTCATCTGTCCACACATTCACATCTCATTACTGCCTTCAGCAGGATTCCTGGCACGACAGTCGGTTCGGGTAGCCGGTACTGCAGAATCTGTTCGGGGTTTAGGATCCAACTCCACTCCCCTAGACCCATTTTTTAATTCTGTTCCAGGCTGCACCCTCAGCTGTTTCTTTGTAGGTCAATCTTTATGTCCTTGCCGTTGTGAGGCCCAATTGACCAATGTTTGTTGTTTTGAGTGAGTCTGGGTGCTAGGGTTGCCCCATCAGTGAGAACAAGCAGCCTGCTTGTCCTCTGAGAAAGCGAAGATACATACCTGTAGCAGGTATTCTCTAAGGACAGCAGGCTGATTGTTCTCACCAACCCGCCCTCCTCCACTTTGGAGTTGTTGTTGTTTTCTTTTTCATATAACTGAGGCAGGAGTGGACGGGAAGACAGCTGCACATGCGAGGTGGGCGTGCCCCGCGTGCCGGATCCTCCCGCAAAATTCTAGAGTCTACTTGGAAAGTATTTCCGGTTCCGTGGACGCCGACCCATCAGTGAGAACAATCAGCCTGCTGTCCTCAGAGAATACCTGCTACAGGTATGTATCTTCGCTTTATGTAGGGAGGGGCCTACACAAGCAGTTCAGATCACAGCCACTGGTGTGGGAACTGCGGCATGACAAGTGTATGTGTCCTAATTGCAATTGGGATTTGCAGAGTTCAAGGCTGGCAGTGGGGGATTATGACACAGGTCCCTGTAGAGCTCTGTCCTACACTCCCATCAGACAGGCTTTTGTCCTGGGCTTAATACTGAGTTTGCACTGTTAGGGATGGTTAATGATATTCGAACAGCCCTGAGTGCTGGGAAAGTGGTCCTTGTTTCTCTGGATTTGTCGGCGGAGTTCGATCTGGTGGATCACCTTATCCTTCTGTGTCAACTCTCCAGTATAGGCATCCCTGGCTATACGTTGAGTTGATTTCAGTCTTATCTTCATGATAGGTTCTATCAAGTACTTTGGAACTCAGAATTCATGCCCTTTTTCTCTCCCTAGTGGGGTGCCACAGGTTTTGATTTTGACGCCAGCGCCTGTATTCATGGCCCTCTTGTCGTCCCTAACAGTCTTTGGGGTTATCTCCATAAGTACATGAGGATGATATCCAAATACTTGCTTTTTGGGAAACTTGGGGATGTGGACTGACTGGGATTGTTGTATTCCCACTTTACACAAATCTATCGTTGGCTTCATGTGAATAGACTACAGCTCAATATGCAAACGACAAAGGCTCTGTTTTTCTCAAGAGCTTGGTGACTGTTGACTGCCCATCGTTATCGATCTGTGGGGTTCAGATTCCAGTTAGTACTAAGATTAAGGTATTGGGGGTTGTTTTAGATTCTAGCTTATTCTGTCCTCAGGTCTTGGCAGTGGTGAGTAAATGCTTATGCCGGTAGAGACAGATTCCTTCTCTGCAGCACTCGCCAAGGGGCACTACAGATTTTGATTCATGCTTAGATTACTGTAATTTTGTTTTGGTTTTTAGTCAAAGGATGCCAACAGGCCAACATGGTGATAAAGCTTAAGCTTCTGTTTGGAGCATGAAAAGTTGGCCATGTAACGCTATGGTTGAAAGGGGATCATTGGTTGCCAGTGAGATTTTGCATAGCGAAAGTCAATGTTCATTATGGTGATACCTCAACTTGGGAATCACCTGCCAGCCTCATTAAGGCTGGAAACTGCTTTGCTGACTTTTAAGAGGTTGCTTAAAGCACGTCTTTCAGGATGCCTTAACTTAAGACCCTGTGGTCCAGTTTTAATTTTTTAACATAAGAACATGAGTAGCCATACTGGGTCAGACCAATGGTCCATCTAGCCCAGTATCCTGTTTTCCAAACAGTGGCCAAGCCAGATCACAAGTACCTCGCTGAAACCCAAATTGTGACAATACTCCATACTACAAATCCCAGGGTACGCAGTTGCTCCCCACATCTGTCTCAATAGCAGACTATGGACTTTTCCACCAGGAATTTGTCCAAACCTTTTTTAAATGCAGATACACTAACCACTGTTACCATATTCTCTGGCGAAGAGATCCAAAGCTTGAGTGAAAAAATATTTCCTCCTATTTAATTTAAAAGTATTTCCATATAACTTCCTCGAGTGTCCCCTAGTCTTTGTAATTTTGGAATGAGTAAAAAATCGATTTACTTCTACTACACCACTCAGGATTTTGTAGACCTCAATCATATCTCCCCTCATCCGTCTCTTTTCCAAGCTAAGGAACCCTAACCTCTTTAGCCTTTCCTCATACTAGAGGAGTTCCATCCCCTTTATCATTTTGGTCGCTCTTCTTTGAACCTTTTCTAATTCCACTATATCTTTTTTTTGAGATATAGTGACCAGAATTGAACACAGTACTCAAGGTGCAGACGCACCATGGAGCGATACAAAGGCATTATAGTATTTTAGGTCTTATTCACCATCCCTTTCCTAATAATTCCTAGCATCCTGTTTGCTTCTTGGCTGCCGCCACACACTGAGCAAAAGATTTCAGCGTATTATCTACAATGACACCTAGGTCTTTTTCTTGGCCATTGACCTCCAAGGTGGACCCTAGCCAATGATTCAGATTATTATTTCCAATGTACATCACCTTGCATTTGACCACATTAAATTTCATCTGCCATTTGGATGCCCGGTCTTCCAATTTCCTAAGGTCTTCCTGGAATATTTTACAATCCACATGTGTTTTAACAACCTTGAATAGTTTTGTATCATCTGCAAATTTAATCACCTCACTCGTCATTCCAATTTCTATATCATTTATAAATATGTTAAATAGCACCAGTCCCAGTACAGATCCCTGCGGCATTCCACTGTTCACTCTTGTCCATTGAGAGAAATGACCACTTAACCCTACCCTCTGTTTACTGTACAATAACCAATTCCTAATCCACACCAGAACCTTGCCTCCTATCCCATAACTCTTTAATTTTCTCAGTAGTTTCTCGTGAGGAATTTTATCAAAAGCTTTCTGAAAATCTAGATAGACTACATCAACCAGCACACCTTTATCCACATGTTTATTCACGCCTTCAAAGAAATGAAGCAAATCAGTGAGGCAAGACTTCCCTTGCCTGAACTCATGCTAACTCTGTCTCTTTAAACCATGTTTGTCTATGTGTTCTGTAATTTTATTCTTTATAATAGTTTCCACTATTTTGCCAGGCACCGACGTCAGGCTTACCAGTCTATAATTTCCCGGATCACCCCTAGAACCCTTTTTAAATATTGGTGTCACAGTGGCCATCCTCCTATCTTCAGGTATTACTGACAATTTTAACGACAGGTTAGATATTACTAACAGCAATATCAGCAATGTCATGCTTGAGTTCTTTGAGTACCCTCGGATGTATGCCATCCGGTCCAGGTGATTTACTACTCTTTAATTTGTCAGTTGGTCTCAGTACAGGTTCACTGATACTTCTTTCAGTTCCTCCGCATCATCACCCTTGAAAACCATTTTCGGTACAGGCAGATCTTACATCTTCTTCCATAGAGCCAGAAGCAAAGAATTCATTCAGTTTCTCCACTGTGGCTTGTCTTCCCTTAGCGCCCCTTATGCTCCTTCATGCGTACTGGGGTCTGGGGCCCTGGAGATCCAGCAGGTTCTTGTTTTTTTTTGTTGTTATGTGTTTACTCTTTTTTGTTTCTGTTTCTTTCCTTTTTAAGTGGTTGGTGTTCCCTTTGCAGTTTGTTTGGCTATATTGCCATTTTATTTTTATGTACCCAGCTTTAATGGTTGTCCTTAAGCGGATTATCAATAAAGTAACCTTGAACATTCTCCTTGAATGGGTAACATCCTTAATAGGAAAGGTTTCAAACTTTCAGGGCAGTGGAGGCTGAAGCCATGGCAATTTTGAAAGAACATTGTGTCTCCATTTCTCCCTTTGCATCTGAAAAAGCTTCCATTTTTTGATGTCTCTTCAGGGGATAAGTTGAAAAAACTGGTCTAGGACTTTAGTCTAAACCTCAGAGAAGTTGCTGGAGGACAGACCCTGCTCTTTGGCAAGGGGCTGTAGGGACACAGTCACTTCCAGGCTTGAAGGGTTGTTGAAATCAGTCCTCCCACTCCTCAGCTTGGGGGTAGTTGTTTCAGGATGCAAGGAGGCCAAAGTCCAGAGGCTCTGGTCCTGCCAAGGCCTCTAGAGCCTTTAAATGAAAGAGCTTGGATCCTTTCCAAGTTGGAATCAGTGGGGAAACATCTCCAGCTGTTCTTTTGAGTGTACCCAGATTTCTGCAGACCAGTGGGTTCAGCAAATAATTCCTGTGGGTTGTGCCTTTATGCAGAAGCATGGAATTTTGGTCCACCTCTGTGTGGTCAATTGGTTTATTGGTGCAAAGTCTCTACAGGAAGCATTGGCTACAAATGTCAGAGTCACTGGCTGCCAGGGAAGGGACTTATGCTGGGTGGTGAACTATGGGAAGAGCAGTATCATCTTGCAGATTCTACAGTAGCTGAAGGCTCTGTTCAACACCCAGTTGGGCTGCATATTCCTGACTCAAGAGTAGATAGTCAAGCTTCAAATCCAGATTCAGGAGCTGCTTTCTTGTTCTTCCCAGTCCAAGGATTTTGAAGTTAATCTACTACTGTCAGCTCCAGCATGGTTGAGCCTTGCCTAGTGGATATCTGGTGTGAATCTGGCATTAGCCTTTTTTTTTTTCTCCTCTTGTAAACCAAGTCTGTCCTATCTCTTTTGGAGGTTTTTTTTCTTTTGTTTTAGCTTGTAAACTGCTTAGCTGTATGTTGCCAGATGAAGCAATATAGTAAATTATAGATAAATTAGGGGTAGCCCTAGATACTCCAGAATAGTCTGTAGTAATTACAAGTGCACACTTTCTAGGTCAGGGAACATATTGTGGATGGGTAGCTCAGGGCTTGGTGGCCTCTTGGGAAGGTCCAGTGGTCCATCAAGAAGCTTGAGACCAGAGTTTTCAAGCTAGGTCTTAATGTTTTCTTCCCCTAGTCAAAGACTAGGCTGGCTGCATGCTGTCAGACAACCCCACCATCATGGTGTACATTGACAGGTGGGGGGGGGGGGGCACTCAGTAACCCGGGAAGTAGAGATTCGTAAACACTGGGCAGAGAAGTACCTGATTCAAATATCAGCTGCCCAGGTTGCAAAAGTAGAGAATTGGCAGGTGGATTTCTTTAGCTGGAAATGTTGGATCCTGGAGTATGAGAGACAGTAAAGCTCTTTGTGGATCAGTGACGATTCCCCATATGGATTTGATGGCTACCCACTAAAACTCCAAATGTTGTAGCTTCTTTAACAGGTGGAGGGAGGCCAGTTCACAAGGACTCAATACTCTGATTTAACCCACAGGGGAGTAGAGTTTTTCAGGAAGTCTGATCATCTTTGTTTCTTTTTGGTGGATGCCACAAAGGGGAGGCTGTATCAAAGACCTTTGTAGTTCAATGGGTGAAGGAAGCAAGTGCATCAAACTACGTATTCAAAGTATGTGGGTGCTGGTGAGGCTTCAGGCATCTTCCATTAGAGTACTGGCATTGTTGTGGATGGAGGTGCATTCTTGCTCAAGAGTATCTGCAAGGCCACAGCCTGGTCATCATTGCATTCTGTTATTAAACATTACAGGATTAACATGGAAAAAAAGAACAGACTGGTTTTGGAGCACAGGTCCTTGGGACAGCCTTGGCTTCCTCCCACCCTAAAATTTAGTTCAGCTTGGGTACGTTCACTTGTCTGGTCTTGTCTAGCAGGAAAAGGAAGGTGAAATTTGGTTTTACATATTAATTAATAGTATTTTTGGTCTTAATCACCTTCCCTTTCCTAATAATTCCTAGCATCCTGTATGCTTTTTTGGCTGCCACCTCACATTGAACAGAAGATTTAAGCATATTACCTACGACGACACCTAGAACTTTTTCTTGGTTGCTGATCCCCAAGGTGGACTCTAGCTTCACCATCCCTTTCCTAATAATTCCTATCATTCTGTTTACTATTTTGGCCACCACCGCACATTTAACAGAAGATTTCAGCATATTATCTACGACGACACCTAGATCTTTTTCTTGGTTGCTGATCCCCAAGGTGGACTCTATCATCCAGTAACTATGATTTGGATTTTTCTTTCCAATGTGCATCACCTTGCATTTGTCCACATTTAGATTTAATCAGCCATTTGAATGCCCAGTCTTCCAATTTCATAAGGCCTTCCTGCAATATTTCACAGTCCGCATGTGTTTTAACAACCTTGAATAGTTTTTTTGTCATCTGCAAATTAATCACCTCACTCATCATCCCAATTTCCATATCATTTATAAGTATGTTAAATAGTACCGGTCCCAGTACTGATTCCTGCGGCACTCCACTGTTCACCCTCCTCCATTGAGAGACATGACCATTTAACCCTTCCCTCTGCTTTCTGTCCAATAACGAATTCCTAATCCACACCAGAACCTTGCCTCCTATCCCATGACTCTTTAATAAGTACATAAGTATTGCCATACTGGGACAGACCAAAGGTCCATCAAGTCCAGCATCCTGTTTCCAACAAATACCTGGCAAGATCCCCAAAAAGGCACAAAACATTTTATGCTGCTTATCCCACAAATATTTTCTCCAAGTCCAATTTATTAATGGTCTATGGACTTTTCCTTTAGGAAGCCATCAAAACCTTAAGAACATGACTTTCGTAGCAATGGAAGGAGCGTGGTCTCTAATACGTTCCTGATAAGAGGTTATTACTTCATTGGTTGTTTCTCCTTTATCCTTATGGTGAAGTTGGGGGGGGGGGAGTTCGGAGATTTATTAAACAATGTAAAACTTGATGACGGATAATGCTGTATTGTTTATATGTGTCAGCTGTTCAGAATTTGAAGTGTCTCACAAGTCTTGTATATCCTGGTTGTCGTCAATAAAAAATGTTGAACCATAAAACTCTAAGCTAACCGCCTTTACCACATTTTCTGGCAACGAATTCCCGAGTTGAATTACAAGTTGAGTGAAGAAATCTTTTCTCCAATTAGTTTTAAATTTACTACTTTGTAGCTTCATCACATGCTCCTTAGTCCTAGTATTTTTGGAAAGCGTAAACTGACACGTCACGTCTAACCATTCCACTCCACTCATTATTTTATAGACCTCTATCATATCTCCCCTCAGCCATCTTTTGTCCAAGCTGAAGAGCTCCAGCCGCTTTAGCCTTTCGTCATAGGGAAGTCGTCCCATCCCCTTTATCATTTTCGTCACCCTTCTCTGCACCTTTTCTAATTCCACTATATCTTTTTTAAGATACGGCGACTAGAATTGAACACAATATCCGAGGTGCGGTGCACCATGGAGCAATGCAAAGGCATTATAACGTCCTCATTTTTGTTTTCCATTCCTTTCCTAATAATACCTAACATTCTATTTGCTTTCATAGCCACTGCAGCATACTGAGCAGAAGGTTTCAACGTATCCACAACGACACCTAGATTCCTTTCTTGGTCAGTGACTCCTAACGTGGAACCTTGCATGGCGTAGATAATTTTCTCAGGAGTCTCTCATGAGGAACTTTATCAAAAGCTTTCTGAAAATCTAGATACACATCAACCGGCTCACCTTTATCCACATGTTTATTCACGCCTTCAAAGAAATGAAGCAAATTGGTGAGGCAAGACTTCCCTTGGCTGAATCCATGCTGACTCTGTCCCATTAAACCATGTTTGTCTGTGTGTTCTATAATTTTATTCTTTACAAAGAGTGGGCCAAAATTACTTTGGACCAGTGGGTCCTCGACATTATCAGAGATGGCTACAAATTAGTGTTTTCCTCTCCCATCGCAGTTTTTTTTCTTGGAGTTCCTTTGCAGCGCTCTGGCGAAAAAGGAGGCAGTTTGGACCACTCTCTTCTCCTTGCAGAACATACGCCCTCCCACTCGCACCACCAAAGAGTATACCAGCCTCCCATCATTGGGCATGTTGGGCGGCTGCCCCGGAAGTAGCAGCCTGAGAGGCGGGACTTTTGTCAGAATGAAAGGATTGCTTCTGCTGATATCTGGGTTCGTTAAAGGAGGAGGATAAAGAACAGCTCAGGCAATACTGCCGGGCATCCTTCAGGACAGTACGGGACCAATTTGCCCTGAAGGACCACCATAATTTGTCCTCTGGCAAGTGCTGTGTTTTCGAATCCCCCAAATCCTTAACCATTTTTTCAGATCCTCCCCAAAAGAGAAGATTTCAGGGAGAGACAACGGCATCAAGCACTGCTTAGACGCATCTGCTGCCCAGTGGTGCAGCCAGAGCAGGATTCAGGCAGTCATCGCCAGCACCATCTGTTTGACCAAGACTGATCAAATAATTTAAAAAGTCTGGCAGATACACAAACCCGTTTCTATGCTGGGAAACTCTAGAGACAGCAGGCCCCGCCAGTGCCGAATCCAAGAAAGGGGGGGGGGGGGGGGGTCTTACCATCCTGTGTTAGACCTCAAAAAAAGTCAACCAGCTCCTTCGGATCTGACATTTTCAGATGGAAACTCTGAGATTGGTGCTTGCGGTGGGGCAGCCAGGAGAGTTCCTCACAGCTTTGGATCTCAAGGAGGCCTATCTGCATATTCTTTTTTGGCCTCCACACCAGCGCTTCTTACATTTTGTTATTCTAGTTCACCACTTTCATTTTCAGGCACTGCCTTTTGGTCTGGCTTCAGCGCCCTGCGCCTTTTTCCAAGGTTGTGGTGGTGGCAGTGTTTTCCTGGCATGAGGGCATTCAGGTCCACCCATACCTAGACGATTGGCTCATTTGCGCAGCCTCAGAGCAGGAGAGCCGACAGGTCATGGACAGGGTGATTGCGCTCTTGCGATCCCTCGGTTGGGTAGCCAACTTGGCCAAAAGTCATCTTCAGCCGTCCTGGTCTCTGGAATATCTGGTGGTGCAATTTGACACTGCACGAAGCAAGGTTGTCTTGCCAGAGAACAGGATTGCCATACTTCGGTATCAGATCCGTGGCTTGCTCTGAATCCCACCATGTGGACTTATGTCCAGATTCTCAGATCGATGGCACCCCCTACAGCAGTCCTGTTGTGGCGATGGTTGCTGGTGTCTTAGGATTATCATCGGCATCTTTTGTTGAATGCCACAGGACGACTCCTCCATGGGTGATGGTGGTGACCTGTGCCAGCCTTTCGGGTTGGGGTGCCCACTGCCTCCAGTACAGTACATAGGGCCTCTTTTCCATGGACGAGGCACAGTGGCCCATCAATGGTTTGGAGCCTTGTGCAATTCAACTGGCCCTGCAGGAAGACCCATAGTATGGAGTTGGCCATGGAAGCTTGCCTTCTTTTTCTTTGGGTGGAACAGCACTTTTGCCAGTTGTCGTATCGTGGGGGTCTCAATGTGCAGGCTATCTCAGTCCGACTTTGTTGAATCTGGCAGAGTGGGAGCTGTCGGAGGCAGCCTTACCCAGTATCTCCCAGAATTGGGGCACTCTGGTAGTGGACTTCCATGGTGACTCCTTGCAATTCAGAGGTCTCTCATTTCTTCAGTCTGAGGAAGAAGGTTGGATCAGCTGTGGCCGGAGTCTATTGTATGTATTTCCTTCATGGTCCATGATAGGCCGAGTGTTTCATCATTCAGGTAGGGTCGTTCTGGTAGCTCTGGACTGGCCCAGGAATCCTTGCTACGCAGACCTAGTTCAACTGCTAGTGGATGATCTCCAGATTTACTTCATCAGGGACCAATCCTGGGTCTTACGGCCTGACTCATGAGCGGTCAAGGCTGTGGAGGAAAAGTTATGTGGAGGATCCGATTACTACCTAGGTGAATCAAAGAAATATACAACTTCTGTTGCATACTTTAGGGTCTGGCGAGTATTTGAAGTGTGGCTTGCGGAAAGAATGTTGCCCCTTTCTAGGCTACATTGCTGCAGCTCCTGGCATTCCTCCAGGAGGGCCTTCAGAAAGGTTTGGCCTATTATACTCTCCAAGTGCACATGGCAGCTCTCTTGTTACCAGGGCCGCCTTCTGAATTCATCACTGGTTTCGTACCCGGAAGTGTGATTCTTGAAGGGCGTTGTGCATCTTCATCTACCCTACCTGCCCAGAGTGGAACCTTTTAATCTGGTGCTCTGGGCTTTACAGCAAGCTCCTTTTGAGTCTTTTCAAAGGCAATCTTGAAAGATCTCAGCTGAAGACAGTATTTCTGGTGGCTGTGTCTTCCACCCGCCAGATTTCCAAATTGCAGGCGTTATCTTGTCAGGATCAGTTTTTGTTCTTTACAGAATCGTGTTTTTTACCAATGGTGCTGTCTTCCTTTCACGTCACTCAACCTCTTCCTTCCTTCCTTCCTTTAGGCAGGCCGATTATCTTATAGAATTTCGCTCCTTGCGCACACTGGATGTTCAGTGAGCTCTTCTTTGGTATCTGCAGAGCATTAATGAGTTCTGAGCCTTGGCCTGCTTGTTCTCCTTTCGGGACCGAAACGGTAATGCAGTGTCTAAGGCCACCATAGCTTGGTGGATTAAGCTGGCTCTTTCAGACACATTCTTTCTTGTAAACAGCTTCTGGTTGCCCTGTGCACTCACTACACAAGCGGTTGTGACTTCATGGGCGGAGTCCACCACTTTTTGCTTTAAACAACATTTGTAAGGCGGCAACATGGTTGTCTTTGCATACTTTTTGTCCGCTGCTATCGTTTGGATGTGGCTGTTCGCCAGGATGCTTTTTTTTTTTGGCTTTTTGGCACTGTTCACGAGAGCTGCTTCTGCCCACCCAACGTGAGGATTGCTTTACTACATCCCACAAGTACTTGTATTCATCTGCCTCTGACGCAAAGGTAGGAATCTTACATGATTAGTTTTCTTTCCTTTAGTCACAGCAGATGAATCCAGAGCCCCTCCCTTTCTTCAGTCCTTTCGTGGTTTGTGAATTCACTTGTTGGTTATTGTTCTTGCAGGTATTTGTTTAATTTCTTTGGGTGAAGTTTTGTTCTAAGAGGAAGGAGACTAGAAGGTCTCCTGTACCAGTTTCTGCTTTGATAAGGATATACTGAATAGCTAGGAGGAATACCATCCTATATGGCAGAGTCAATTCAGTACTTTACCTCCACCTGCTGGTAGATAGACACAACTAAAGGAAAGAAAGTTATCAGGTAAGGCATAACTTTTTCTTAGCATGTGCATAGTTTATAATATAATTCTTACTAGCTTATACGTGCATCCATTTGTTACTGTCTCAGAGCAAGTTACCTTTTTGTGGCAGTTTTGCAGTAGGGTATTCTGTGAAGGGACATATGCTGCCTTAATAAAATAGGAGTAATGTAGATACCTATATTCCTTCCCTGCTTAGGTGCCTTGTTATGTAATTACCCTCATAGGGAATGCACAAAACCTATTTGGTGACACTGGCCCTTGGAGAGCTACTAGATGCAAATTTACCTTTTTCTTTAGCCTGAAAATCCAATTGTTTGAAGTCATGATGAAAGCATTTGGAAGCTCTGTTTTAATGAGTAATCCATGCTGTTAATTCACATACCAACTGCAAGAGGTTTGTATAAAAATAGTTGGAGACTGAATCTTGTACTTCCTTGTCATCAGCAGCAGATGAATCCATTACGAATGGGTTGTGTCCACCTACCAGCAGGGGGAGATAGAGAACACTGAAAACCATAGTGGTTCAAGGACGGCTAGCTCCATCTGCCTCTCAGTATTTTGAAGCTTCAAAAGCAGTGTTAAACCGCAAAGTAGCATAACATGAACTTTCCTCACAGCGAACTAATGCCCCAGAACAGGAGCAATAACACAAAGGAGGGACGAACTCAACCTCCTGTATTAGAACAGAAATCCTGAAGAGTGTTTTCCAACTTCTCCCAATGAGGGAACATGTCTGCAGTAAAAACTGAACACAAAACAGAGTCAATCAGGGAGGGATCATGGATTCATCTGCTGTGACTAAAGGAAAGAAAATTACCAAGGTAAGAACCTAATTTTCCCTTCCTCCTTCCTATTGAGATAATTTAGGACTTGTTGTATAGTAACATTTTCTCTGAGGATAAGTAGGACAACATATACTCACATATGGGTGATGTCACTAACAGAATCTGGCACAGAGATGCTTCCTAGCGTTTTTACTTCCAAAAGTGTTTGACAGTGTCCACCGCACATGTTTGTGCCTTCCCACCCACTGTATTGCAGGATACCAAGATGGTCTTGTTTCTATTATTATCTATAGCGCTATACACTCAACATGTAAGAGACTGTCCCTGCTCAACAGAGCTTACAATCTAATCAAGACAGACAGGACAAATAAGGGAATTACTTAAGGTAGCAATTATAAAACAGACATGGGTACTGAACAAGTGAATAGGGGTTAGGAGTTAAAAGCAACTTCAAAGGTGTGCTTTTAGCCTAGATTTGAAAACAACCAGAGCTGGAGCTTGATGTATTGATTCAGGAAGTCTATTCCAGGCATATGGTGTAGCAAGATAAAAGGAATGGAGGGCAATGGAGGAGAAGGGTACAAATAAGAAAGATTTACCTGATGAACAGAGTTCCTGGGGAGGAGTTTAGGGAGAGATACCCTGTTTCCCCGAAAATAAGACCTAGTAGAGGTTTTGCTGAAATGTTAAATATAAGGCCTCCCCCGAAAGTAAGACCTAGCTCCAAATTGTATCTTCCGCCTTCCGCCCGCCCTCAACTCCCCGACATATTACCTTCCATTCCGTTCTGGACGTGCCGCCCTGCATGCTCAGCTGTTATTTTAAGTCGCTGCAGTAGCTCGAGTCCAGTCTCTCCCGTCAGTGTCCCACCTTCCTCTGATGAGGTATTTCATTTTTCCGTGAGGGCGGGACATTGAAGGGAAAGGCTGAAGTCGAGCCGCCGCTGCCCTTCCCCACAGACGTTCGGCAGCCTCCTGACATCTTTAAAACTGGGTGAGTGTCCCAACAGAAGGTACATGGGGGGGAAGGGGGAGAAGGGGGTATTAGGAACCCTAAGGACTAAGCTTACTTAGAATGCTGTACTTATCTTACGGTAGGTAAATGGAGATTCTGTTCACTGTATTGCTCAGTCTCCTTTTTCATTGTAGGGGGATTGTTGTGCCGACTCATGTTTCACCAAGCTGTATCAAGGCTTCCCCTTAATTTACTTAATGCTGACTTCTTGTCCTGCTGCTGTGAAATTAAAAAGGCTGCTGAAATTCTAGGAAGCTACTGCTAAAAGTTGCAGTGGCTATTTTCTCTAAGAAGCTGCAATTTTACTGTAGTACGGTATTTTGAACAGCTTGTAGCCTCTGCAGCTGATATTGAGGTAAGCCTTGGAGTAAAGAACTGCAATAATCCAATCATGTTACTGTGTTTCCCCGAAAATAAGACCTAGCGTATCTTTGGGAGCAAAATTTAATATAAGACACTGTCTTATTTTCGGGGAAACAGGGTAGTGGAGAGGTACTGAGGAACTGCAGATTGAATGCACTTGTAAGTCAATAAGAGGGTTGTGAATTGTATGTGGAAATGGATAGGGAGCCAATGAAGTGACTTGAGAGGACTAACATGAGCATAGCAACGCTGGCAGAATATAAATCATGCAGCAGAGTTTTGAACAGATTGAAGGGGAAAGAGGTGGTTTAGTGGAAGACTTGTGCGAAGCAAGTTGTAGTAGTCTAAGCGAGTGGTGATGAGTTGTGGATAAGAGTTTTGGTAGTGTGCTCAGAAAGCAGAGAGATCACGATTCTTTCTCCCCTCACGTTCTGCGATTCTCCTTTTTTACTTTATCTCAAGTTTTCCCTATTTTCTCTACCTTTATTTTTCTGTAGCTCCTGGGGCCCTACTCCAGCCGGGCCAAAAACTTTGTTTCATCATAGTATCATTTCATTTTGCTGTGACTATTTTCCCTGCCTTATCCCAGAAAACTCCCAGTGGTATTAAGAATGTTCCTGATTGTAACAGGACCATGTCTCTCACAGACACCCATTCATGGTGCCTGCAGTATCAGGGATCCAACCATAATCCTTTGTGTAATCTGTGCTCACAGCTTTCATCAATGAGAATTAAGGATCAAGAATAGCAGCAAAGTATTTTTGGGATGGACTAGTCCAATCCATCGACATTGGTACCAGAGATACAGCTGGGCACTGGGGACACAGCAGCATTGAGGAGGTCTCCCCCTTGCTTTGACATTGAGCAGCAGTAGCACATTGGGCATATTCAGATCCTGCCCCAAGGAAACACAAGGATTCAATAAAGTTCTCATCGGTGCCAAGGGACACAGATGCCATGTGTTGGGTGGAGGCCAAGAAGCATCGGTCTTCTTTGAAGCACGGCACAGGAGAACCTGGGCATTGATGATGTTGATACTTGAAGCATACACACCGAGGGGGTAGCTCCCCTTCTAAGACCCCCATAGGGATGTGTCTGCCTCCAAGCTGGTACCAAGCCACCAATTCAGCCCCATGTCCTGCAGAGCATGGCACTACTGGCTACAGTTCAGCTTTTACTGATGGCCAATCTTGAGGAGTGGTTCTGGGCCATGCTCCATGAGGAGATGGAATGCCTTATTTCCCAATACAATGCTGAGGCATTGGGTGTAGGACCCAACTGATTTTTCTCATCCTGGAGGCCCATGCCCTGCCTGTAAGATGGATATTAACTCCAGTGTATTGAAAGGTGTTGTGTTAGCATCTGTCAAGATGGTGTCATTGTCAAGCCCTTTGGATGAGGAAACTTCCTTGAAGCATAGGGGGGATGCCTGTTCCTCAGCGCTCCCACTCAGAGCCTGACCAGTAGCTTAGTAGACCAAGGCAAGCACAGATCCAGGCCTAGTAGACCAAGGCAAGCACAGATCCAGGAATCCTCACATGAGTGCTTTTTTGAGTTGATGCATACAGCTTCTGGGTGTCTGAATAGAATATAGGGTTCTTTAGGAGGAAGAGTCTCTTGGTATTCCCCACATGAGTGCTTCTTGGGTGCCTGAATAGAATCTAGGGTTCTTTCAGGGGAAGGATTCTTCGGTATTCTATCTCCTTCACTGAGTTTGAACAGGAGATGGCGAAAACTGCCCCCATTTTCTTTGGAGGTGAAGGATGAATGCAGGACCAAGATGTTGGATATCCTTGATTTTGTTGTCTCCCACCCCCACCCCACCCTTTCCAGGAAGTTATGACAGTGCCCATGTGCAGAATTCTTCAGGCTGTACAGATAAAGCATTGTGGGAAAGAGGAGCCCAAACTATATAGCTACATGATGCAAAGTTCCACATTAGTTGTCGCCACCCTGGAAAAGAATCCAGGTGTCCATGTAGATAACGTCAAAACCTACTGCTCAGTGTGCAGCGGCGGCTAAGAAAGCAAATAGACTGTTAGGAATTAGGAACGGGATAGAAAACAAAAGTGAGAATATTATTGTGCCTTTGTATCAGAGAAGGGCAACAAAAATAGTAAAAGGGATGGGACGATTTCCCTATGAGGAAAACCTAAAGAGACTAGTGCTGTTCAGCATGAAGAAGAGATGGCTGAGGGGAGATTTGATAGAGGTCTATGAAATACTGAGTGGAGTAGAACAAGTAGTCTTGAATCACTTAACTCTTTCCAAAAATCCAAGGACTAGGGGGGCCCCAATTACTGTAAGCTACTGAGTAGTAAATTTAAAACAAATCAGGAGAATATTTTTTTCACTCAACATGTATTTAAACTGTGGAATTCATTGCCAGAGAATGTGGTAAAGGCAGTTAGCTTAACAGGGTTTAAAAAAGGTTTGGATTATTTTTAAAGGAAGTCCATAAACCGTTAAGATGGACTTGGGAAAATCCACAGCATATTCTGGGATAAGCAGCAGGATCTTGTGAGGTACTTGTGACTAGGTTGGCCACTGTTGGAAACAGGATACTGAGCTTTATGGACATTCAGTCTGTCCCCAGTATGGCAACGCTTTTATGTTAATCACCCCCCCCCCCCCCCCCCCCAATATCCAGGAGCTCCCACTCTCTTTGATGCCCCCATTGAAGGAGGCTCAGACTTTGGAGTCTTTTGTGAAGAAGGTATTTCAATGCTACACCACTTTCCAGCTCTTCATGAGCATGTATTTGTGGAACTTAGTGTGCAGTTTTGTGAAAACTTGCAGATGCTCTTCTACCTGAGAGAGCCTATGGAGTTCCACCAGCTAGTAACCAAGCAGCAGCAGTGTGGAAAGCATATGGCTTGGACAGCCTTATGATGCTTTTGATGTGGTATGCATGGCCCCTACTATGATTATTGGGATGCAACATAAGCACTGGCAAATTAGATGCAAAACATTAATAAAAAAGGCTAAAAAGAATATGAAGAGACTTGCTGCAGAGGCTAAAACTCACAGTAACAACTTTTTCAGGTACCTTAGAAGCAGAAAGCCTGCTAGGGAATTCATGGACCATTAGATCACAAAGGTGGAGAGAAACTGAATTAATTCTTTGCTTAGGTTTTACGGAAGAAGCTGTAAGAGAGCTGTCTACCGGAAATGGTCTTCAAGGGTGGTGATGGGGACGAACTGAAATCTCTGTGAACCTGAAAGATGTACTGAGCCAATTCGACAAATTAAAGAGTAGTAAATCACCTAGACTAGATGGCATACATACTCAGAGAACTCAAGCATGAAATTGCTGATCTGCTGTTAGTAATATGTAGCCTGTTGTTAAAGGGTGGCCAATATGACGCCGATTTTTGAAAAGGGTTCTATGGGTGATCTGGGAAATTACCCTGATAATCTGTGCCAGGCAAAATAGTGGAAACTACTATAAAGAATAAAATTATGCAACACATAGACAAATATGGTTTAATGGGACAGAGTCAGCATGGGTTCAGCCAAAGGAAGTCTTATCTCACCAATTTGCTTCATTTCTTTGAAGGTGTGAATAAAGGTGGGCCGGTTGATGTAGTGTATCTAGATTTTCAGAACGTTTTTGATAAAAATCCTCCTGAGAGACTCCTGAGAAAATTAAAGAGTCATGGGATAGGAGGCAACGTTCTGGTATGGATTAGGATTTGGTTATTGGACAGAAAACAGAGGATAATGTTAAATGGTCATAGCTCTCAATGGAATTATAGTTACCAGATGCTAGGGTCCACCTTGGGGGTCAGCACCCAAGAAAAAGATGTAGGTGGTGGTGCAGATAATACGCTGAAGTCTTCTGTTCAATATGTGGTGGTGGCGAAAAAAGCAAACAGGATACTAGGCATTATTAGGAAACTGATGGTAAATAAGAACGAAAATACTATAATGCCTCTGTATTGCTCCATGGTGCAACCTCACCTTGAGTATTATGTTCAGTTCTGGTCAGCGTATCTCAGAAAAGATATAGCGGAATTAGAAAAGGTTCAAAGAGCAACCAAAATGATAAATGGGATGGCTAAATTATATGAGGAAAGGCTAAAGAGGTTAGGGCTCTTCAGCTTGGAAAAGAGATGGCTGAGAGGAGATATGATTGAGGTCTACAAAATCCTGAGTGGTGTAGAACGAGTAGAAATATAGATTTTTTTTTTTTTTTTTTTACTCCATTCCAAAAATACAAAGACTAGGGGGACGCCCTAGGAAGTTACATGGTAATACTTTTAAAATAAATAGGAGGAAATATTTTTTTCACTCAACGAATAGTTAAGCTCTAGAACAATTTGCCAGAGGATCTAGTAATAGTAGTTAGCGTATCTGGGTTTAAAAAAGGTTTGGACAAATTCCTGGAGGAAAGTCCGTAGTCTGCTATTGAGACAGACATGGGGAAGCCACTGCTTGCCCTGAGATTAGTAGCATGGAATGTTGCCGCTGTCTGGGTTTCTTATTGGTGATGGCCTCTACCTTGTCACCAAACTCATCAAAAAAAAAAATACCATCAGGTCACTATCCCAGTCTACTCCTAGCACAGCCTCATCTTCTAGAAGGTACTCAGGCAGAGGACAACAGAGACTCTACTACTCTGAAAGGCATAGGGTCCCTCCACCTTCTCATCCATCTCAGCCCAGAGTTTTTGCTCCTGCCTGTGTCAGCAGGGACTTCAAAAGTTCCAACCGGCCCCTCAGTCCAGGCATAGCCATGATGAAATTAGCTGTTCTGAGCAACCTACCTGTAGGAGGAAGGCTGGATTTTTTTTTTCCAACAAAAGTGGACCCTTGAGCCAGTGGGTTCTCAAAATAGTCTGAACAGACTACACTTTGCAATTTAAAAGTATCCCTCCAAATTGCCCACCATGACACTTCTGTGGTTCAAGAAAATGATTGGCTAAACACTCTGAATAAAAAGGATGCCTACACCCAGTGCAAGTTTGTTTGTCAGCAGATTTCAGCTTGGCAGATGTTGAGATTGTTAGGCTATGTGGCCTGAACTTTGCACATCTTACATGTGGCATATTGTCAGTTGAGGCCAGCCCAGTGGACACGAACCTCTCAATGGTTCCAAACCACAGAGAACCTAACAGTTTCCATTATTAGTCCTCGCAAAGTCCCCTGTCTTGGTGGACAATTCAAACCAATTTGACCATGCGACTACCATTCCAAATTCTTCTGCTGCGCACAGATGTATCCAACCTGGGCAAGGGAGCTCATATAGATGGCTTCCACATGCAGGGTTGATGTTCACCCCAGGAAGTCTCATTGTGTGTTACCCCTTTTTTGGACAGCCTGGTAGTTATGGATTCCCATATGTGAGTATATGCTGTCCTTGTCCTCAGAGAAAGCAAAGCTACTCATTGTAGCAGATGTTCTCTGAGGACAGTAGGAAACACATTCTCATATACCCTCCCCTAGGAGTTTTATTCTCTCAGCTGTTTCATCAGAGTGCATTGGTCCCATGCGAGTTTAACAGGCCAGGAATGCACATGCACACTTGATGGACGCTGCCAAAAACTTGTGGAAGTGTAAATGCTGGGGAACGTCGCCAGGTTCATTTGTTGACTTCACCTATATGTGAGAACATGTCCTGCTGTCCTTGGAAAACACCTATAAGTGACTAACTTTGTGCGGCTAGAGGAAAAGGAAGCATTCATTCTTGCTTAATTCCTGTTGTAGGTTTTATTTTACCTTCTCCTGCATCTTTGAAACTATAACTTGCTGCACCATAAAACACGGGTTCATATTCAACAATTAACTGATCATCCCTTAGCCTCAGCAGCAGATGAACAGGAACTGGTGGGTTGTGTCCATCCACCAGCAGGTGGAGATAGAGAACACTAAAAGTAGGCATTGACCTCCTGAACACAGGTCCCTCTACCTTTAGTATATCTCTGTCTCCAGCAGGTGTTGGACAGAGCTTCCCAGCTCCTGAATTGTGTGCTTGAGGGGTCTCCTGGGTTGCCCGGTTGAGCTGTGGGTGTGTGGCTGACGGTGCCCACTTTGAAGGCATACTTGAGTGTCAAGTCCCTGCCTTACCCTTTGCTCCCTCCTTCCTAGTTGGCTGCTCTGTGCTGTTCTCTGTGAATTTCCTCCTTGGCTAGGCTCACAGTAAAAAAAAAAAAAAAAAAAAGACAGCACATTTCCAGACCTGCGCTCTCTGGACTGGATTCTGGGATGCCGCTTTATCAGGCTCCTGTGGGGAGTGGCTGCGGTTGGCCGGTCTGCCTGAGAAGGGTGAGTGTGGCTGGCTTCGTGCTGTTTTTGTTCCCGCTCCTAGCGCGAGTGAAGCTATGGTAACTGAAACCTTCTTGCAGTTTTCGGAATCCGGGGTCATGGTCCGCACGGTTCCATCATTTCTTCCTCAAGTGGTTTCTGTGTTTCATCTGAATCAACCTCTTTTTCTTCCTTCCTTTCAAAATGAGTTTCGGTGCTCTGATCATCTGTTTGTTCTATTTTCAGGTCCGCGACGAGGTTATCCAGCTTCTAAGGCCACAGTTGAGTGTTTGCTTAGAGAGGCCATCATTTCAGCTTATCTTTTGGCCAGGAAATCTCCGGAGGCCTTGAAGGCACATTCCACACGGGCACAAGCTTCCTCTTGGGCGGAGACTAGCATGTTTTCAGTTCTAGAAATTTGTCAGGTGGCAACGTGGGCGTCTCATATCTGGTTTGTTAAACATCGCCTGGATGTTGCGGCTAAAGAGGATGCGCGTTTCGGAGCTGCAGTTCTCTCTTGAGGAGCTGCAGCTTCCCATCCAATTTAGGGAGTGCTTGGGTACATCCCCCCCAATTCCTGGATTCATCTGCTGCTGATGCTAAGGAAGGTAAAATTAGGGCTTACCTGATCATTTTCTTTCCTTTAGTTGCAGCAGATGAAGCCAGGATCCCTCCCTGCTTGCAGTCTGATACAGATTTTTAAAAAGTCTTCGGACACTGTACAAATTTAAGAGAGACTTTCATGGTCTATTCCATTAGTTACACTGTTTTGAATATGGTTCGCTCCAGTTGAGCAAGTTTCTTTTATTGTGAGTTAAGTGATGTTTCTATTTCTTTTCTCTGCTTTGGAATTATTTCTATACTAAAGGTAGAGGGACCTGTGTTCAGGAGGTCAATGCCTACTTTTAGTGTTCTTTATCTCCACCTGCTGGTGGATGGACATAACCCACCTGTTCCTGGATTCATCTGCTGTGACTAAAGGAAAGAAAATATCAGGTAAGCCCTAATTTTACCTTTGCAGTCATGATGGAACAAACACCCTATCTTATGATGAAAAAAACAGTATGGGCTGTTAATCCTAAACAGGTAATCTAATACTCCAGAAAACTGAAAAACAGCCAAACACAATCCAAAGGGTTGTGTGAAATGAATGCAAAGAAATGAGGAAAGTGGGAAATACCCTCAGAAACCAAGGCTTCTGCCAAGGTCTAATCAACAAGACACTATTATCTATAAAAGACTTTGTGCCCGTGATCAAGTTTCTTTCATGGGGTAAATATTCCCTACTTCACTCATTCAAAAATGCCCATATAGGAGCATCATGCAAAATTGCCCATAATAGAGCACAAATTTTCTATTTATTTATTTATTGCATTTGTACCCCACATTATCCCACCTTTTTGCAGGCTCAATGTGGCTTACAGAGTGTTGTCATGATGTAGTCATTACAAGATCTTAAATACAATCAATGATAGGCTGAGGGATCTTAAGTACAATCGATAATAGGCTGAAGGTAAATGGGGATTTGGATGGAAAGGTGGTAGGTAAGGTAGCGTGAGAGGTGTTTTTTGGTGCACATGAGTGGTTTAAGGAATTATTTGTTTCATTGAGGATTGCTTTTGTAGGCTTTGTTGAAGAGATGTGTCTTCAAAGATTTGCGAAAGTTGGTTAGATTATCCATGGTTTTCAGGACTATGGGTAATGCGTTCCATATTTGTGTGCTTCTGTACGCAAAAGTAGTGGCATATGACTGTTTGTATTTAATTCCTTTACAACTGGGGAAGTTCAGGTTGAGGAATTTGCGGGCTGATCTTTTGGCGTTTCTGGGCAGTAGGTCCACTAGATTTAACATATAGAGTGGGGCGTCTGCGTGGATGATTTTGTGAACGGTTGTGCAAATCTTGAACTCAATTCGTTCTTTCAGCGGGAGCCAGTGCAGTTTCTCTCTTAGGGGCTTCGCACTTTTGTATTTAGTTTTTCCAAAAATGAGTCTGGCTGCGGTGTTCTGGGCTGTTTGGAGTTTTTTAATGGTCTGTTCTTTACAGCCTGCGTACAGAGCGTTACAGTAGTCCAAATGACTTATCACTAATGACTGTACTAGGGTGCGGAAGATGTTTCTTGGGAAAAAAGGTTTTATTCTTTTGAGTTTCCACATCAAGTAGAACATTTTTTTTCGTTGTATTCTTCACGTGGGTATCGAGTGTGAGGTTTCGATCAATGGTGACTCCAAGAATTTTGAGATTTTCTGAAATAGGAAGTGTGCAGTGTGGTGTGGTTATAGTGGGGTAGTTGTTTGTGTTATATTGGGAAGTGAGGACTAGACGTTGAGTTTTTTCTGCGTTAAGTTTTAACTGGAATGAGTCCGCCCAAGAGTGCATGATTTGGAGGCTCTGGTTATCTCATTGGTTATTTCGTTTAAGTCACTATTGAATGGGATGTAGATCGTAACATCGTCAGCATATATGTAAGGGTTAAGGTTTTGATTAGCTAGAAGTCTGGCTAGTGGTATCATCATTAGGTTGAAAATGGTTGGTGAAAGGGGGGATCCTTGAGGAACTCCACATTCCGGTATCCAAGGTGGTGATCTGTCAGTATTCATTGTTACTTGGTAGGATCTGGTGGTGAGGAATCCTTCGAACCATTTGAGAACTGGGCCCCCGATACCGAAGTATTCTAATAAGTGTAGTAATATTCCATGATCCACCATATCGAAAGTACTCGACATGTCGAATTGTAATACGAATATGTTCTTGCCGGTTGCAATTGTTTTTTTGAATGAATTCATCGCAGACACTAGTACAGTTTCGGTGCTATGATTTGATCGGATCCTGATTTGAGACTCATGTAGAATTGAGTGTTTGGTTAGGTATTCCGTGAGTTGTTTCGTCACTATGCCTTCCATCAATTTTGTTACGAGCGGGATAGAAGCAACTGGTCGATAGTTAGGTCCATAGTGCTTTTCTTAGCATCTTTTGGCAGCGGAGTGAAAAGGATATTTCCTTTAACCGTGGGGAAGAGACCATTTAGGAGTCTGTAATTTACTTGGTTCATGAGGTCTTTTTTGAATTGTTTGGGGGTGGCTTTTATTAGGCTAGTGGGGCAAATGTCAAGTTTGCATTGAGATTTGGCATATTTTCTGAGCCAGTGTGAGAGTTCATCTACTGAAATCAAGTCAAACTTGGTCCATAATCGATCGGCTGGATATTCCCCAGGTTTTGGGTCTAAGCATTCAAGGATGCTTGTGTACTCATTTGTATTGCTTGGTATCATGCGTCGGAGCTTTATGATTTTTTCCTTGAAATAGTTCGCTAGGTTGGTTGCCGATGGGGTATCTATGCTATTCGAGGTGACCTGTGTGGTGTTTAGGAGATTGTTTACAAGTGAAAAGAGTTTGTGCATATCCTTGTAATTTGGTCCTATTATAGTTTTGTAGTACGTTCTTTTGGTTTGTCTGATGTTGTATTTGTATTTTCTTTGTAGCTGTTTCCACTCTTTGAACAAAAAAGCCCATAATAGAGCACAAATATTAAAGATAACTGAGCTTGAACAGTTTTTGTTACTCAGTTATCTTTAATATTTGTGCTCTATTATGGGCTTTTTTGTATAAAAAATTTGTGCTCTATTATGGGCAATTTTGCATGATGCTCCTATATGGGCATTTTTGAATGAGTGAAGTAGGGAATAGTTACCCCATGAAAGAAACTTGATCACGGGCACAAAGTCTTTTATAGATAATAGTGTCTTGTTGATTAGACCTTGGCAGAAGCCTTGGTTTCTGAGGGTATTTCCCACTTTCCTCATATCTTTACATTCATTTCACACAACCCTTTGGATTGTGTTTGGCTGTTTCTCAGTTTTCTGGAACAAACACCCTATCACACAGAGTCAGTAAAAATCCATATAGAAAAATGTTGTCAAAAGAATTGTTAGAGACTAGTGGGGAAAATACAAAACTTTCAATTAAAACTCAAGCACAGGTCTTCTCTTGTGATGTTCCATTCTGGTAGAACTGTCTTCCTAAAGAGTTGTATCTAGAAAAATCTCAAGTTCAGGTGGTCCTTGAAATCTTATTTCAGTTGGCTTTCCCTGTTAATTATATTTTCTATTTAGGCTATCTATTTTGTGATTAGCTTATGGTTTGTACGTTTACTGATGATTTTGATTTGGTTTACATATTGTACATTCTCTTTCTCCTGCTCCAAGCATGATGGAAACTTTTAAAGTACAATTTGTCTTTTGCTAGGTAGACCGTGAGAAGGCCTCACTGGTGGCAGATCTACAGGAACTGCAGAAGCAGCTAGACTTGGCAAAGGAGGCTCTGTCTACACAACAGGAACAAAATAACCAGTTGATGCAACAAATGAAAGTCCTTCAGCAGTTCCAGGATTGTGGTGACCTAAGATCACTGTGTGACAGAGAGCAGGGGTGTGATAGGATGCCCAGCTTGAATCCAGGAATCTTTGAATGCAGTTATGACACAGCTAATGGAGAGATTATTCAGCTGCGAGCTGAGCTGCATGAGATCCGCCAGAAGTACCTTGATTTTGAAGTAAAGTATCAGAAAGAAAAGGAAGGGTGGCAGGCCGAATCTGAGGAATTAGCTGAGAAAATCAAATTTTATGTACAGATGGGGAAGAATGACCGAGAGATCCTTGCTGAATTGGAGGAGGAGCTCAAGGCTTCTAGAAAACTCTTTTCTGATTTTCAGGGTAAGCTGAATATGGCTCAAGATGAACTGATGTCATTTATGGAAGAACTGGCCAACCTGTATCATCATGTTTGTATGTGCAACAACTTGACACCCAATCGAGTAATGCTGGACTATTACAAAGAGGGGAGAGGCTCCAGAGTCCAGCTCAGAAAAAGGATCTCCTCTGATGTCTTAGGGAAGGTTTTGTTTAATTCAGACAATGAACTGATTGGAGACAGTGGTGATGAGCAGTCGCCTACGAGCAGCCTGTGCTGTCCCCTGGGATCAGACTATGGTGGGGACCTGGTCAAAGAGCCCATGAATATCACACACCTTATAGCAATTGTCAAGGACCAAATTAGTCACCTACAAGGAGCCGTTGCACTCTCCTGGCACCGTACATCCGTGGACTCTCTTGCCTCTGAACTAGAAAAAGACAAGGAGGCACTGGTGGAGGAAATTATGAAACTCAAGTCATTGCTGAGCACTAAGAGGGAACAGATAGCCACTTTAAGAACTGTTCTGAAGGCCAATAAGCAGGTACACATTTTGTTATGTAACAATGGTTATGTAGCATGGATGTCAGATATTGGGCATACAGTTCAGCATCAGGTATGAGAAGTAAAACACTTCTATTTCATTTTTGTCTGAATTGATACATAATATGATTGACACCATTGTTGAAAATGCAGCACTTTTGGATAATAAATCTAGAATAAAACTTTGAAAATTGGGACTGTCATTTGATTATCATTAACTCTTTCTTTCAGGTATGTATGTGATTATAGCTATAATAGATGACTATTGTTCTTTCAGCTACTGTCTCTGTTTTTAGCTATTGCATAACTTTTCTTTCCTTCAGTAGAAGTTGGTTATACAAACATGTCAAACATACGACCTGTGGGAAATTTGTGTGTGGCACACCTTCCAGTATCTAATGTACAGTCTAAATTTAGCATTTGGTTAATTATGTAGTATAAATTTGGCTCCTAAGTAAATTGTAATGGGGAGAATATAGGGGATGAGTATTTTAGCGTGGCCCATGAATGAATGCGCAGTTGCAATAGCAGCCAGTCATTAAATCGTGAGTTTGACATTCCTGAGTTCTACCAATATATTTTATCTGGGTTGCAGAAGGATTTTTGTCTTTTTGTTTTTTTTTTTTTGTTTGTGTAGAGACATTGAAAGTCTGTCATTAGAATATGCAACAATAACACTGCTTTCCTGTCCCACTGCTTGTCATTTGTCTTAAATATAGACCAGTGTTTACCAATCTTTATGTAGCTGTGACCCTATTTGTGTGGCCATAGTGTGAGACACAGCCCCCTACCCCCTGTTGGCACGGCCTAATGGGCTCACCCAAGTTGCAACCCCAAATGTGGGTTTCCTTGTTTGTGATTGTTTTGGAAATCTGATATAGATATATCTTCCTTCTCAGTCTCCTTGTTTCTTTTTGCTCCTTGTCACGTATGTAGATATTTCTTTTGGCTAATCCTAACAAATTGTCTGTGGTTGAACTGAATAGCCCTAAATTATTGAATATATGGGGAATATATTCAATATATTATTGAATATATGTAGCGAAAAATAGCAGTATGTAACATTTTATTATATGGAAACAAGTAAAATCCCGTTAAATAATGGGCAGAGGCAAGGGTGGTGACAAACATTTATTCTATAGTATTGTCCTGTGGAAGCCATTCTTGAAGCACTCCTTTCTTACCATCTGTCCTCAGACTGCTGAGGTTGCCCTCTCTAATCTGAAGAGCAAGTATGAGAACGAGAAGTCTCTAGTATCGGAAACCATGATAAAGCTGAGGCATGAGCTGAAGGCCTTGAAGGAAGATGCTGCTACTTTTTCTTCCCTGCGCTCAGTGTTTGCTAGCAGGTAAGCAAAGGCATGGCATTGTGCCATGAGGAAGATTTTAGTGACTTATTTTTTTTTTTCTCATTCTCTCACAAACTTGGATACAATCAGTAACGGAGCCAATGATTACAGCTGAATTGTAGGAAAGAGACTAAAGTGATTCACTTGATGTCAAACGGTGAGGGGGTTGTTTATTTTCCTGTAATACTCTTATTTCTGATGCAGAAAGACTTTTAGTGTTAGAAAATCTGTGGTAAAACCATTGTACTAAAGGATAGAGCAGTGGGCATGCAAATGGCTGAATAAGAAATCACTCCTGAGGGGAGAACTATGCTGAAATTTTAGTGCAGTTTTGTATGTTTCCCTTAACATATATTTACACCAGCTCAGGATGAGTAAAGGTATGCAGCACAGGAGCAGAGAGTTCCATCTGAGATGGCATACTACAGTGAAAAGACCCCACCCCATCTCACCCAACCCTGAAGACTTTCCTGGTGGCCCAGGTTTCCCTTGCATCTTTCATCCCTCAACCCTGCAAAAAATGGGCCTAGAAACCCAAATGGACCCTCAGGGCTCTCTCTAAAGTTGGGTGGCAGGAGCAACACCTACTTCCATAGTGTCCCTCCAGACTGACCCAGACAAATGAGTTATGCTGTCCTACCAGCAGACGGAAACTGAAAACTTCTGGCTTCAAAGCGAACCTATAACTATGTTCTGTCCCTCAGGAGTCAGTATTTCTCAGTCTCCAGCAGATGGTGGATGTAGTAACGTTCACTTTTTGTCGGGTTGTTGGGCCTGAGGGATTCCTAGGGTCCTTTTAGTTTTCTTTTGGTAAGCTGCTTGATTCTGAAACCAGGAAAAAAAAAAATGATCTTGGTGCTGCTTTGGGGCCGCTTGGTCTGGTTTAGGGTAGAGGTCTGCAAAAGTCTCCTTTTGCCCTAGGGGTGTCACATGTAGGTGGCTGGGTCCCTCCCCCCTTTCACAGTGCTCCTCTGAGTCACAAGTGTTGTGTGCCTCAGCTTCACAGCAGACAGTTTTGAGTGCCCATGGGGGATTTTTTGCCTTGAAAAAAAGTTGCAGCTGCCTGTTTCTTGCAGCACTGACAGTTCCTGTTTGCAGGTAACTTGCCTCTCCCATCTGGTCACAGCTGCAGTGGGTTTGCTGCTCTGCCTCGGAGGGGTGCACCTTCAGTGTGTGCTGTGTGTTGAAGCCATGATGAGTGTTGACAGTCAAGTGGTGCTCCATCTGCCAATATCAGGGGTGGACTTGGGAGTTTGTAAATATCATTCAGGCTGCAGGGGAGCTGAAGCTGCTGATGTGGCGGTTTTGAGCACATCTGAACACAAGGAGACCCATGGGGACTAAGTGTAAGCCATTCCCATTCTCTGATGTGGCAGTGGCCGCAGTTTGGCAGGAACTGTCACCATCTTGTCTGCAGCATTGGGCTCAAAACAGCTGCCATGCCTGGAACCATGGTCCCTCTTGTGGGGCGGGGTAGTGATAGTGTGCTCCGGGGTGCTTCTGGAATTGATTCTTTCCAGAATATAATGACCATGTACGAGGCCTTTTTCCTCCACAAATCTTATGGTTACTTGGAGCATGGGTTTTCACATAGGGGAGCTCTCAGTTGTCTAAATGGCAGAGGTTAGAGTGGGAGGAGGAAGGCTCCCCTTGTCTGATGATGGTCTGGATGAGGTTGAGCCTTTACTGCAGGCAGCAGCCTTGGGCAAGGACAACTGGATGGAAGAGTTGCCTCTAGGGAAGGATGCATCTGTGGTATACATCTTCCATAGGGTAGAACTGCAGAAGCTTATATCTCAAGTAACTTCAGTTTTAAATTTTGAGGATGATCCAGTGGACACCACTCCGCGTAAGATGGACCCCTTAATGACGAGAATTGGGAAATTATCTAGATTCTTTCCCATGCACCAGGAAATCAGGGATGCAATCCACACACAATGGAATTCTCCCACTGCACCTTCTAGGGTGGCCATGTCCATAGTGTGCCTGTACCCGATTCCGGAACTGGATAGGAGTCTTTATAGCCTTACCCATCTACACACACACAGAGTAGATGCCATTCTCCGAGGACAAGCAGGCTGCTTGTTCTCACTGATAGGTGACATCCACGGCAGCCCCTCCAATCGGAACTTCTCTAGCAAAGGCCTTTGCTAGTCCTCGCGCACCCATGCGCACCGCGCATGCGCGGCCGTCTTCCCACCCGAACCGGCTCGTGTTCGTCAGTCTTCTTTTGTCCGCGCTCGGTACGGTCGTGTTTGCGCCGTTTGCGCCCCTTAAGTTGACCCTCGCGCGTCTTTTGACTTTTCGCTCAAAAAAAAAAAAAAAAAAAACAGGGATTTCGGAGAAGGGCCTTACGGTCTTTTTCCCTTCCCCGTATTTCTAGTTTTTGGCCCCGATTAAGTTTTCTTTTGTTTTCGGGGTAGGCCCCTTTGAGGCCTCGGGTCGAGTTTTTTTCTCCCCCTCTTTTTACCGCAATTACGAATTTTGATTTCGCCGGCGTGATTTTTCCGCCCATGTCATCGAAGTCTCCCAGCGGTTTCAAGAAGTGCGCCCGGGTAATCTCGCTCACTGATAGGCACGCGTCGTGTCTTCAGTGTCTGGGGGCTGGGCACCGCCCGCAGGCCTGTAGTCTTTGCGCCCTTTTACAGAAAAGGACTCAGGTAGCGAGATTGGCCCAGTGGAACGTTTTGTTCTCGGGCTCTTCGTCGGCATCGGCACCGGGAATATCGAGTGCGTCGACGTCGACAGCGTCAAGACCTCCGCCCTCGGCCGCGACTGTATCGATTGCATCGAGGCATCGACCTTCTGCATCGTCGGGGCCGAGACATCGGAAGGCTGCGTCGGCGTCGGTGGTACCAGGACCTCCACTAGTGCCGATGTTGTCGGACGGTGGTGCTTCGTCTGGATTGCAGGTGAGGGCTGTCCATTCCCCTGCTGGTGGCGGTGAGCCTTCGGGTGGGTCTCCCCCTACCCTGAGGGCTCCTGCGGTACAGCCGCCCCCGAGACCGACCTTCTTCGGCCTCGGCCCCGAGGAAGCGACGGCTGGATTCTACGTCCTCCTCGTCGGTACCGGGAAGCTCCGGTGACATGCTTCGTTTGAAAAAGTCAAAGAAGCATCGACACCGGTCTCCTTCCCGCGTCGGTACCGAGAGCTCTGGGTCGCCGAGGGAGTCGGCACCCAGCAGGCATTGGCACCGGGAGGACCGCTCACCCTCTGTTCAGGAGGTGTCGATGTGCTCCACCTTGGACAGCCCGGAACAGCCTCCACGCCCGGAACAGACTCTGACTTCGACTCCTGCATCGGCTTCCGTGTCTTTATCCACAGCTGCCCTGCACGAGAGTCTCCGGGCCGTTCTCCCAGAGATCCTGGGAGAGCTGTTGCGCCCTTCCCCTCCGGTACCGGGGGTGCTTGCGCCACCGGTACCGTCGAGTGTGGCGCCGGCTGGCCCCTTGCCCGGGGTGAGGTCTCCGACATCGGTGCCGCTTACGGTACCGACTGCGGTCGCCTCCCAGGAAGGCTCCCCGACGACGTCGGCGGAGGGAGCTTCGCCGGTGCGGGCGCGGGAGTCTACCTCTCGACGCTCCCACCATGGCCGTGGTTCCACGGAGTTGAGCCAGGCACGGCTTCAGACACAGGTTCGTGAACTTGTGTCTGATACCGATGGTGAGGCCTCGTGAGAGGAGGAGGAGGACATCAGATATTTCTCTGACGAGGAGTCTGATGGCCTTCTTTCGAATCCCACTCCCTCCCCTGAAAGGCAGCTTTCTCCTCCCGAGAGTCTGTCTTTTGCGGCCTTTGTCCGGGAGATGTCTACGGCCATCCCCTTCCCAGTGGTTGTGGAGGACGAGCCCAGGGCTGAAATGTTTGCGCTCCTGGACTATCCTTCTCCACCTAAGGAAGCGTCCACAGTACCCATGCATCATGTCCTAAAAAAGACATTGCTGGCGAACTGGACCAAGCCTTTAAGTAATCCCCACATTCCCAAGAAGATTGAGTCCCAGTACCGGATCCATGGGGACCCAGAGCTGATGCGCACTCAGTTGCCTCACGACTCTGGAGTTGTGTTGGCCCTAAAGAAGGCTAAGAGTTCTAGAGAGCATGCTTCGGCGCCCCCGGGCAAAGACTCTAGAACCTTAGACTCCTTTGGGAGGAAGGCCTACCATTCCTCTATGCTCGTGGCCAAAATTCAGTCTTACCAGCTCTACACGAGCATACACATGCGGAACAATGTGCGGCAGTTGGCGGGCTTGGTGGACAAGCTCCCTCCTGAGCAAGCCAAGCCATTTCAGGAGGTGGTCAGGCAGCTGAAGGCGTGCAGAAAATTCCTGGCCAGAGGGGTGTATGACACCTTTGATGTTGCGTCCAGGGCCGCTGCTCAAGGTGTGGTGATGCGCAGACTCTCATGGCTGCGTGCCTCCGACCTGGAGAATAGGATCCAGCAGCGGATTGCGGACTCGCCTTGCCGTGCGGATAATATTTTTGGAGAGAAGGTCGAACAGGTGGTAGAACAGCTCCACCAGCGGGATACCGCTTTCGACAAGTTCTCCTGCCTGCAGCCTTCAGCTTCTACCTCCACAGGTAGACGTTTTTATGGGGGAAGGAAGACTGTTCCCTACTCTTCTGGTAAGCGTAGGTACAATCCTCCTTCTCGACAGCCTGCGGCCCAGGCTAAGCCCCAGCGCGCGCGTTCTCGTCAGCAGCGTGCGCCTCAGCAAGGCCCTTCGGCTCCCCAGCAAAAGCAAGGGATGAGCTTTTGACTGGCTCCAGCAGAGCATAGCCGACATCCAAGTGTCAGTGCTGGGCGATCTACCGGTCGGAGGGAGGTTGAAAGTTTTTCACCAAAGGTGGCCTCTCATAACCTCCGATCAGTGGGTTCTTCAAATAGTCCGGCAAGGATACACCCTCAATTTGGCCTCAAAACCTCCAAATTGTCCACCGGGAGCTCAGTATTACAGCTTCCAACACAAGCAGGTACTTGCAGAGGAACTCTCCGCCCTTCTCAGCGCCAATGCGGTCGAGCCCGTGCCATCCGGGCAAGAAGGGCTGGGATTCTATTCCAGGTACTTCCTTGTGGAAAAGAAAACAGGGGGAATGCGTCCCATCCTAGACCTAAGGGCCCTGAACAAATATCTGGTCAAGGAAAAGTTCAAGATGCTTTCCCTGGGCACCCTTCTTCCCATGATTCAGGAAAACGATTGGCTATGCTCTCTGGACTTGAAGGACGCCTACACGCACATCCCGATACTGCCAGCTCACAGACAGTATCTGCGATTTCAGCTGGGCACACGTCACTTCCAGTACTGTGTGCTACCCTTTGGGCTCGCCTCTGCGCCCAGAGTGTTCACGAAGTGCTTGGCTGTAGTAGCAGCGGCACTTCGCAGGCTTGGGGGTACACATGTTCCCATATCTCGACGATTGGCTGGTGAAGAACACATCCGAGGCAGGAGCTCTACAGTCCATGCAGATGACTATTCGCCTCCTGGAGCTGCTGGGGTTTGTGATAAATTATCCAAAGTCCCATCTTCTCCCAGTACAGAGACTCTAATTCATAGGAGCTCTGCTGGATTCTCGGACGGCTCGTGCCTATCTCCCAGAGGCGAGAGCCAACAACTTGTTGTCCCTCGTCTCGCGGGTGCGAGCGTCCCAGCAGATCACAGCTCGGCAGATGTTGAGATTGCTGGGCCACATGGCCTCCACAGTTCATGTGACTCCCATGGCCCGCCTTCACATGAGATCTGCTCAATGGACCCTAGCTTCTCAGTGGTTTCAGGCTGCTGGGGATCTAGAAGACGTGATCCACCTGTCCACGAGTTTTCTCAAATCCCTGTATTGGTGGACGATTTGGTCCAATTTGACTCTGGGACGCCCTTTCCAAATTCCTCAGCCACAAAAAGTGCTGACTACGGATGCGTCTCTCCTGGGGTGGGGAGCTCATGTCGATGGGCTTCACACCCAGGGAAGCTGGTCCTTCCAGGAACGCGATCTGCAAATCAATCTCCTGGAGTTACAAGCGGTCTGGAACGCTCTGAAGGCTTTCAGAGATCGGCTGTCCCACCAAATTATCCAAATTCAGACAGACAACCAGGTTGCCATGTATTACATCAACAAGCAGGGGGGCACCGGATCTCGCCCCCTGTGTCAGGAAGCCATCAGCATGTGGCTCTGGGCTCGCCGTCACGGCATGGTGCTCCACGCCACATATCTGGCAGGCGTAAACAACAGTCTGGCTGACAGATTGAGCAGGATTATGCAACCTCAAGAGTGGTCGCTCAATTCCCGAGTAGTGCGCCAGATCTTCCAGGTGTGGGGCACCCCCTTGGTAGATCTCTTTGCATCTCGAGCCAACCACAAAGTCCCTCAGTTCTGTTCCAGGCTTCAGGCCCACGGCAGACTGGCATCGGATGCCTTCCTCCTGGACTGGGGGGAGGGTCTGCTGTATGCTTATCCTCCCATACCTCTGGTGGGGAAGACTTTGTTGAAACTCGAGCAAGACCGAGGCACCATGATTCTGATTGCTCCTTTTTGGCCGCGTCAGATCTGGTTCCCTCTTCTTCTGGAGTTGTCCTCCGAAGAACCGTGGAGATTGGAGTGTTTTCCGACCCTCATCACACAGGACGAAGGGGTGCTTCTGCATCCCAACCTCCGGTCTCTGGCTCTCACGGCCTGGATGTTGAGAGCGTAGACTTTGCCTCTTTGGGTCTGTCAGAGGGTGTTTCCCGCATCTTGCTTGCTTCCAGGAAAGATTCCACTAAGAGGAGTTACTTCTTTCTATGGAGGAGGTTTGCCGTCTGGTGTGACAGCAAGGCCCTAGATCCTCGCTCTTGTCCTACACAGACCCTGCTTGAATACCTTCTGCACTTGTCTGAGTCTGGTCTCAAGACCAACTCTGTAAGGCTTCACCTTAGTGCAATCAGTGCATACCATTACCGTGTGGAAGGTAAGCCGATCTCAGGACAGGCTTTAGTTGTTCGCTTCATGAGAGGTTTGCTTTTGTCAAACCTCCACCAGTGTCATGGGATCTCAATGTCGTTCTCACCCAGCTGATGAAACCTCCTTTTGAGCCACTGAACTCCTGCCATCTGAAGTACTTGACCTGGAAGGTCATTTTCTTGGTGGCAGTTACTTCAGCTCATAGAGTCAGTGAGCTTCAGGCCCTGGTAGCCCAGGCCCCTTACACCAGATTTCATCATAATAGAGTAGTCCTCCGCACTCACCCTCAGTTCTTGCCGAAGGTAGTGTTGTAGTTCCATCTGAACCAGTCAATTGTCTTGCCAACATTCTTTCCCCGTCTGCATTCCTGCCCTGCTGAACGTCAGCTGCACACATTGGACTGCAAAAGAGCATTGGCCTTCTATCTGGAGCGGACACAGCCCAACAGACAGTCCGCCCAATTGTTTGTTTCTTTTGATCCCAACAGGAGGGGAGTGGCTGTGGGGAAACGCACCATATCCAATTGGCTAGCAGATTGCATTTCCTTCACTTACGCCCAGGCTGGGCTGGCTCTTGAGGGTCATGTCACGGCTCATAATGTTAGAGCCATGGCAGCGTCGGTAGCCCACTTGAAGTCAGCCACTATTGAAGAGATTTGCAAAGCTGCGACGTGGTCATCTGTCCACACATTCACATCTCATTACTGCCTGCAGCAGGATACCCGACGCGACAGTCGGTTCGGGCAGTCAGTACTTCAGAATCTGTTCGGGGTTTAGAATCCAACTCCACCCCCCTAGGTCCATGTTTATTCTGTTCCAGGCTATACTCTCAGTTAGTTGGATAAGTTGTTAGGTCAATCTCAGTTATGTTCTCGCCGTTGCAAGGCCCAATTGACCATGTTTGTTGTTTTGAGTGAGCCTGGGGGCTAGGGATACCCCATCAGTGAGAACAAGCAGCCTGCTTGTCCTCGGAGAAAAGCGAATGCTACATACCTGTAGAAGGTATTCTCCGAGGACAGCAGGCTGATTGTTCTCACAAACCCGCCCGCCTCCCCTTTGGAGTTGTGTCTTCCCTTGTTTTGTCTTGCTACATATGGGACTGACGAACACGAGCCGGTTCGGGCGGGAAGACGGCCGCGCATGCGCGGTGCGCATGGGCGCGCGAGGACTAGCAAAGGCCTTTGCTAGAGAAGTTCCGATTGGAGGGGCTGCCATGGACGTCACCCATCAGTGAGAACAATCAGCCTGCTGTCCTCGGAGAATACCTTCTACAGGTATGTAGCATTCGCTTTGCTATTTATTGGAAAATAAAGTTTATGCATTCAATGTACAGGCACTAGGGAGAAACAAAGCTTTATGCTCATGACAGCTGATCTGAGAGCTTGCAGGCCAAGCTTGCAGACCAAGCAGAGGAAGGAATATACAATATTTCTGACTGTCCCAAAAAATAGTGGGTAGGTCAGGGGCTGTACAGGGGACACTGTTAGGGAGGATCTGGCAGGTATGTGGATATGAGCAATAACACACACACACCTATCTGCATCACTATAGCTGCTCATAATTAATTTGAAGTGTTTTAATCAGCTTCCTCCAAATAAGTTCTCATGCTTCTGGAGTCCACCAAAGCCTGACTGGGGCTGTCCAGATCAATTTGGATCAGTTTTTTATCCCTGGATGGGGAGAATCTATGAAGTTACAAGTTTCTGCCAGGTACTTGTGACCTGGATTGGCCTGTGTTGGAAAACAGGGCCAGATGGACCACTGGTTTGCAGGGTCACAAGATATTCTCATCCACCCATGGGCAATCTCTAGCAAAGTATCTCTCTCCTCCACAACTGAAGCAAGTAAGGCCTGACTCTTATTCTGTACAGCATTAGGCGCTGGGTCCTTAGTGTTTGCAGCACTATTTGTTCCGTCTTTCTCTTCTGACCCCCTAGGCTCAAGGGCAGCTTTCTCTTCATTAGTCTGGGGCTCTCAAGCACAGATTGATTTTGATGAAAAGCTTCTACCTATAGAGTACTCTGTTTAAAGATTGGTGTACCCACTGTCTCATGGGTGAACTCAACCCATCTAGGAATTGCTCCAAGAGAGACACCTTGGCTATTTCCATTCCTGACTTCATGTTGCAGCCTTTCCACTCCTGATGTCCCTTCATGTTGCAGCTGGTTTAGCATCTAGAAAAGTGACTTGGCTACTAGTGGTTAAAAGGCTTTGTAAGTATGTAGTCCATGTTGTCTCTGACCACCCAATCATTCTGGCAGTGCTTTCAAAATTCACAAAAAAAATAATCCAGATCGTTTTAGGGGGGGGGGGGGGTGTTGCCTGAGACATAGGCTTTTGCTCACAGTGAACCTGCACAATTTGCTGCAGCATCTGGAGTATCTTCTCCATTCTGACCTGCAACACTTCTGCCACTAGTGCATATTGGGGAAAAAAATCCTGCCTGTTCAGGACTACCTAATCTTCTGGTCTCTTTGTACAACAGGGCTAACTCCTTTAGTCCAAGTATGTACGTCCATGCTGTAGTAAGGCCCAGAACCCTGGGGTTAGTGGGCTTTCCTTTTCTTTTAATGGGGAAACACAAATCCCACTACTGTCAGCATATGTGATAGCAGAGTGGGGGCAGGGTGTGGAGCCTCCACAAACAGGTAAGCCACAATGTAAATGTAAAGCTAAATTTTCTTTGGTGTTTTCCAAAGAAATATACACAATCCTGTTCTCTTCACAGGTTGTAAAACTCAGTATTTATTAAGCATAAATTTTACAGTTCAGTTTCTAACTATCAAAAAGGTCAGTGTGTACAGGAATATCAGCTTGGAGTTCACTATTAAACAGGAAAAGACCTGGCTGTTGCCAGGCTATAAAAGGTCTTGTTGCAATGAGAACTTTTCCTACCTTGGATAGTCTTCTGGTCCATCATGAATAAGTTGTTGAGACATACTCTAGAGGACTACTCCTTCCTACCAAGTGGGTTTGTATCTTCCTAGACTTAACATCCTTTCTGATGACTACTCTAGAGCTAAGCCTCTGAATGTGACCCTGTGAAGGGAGTGTGCTTAAGGGAGACCAGCAGTTTCCTATTTACTCAGTGACAGACTCCTATTCTTCCCCTCCCACAAGTCCCATACACAGAAATAATATTACCACTCTACCAGACACAATTAAAATGCCCATCCTTGCAACAGTACCAATAGGCAGGAACAAAAATCTGTGTATTAATACCCCACATTCTCAGTTTATCCCACCACTTATCAAACTCCAACTCCAATCCCAAATTCCCACAGTTAGTAATCCCACCTTACCCTCCAACAACATACACAATATAAATAACCACCTTAACAATAGAAGCCATGCACAGCATTTAAACAACAAAACTGTTCACAGTAATAATCCAAGCCAATCAAATGCACAATTAGTTGCATGCGAAGGGGTGAGCTCCCTTTGTGCTCCATTTGGAGGCACATCTACTCCCCAGTTCTGGGTTAGTTTTAATAGCTGATCCTGAAGTAATGTTACTAACAGGAGCGTCAAAATACTACCCCTGAACTTGAGACATTAGCATCTACTTTTTGGTTAGATAGACGCTCATGAACAGAAAATCATTGTCTACCTCATGCCCATTCCTGTATGATTATTTAAGTATCATACAACGCAAATGGAAAACCACTAAATATAAAAATAAAACTAAACCCCACAAAAATTCCCGCTCTCCAGTTTTGAAGAGAGTACTAGATCCCAAGGCTTAAAAGGAAAAAAACACCAAGGTCTGAAAAAGCAAGCAGCTAGCTTTAAAAGAGATTAGAAAAAAGGCAAAAAAAAAATTTATGGTAACCTTTCTACACTAGAAAACACTTGTTTAGCAGTGATGATAGGTTTATATTAAACAGTTAATGTAATTTGTAAGACAAACCCTTGAGTGTTTCCTGCATTTTTAGCTTTTTGGTCAGACATGGTTGCCCTTTTTATTTGATAAGGTAATGAACAGAGCACCCTATCAAAGTATTGCCCACCTTGGTGATTGACATACAAATGTGATTGTTGGAATTAAAAAAAAAAAAAAATCTAATGTCTCATCTAGAAATAATTGAGTAAAACCAAAGATAGAGTAAAATATGAATTTTCCCAACAAGGGGAAGGTTTGTATAGTTAAATTATTGAAGAAGTGCTCAGACAGGGGAAGAACCATAAGAAAACAAAGATGAGATTGTCAGGAAGTCTATATTTGTAGTTGCTGGTCTATTATATTCCTTAAAAGGCAGTATTCATTGGACCTGGCTGTTACAGGAATAATCCAGAGAGAAAATTCCTGTGTTTCTTCACAGATATTTATGTATATTTTTGCTGGCATATTTCAGGTGTGACCAGTATGTATTGCAGTTGGATGAAATGCAGCGGCAGCTTACTGCAGCAGAGGATGAAAAGAAGACCTTAAACTCACTGCTGCGAATGGCCATCCAGCAGAAGCTTGCACTGACTCAGCGTTTGGAAAGCCTTGAAACTTCGTCCGAGGTGTCCAAAACCAGCCGATCCAAATCCACCATCAAGACAAAAGCCAGAACACCAAAAAACAAACTAACTTGGTATGTGTCAGAAATAGTTTACCTTTGTTAAAAATTAATCTTTCCGTGTCATCAACAGCAGATGAATCCATTAACTGATGGGTTGTATCTGCCTACCAGCAGGTGGAGATAGCACGGCTAGCCCCTTCTGCCTCAGTATATCTCTATATCCCAGCAGGTGTGGACGTCGCTTGATCAGCTCCTGGAATTCTGCCTGGGGTGGCTCCTGTCAGTAGAGCGGGGGTGTTGTGGCTGGTGGTGCCCACTTCTTTGAAGGCATACTTGGTTTTGTTCCCTGTCCCTGCCCTCCAACTTTCCTCACAGTGTTAAAAAAAAAAAAAAAGCGTTCTTTTACAGCGTGGCTGTTCTGAGGCTTTCTCCAGAGATTCTGGTTTAGTGCAGCTTGACTGGAGCTCGTTGACTCGGTCTTCTGAGGTGAGAGTGGTGCACAGCTCCTCTGGGGAGGTTCCCGCGGACAGCGTTTTGTGCGGGGTAAGTTTTGGCGCAAAGCTGCCATTTTGTTCGTATATTTCCGTCCGGGCGGGCGATGGCTGCTGAAGGCGTTAAGCGCTGCTCCCGATGTGGTAAACGCAGATCAGCAATGGTGCTTTGCAGTACGTGCTTACTAGACACTCGTGCTAGTACGGGCATGGAGAGCGGTGATTCTCCCCACTCAGTGGAGCTGGCAGCGGGCACCATTTGGAAGTGCCGTGTGTCTCGACACTCGCGGTTGCGGAGTAGTCTGAGTGCAGGGGGATGCCTCATTCTGAGGCTGCTAGAGGAGCTCCTTCCTCTGCTTCTCTTAATTCGGGGGCAGAGGGCCAGGGTGAGGTTTGTTTTTTTTTTTCTCCCCTGAATTTGTGCTGCTGATGCATAAGGCCTTTATGTTAAAAAGGACTCTGCCGGAGGCGTCTGACACTGCGTTGCGGGCTGGATTCCCTCCAGGTTTTGATAGTCCAGTGTTGACTCCTGAGTTTCCTGCTTCCCCCAAGCATTGGACTGACGCTAAACGTAGACGGGGTAAATTCTCCGTCTGACGGTGGCACATCCCCCTTTCCCCCCTCTGGTCAGGTGTGAGGAGTCTGGTAGGCCCTCATGGACGGATGATCCAGATGAGGGTCCCTCCTGTTTGCCACAGGATTTGGATGATCCTAAAGCAATGCGGATTTTCCCCCACGACGAACTGCCAGCGCTCATTCCTGACGCCTTGCAGGCCCTTTCTATTGAAGATCCGGTCGAGGGCGATGCCTCCTCAGTTAATCCTAGGATGGCTAGTACCAAGAAGCCTTCTCGGGCTTTTCCTGTGCATGACTCCATCCAAGAGCTTATTTCAGCTCAGTGGTCTGACCCTGATGGGCCTTTGAAGGTAGCCAGGGCTATGAGTCAGCTTTACCCTCTGAGTGAGGATCACTTGGCCCCTTTTGGGATGCCTAAAGTGGATGCATTGGTCACTGCCGTGATTAAGAAGACCACTCTCCCGGTGGAGGGAAGGGTTGCTTTGAAAGATATGCAGGACCGATGGCTAGAATCCACACTGAAGCGGTCCTTTGAAATCTCGGGCCTTTCCTTAAGGGCGGCAATTTGCAGTTCCTATGCAGCCCTTGCTTGTCTTTCCTGGTTACAGCAGGCGGTTGATCAGCCTGACGATGGTGCGGGTTCCCTTTCTGAGGTTGGTCCGCGTATGGAGTCTGCCCTGTCATTTTTGGCTGATGCCCTTTATGATCTGGCTTTGGCTAAGCAGATGTCTGTGGCGGTGTCTGCCCGCCACCTTCTTTGGCTGCGGCATTGGGCGGCTGACATGGCCTGTAAGCAGAGGCTGGTGAGGTTACCCTTTCGGGGCCTTCTGTTATTTGGAGAGGAATTGGAGAAGATTCTTAAAGACCTAGGGGACTCTAAATCCCAACGGTTACCTGAGGATAGGCCGCGGCCTTCTTCCAAAAGTCCTGTTTTTCCCTCCTCTTCCAGGCCACGTTTCCGCGAAGCTCGCAGGTATTGCCCAGAGCGCTCTGCTGGGTTTTCTCAATGGGCCTGTTTTCAGCAGAGGATCTCCTTTCGCTCGGGCAAACGTTCCACAGCGGCCGGCCCACGGCCAGGAGTTCAGGGGCGTCCTCCACAATGATGGGACACCGGTCCACTCGTCGATTCCTGCAGTAGGGGGTCATCTTTCCCTCTTCATCGAGGAGTGGATCAAGATTACTTCGGATCAGTGAGTCCTGGACCTGATCAGAGAAGGCTACCGATTGAAATTCGGTGCCTCGGTGAGAGACGCCTTTTTGGAGTCCCGATGAGGCACTGCCGTCAAATGGGCGGCGGTAGAGGAGACCTTGCAAATCTTGCTGCACCTCGGAGCGGTGGTTCTGGTGCCTCCCGCCAAATGTGACTGCGGTCGCTACGCCATTTATTTTGTGGTCCCTCGGAAAGGTGGGCTTTCAGACCGATCCGCGACTTACGAAGAGTTAACGAGGCCCTAAGAGTGAGACACTTTCTCATGGAAACCCTGCGCTCCGTCATTGCGACGGTACAGCCAGGAGAGTTTCTCACGTCTCTGGACCTAAAGGAAGCATATTGGCACATTCCTATTTGGCCTCCGCATCAGTGGTTTCTCCGGTTTGCAGTTTTAAGCCAACATTTCCAGTTTCGGGCCTTGCCTTTCTGTCTGGCCACAGCTCCCCATACCTTTTTGAAAGTGATGGTGGTGGTAGCTGCCTTTCTCAGGCAAGAGGGTATCAGAGTTCACCCGTATTTAGACGACTGGCTCATCAGGGCAGATTCAGCAGATGAGAGCCGACTCGCCATGACCAGAGTTATAACGGTTCTTCAGACTCTGGGCTGGGTGATCAATTTGCCCAAAAGTCACCTGACCTCCTCTCAGTCTCTCAAGTATTTGGGGGTCCAGTTCGACACTGCTTCAGGGTTCATTTTTCTCTCCGACCACAGACGGTGCAAGCTTCAGAATCAGGTCCGTCTGCTCCTGCGGATGCCTCACCCTCAAGCTTGGGACTGTGCTCAGCTCCTGGGGTCAATGACAGCCACCATGGAGGTGGTTCCCTGGGCAAGAGCTCACATGAGACCGCTGCAGATTGCTCTGCTTTAGCAATGGTCTCCGATCTCCCAGGAATACCAACGCAGACTATCGTGGCTCCCTGCGGCCCAGCACAGTATTGATTGGTGGTTCTCCGACAGGATGCTGCAACAGGGAATGCCGCGCGTGTTTCCTTCTTGGTGCCTGGTGATAACGGATGCCAGCCTTTTGGGCTGGGGAGCTCATTGCCAGGGAAGCTATGCTCAGGGTCAGTGGACACCTGTGGAAGCGGGATGGTCCATCAATCGCTTGGAATTGAGAGCAATATTTCAGGCTCTGCTGGCCTTCCACAAGACTCTGAAGGGGCTTCCTGTCCGGGTGCTGTCGGACAACACGGCAGCAGTGGCATACATCAGTCATCAGGGTGGCACTCAGTGCAGGGCCCTTGCCGCAGATGCTGCTCAGATTTTCCACTGGGCCGAGCTCCACTTGCATCTGCTGTCCGCAACTCACATAGGAGGTCAGAGCAACGTGCAAGCCGATTTCCTCAGCAGACATCAAATCGACCTGGCGGAATGGGAACTGGCAGAAGTTTTTCTTCAATCTGTGCCAAATGGGGGACTCCCGGTTTGGATCTAATGGCGTCAAGTGCAAACGCCAAAGTTCCTCGTTTTTTTCAGCAGAAGGAGAGATCCTCGCTCGGCGGGGTTGGATGCTCTGGCTCAACCCTGGCCTTCCGGCCTCTTGTATGTGTTCCCTCCTTGGCCCTTGATAGGGCGAGTCCTTATGAGGATTCGACTGCACCAAGGATTGGTGATCCTCGTCGCTCTGGATTGGCCAAGGCGTCCGTGGTACACAGACCTTCGTCGGATGCTGGTGGAGGCTCCACTTCCGTTGCCTCTAGTACCGAACGTGTAGTGACTATGGAGGATCCCTGCCGATTTGGTCTTAACGGCCTGGCTCTTGAGAGGGCGCAATTGAGAGACAAGGGCTACTCTAACAAGGTCATCTCCACTCTCTTGTAGGCCTGCAAGCGATCTACTTTCGCAGCTTATGCTCGGATCTGGCGCAAGTTTGATGCGTGTTGTGGTTCAAAAACGGTCACACCCATGCGGGCTACGGTCTCGTCGGTCCTGGATTTTTTGCAGGACGGCCTACAAAAAGGCCTGGCTTACAATTCCCTTCGGGTTCAAGTGGCAGCGTTGGCATGCTTCCGAGGGAAAGTCTCTGGCTTCTCCCTTGCTGCTCATCCGGACATTGTCCGATTTCTCAGAGGGGCGCTTCGGCTCCGTCCTCCCGTGCGGTCGCCTTTTCCGGCCTGGAACCTGGAGCTGGTGTTGAAGGCTCTTTAGCGTTCACCTTTCGAGCCGTTTAGGCGAGCTTCTGAGGAGGATGTGACTCTCAAGACAGTCTTTTTGATGGCCATTACATCGGCTAGACGCGTATCTGAGCTCCAGGCACTTTCATGTCGGGATCCTTTTCTGCAGCTCTCAGAGTCCGGGGTAACGGTACGTACAGTGCCTTCCTTCCTTCCTAAGGTGGTTTCAGCGTTTCACCTGAACCAGCCCATTTTTCAACCCTCCTTCTCTAGGGAGGACTTTCCGGATTCCTTTGGGCAATTGCGTCTTTTGGATGTTTGCAGGGCTCTGTTGCAGTATCTACAGATGTCAAATGACTTCAGGACTTCTGATCATCTTTTTGTATTGTTGAGAAGTCCTCGACATGGGTGTACGGCGTCTAAGGCCACTATAGCCCGTTGGCTCAGGGAAGTCATTTTTTCTGCATATCTGCTTTCAGGACGGTCTCCGCCTGAAGCGTTTAAAGCGCATTCCACGAGAGCGATTTCCTCCTCGGGGCTGAAACGGGTGTGATCTGTCGTGCGGCTACTTGGGCTTCTCAGCTCTCGTTTGTACATCATTACAGGCTGGATGTGGCAGCGAAGCAGGAGTTGCCTGTTCCCACCCTACTTAGGGAGTGCTTTTGTACATCCCATCAGTTAATGGATTCATCTGCTATTGATGACAAGGAAGGGAAAATTAGGTTCTTACCTTGGTAATTTTCTTTCCTTTAGTCACAGCAGATGAATCCATGATTCCTCCCTGTCTGTTTTTGTTATTCAGATCCTTCATGCAAATATCGTATCACATCAGGAGGAGTTGATCAGTTCTCAGAGTTTCTACATGCTATTCTATTGCAGGAGGTTGAGAATGTCCCTCCTTTGTTGGTTATTGCTCTGGTTCTGGGGCGTTGGTTCACTGTGAGGAAAGTTCATGTTATTTTACCTTTCTTTCTCACTCTGCTTTGGAAGTTTCATATACTGAAGGCAGAAGGGGCTAGCCGTCCAAGGTCACTGTGGTTTTTCAGTGCTCTCTATCTCCACCTGCTGGTAGGCGGATACAACCCATCAGTTAATGGATTCATCTGCTGTGACTAAAGGAAAGAAAATTACCAAGGTAAGAACCTAATTTTCCCATTCAGGCAGGCCATTGATATATATTCGGAGGGGGAGGAGAAGGTTTACTAGCATCACCAGAAAATACTTAACATATATATACTCAACTATAAGTCAAGAAATTTAGGCAAAAAAAAGGCTTTATAAAACTGGGATCATCTTATCTACAGGTAGCACCCATTGCACTAAAACAAATTACTGGTAATCCTCTTCCCTCCTGTCCCTTACTGGCAGAAGAGAATCTCTCTGACATATCAACCTCCATTTACCTCCCCCCCCCACTCCCCCTTCCCTGTGTACCTTCAAAACTCCTCCACACAGCAGCAGCACTACACCTAAACTGCCTGAGCTCTGCTGTGGAGCATGCCCTCTGACCTGTTCTGCTCATGCAGAAACAGGAAGTTGAGTCAGTGGGTGCGCTCCAGGGCTTAGATGTACAGCTGTAGTGCCGGTGCTGTGTAGCTTTCAAAGTACATGGCGGTGGGGGATTGAGATCCTGGAGAGAAGCTCGTTCTGCCAACAGGTGGGGGGAGTTTCATAGTAATCACTTGTCATTTTTGTTATACTTGGGGTTCCCAGACTCTCAGCTTGCAGTGCTTGTGTTATTCATATGCTTTCTACTGGGTGAGCACAGACCACCTTATAAGATACAGAAATCTTTTTTACATAAATGGTACAAATTAAACACTTGCAGAAGCTGAAAGTACTTAAGATGTAGTTTGCTGTTGTGGTCCTCTTTGTTTAAAGGCCCATTATTAAAACGTTTTTCAAACAAGGAGTCTGAAGGACTTAAGATGGAGGGGGAAGAATGGATTAAGCATGAAAAGGAAGAGGATAGCTGTGAAAAGCATAAAATAGAACACACAGGAAAAAAAAGATGCACACAGAATAGATCATATAAGATCCAATATAAAAGGTAAACTGTAAGGAGCAAAATGTTTATATGCTGGCTTCTTAATTTTTACACTGCTTATATTTGTATATGTAATATGCCTATGTGTCAAAATCTGAACAAAACGATCTAGCAATCACAAAATTCACCATGTGCAGTATGGCAGTTTTTCAAAATGATTTCAAAACCTCATTAGTAACAAGTAATACAACAAAAGAGGCGTGCTTGGTGGGGGAGGGGGGCAGAAGAGAGGGTATGCTGGATTGGTGAGGTGAGGTGTGAGTGAGGCAGGTAAAAATGTATGTGTGTGGCCTTGACTTGCACATGGGTGACACCCAGTTTTATCCCCCAAACTGCCTTCGACTTATGAGACTTATAGTCAAGTATATATGGTTTCTCATTTTGAACTGCTTGGTCAGGATGTTTTAGTATCATTGATATGTTAGACTGTATTTGGGTTTTTTCTTTGGTATATATGGTTCTCTTTGCTTAATTTAGGTCTTTTATTTATAGAGATCCTCTTCCTTTGTACTTTTAGATGTTTTTATGATTGTGAACCACACTGTTCTGGTCAAGCTAAAAGCGGTATATCAAGTTTTTAATAAACATAATCATAAATATCTTTAGCAGGAGAAACAGACACAATTGGTGACATCATCCAACAGAAGCTACCATTAACAAGCATCCTCCACCACCCCCAGCCATCTGTAAAATCCTCTCATTCAGAGGTCTGTCCTCCTATTGATATGTTTATATTAAAAAAAAAAAGTGTGTGGGGGGCATTAACTGGCAAGCAGATCTGGATGCCATTGCCACACTGAGGCATGGATGTGTTCCTGCTGTGCATCCAATTACATGAGGGCTTTCTGTGCTTCCTCCCTCCCTCTGGTCCTGGCATCAACAGGTAAGGACTCAGATTTCAAAACCCCTCTACCCAACTGGATGCAAATCCCATACCAGTGCAGCAAAGACGGGAACAGCATGTGGCCAGTGCAGTTGAGACCTGGCTCTACACCTACCACCCCCCACCCCGGTATAATGTGGGAAGCTCAGACCCATTTCCTTCAAGGGATCAAAACGGGAATATGACCCTCCACCATCAAGACAGCCAGAGCCTCTACCACACTACTCAAGGTTTTCACTGCAACAGTCAGTTTGCTTCCCTCCTGAGAAGTCCAGCTTCCCAAGGCTGCCGAAAAACAGCCAGATCATAGGGCCAAATTGACCCAACACTGCCTTTAAACCTTTGGAGGCTTGTCTTTACTGTCTTCCCTCCAAATGGATACTTCCTTACCCCAGGCATCCCAAGGACATCAGCTGCCAGGCAAGCATGCCCACATTCAACCTGCCTAACCCGACATCTCCACTGGAAGGCCTGCGCCTACTCGCCTCAGCCTTTCCCTTCACCTCTGCACGGGTTCAGTCTTCGGTCCTCATCCATTCACATCTGGATGCAACAGTCATTCTTCTATTAAACAATTCCGCAGATGAGTAAGTTGAGGGTGTCTCCTTTCAGAAATCTTAAATATCTTAAGACCCTCTCCCACAACAGAGGCCCCTCGGGACCAGAGATAATTTGTTTATCCTGCAATGTCTTGGCATACTGAAAATTCATCACTTTGCCAGTCCATCAGGTCCTCCAGGACTTGCAACTCAACATTTGGAAAAGTACCACTTTCTAGGCACCTTGACCTCACATTCAAGGTCCATCCTGCACTGGGACGTGACTACTTGCAGTTTCCACATCAGCTACTAGTCTCAGTAGGAGGTCCAAAACCTTCAAAATGCAGGCCGCTGAACCAGAAAGGATTGATAGGGCCTAGATATTGTAGAGATGAAAATCTGTGCTATGCTTAGTTTGAAGATAGCAGCCCATCTTCCATTCTCATCCCTCCTTTTGACATATCAAGCTTTCATCCCTCCTTTCAACACATCAACAAGCTTTCTGCAGCTGTGCTACATGACTCCCAAGTTGAACTCAGCCAATTGCTCCTCATTGTCTTGGAAATCAGCCTCTCATTCAGTCCACCTATTATGCTTACAATAGGGCAGCAGTCACTATTGGGACATGTGGAACAACATGACTCTGAATACCTGGCCTGCACAAGGATCTTCCTGACTGCCTTGCAACCACTTCATGCGCAGGATACCACCTTTGACAAAGGTTAAGGACATGGTCTCCCAGATAGCCGTGCAACCACTTCATTCGCAGGAGACCCCCTCTTTGACAAAGGTTAAGGACATGGTCTCCCAGATAAAAGATCAACTGACCAACCACTCTCTGCACTTCAAGCGTCACTTGTTATAATGCCGTTGTATCGCTCCATGGTGCGACTGCACCTTGAGTATTGTGTTCAGTTCTGGTTGCCGCATCTCAAGAAAGATATAGTAGAATTGGAAAAGGTGCAGCGAAGGGCGACTAAAATGATAGCAGGGTTGGGACGACTTCCCTATGAAGAAAGACTAAGGAGGCTAGGGCTTTTCAGCTTGGAGAAGAGACGGCTGAGGGGAGACATGATAAGAGGATTATAAAATGAGTCGAGTGGAACAGGTGGATGTGAAGCGTCTGTTCACACTTTCCAAAAATACTAGGACTAGGGGGCATGCGATGAAACTACAGTGTAGTAAATTTAAAACAAATCGGAGAAAATGTTTCTTCACCCAACACATAATTAAACTCTGGAATTTGTTTCCGGAGAATGTGGTGAAGGCGGTTAGCTTGGCAGAGTTTAAAAAGGGGTTAGACGGTTTCCTAAAGGACAAGTCCATAAACCACTGCTAAATGGACTTGGGAAAAATCCACAATTCCAGGAATAACATGTATAGAATGTTTGAACATTTGGGAAGCTTGCCAGATGCCCTTGGCCTGGATTGGCCGCTGTCGTGGACATGATGCTGGGCTCGATGGACCCTTGGTCTTTTCCCAGTGTGGCATTACTTATGTACTTATGTACACTATTTCAGAAAAGCTTGGCAGTACATCACTATGGATTTTGAGCTCTCAACATAATTGACTGTCTACAAAATGAATTTCTGCCAATTCCCACTTTTAGTACCACCACAGCCACACCCACACCTCTATGATCCTATTCCAGCACATCAATATATGTCAGACTTGTGAGTTCTTGTACCAAGTAGAGGGCTGCTGAGCCCGGTACTCGGACCAGGTTCTGCTTGGCGGCCGAACAACCCAGGATTTCACCTGCGCTGACCACCGTTCCCCAGAGGCTGAGCCCCTAGGTGTGGGCGGCCTGCAAGACTTACGAGACGGAGCTGGAAGTGGGATGGTGAACGTATCGGCCAGGCAGGCAGCAGGCAAGAGAGTGATCCAGGTACAGGCAAAGTCAATGGGCAGGCAGCAAGCAGGGGAGTAATCCAGGAACAGGCAATGTCAACAGGCAAGCAGCAAGCAGGGAAGTAAGCCAGGTACAGGCAATGTCAATAGGCAAACAACAGGCAAGAGAGAGTAATCCAGGCATAGGCAAAGGCAGGCAGGCAGCAAGTCAAGAGGGTAATCCAGTTACAGGCAAAGTCAGTAGGCAGGCAGCAGGCAAGAGAGTAATCCAGGTACAGGCAAAGTCAGCAACGAGGGGCAAGTAACACCTACCAAAGTAGAAGCCGAAGCATGGGAAGGAGAAACCGGAAGACCAATAGGAAAAAAGCAAGGGAAGCCAGGCAGAGTGAGAGCAGACACAGGTGGGTGGAAGCAAAGCAATCAAGGAGCCTGGAAGCCAGGCAGAGAGAGAGAGCAGATGCACGGAAGCAAAGCAATTAAGGAGCCTGCAACCACCGCTCTCTGAACAAACCCAGAGAAGAACTACACACACATGGCTCAGGGCAGTGCCAGTCAAGTGTGCACGTCGACGGGACCCCACGCAGCCCGAGGACACCGCTTGTGTTGAGGTAGGGGACATGACAATATATTAACAGTAGAGTTTGACATCCTTCTCAAGAACCATGTTGTCAAATGTGTTCTAGTATCTTAATAGGATCAAGGCCACTACTATAAACCTTTCACACCCAAAAGAAACCTGGGGATCTCCAACCCATTCTCAACCTGTGAATTTTTCCTCAGGAAAAAAAAGGTCAAAATAAACACCCTGGTTACTAACTATGATTGGCTTGCCTCGTGATCTGAAAGATGCCTGCACACATATTCAGTTCACACCATTGGCAATTCCTCTATCTCACTTTAACCGCTGCTGTTGATATTGGGTGCTACTTTTCAGCCTGTTTTCTGCTCCAATGGTGTTCACACAGTATCTAGAAACTGCAACTGTACATCCCTGCAAAAAAAAAACAGAGGGTTCATGTATTTATATTAGGATGACTGACTTGTATCAGAACCCTTCACTTGGAAAGTTCATGACAACCTGCAGGCAACCATTTACGCCCTTCGGATCCTAGGCATTTTCATCAGCAAACCAAGGTTCACTCTTGTCCACAAAGGCAATTCACTTCATAGGAACCAGATTAGGGAAGTAGACTCTGGCTGCTAATGTCCAGTGAAAGTCTACACAACCTTGGCCCTAGCTGGCAGCCTCTAAGAGAAACTTTCCATATCAGCCTATCATCTTCTACTTTTGGGCCACAGGACAGGACAGTCACCATCAAGATGGCCAGTTTACAAATGAGGCCACTGCATTAACTTCTCAAATTCCATTGGGACTAGCATAACCACCCTTTCTCCAAAAAGGGTATTATTAACATTACAAGTGAAACACTTCCTACACTTGTGGCAACATCCCACCAATCTGTCCAAGGAGTGCCCCTTTCACACATCCCAGTCTTAGCTTTCCCTGATTATGGATGAGAAGCACATTTATTCATTAGCACACTCAAGGTTTATGGATGCCTTAGGCGGGAGCTCATGTTCAACACCATTTTCTACACACTACAGATGTTCAAGCTATGAATCCAATAGATAGTGATGTTTGGCATCCAGCCTCAGCCATGAAGCCTAGCCCACTCCTGCAGGCTACCCTCCAAGCAATGTACCTATTTGGCAATCTCAATTAGATCACGGATTCCATGAGCTGAGAAACCTTCGAACAGTTTCTCAACACCTCTTTGACAGGAAGGCCATTCTGTGATAGACCTTTTTCTGTTTTCACAGGAGAGTGCCAAAAGTCTAATGATCTTAAGACGTGCCCATGATGCTCAAGCAGCAAATTGGCGTAACCACCACCACCACCACCACCCTTTTCTCTATCCAGAGTACTCCAGAAAATAGTCGTGGCATACTACAGGTTGCATCAGTTCTGGTTTCCACACCATCTTTCATTGGTTCAGGACCAACCACTCTCTTTGGAAGCTCACCCACCCCTATTAACATAACAAGGTGAGCACCTAGTACAAAAATGAAAGAATTGTGCCTTTATATATAACATCACAAATTTTTTATTCAGTAAAAATCCAAACATATTGAAAATAGAAAACTTAAAGAAGCAGGTCCAGAGCAAACCAGCAGACCTTTGCTGCCAGTTGGACTCACGGTTTCAATCATTTGGTCAAAAAACTTCCCAACAAAATGTGGTTCACTTTAATAAATGCCTTTAACTTTCTTTTCTTAGTACTATATTTTTAATTTTCTTTTTTACTTTTTTGTTATTTAAATAAATACAGTATCTAATGGTGTCAGTCCACATATTTAGCATATATAATCAAGATACTTCAAATGTAGTTGCAGCTTATTGCTTATTTCTTATGTTTTTTTGAGAGCAGAAACGCTTTTCTTATCCTGACAGGACCTCTGTTTCACTAGAGCTTCGTCGGGGGAAGGAAGGTGCCAGTGTGGAAATTCTATTCCCCTTTAACATATGAAAATGTCTGCATCCACTTGATCCATGATGCATCTCATAGAAAACAACAATCGTTAAAATATTGCAGCTGTCACATATGGTACATAAGGCACAGCAATATGAATAAAAAGTTTAAAAGGTTAACAGCTCATGGCAACTTACTGTACAAGGGGTCACTACTTGAAAAATACTGCTCTTAACCACAATTCAAAATGGTGCCAAAAAATATATAGATGCCGTGTTCACTTCCCACCCTATACTGAGTTCTCCCCACAACTCACCCATCCCAAACTCATATCAGAATTGTTTTTCCAATGTCCATCAAAACCAGTCTATAGTCCTGATCTTTTTCCCTAAGCCACATTCTAACAGGCAGAAGCTGCTCTGCAGAAAGGACCTTCTATACTACCTCAGCACTGCAAAGGACTTTCACAAGACTTTGCTGCCAAGTGAACCCTTTCAAATTGGGTGTCTGAGTACATCCTTTTTCTATCACAGATCCAGCGAACAGTCTCTTTGGAAAATCAACATACAAAGCCTTGGGATGAATGCTGCTTTCAGATGTTGACAATGGAAGACTACAACTTAGCCCTCCATCCGTTCCTTCACTAGAAAATATTACTCAGATTTGTCCTTCTTCTAAGAGAGTTCCATTGGAATGAGTGGTCCTTCAGAACCTCTTCATTCACGAAGATCAGCTGTCACTTCTGGTCACCCTCATCATTCTCCTGGGTCACCAACCTGCTCTCTTCAAACTGTAACCTTTGTCTTTGAAGATCACCAAGTGTGCCTGCATCTCCCTTTGCTTGTGTGCATAGAAAGCAAAGTTGCTTACCTGTAAAAGAGCTTATGTGTAGACATTAAGGGAAATCAGCCAAACTTTCCTTTCCCTCTTTCCATCTACAGAATATAGGCAGCTCTGTAATTGACTGGAGGGGGGGCAGGGATTGTGCTGCCTAGCACAAGAACATCCACATATGCTCAAGGAAACATCCAAAGGCTTCCCTGGACTCAGAACATGCCACATACTGGCTTCATCAGACAATATCATAAACAAGTCTGGCTGCATTCCCCTGCTGTCTACAGAAAAACTCCATTATAGGTCAGTAATAGGGATATGATTACATCACAAAAAGCTGAACTATATAGATACTTGGTGTGTAAAAATAGCATTCTCTGAGGACAAGCAGGCCATTAGGATCCTCACATCTGGGTGATGTCATACGATGAAGCCCGGTATGGGTGCTGTCTATTATATACAGCGAATAGTAAATTCTAGCAGCATCCCATCATGCGGGTGCAGGTGCCTTCTCGCTCGATGCACGAGCACAGGTTCCTCAGTCTGCTTTTATCCACGGAGCTGAGAGGTCGCGTCTTCGTGGTCTCTCTTCATCTCGCATTGTTACTTTTCCAGTGCATTCCCATGTTCACATGTTTGTGTTTCCCTTATTTTCCTCTCATTTTTTTCATAGTTTTTATTTGTGGTACCTTTTTTCCCCTTTATTTTTAAAGCTGAAAAACCTAATAAAATTTTTTTCTTTTTTGCACTGCTCTTTAAGGCCCTGTTTGTGCCTGAGCACCGACCTTAATTTGAGCATGGCCCTATTTTGACGTTCAAGATTGAGAGATTTAATTTGTTTGCAATTTTTACCAATCGTGTAGGAAGACCCCTCCCCCCCCCCCCCCCCCCCCCCCCCCAGTGGCTTCAAAAGGTGTGCCCAGTATAATCTGGCTATTTCTACCATGGACCCACACAATTGGTGCGTTGGGCACCTTGGGCCTGACCACCAACCTGAATTCTTCTTCTCTGTTTACAAATGCAGCTGAGAACACACAGGGTGTGTCATGTCCAGCAGGAGAAACTTTTTTGGCTCCTCGAAAGCTAGTCAATCGGCACCGGAAGCATCAACCTCTAGCTGGCTGTCCAGACTTCCTCTTCCACTGGTAGTGCACTGGCATCAAGGAGGTCTCCACCTTCCTTGACATACATCAGGGTAGGAAGCTTCCTCAGAGTATAAGAGTAGGGCTGTACCTTGGCACTCTTTGGGTCATTGACATGGTTCCGCTGAACCAGAGCAGGCACAGACTCACTATGCCCATCTTGAAGTATTGTGAGGAGTTGGACTTGGACCGCTCATGGAAGTCAGATGAAGATCCACATTACTTCTCAGAGGAGGAGTCATATGGAGTCTTCTGACCCCTCCCCACCTCAAGAGAGTCATAAATCTCCACCCGAGTGTATCAGTCACAGGTTTTGTGAAGGAGATGGTTTCGGCCATCTCATTGTTTAAGTTGGAGATGGAGGAAGAGCTTAGGATTGAGTATGTGTTCATTTCTGGTCGCCGTATCTCAAAAAAAGATATAGCAGAATTAGAAAAGGTTCAAAAAGAGCAACCACAATGATAGAGTGGCTGGAACTGCGCCTGTATGAGGAAAGGCTATAGAGGTTAAGGGCTCTTCAGCTTGGAAAAGAGATGGCAGTAGTGGGGAGGGGGTATGATTGAGGTCTACAAAATCCTGAGTGGAATGGATGGGGATGAATAGTTTTTTTTCTGTCATTCAAAAAGTACAAAAACCAGGGGGCACTCAATGAAATTGCATGGAAATACTTTTAAAACAAATAGTGGAGGAGTGGCCTAATGGTTAGTGCAACAGGCTTTGATTCAGGCAACCTGAGTTCAATTCCCACTGCAGCTCCTTGTTACCTTGGGCAAGTTACTTAAGCCTCCATTGCTCCAGGTACAAAAACTTAGATTGTGAGTCCTCTAGGGACAGAGAAAGTACCAGCATATAATGTGTACAGCTGCTTCATATGTTAGTAGCGCTATCAGTGCTTTTTTTTTTTTTGTTGTTGTTGAAAAAAAGGTGCTGGTACTCATGGGTGGGGTCATCACATATGGCTCCACCCACATTAGCCAAACCCCTTATACCAGCCATGGTGCATATAAACAGACATCATTGAAAATATTATACTAGTATAGGAGAAAAAAATAACATGATTTTTTTAAATTATAAATAATTTCTGTAAGCTGTTACAGCTCCAGTGTACCGAGTGCAAAATGTGACAGCAGATGTAATTTCTCAAATTGGACATATTCCAAACACTAAAATGAAAATAAAATGATTTTTTTCTACCTTTGTCTGATGACTTTGCTTTTCTATCCATATTGGTCGCTGTCTATCTGTTCTCTTAACTCTGTTTCCAGGGCTTCCTTTCCATATATTTCTTTACTTTCCTCCTTTCTTCTTCATGTCTTGCCCTACATCCATAAGTAAAAGCTGGGTCCTCCTCCGTGGAATTGACTGGAGGAGGTATAATGTGGATCCAGCTTTTGCCTATTTTCTCCATCCATGTGCGTTTTTTTCTCCTCTCTTCCCTTGCCCTCATCTCCATCCATGTGCATCTTCTTTTGTCTTTCCTTCCCTCCATCCATGTCCAGCACTTCTCCTCTCTCCTCCCCTCCATCCATGTCCAGCACTTCTCCTCTCTCCTCCCCTCCATCCATGTCCAGCATTTCTCCTCTCTCCTCCCCTCCATCCATGTCCAGCATTTCTCCTCTCTTCCCTCCCCTGTATCCATATAAAGCATTTCTTCTGTATCTCCTGCCCTCCCCTCCATCCATGTGCATCTCCTTTCTGTCTTCCCTCCCCTCCATCCATGTGTATCTCCTTCCTGTCTTCCCTCCCCTCCATCCATGTCCAGCATTTCTCCTCTCTTCCCTCCCCTGTATCCATGTACATCTCCCTCCTGTCTTCCCTCCATGTCTAGCGAGTCTCCTCTCTCCCCTGCTCTCCACTCCCCTCCATGTTCAGCAATTCGTTCAAACCCCAGCCCCCACCCTCCCTCAGCTCCCCAACTTTCCTTGAAATCTTTAATTTACCCGAAGTTGCGGCGAACCGGCAGTAAAAACAGCTGGCAGGCAGGCTTGCCTCCTCGTCGCTTCCCTTCCCTCTCGGCGCGTTCCACCTTCCTCTGATGTAATTTCCTTTCCGCGAGGGCGGGACGCACTGAAAGGGGAGCGACGAGGAGGCAAGCCTGCCTGCCAGCTATTTTTACTGCCGGTTCGCCACAACCAGGTAAATTAAAGATGTCAAGGAAAGTCGGGGAGCTGAGGGAGGGGGGGGGGAGGGTGCACGAACGGAAGGGAGTGGACAGGTGAGCTGGACCTCACAAAAAAGGTGCTGGTATGCTGTACCGGCACAAAAAAATGCACTGAGCACTATAGAAATAATCAGTAGTAGTTGATTAGTAGTAGAATAGTTAAGCTGTGGAACTCATTGCCAAAGGATGTAATGGCGGTTAGTGTATCTGGGTTTAAAAAAAAAGATTGGACAATTTCCTGGAGGAGAAGTCCATAGCCTGCTATTGAGATAGACATGGGGGAAGCCAGTTTTTGCCCTGGGATTGGTAGCATGGAATGGTGCTACTAATTGTTTCTGCCAGGTACTTGTGACCTGGATCAGCCACTGCTGAAAGCAGGATACTGAGCTGGATGGATCATTGATCTGACCAGTATGGCTGTTCTTATGTTATCTGTCCTGGACAATGATTGTCCTCCTAAGGAGAGGGTTACAGTTCTGTTGCACCCTGTTCTTTAAGGTGCACTGACGAAGGAATCTTGTCTCTGTGTAGGTTGCACCAAAGAAGGTGGATACTCAGTATCATATCTAGAAGGCTCCCAGATTTGAGAGGGCACAATTGTCTCACCACTCTCTGGTGATTGAATCTACTCTCAAACAAGCCAGAAGTTCCAGGACTTATACTTTGGTTCCCCCAGGTAGAAAGGCTTGGACTCTGGATTCATTTGGGAGAAAAGTTTCGAGCCTTGATGCTCCTTAACTGCATCCAGTTCTACCAGCTCTACACGAGCATATACTTGGAAATCCTTGGTGTGCAGTAAACTCAGTCTCGTGGATGTGCTCCCTCAGGAGTAGGCCGCAGAGCTTCGCCAGTTGGCCAACAGGCAGCTGGAGTGCAGGAAATATCTGGCCAGGGGCGCTTATGACACCTTTGATATTGCATACAGACTGTCAGGCTTTCAAGGCAGGAACTAGGTTCGTGAGCCCTTGGGCCACTGCCAAGGAGCGGCAGTGGCAGGCAAAACCACCCCAAGCCAGGAACAAGACAGAACTCAGACAGGAACAGCAAGATTTCACCTGCACTTAGCCGCCTTTCCCCAGGAGTTGAGATCCCCTGGCTGCAGGCGGCTGGCAGGACTTACAGGGCAGGAACTAGATACCAACTAGGCTGAAGAGGGTCAGAGGGGAAAGGAATATACATGGACAGCAAGGCAGGAAACTGGACTAGGACTCACAGACGGGAACTGAAAGTTGCAAGCAGCCACAGAAACAGGGAACAGACACTGACGGACAAGAGACAGAACTGAAAGCTGCCAGGCAGCCACTGAACAAGAAACGCAAACAGAAACTAAACACAAAAAGACAAGCAAGGAACAAGACTAGGAAACAAACAATAACCCTAAGCTAAACTACACACGGACTGACTAGAATCAGACAAGGAACTAGAATAAAACCCAAACTAGGCAGAAGTGCAACAAGCACCAACAAACCAGGGCCTTAGGCGATGCAAAGGCAGAAGCTTCCAGGTGGGTAATAAAGGCCACCTACAAGGGAGTTCACCAGGTAAGGGTGCTGCTAAGTTCCAAAACTCCCAAGACAATCTGGGAGGCTGGAAGATCCGAACTGGACCGGCCTGACTTCTGGAACCTGGGAAACAGCACACAGACAATCCAATGCAGCCACCAGGTCTGGCCACCAGGTGGCGAGATGACTGAGAGCCTGAAACATGGGCACGATCGTGACACAGACTCTCCACTATGGGTGAGGAGATGCACAGACTCTCATGGTTGTGTGTCTTTGATCTTGAACCAGCGGTTCAGGAGAGGTTAGCGGACGTACTATGCCAAGCAGATAATCTTTTGGGGGACAAAGTGGAGGAGGTTGCAAACCTCATCAAGAAACATACTGACACCGTTCAGTCATTCTCTCAGCAGTCTCCAGCTTCGTCCTCTACTAGGAGGTTTTTAATTGGGCCTAGGTGGCAAAACTATTACTTTCAAAGGTGTAGGTTTCCACCACCTTCCCGTTGTACCCATCAGTCCCAACCCCAACACTCCTGGCCACATCAGTCCAGACGGCTCCCCAGTCAAAGCAAAGGACAAGCTTTTGATTGGTTCCAGGGGAGCATAGCTGCTTTCCAAGTATCCATCTTGGATGCCCTACAAGTGAGAGGGAGGCTGAATTTTTACCATCAAAGGTGGCCCCTTATAACCACCTGGGTTCTTCAAATAGCTTACCTTGGTTACACATGTCATTGGTATCAGAAACCACATCTTAAATCAGTTCTCAGCAAAAGCAGGTACTCACTTAGAGGAAATCTCAACCCTTTTGCAGGCCAGTGCAGTCAAACCTGTGCCACCTGGGGAAGAAGGGAAGGGATTCTATTCCATGTACTTCATTGTGCCCAAGAAGACGTGGATTTCTTTTCATTCTAGACCTAAGGGCCATGAACAAATTCCTGGTCAAAGCAAAGTTCAGGATGATTTTTCTGACACCCATCTCCCCATGATTCAGGAGCACGATTGGCTGTGCTCTCTGGACTTGAAGAATGCCTACACCCACATTTCGAAACTTTCCAGCCTCAGGAAGTATCTCAGAGTTAGAGTAGGGAAACACCACTACCAATATCGTGTTCTGCCTTTTGGCCTTGCGTTAACTCACAAGATCTTCACCAAATGTCTAGCAGTAGTTGCAGCTTCACTACGCAGACTAGGAGTTTGTGTTTTCCTACCTAGACAACTGGATGGTCAAGAGCACTTCGCAGGAAGGAGCGCAAGAGTCAATGCAGAGAACTTTTCGGGTGCTGGAGCTCCTAGGGTTCATCATAAACGACCCCAAGTCCCATCTTCTCCCAACTCAGCTATTGGAATACTTAAAAGCCATGCTAGATAAGGTGCAAGCTTGGGCCTTTCTGCCCCTGGCGAGAGCAGATACCTTGATAGCACTCACCTTGCAGGGCTGGAATATCTGGCTCAGCAGATGTTGAGATTGTTGGGCCTCATGGCTTCCACAGTGCATGTCACTTCATATCTCTTTTTTTTTTTTTTTAATTTATTTATTTATTAGTATATTTCATTATTTCAACACAAATTGTGAATATGCAATCAGCATTACAATCAGGAAATCCATATAAGAATAAATCTTAAGGCCTATTTGTCCACAAATCAAGAAACATTTGGTTCCAAGAATCCAAAGATATAAGTCATATAAGGTATTTAACAAAAAGAAAAAAAAATAATCTATCGGTTGCTACCTCGGGTTAACGACCCTAGCCTGCTTTTATGGAGGGCATACAACATTTATATCCACTCTAGCATCAAGAAATTCTTTTAACTGTTTAGGGTCCACGAATTGAAACTGTTTGCCCTCAAGCAGTAAATTACATATACATGGAAATCGTAATACAAAGTTTATTCCCAATGCCAACGCTCTAGGACCCTGTTCCAAAAAGGCCCTGCGTCTAGTTTGTGTAGGCTTTGAGAGATCTGGAAAAATGCGAATCTTTGATCCCATAAACAGATTTTCTAAATGTCTTAAGGAAAGTCTTAATACAGCATTGCGATCAGGCTCCAAAACAAAAGTGACCAGCATTGTAGACCTCTGAGTAATAATTTCCAGTGAGCTCTCGAGGAATGAAGTCAGATTCATTCCATCCCCCACCACTGGGGGATTTCCATCACCCCCCTTTGGGTTCCAGATGTAATAGGCCCGTGTTATGGGGGGTAACGAATCCTTGTCCATTCCAAGAATGTCCACCATATATTTTTTAACCATTTCAACAGGTGGAATTAAAGGAGACTTAGGGAAATTAAGAAACCTGAGGTTAAGTCTCCTAGCCTGATTCTCCAAGTACTCCATTCGTTTATGGAGAAAATTGTTATCCTTAACCAATACAGTCTCTAAAGTTCCCATTTCTTGCAATTTAGTGTTCATATTTTCCAATTTCGAGGACTGCTGTGCAGACACTTGTGCTTGGAGTAGCGCAGCTTCAGAAAGAGTTTTTATGTTATCAGTATTTTCTTTTAATGTAGTTTGCATAGAGATTTGAATGTTGTAGACCATATCCCATAGTGACTCTAGTGTCACAGTTGCTGGTCTAACCACGCCACTAACTCCAGGAGGGGATTGAGTTTGAGCACCAACTTGAGACAGTTTAGTAACAATGTCCTGAGGAAATACCTGTAATGCTGATTGAATTAGTTCTTCTCTTGGTTGGTGTTCGTTCTCTATCGCTGCAGTCCTTTCCTCGGGCAGTTTAGGCTGAACTCCTTCGTTCTCCGTCTCTGCTTGGGCTGTCAGCAATTTCCTTCTGGGTTGAGGCGGAGCAATGCGCTCCACAGGGCTCAGGGAAGCCCCGTTGGCGCTCTCAATCGACGCCGATGCGTCGAGAGCTGCAGAAGGGGTCGAAGTTCCCCGGGGTCCCGGTTGTTGCCTCGGGAACTGCAGGGTCGTCTGCCGCCACGCCAAAGGTGCCTCAGGAACCGAGGAATGCTCCCTGACTTTCCCCCTCCGTTTCCCCATCGTAGGGGACGAGGTTACAGAGGCAGCGAGATCGCCAAACAACGGAGTCACCTCAGCAGCAAACTCAGGTGCGTCCGATCAGAGCGCCATCTTGGAATCTCCATTTAGGTATCTTCATATCTCACCTCATTTGAGAGGTACCCAATGGACTCTAGCTTCCCAGTGGTCTCAAACTACAGGGAACCTAGCAAATGTAAGGTCCTTCAGAGGTTATTCAATCCCTCCTCTAGTGGACAGTTCGACCTAATTTGACTGGGACTCCATTCCAAATTCAAAGGATGCATCAACTTGGGATGGGGGGCTCCTGTGGATGAGCTTCACACTCATAGAGTGTGGTCTGCTGTGGAGACAGATGTCAACATAACCTTCTGGAGCTAAGGGTTATTTGGATTGCTCCTAAAGGCTTTCAGAGCTACAGAACCAAATTGTTCTCATCCAAGTCGACGATCAGGTTGCAGTGTATTATGTGAACAAGTGGGGGGGGGGGGGGGGGGGGGGAATAAGATTTTACCTGTTATGTCAGGAGGCGGTACAGATGTGGCAGTTGGATGTCCTTCAAGAGATGGTACTATGAGTACCTAGCTGGCAAGGACAATAGCCACATGGACAGACTGAGCAAGGTAATACAACCTCATGAGTGGTTTCTCAATATGGGTATAGCCCACAGGATTATCTGAGAGTGGGGCATCCCCTTGGTGGATATTTTTTTGCCACTCATCTCAACAAGGTCCCTCAGTTCTGCTTCAGTCTCAGATCACATAGCAGACTAGCGTCAGATGCCTTTTCCCTTCATTGGGGGAAGGAGGGGTGGTAGGTTTTCTGTATGTGTATCCTCCGATACCTCGCATAGAAAAGACTTTGCTGAAACTCATGTAAGATCGGGGAACAATGATCCTGATAGCTCCTGGGATTGTCCTCAGTGGAGCTGTGGAGATTGGAGTGTTTTCTGACCCTCATAACATAAAACAAGGGGTCCCTGGCCCTCATGGCCTGGATGTTGAGAGCGTTGAATTTTAGTCTTTGAATCTGCCTGAAGGAGTCTCTAAAATCTTGGCTTGTTTCCAGGAAAGATTCCACTAAGAGTCTTTTTAAATGGAGGAGGTTTGATGTGAGGGCAAGGCCCTAGAATCCTCTCTTGCCCTACACAAAAACTGCCTTGAGTAGGATACCAGACAGACAGCTTGTTCTCCAGGATTTGTTTGGTGTCTAGAATCCAACTCCACTCTCCTAGGTCCAGTTTTGTTCTGTTCCAGGCTGAACCTCCACAACTAGATTATACATAGTTTAAGATTGGTTGACTTCAAGGCCTTGACGTTTTGAGTCATTATTGTCCTAGCATTGTTTTCGGTGAGCCTGGTAGCTAGCGATTCCCAGATGTGAGAATAAAAATGGCCTGCTTGTCCTCGGAGAAATCAAAGTGACCTGAAGCAGGTGTCCTCCAAGGCCAGCAGGCCAAGTATTCTCACATACCCGCCCACCTCCCCTAGGAGTTGTATTCCTTCAGTTGTATTATTCTACTGAGGAACCTGATCTCATGTGTCGGGCGGGAAGGTACCTGAGCATGCACAGTAGGATGCTACTAGAACTTTCTACTTGCTGTATTCGCTAGGCAGCATCCGCACCTGCTTCATCAGATGACATCACCCAGATGTAAAAATACTTGCCCTGCTGTCCTTGGAGAACATCTACTACAGGTGAGTAACTTTAATTTTCTGGATAATTGTAAGCAAGAAAACTACTAGTTCAAAGAAAACTTTGCTTGTATAATGGAGTGTATTTCTGATTTTTGCTCCTCTTTTCTTCCCTCTTCCAGACTTGTACCCAAGAAACCCATGTTTTGCTGACAGAAATCATGACCTCTTCAGAGACCTTGCTTTGTGATTTGGAAGTAGAAAGCAGGAGAGTATAGGAAAATGGTCCAAATGATGCATAACAGACTGAGCAACACCAAAAAAAAAGTCATTGAGTGGAAATTCATTTTTATTAGGGCTGAATATTTTAAAGATAATATGGGTTGGTTGTTTGCTTTTTACGTCTCTAAAATACTCAGAATGATATAATTTGTAATCCAAGCTGTAAGAGCTCTGTAGTTGGCAGAATCCCAGGACTGTATTTTAAGCAGTTCTCTTAACATATTGTAGAACTATAACCAAACAAAATATGTTAAAACTAAAAAATGTTTCATATTACAGATATGCTTGGTGGAGAAGCAGTGTTTAATATTTCCTCTCAGGTTATGACTTTATTCAAATGAAATAACCACTAATAATTTGCATAGAAATAGAATTTTGAGCTGAGAAGTGGCCCCAGTTACCAGAAGCAACTCTGTTCTGTAATTTGCAGCATACCTGTAACTTCTGTCGAATTAAGAATTGCTTTTCTAATGAAGAAAAAGCACCTTTAGTCCTTTAAGATTAATATTTATACCAGTCCTTGTATCTTGGGGGGGGGGAGCCTTTCTAGAAGGATGTGGTATTTTGTTTATATCTGTGACAATTGTAAAAAGTTTTCTAAAAGGCACAATGGAAATAACCTTTAAGATCATCCACTTTAGATTTGTTTCTGGTTTAAAAAAAATCGTTTTTATTATTATTTTATTTATAAAGTTTAACATTATATCCAAGCAATTTTACACTTGTACAGAAAAGTGTTGCAAAGTAGTAATAATAGAAGATAACCCAGCATTCCAAAAAAATTAAGCAAACACTCGAGTCCACAATATTGAGATCCAAGACGTAATGAGAGGAATTAAACAGAGAAATAAGAAAACACTTTATTAACATACCCTAGTGCTTGAGCTAGATACTAATTAAATAAATAGCTCAACTCAATCTCTTGACATCTGTTTAGTTGCCAAAAAGGCTGATGGGTGAGAAGGTTCAAAGAAAACATATTTCATAGAATTGCGTCTTTTAATAATACATTTGCATGGATACCTTAGGAAAAAGGTTCCCCCTACTTGAAGAACACCTGGTTTTAATAACAAAAACTGCTTACATTGGTGTTGGGTATCTGTTGAAACATCGGGGAAGATTTGAATCTTAAACAGTTTCTCTTTTTAAAGAACATTCTCAATAGCCATTGCTTATCAGGCGATAATGCCACCAAAGCAAACAAAGTTGCTGCAGTGGCCACTTCTGAGTCCGAAGTGTCAAGTAGTGCGGAAACATCCAAAGAGGCTTTCTGCTGTTCCACTGATTTCCTCTGTAAATAAAGATGTGTGGTAGCTGTGTTAGTCCACTCTTAAAGGTTATCAATAGAAATCAAACAATAAAACATGGAAAAGAAAATAAGATGATACCTTTTTTATTGGACATAACTTAATACATTTCTTGATTAGCTTTCGAAGGTTGCCCTTCTTCGTCAGATCGGAAATAAGCAAGTGTGGTAGCTGATAGTATATATAAGTGAAACATCCAAGCATTTCATTGACAGTCTAGCAGGGTGGGGGGTGGGTAGGAGGTATGCATGGGAACATCAAAGCATTACATTGATAGTCTAACAGGATGGGTATGGGTAGGTGAGAGGAGGGTGATAAACAGAGAAATACAACTTTATGGTTTATAATGGGCTAGAAAACCCAGATCCTAAGTCCTGTCTGTTGGGTGTCAAAATATTCAATCATTCTGACTTCAAAGGTCTTACATTCCTGTATTGTTTTAAAGTTACCTTTCAGGATTCTTACTGTGAAATCACTGGTGCAGTGTTCTGGTCGTGTAAAGTGCTGGCCCACAGGGGTGGGAACCTGACTGGCACCAGCTTTCTTCATGTTATGTCTGTGTAAATTAAATCTTGTCCTAAGCATCTGGCCTGTTTCTCCAATATAGCATCCTTCGTTACATTTTTTACACTGAATGATATATACCACATTGGAAGATGAGCATGTGAAAGATTCCTTTATGTTGAATATTTTTCCTTTGTAAATGACTGTGGGGTCCTGTGAAATGTTTTGGCATAGCTTGCAGCTGGGTTTATTACAGGGAAATGTGCCCTTCTCTTCCTTCTCAATCTGTGTTGGGAGTTTACTTCTGATTAGCTTGTGTTTTAACTTGGGTGGCTGTCGGAAGGCTAGCACTGGTGGGGATGGGAATATCTCTTTCAGTAATTCATCCTCCTGCAGTAGAGGCTGTAGATCTCTTATGATTTTCCTCAGTTTCTCCAGCTCTGGGTTGTATGTCACTACAAGGGGGATTCTGTCTGTGGCTTTTTTTTCTTTGTACTGTAGCAGATTTTCCCTGGGTGTTTTGAGGGAGGACGCAATATTCTTGGAGGCTACAACCCCAAAATAATCTCTTTCAGCCATAATGGGACAAAGCAAAAACATCCAGCACTAAAACTTAGACATTTTGAGCTAAACCTGTTTTTCTTACGAATAAGGTGCCCCAGATGACCACTGGAGGGAATCAGGGATGACCTCCCCTTACTCCCCCAGTGGTCACTAACCCCCTCCCATGCCCAAAAAGTGTTTTGAAGAACATTACTCAGTCACAGAACAGAGGGTAGTACAGCATACAAGTATACAACACAAACCAGAAAAAAGCAACACTGGGCCTTCAAGATAGAGATAATCGCCGTCCTTTATTTAGAAAGAGACCCAACACGGGCCATGTTTCGGTGCAGAAGTGCCTGCCTCAGGGGTCTAACATAAAAACACATAAAAATATAATGTAAATTCGGACCATATATAAATGAATGTACATACTGTAATATAATAAAATAATTGAATTATAAAAAAACATTATAAAATATGGTAAAATGAAGTCAATGAAATAATATAATAGATCATCAAGATAATGTAAAATATTATAAAATTAATAAGATAAAATAGATGAGAAATAGACTTAAGTCAGTGGTAATCAAGAAATTATGAAAATCATAGTATGCAATCATATACACTTGAAAAAAACATGATGGTGCGTTGACATGTTGTGGTTGAGATTAATTTATCTATAACTTTGATTTGTAAACTATCAATTGAATTCCTTATTGTAAAACGACACATTCTCTCACTGTTGAAATATCATCATATGTTGGAATGAAATCAAAAGGGAAGATTGGACTTACCAAGATTGGTCTTCACAGGAAATAAGTGAAAATTGTGAATGAATTGCCTAATATGAGACAAAAGATGTGTGTAAACATCTATAAAATCATAAAGATGAAATGTATCCTCCATTTGATAATAAGTTTAAATAATGAAACAGCTAATGTGACACAGACCCCGCCCCTCGTCGTTCTATGTGGACTCGAAAGGTCCCGGCGTGAAGTTAAAAGCGCTATAAAAAAAGTGTATGACATTAGGTTCCATATAAAAGGATAATGTGGCTGTCTGAACCCCCGTTGGTCGTAGACTTCAACGTACTGGATGTTTAAAACTCGTATAGCACATCCTATATGAATTAAAAAAGTTCCGACGTACAGTTGAACAGCTCGTGATAAAAATCTAAATATATATATAGGAACAGATGCTCGTGACACTTTAAACCGCCATGCGTTGTGAACCTGAGCTATTTGTACCTATCTCCTATTGTGAGTGAAACTAATAGATTAAATCTTCTGGAGCGTATGCATGACCCTCTGCTGCTCGATGTGTGAAAGATCAAGCTGGCAGCTCATGAATCATATACATAGCCCTGGGATCTATATGAGTGAGGTTTGTATGTATGAAGGAGCTTTTATGTATTTTTAAATATGCATTATCCGCATATTATGTATAGAGTAGATGGACAATGGGTCTTAAGAACATGTACAGTGGAAACTTTATATTTAAATGAATCAATTTAAGGACATGATAACAAACCATAAAAATCACATATTAAATGATACAATTTGAATGCGAACTGAATTAAAAATTACAGCTTAGTTGATTAACAATAAATGATGAAAATCACGTATTAAATGATATCAACACAGATAAATTGATCAAACTCAAATGAAATATAATGCACATAAAATTGTGTGAAAGAGCTAATCAAACCCAAATAATAAAGTGGATAAACACCTCTTGCACATTGGACAGACATACTTGCATGAATTATGAATATAAATGTTCAAAAATAGTGATGTAAAATTGGGTTCCAATACAAACTTATGGAGAAAATAAATGAAAGAGCATATAAAATCACATACTGTACAACGTATCAGAGAAGGGAATATGTATCATACTCTAGATAGGATAACACATGGAAAATGAAATTCAATTGTGTTTCAAGAAAGAGATGATAAATGCATTTATAGTGAACTATGTGGAACACTGTAAAGGTGAGTATATGATTGCGCAATGCATGATAAACATACTTAAATACACATAAAATCTGATACAACATATTAAAATGAACGCTGACAACACAAGGTAAAAAAATAAATTATGAAAGATGATAAAAAAGTCAGAGCCAATGGTAATATATACTGTACTCATAAGAGTATAATACTAAAGAGAGATGATAAACGTGTGATACTCAAGGGGGAGAGCATGCAAAAGAAAGTGTTCTTGAAAAATCATAAAAAGACAGAAAGGTCAATCTCCATATTGAGACCAGCAGGGGAGACTGTCTTAAGTTCAAAGATGGACCTTTGCTCTAGTTGTAGGAGTGTCCTATCTATGTTATTACCTCTCCATGATGGTTTAATCCTCTTGAATACCAGAAAGCGGAGATCAGAAAAAATATGTGAATGGTCATTGCAGTGCTGAAACAAAGGTGCTGTTATATTATTTCTCCTGATATTACTTCTATGTTCAATTATCCTGGTCTTAATTTTTCTGGTGGTCTTCCCCACATAGATCATTTCACAGGGGCATAAAATTAGGTAGACCACTCCTTCGGTGTTACAGTCGGAGGAGTGTTTGAGAGGGTATGCCTTTCCTGTTTGAGGATGAATGAATGCTGTAGTGGTCATTGATGAAGGGCATACGGAGCAGGAACCGCAGGGTTTGTGACCCGTGAATGGAAATAATGTAGATGGTGCGACAGGAAGAGCTGATGGCGCTGTAATTTCTTTGATGTTCTTACTGCGTGTGTTGCCCACAGTGAGCCATTTGTCCCTGAAACAGTGGTGGCCTTCAAGGATGTGCCAATGTTTGCGTAAGATTGTTTTAATATCTTTGGAGAGGTTGGAGAATCTTAGGCTACATACGATATCTGGATTTGTCCGTTTCCCACGTTGTGTCAGCAAGTCTTCTCTGTCGGCAGCTCTAGCTTTGCGAATGCCCTGAGTGATGCATTGTTCAGGATATCCTCTATCTCTAAATCTTTGGGCCACAGGCTTCGTTTGATGTTCAAAATCCTGATAATTGCTGCATATCCTTAATCTCAAAAATTGAGATAGTGGTAGGTTCTCCTTGAGATTCCTGTTGTGATAACTCTGAAAATGAAGATAGTTGTTCTTATCCGTCGGTTTCTTGTATATTGTGGTTTTAAACGGATGTGTCCTTACGGATTAGAATATCCAAGGAAGGTATTTCTCTATGATCATACTGCATAGTGAACTTGAGATTATTGTCCAGGGTGTTGATCCACATGTGAAATTCTTGTAATTTGTCAATAGAGCCATTCCAAAGCACCAGGATATCATCAATGTACCATTTCCAAAATCTGAGTTGTTCTTGATATGGGTGGGTCTCAAGGTACAGGTGTTCAAAAGAGGCTACATACAGTATGGCAATGTCAGGGGCCATGCTTGCACCCATAGCAGTGCCTTTGATTTGTTTGAAAAACTTCCCTTGAAAACTGAAATAATTTTCTTGAAGTGCTATGGATGCAAGTTGGACAATGAAGGATGTAGGTGTGCGAGTATTGGTGGTCCTGTTATTTAATGCGTCTGTGATAATTTTCAATGCCTGTTGTTGTGGAATGTTGGTGTACAGGGATTCTAAATCAAAAGTTACAAGAATAATATCGGTCAGGTCACCATCGAATTCATTAAGTAGATTTATTGCATGTGAGGAGTCGTGGACATATCATTTAACCAGAGGAACCATAAGTTTTAAAAAGGAGTCAAAATCTGAGAGTGGTTCAAGGATGGACCCTATCCCAGAAACAATCGGCCTACCCAGAGGATTGACAAGTGTCTTATGTATCTTCGGAATCGTGTATATTACCGGAATGATGGGGTGAGGTGTCATGAGGAAATCCTTCTCTTTGGTAGTTAGAAATCCAGAATCAAAACCAAAGGACACCCAAAAATCGATTTCATGTTTGAGTTCCTCGGTGGGGTCCTTGTCTAATTGATGGTAAAATTCTTCATTTGATAACTGTCTTGTTATTTCAGCAATGTAATCATCAGTATTCATGACAACAATTCCTCCTTTGTCGGCGGGCTTGATAGTGATATCACGATTGTTCCTCAGATTCTTGAGTGCAGTATTTTCTTCCTTTGTCAAATTGTAGAACCTTCTTTTTTTCGTTCTTTCCAGGTTGTCAATATCACATAATACACAAGTTTTGAATGTAGAAATCAGAGGGTCCATAGGTCCTGGAGGGATCCATTTGGAGGGGCGTTTGACCATGGAATGGTCAATGTAGTTGGATTCGGTTTCAGCAAAAAATTGCGTGATCCTAAGTTTCCTTTCAAATTTGAATATGTCAGTTCTTGTCTGCAAAGGGTCATAATGATTGGTTGGTACAAATTTAAGACCTTTTTTAAGAACCGAGACTTCTATATTAGATAATTGTGTTTGAAAGATTGATTATTGGAATGTCGGTCTCTTGTACGATGGACGTCGTTGGTAGCCTGCGTTCCATGTTCTCCCTCTGCCGCGTCCTCTCCCTCTTCCTCTGAATTCCATCTGGTAATAGGGTTGATAATTCCTCTCCTCCTGTCTATCCATCATCTTGGGGATGACAACCCCTTTCTCTTCCGGTTTAAAGTGTCACGAGCATCTGTTCCTATATATATATTTAGATTTTTATCACGAGCTGTTCGACTGTACGTCGGAACTTTTGAATTCATATAGGATGTGCTATACGAATTTTAAACATCCAGTACGTTGAGGTCTATGACCAACGGGGGTTCAGACAGCCACAGTATCCTTTTATACGGAAACTAATGTCATACACTTTTTTATAGTGCTTTTAACTTCACGCCGGGACCTTTCGAGTCCACATAGAACGACGAGGGGCGGGGTCTATAAACATTAGCTGTTTCATTATTTAAACTTATATCAAATGGAGAATACATTTCATCTTTATGATTTTATACATGTTTACACAAATCTTTTGTCTCATATTAGGCAATTCATTCACAATTTTCACATATTTCCTGTGAAGACCAATCTTGGTAAGTCCAATCTTCCCTTTTGATTTCATTCCAACATATGATGATATTTCGACAGTGAGAGAATGTGTCGTTTTACAATAAGGAATTCAATTGATAGTTTACAAATCAAAATTATAGATAAATTAATCTCAACTACAACATGTCAACGCACCATCATGTTTTTTTGAAGCGTATATGATTGCATACTATGATTTTCATAATTTCTTGATTACCATTGACTTAAGTCTATTTCTCATCTATTTTATTTTATAATATTTTACATTATCTTGATGATCTAACTAATATTATTTCATTGACTTCATTTTACCATATTTTATGTTTTTTATAATTCAATCATTTATTATATTATGGTATGTACATTCATTTATGTATGGTCCGAATTTACATTATATTTTTATGTGTTTTTATGTTAGACCCCTGAGGCAGGCGCTTCTGTGCCGAAACACGGCCCGTGTCTGGTCTCTTTCTAAATAAAAGACGGCAATTATCTCTATCTTGAAGGCCCAGTGTTGCTTTTTTCTGGTTTGTGAAGAACATTACTTGCCAGCCTCAGATGTCATACTCGGGTCCATGACAGCAGCATGCAGGTCCATGGAATAGTTTAGTAATAGGTGCAGTGCACTTCAGACAGGTAGCCCAGGCCCATACCCCCACTACCTGTTACACTTGTGGAGGAAACTGTGAGCCCTCCAAAACCCACCATAAACCCACTGTACCCACATATAGCTGCCCCCTTCACCTGTAAGGGCTATGGTAGTGGTGTACAGGTGGGGTTTGGGGGTCTCAGCACACAAGGTAAGGAAGCAATGGTGAGATGTGTACCTGGGAGCATTTTATGAAGTCCACTGCAGTGCATCCTAAAGTGCCCAGTTGCTGTCCTGGGATGTCAGGGGGACCAGTCTACTAAAAATGCTGGCTCCTCCTACGTCCCTTTGGACGTTTTACACTTGGACAAGTTTTTTTCAAAAATGGCTGAAAATCAAAGACGTCCAAATTGCAAAACGTCCAAATCATTAGGACGTCCTTGGTATTTTTGAACACAAAAGATGGACGTCCATCTTTTTCGAAAATTACCTTCCCTGTTCGGAATTTGGACATCTTTGTAAAATGTCCAAATTCTGACTTAGACATTTCTTTCGAAAATGCCCCTCATTGTAACATAGTAGATGATGGCAGATAAGGACACGTATGGTCCATCCAGTCACACCAACAAGACAAAACATAGCATAAGGTATGATGTGTTACTACATATGTATACTTGATCTTGATTCATCTGTCCCTTTTGGAGCACAGGCCGCAGAAGTCTGCCCGGCACCGGTCCCGCTCTCCAACCCCTGATGTCACCATCGAAGCCCCAGCCCATCCAAATCTGTCCAGCCACAATCAGGACACAGACTGTAGAAGACTGCCAGTACTGGCTTTGTTTTCCAATTACTGGTGTTGCCATCTAATCACTGCTAAGCTTGTTTGGTTCCATGCCTTCTCATGGGAAGGTATTCCAGGTATCTACCACCCTCTCCATGAAAAAGTACTTCCTGACATTATTCTTGAGTTGGCGCCCCCTGCAACTTCAATTCATTGCAACTTTCTAAGGCTGGTCAGAGAGTCCAAGGAAAAGCAAGGAAGAAGCCAAAGGCAACATGAAGTTATGGAATGCTACAGATGTATATGAACCTATTAAACACTAGGCATGGTTAAGATGAGAACAGGTGGGAGAGTGTCTGCTGCAGGTTGTGATAAGGCAGGCCTTGTCATGGCAGAGAAGGAGATTCAAGCCTTATGGTACTAATTCCCATTTTACTGCAAATGAAACTAAAAGGTGGGTTGGCCTTTAAGAACATAAGAATAACCATATTGGGTTAGACTAATGGTCCATCTAGCCCAGTATACTGCTTCCAACAGTGGACAATCCAGGTCACAAGTACCTGGCAGAAACCCAAATAGTAGCAACATTCCATGCTACCGATTCCAGGGCAAGTAGTGGATTTCCCCATGTCTATCTCAATAGCATATTATGGACTCTTCCTCCAGGAACTTGCCTAATCTTTTTTAAAACCTAAATACATTAACCACTATTACCACATCCTCTGGCAATGAGTTCCAGAGCTTAACTATTTGCTGCGTGAAAATAATATTTCCTCTGACTAGTTTTAGTTTTCAACTTTTTTATTGATGACAGAACTTAACAAATACAAACATTTTCCAAAGGGTATTACAATAAAGTAGAGTATTGTACTGTATGTCATCATAATTTGAAATTTTATTCCCCCCCCCCCCCACCCTATGAACCCACCTCCCCCCTATAACCTCTTATTAGTTTTAATAGTATTTCCATGTAACTTCATTGAGTGTCCCCTAGTCTTTGCATTTATTGAAAGAGTAAAAAAATGTACTAACTTTTCTATACCACTCAGGATTTTGTAGGCCTCAATCATATCTCCCCTCAGGAGTCTCTTTTCCAAGCTGAAGAGCCCTAACCTTTCCTGTTCCATCTCACCTTTGGAGGTCCAGCACCTTTCTCCCTTCTCTCCCCACCATCCTGGCATCTCTCTCCCCTCCTTCCCACACATCCTGGCATCTGTTTTTCTCTCTCTCCTCCCTCCTACACATCCTGGCATCTCTCTCTCCCCCATGTGGCATCTCTTTTCCCCTCCTACCACCACCCTGGCATCTCTTCCCCACCATCACCATCTTAGCATCCTTTCCTCTCACCACTCCCCCTGACACTCTCCCTTTCCTTCCCCTACTCACACAGCCTGGCTTAGCAGCTGACATTCCTGGGTGGGGCTCCTGCGGTTTGCTGAACTTTCTTTAGGCCACCACCAGTAGCACGGAACAGACATTGCTTTCGGCCAACAAAGGGGCCTTTTTTCTGCCCAGGGCTGCCAAAAGACAAAGCTGGGCCTGGGTAAAAACTCTTCAGGGCTGCCACCACCACGCTTCCCCCCAGTCACTGCCTCTTTTCTCCCCTTCCTTCCTCCTCCCTGCTGGTTTTACCTATAGCTTCCTGCAGCCAGCAGCGATTTACAATCAGAGGCCATCTCTGTAGCCTGCCTTCCGCCATGTCCCACCCTCTCTACTGCCTGTTTTGACACTAAACAGGAACTTGTAGTAGAAAAGGCAGGACAAAGCAAAAGGAAGGTCAGAGATACGGCCTTTGACTGTGAATCACTGCGGGCTGCAGGATCCTCCTGAAGACCTACAGCGAGGAAGAGATTTTTTTTTACTGCTGGAACAAAACTATTTACCATTCCCGCAGAACGATAAAAAGTTTTGCTCTTGTATCTGCAGTGATTGTCGGCGGCGTCCTTGGAGGCCAGGCCCGGGGAATTTTGCCCTCCCTCTTGATAGCCCTGCTTGTGCCGCTCCCACCTACTCCAATGCTACTTCCAGTTTCTAGAAGCAAAAGCAGCAGACTTATGCAAGTGAGCTGGTGTCAGTGTTCAGATGTGTGTGTCACACACCAAATGCGTGTGACTTGGTATATCTGCTGCAGGGGAGTAAATATTGCAGGAAGAGATATTAATATCTGACTCATCAGCATTGAATACCATTTGTGCACTGGTATCTCTCCCACATCTTCCTCAATGAAAACAGAAGCAAAGAATGAATTTAATCTCTCTGCTATGGCTTTGTCTTCTGTTGGTGCCCCCTATAGCCCTTGGTCATCTTGCAGTCCAACTGATTCTTTTACCAGCATCTTGTTTCTTATGTACCTAAAAAAAAAAAAAAGTTTTACTACCGTATTTTTCGGACTATAAGACGCACCGGACCATAAGACGCACCTAGGTTTTAGAGGAGGGAAATAGGAAAAAAAAAAATTTTTCCTTTTTCCCTCCTCTAAAACCTAGGTGCTCCGGTGCGTCTTGTCCGAGTTCGGGATCGCCCTCCCCTACTCACATCAGCGATGTTCCCTGGTGGTCTAGTGACATCGGGGCAGGAAAGAGCCCCCTCTTTCCTGCCCAGCGCGCTGCTCTCCGTCCTCCTCCGTCCTCCTGTATGCTGCCTGACGGTCTCGGCGATATTCAAAATGGCTGCTGAGAGTCTCGGCGGCCATTTTGAATCTCGCCGAGACCGTCAGGCAGCATACAGGAGAACGGAGAGCAGCACTCTGGGCAGGAAAGAGGGGGCTCTTTCCTGCCCCGACGTCACTAGACCACCAGGGAACATCGCTGACGTGAGTAGGGGAGGGCGATCCCGAACTCGGGGGGAGGGCGATCCGGAATCGCTACCTTCGGACTATAAGACGCACCCCCCATTTTCCTCCCAAATTTGGGGGGAAAAAGTGCGTCTTATAGTCTGAAAAATACGGTATTTTGTTTTTGCCTCCAATGCAATCTTCTTTTCAAATTCTCTTTGCTTTCCTTATCAGCACTTTTCATTTGACTTGCCATTCCTTGTGCTGTTTCCTATTATTTTCAGTCAGATCCTTCTTCCATTTTCTGAAGGATTTTCTTTTAGCTTAATAGCTTCCTTCACCTCACTTTTTAACCATGCCGGCTGTCGTTTGGCCTTCCTTCCTCCTTTTTTAATATATGGACTATATCTAATCTGGGCTTCCAGAATGCTACTTTTTTTTTTTTTATAAACCTTCCACTGCTGATGTAAATTTTTGAGCTTTGCAACTGCGCCTCTAAGTTTGAAAGTTAAATGCTAACGTATTGAATTTCCTGTTTGTACTTACTCCAGAGATAATGTGGGTGTGGGTACAAGAATGAATGAATATGAGTATCAAATCTGATCATGTTATTATCACTGTTATGAATGGCCCCAGCACCATTATCTCTTGCACCAGATTATGCGCTCCACTAATGACTAGGTCTAGAATTGTTCCTCCTTTTGTTGGTTCCTGAACCAGCTGCACCATAAACCAGTCCTTGCTTTCATCAAGGAATTTTACCTACTTAGTATTCCCTAATGTTACATTTACCCAGTCAGTATCAGAGTAATTAAAATCACGCACTATTCTTAGATTGTGAGCCCATTAGGGACAGAAAGGTGCCTTCAAAATATATATATATTTCCTTAGCGTCCCTCCGGACCGGACCAGGATTGGACTGATGGGTTGTGCTCGCCTACCAGCAGGTGGAGACTGAGAAAAAACTCTGACTCTAGAGAGCCAATAGGAGCCCTGGCCATGTGACCTTAGCCTCAGTATTTTCTCAGTCTCCCAGCAGGTAGGAAGTGAGCCCATTAGTCTCTCTCCTTTTCTCTTTAGATATTACAGATATTTGTGATAATTCTTCTGTGCCTGGAATCTTATTTAGAGGCTTGACAGGGTTTCCTTTCTCTTCTTTCTTTGACAGCCTCGGGGGTGTTAAACTCGGGTGTCTCGAGTCCACCCCCCTTCCTCCCCATCTCCCTGGCTTAGCAGGGAAGGGCCGTCCCTTTCTCTGGAAAGGTGTACCGTCTTTGGGAGAGGCAGCCACTTTTAACAGGTAGCTGCTTTAAAAGAATTAAATCAAATAAAAGGAAATTCAAAGAAGCAGCCTTTCTTTCCCCAGACTTCTAACGAGCAGGCAGCTCCAGTGTTTTATTATGATTGAGGGGTTATATAAAAAAAAAAAACAAACAGAAGAAAATAATTCAGTATCTGTGACTTTAAACAGCGATTTTTCTCGTCAGATTTAATTTCCTCCATTTTCTTGCGTTTTGGCGGCGGCAGTTTAAACAAATGGAAAAAAAAAAAAAAAAAAGAAAGGTGCGAACCGCGTAAGCGCGGCCACCTGTTTTTTCCGATATGGCTTAAAAGTTCAAACAGCTGCTGTCGGTCAGCGTCGCGCAGTTCACGCAGCCGGAACGTGTAAATTTTGCTCTCCCTTCAAGGTTTCTTCGGGTCCGGTGCTGCCTCCAGTTTTTTCGGGGCCTTTTTCGCCGGCTGTTGTTTCTTCGCCGTTCCACTGGGCTCCGCTTGTTCGGAGGTGTCGGGCGCGCTGTCGATGATCGCCACAGGGCCAGTGGAGCGAACGGCGGCCATTTTGTTTCTCCCTCCATCTTATCAGTCGGGGATCTCTCTGCTGAAGGTAAGGCTGCAGTTCATAGAGCAGTTCGGCTCCAAGATGTGTACACTTTTGTATGTGCTGAACGGCGTATTCTAAAATGCTCTTCACATCAGCAGGCAATATTTGGTTGAAAAGGGGGCTCCTTTCATATATGGATATATAACAAGCTTTTCTTGTTTTAAATTTCTATGTATCACGGGGCTGTTAACACTAGTTTTTTCTGGTGCTCAGTCATTTTTCATTGCCTGGTGGAAAATCTACATCTTATCATAATATCATAATTCATTTCAAGCATTTTCCTCAATAGCTGTAGTATTATACAGTGTTTTAAGAACTTTAGAAACTTTCTCTATAGGCATAGAGTAAATTTCTGTCTTTCTCATTCCCTGGTGAATAGGACTACATTGCCTAAGAGTCAATTGATTGGTACTTTGCAATTCTGACCATAATATCTTAGTTCCTTTCAAGCATTTTACTCCATGCCTATGATGTTATATAGTGTTTTAAGAACTTAACAGACACTCTCAATGGCTGTAGTGTTATACAGTGTTTTCTTTTTCCGACTTTAAGAAGCCTTCTCTAGAGGCATACAGTATATTGTTCAGATGCCATGGGGATATATCAGCTCTTTCATATTCTCTGAGGGACAGTCCTGTCTACCAAGCTCCCAGTCACTCAGCTGCCTTAGCAGGCATGCTTTATTCATGTCTTCCCTTCTTTTCCAACTGCCTTGAAGCCTCTCATATTTCATTTTAGCTTTCTTCTGGTTTTTACAGGACATATGGTCACTTAGAGAATAAAGTCATCCTTTCACTTAAAGATAGTGGACGGTCCTCAAACCATCTACTCGTGTTTGTCTCTACTCTATCAGTTCAGCATTGGCAGATTATAAACATCCTGGTTTGGTCCAGTATGCCTATACATACCATCTGCTATCTCTTCCTCTTCCTTAGAGACCTGATGTTATATCAAGCTTTCTTGAATTCAGATACAGTCTTGTCTACACTGCCTTCACCAAGTGGCTGTGGCACAACTTCACTTTTTTCGTTACAGGTAATTTCCAAGTTTGTCCTTTTTCATTTTCATTCTATGCGCCTTCACTCCAGAGTGTTCTTTCAATTGGAAGGGGATTCACTCACTTCCTGTGTATTTATACCATAGGTACATAAGTATGGTTATGCTGGGTAAGGCCTAAAGTCCATCAAGTCCAGCATTCATATCTAATGGGCATAGGTACATAAGTTTTGCCATTCTGGGGAAGCTCAAATGTCCACCTTTCTACAGCCAGAACAGCATTAAAGAAAAAAAAAAAAAAACCTCTCACGAGAGTATCGAACAGAAATCTCTGCTCCAAAAGCAAGGCTTTGCAGTAATTCTGCAAACTAACGCATACAATATTTGCCATGGCTGTTCACCACTAGGAACACCGGGGACCCTGGGCCTAGGTTCGGTGTTTTAACCTGAAACAAGCTCAATATTCATATCTATTGGGTGTGAGTCTGGTACTACTACTACTACTTAACATTTCTAGAGCGCTACTAGGGTTACGCAGCGCTGTACAAATTAACAAAGAAGGACGTTCCCTGCTCAAAGGAGCTTACAATCTACATCTCAGTGAGGGAGGACGCATGACCGTGGTACGTGGATTAGTGGTATGTGGATTAGGGAGATCCAAGAAATTACAGGCAGGTGAATCAGACGTTCATACTGGGACAATTTATTTCTGTCCGGAGCGTACTACCATAGCTGGTGGACTCCTATATTCAGAACTTTCTATATTCAGAACTTACCCAACTATGGAACGCCATAGAGATAGGGTTGGAGTTTGTAGCCCTATTTAACTGGTGTCCTTGGTCACCCTTCCTCTTCTCCTCAGGATCCAGAGAATGGCTAGTTTTTTGCTTATGCATTAACCGGTCATTTTCAGCAGTACTCTCTCTTCCGTTCTTTTATAGATCTAAGAGGATGTTCATTGCGCTCTTAGGGTCATTTCATTCTTACCTAGACGACTGCCTAATTGGAGAAAGTCTTATCAGCAGAGTTCTCAGGTCACGCACCGGGTGTTGCATTTCTTACAGTCTGTAGGTTGGGTGGTGATTGTAGCCAGGCCTCTCATTTGATCTCTCATTTGATCTCTCATCAGATATCTCTGATTTTCGCTTTGTTTAGTCAGGTTGGCGCACAGTCTTTTGTCTCCTCTGCAAACATCCCAGTTTATATTTTTCTTGGTGACCTTGGGCCTTCGGCCATTTCCTCGCTCTATTCTGCAGAATGCAATTTTACTTTCTAATGCCCAAGAAGGAATTTTCCTTCATCCTATTGCGAATCTCAGGGTCATCAATCGCGCTATTTAAGTGTCATCTAGTTATCTCAAGAACCTTAGTTCTGTCATTGGGATGCTTCGTGCAGTACACTTTTTGGCAGAAGCTTGTTTGTATATATTTTTTTTCTGGGGGACCTCAGCAATTCGTTTTACCTTCGGGTGAATTTTGTTTTCCCTACTGACAAACAAGGCGGAGAGAGCTATGTTGGTCCTTGCCATGGCAATGGCTTATGTCATCTGCCAAGGAGGAGTTAAGAGTATAGAGTTTGTACTCATTTTTTCTTAGTTGTGTCACCCTGCATTTAGGTGAATGGACTCTCATTTTTTCAGCCTTACTTCCTCACTGCGACACTTCAGGGCTATCTCTTTTTGCCTTCAGGCTCATGAACATTTCTTGCTTCTTCCGTTCAGCAACAGTCTTGACGGAGACAGGGACAGATGCCAATGTCCAGCAGGGGTTTTTCAGCCTTCTTTATGCGTTTCTTCCATCATCTCACTAGGTGTTTACGCAGAACCAAGGCACCCTTCTACATCCGGACCCCCAGTCACTCAAACTTATGGCGTGGTTACTGGGTCTGCAACATCTTTGATATTTTCGCAGGAAGTACTTCAAGTTTTAATTGCTTCCAGACAGAAATCTACATTAAAGTCCTATGAATCAAAGTGGCGACGGTTCACTCTGTGGTACTCCTCTCGCCACTTCATTCCACAAACAGTATCCATTTTGCATGTTTTGGAATATCTTCTGCATCTTGCGAAATCTTGTCTGTCTTACTCATCCATTAGAGTTCATTTGGCAGCTCTATCAGTGATGCATGATACTGTTGACAACCGCACGCTTATGCAGCATCCACTGTCAAAGCGGTTTCTTAAAGGAGTCCTGCACCTGTACCTCCCGCTTCGTCCACCAGCTAGGTGAACTAGGTGAACAGACTCTTAAAGTTCTGTTTTCTAGTAGCCATAACTTTTTCTATAAAGTTTTCCTCTTCAAGCAGTGTTTCCCAGTAGCCATTGCAGCAAGTAGATCTATGTGTGGAATACTTCTACGGTTGGTAACTTCTTTTCGGTCTGCTGTAGTTTAAAGTTTTCACCTTTCCCAATCGGTTTTTTCTTATTGGTTTTGTCCTTCTAGCCAGTAGGCGTAAAAGTTTTTCTTTGTTTCTAACCCGCTATATCGCGAAGGATCAAGGAAATGAGAATGTCTATTTCTCTTCTCGCTGAGAGGGCAGTTCCACAGCGTATTACAACATATTCCACAACTTCAGAAGCGGGCTCTATTCTTACTACGGCGATTTTTGGTGCTCTCGGTGCACATTGGTAAGTTGGCAACTTAGTCCTAGTTTCATTTTATTTTGCTCATTGGGACGCACTACATGTTAGTTGTCGCCAGGTGGCCTATGCAGCATGAACATTTCTCTGCAGTTTTCATAGGGTCCCTCCCTTCAGATTACTGCTTTGGTACTTCCCATCAGTCCAATCCTGGTCCGGTCCGGAGGGACGCTAAGGAAGGAGAAATTAGATCTTACCTGCTAATTTGCTTTCCTTTAGTCCCTCCGGACCGGACCAGGCCCCTCCCATGTTCTCTCTACTCTTTAGCTTCTTTTATTAAGTAGGAAGTGTATTCAGTAGGAAGTGTATTCATTCCTTTACGATTCGTGGAACAATACTATATATATACAGAACTTTACGTGGTCTATACCACTTCTCTGGTGGTTGCTGGTGAGCTCAATTGCTGGAATCTATCTATAAAACCTTAAATACGCCATACCACTTCTCTGGTGAGAGTTGTGGCTGAGCTCAGTTGCTGGAATATCTATAAAACCTTAAATATGATTTACCACTTTTCTGGTGAGAGTTGCTGGTAAGCTCAGTTGATGGAATATATATAAAATCTTAAGTGGGCCATACCACTTCTCTGGTGAGAGTTGCTGGTGAGCTATAAGACAAGTGAGCCATACCACTTCTCTGGTGAGAGTTGCGGGTGAGCTATATTATATGTGAGCCATACCACTTCTCTGGGGAGAGTTGCTGGTGAGCTATATTACATGTGAGCCATATCGCTTCTCTGGTGAGAGTTGCTGGTGAGCTATATTACATGTGAGCCATATCGCTTCTCTGGTGAGAGTTGCTGGTGAGCTATAGTACAAATGAGCCATACCACTTCTCTGGTGAGAGTTGCTGGTGAGCTCTGATACTTGGCATTGCCGAGTGCTTTGTGGCTGCTAGGATTCCATACGGCACAGAAGGTCTTTCTTTCTTTCCTGCTTTGTTATTCAAATACTGAGGCTAAGGTCACATGGCCAGGGCTCCTATTGGCTCTCTAGAGTCAGAGTTTTTTCTCAGTCTCCACCTGCTGGTAGGCGAGCACAACCCATCAGTCCAATCCTGGTCCGGTCCGGAGGGACTAAAGGAAAGCAAATTAGCAGGTAAGATCTAATTTCTCCATAGTATATGTAAACTGCTTTGACTGTATCTACAGAAAGGTGTATATCAAGTGTGGAATATGTTTAAGGCTGAGTAGTGCTCAGAAAGGGGAAGCCTGAAAGGTACCTGAAAGTTTGGCTAAAGGTAGAATCCAACTGAGCCATATCCATAGCACGAAGAGCAGATATTCACATACTAAACATTAAGCCAGAGCTGCAGATGAAAGAGAGGATTGGACATAGGAGCCAATGTTTCAAAATGATTGGGGGTGCTAGACCCAACAGAAAATACCCCTCCCTGGACACAGAGTTTGCTCAATATTGGGGAAGCTCAAGCACTCACAGAGCTGGCTCCTATGGAATTGGAAAACCCAGTGTGGAGTGCTGTTTATAGCAGATCAGGATCTCAGCACAACAGGGATCTTGACCTAATATTCTCAAGAAACTTAATTAAGAAGGCTTGGAAATAAGTGTCCCTGTGGTCAGTAGGAGGTGCCTGGGCTGTGGCAGGATGACAAAAGGGGTCAGTACCAAAGAAATAGATCTAGGTGTCATCATAGACATTACACTGAAATCTGCCCAGTGTGTGGCAGTGGCCAAAAAAGCAAATAGGATGCTAGGAATTAATAAAGGTATGATGAATAAGACAAAAAATACTATAAATGCCTCTGTATTGCTCCATGGAGCAACCTCTCCTTGAGTATTGTGTTCAATTCTGGTCGCCATATCTCAAAAAAGGTATAGCACAATTAGAAAAGGTTCAAAGAAGAATGACCACAATGATAAACTGGATGGAACTCCTCTCATACAAGGAAAGGCTAGGAAAAGAGATGGCTGAAGGAGATATGAATGAGGTTTGTAAAATTCTGAGTGGTGTAGAACAGGTAAAAGTTAATCGATTTTTTTTATTCTTTCAAGAAGTACAAAGATTAGGAGACACTCAATTAAGTTACATGATAATACTTTTAAAACGAAAAGGAGGAAATATTGTTTCACTCAATGAATAGTTAAGCTCTGGAACTAGTTGCCAGAAGATGTGGTAACAGCGGTTAGTGTATCTGGGTAAAAAAAAAATGTTTGGACAAGATTATCCTGGTCCATAGTCCATTGTCTGCTATTGAGATAGACATGGGGAAGCCACTGCTTGCACTGGGATTGATAGCATGAAATGTTGCTACTGTTTGGGTTTCTGCCAGGTACTTGTGACCTGAATTGGTCACTGTTGGACCAATTTTGAGTTTGGATTTTGAAGAGTGCAACCTGTTAGGGGAGGGCTGAAGTACCTAGTGTGCATGTCTGAAGGGAAAATGGAGCAAGGGAAGGTAGTTTCAACAAGATTGATCCTTGGAATTTAATAATTGTGCTAGGATTGCAATGTATTGTGCATGGGGTTTGTTGCAGGATGTTACTACTCTATCTGAGGGGGCTGCAAGGACAAGGCACTGCTGTTTCTGATGTAGGTAGGAAAGGAGCGTGGAGAAATTGGATGGGTGGGGAGGCGAGTTTAAGAGGGCTGGAGGAGTCTGGATGGTTTGGGTGGTGTGTTCATGTGCAAGTATTGTAAAGGGATCATATTAAGTACTGCAGAGAAAATAGGCTGGTTGTTAGATGGCTCAGCTAGGGATTGTGTCAATGAATATTCAGGAGCTTAACTTGGGCAACAAGAGGCATATGTTATTTATGCAGGCAACATAAGTAGATAAGAAATGCCACACTGGAAAAAGACCAAGGGTCCATCGAGCCCAGCATCCTGTCCACGACAGCGGCCAATCCAGGCCAAGGGCACCTGGCAAGCTTCCCAAACGTACAAACATTCTATACATATTATTCCCAGAATTGTGGATTTTTCCCAAGTCCATTTAGTAGCGGTTTATGGACTTGTCCTTTAGGAAACCGTCCAACCCCTTTTTAAACTCTGCTAAGCTAACCGCCTTCACCACGTTCTCCGGCAACGAATTCCAGAGTTTAATTACGCGTTGGGTGAAGAAAATTTTTCTCCGATTTGTTTTACATTTACTACACTAGTTTCATCGCAAAATAGATTAATTCAGGAAACTCATCTGAGAAGGAGAGGTAAGCACTTATTGAGGGATCACAGATTTGCCACAGTAATTTTGGAAGCCAATACTAATGAACATAGGGAAGGTAGAGTGGTGGTGTTGTTTTCCAAAAATCTGATCATGGAGCTTTAAAAGATTATTGGAGGAGAGAGAGATCATTGTGACTGCAGATACATATGAGACCCAAATGATTATGGTGTTTGTATATACCCCTAACACTAACCAGGGAGAATGTTTTTAGTTAATTGAGGGGAATTTAATAATCAGGAATGTGTGTTTTTTTTTTTACTCCTAAACTTGATAATGCAGGGAGAAGTGATAAGGGGCAAGAAGAGCACAGGCACAAACTGAAGCACTTAGTGGGTACCTTACAGATGATTGACACCTGGCAAGTATCAAACAGGTCAAGCGTAATTACACCTTCTTTTCTCAGGTACATAAAATGTATTCTAGTATTGACATGATCTGGGTGGAGATATATGGGGCTGAAGAGTTAGGGAATGTGGACACAGAGATCACTCTCCAGTGTGGGTGGAACTGTTGGTGCAGGGAGATTGTAGAGGCTCAACATTTTGGAGATTGAATGAAGGGCTGTTGGATGTCAGGAGCATTATGAAAAATTAAAATGAGAAACAGGAAGATATCCATCTCAGCTAATTTGATTGAACATGGGGTTAAACTGCTTTATAGATGGTACCTTACCCCATCCCACCTCACCAGAATCTCATCATTCTGATTTATGCTGGAGAGGGAGTGGGTTAGTTGGTATCTATTGCATATTTGGTGAGAATTTCCCCTTGTTCAAAGTTTCTGGAGAACGGGTTCAGATTTTCCATTATACGTTATGCATTCACCTTCCACTAGATCCTAAAGTGTTATTTTTTTTTTTTAATCACAGTGGTAACCACTGGGGTGACTGATGATCAAGCTATGGTACTCTTTACTCGTCTGGCAGTTGTATGCAGGGAACTGACCAGGTGTTGGAAGCCTCAACTTATGGCATTTATACTTCTTACGAAAGCTCATTACAATTAACATGGTTGATGGGGATCTTTTAAAAGGCAGTGGACTCAATTTGTGGACTGGTATGATCAAGGACTATTACCCAGTTTAACGGACTTTGTTATATCGTTATGGGGAGTAAGATGGTTACGCTCACTTGTCAAGCTATAGATCTTGGCTATAGGACCTTAATTATTTACTTTTTTCTTTACATCTACATGTTATGTACTTCTCTTGTTTTATGCTGAAGTATTATGACTTGCCTCCTTTGTACGAGCTCAATGATTTCTTGGGTAGGGAGAGGAGGATGGGGGGTGAGGTGGGGGTTTGTTGTGTAGCTTAAAATACAAATAAACATAAAGTAAAAAAAATACAGAAATACTTTCAGATAAATACAGGGCAAGGGATTCACATTGGGGTGGTATGGGATGGAATTAAGACAGTTATTAGAAGGACTTTTGTTTCTCTGGCAGTGCATTAAAAAAATTTTAAGAAAAATAAAAGAATCTGAGAGATAAGACCATGAGTCTGGAGCAGAAATACAAGCTCACCTGTTCAGAATGGATTTATAGTAAGCTTCTAGCAGTGAGAGGAGGTTTGAAAGAATTGGAATCCCAGTCATTAGTGCATAATCTTAATAAATTAAAACTGATGCTTTTTGAACAGAGAAATAGGGCTAGCAGGCTGTTAGCTACTTGTTGAAAGATAAGATGATGTCTGGGTAAATTATTACGGTAAAAAAAAATGCCAAAGCTGTTTCCCCTTTTCAAAGGGGAGGAGATAATAGAGGTCTTTATGGACTTTTATAGGAATTTTTATGAAGCGGATAGCTCAATAAGTGACCAGTAAATCAATCAATATTTAGAGGGGATGCCCTGCCAAGAATATCTGAGGAGCATACAGAACTATTGGAAAGGGATATTAGCCAGGAGGAAGGAAGTACTAAAAGCCATTGAATCTCTGTAGGATGGGAGTGCTCCCAGCCTAGATGGCCTTATGACACAATTTTATACAAAAATGTAAGGAGGATCTAGTCAAGCCTGACATCCATAGCAGAGAAACTGAGGGGTCCTTTTACCAAGCTGCAGGAAAAAGGCCCCTACGCTAATGGCAGGGGCCATTTTCCCCATACGCCATGGCCCTTTTTACTGCAGGAGGTAAAAAGACCCCAGACATATGGCCATGTAGTAACAGAACTCTTACCACATGGTCATGTGGCAGGGAGCCCTTACCGCAACCCATTGAGGTGGTGATAAGGGCTCCCACGCTAACCTGGTTACCACCAGGCAGCATTTGGCGATGCCCAATTACCACCATGTTACTCCAGCACAAGCCATTTCCAGGGGATTTCTTTTTCCCCCAGAAATGGCAAGCACTAGGGGCAGGACTACTGGCAGCCGCGTTGGGCCAGCAGTAGTCCCGGAAGAGCGAGCAGTAAGCCCGCAGTGGGCTTACTGCCACTGTATACAAGGGCCTCTTAATTCTTTGCTTCTGTCTTTACGGAAGAAGATGTAAAAGATCTCTGCCTGTACTGGAAATGGTTTTCAAGGACAACGATGCAGAGGAACTTAAAGAAATCTCAGTGAACCTGTAAGATGTACTGAGACAAATTGACAAACTAAAAAGTAGTAAATCACCTGGACCAGATGGCATACAGCCGAGGGTACTCAAAGAACTCAAGCATGAAATTTCTGATCTGCTGTTAGTAATATGTAACCTGTCATTAAAATTGTTCGTAGTACCTCAAGATTGGAGGGTGGCCAATGTGACGCCAATTTTTTAAAAGGGTTATGGGGTGATCTGGGAAATTACAGACCAGTAAGCCTGACATCGGTGCCAGGCCAAATAGTGGAAACTATTATAAAGAATAGAATTACAGAACCATAGATAAACATGGTTTAATGGAACAGAGTCAGCATGGATTCAGCCAAGGGAATTCTTGCCTCGCCAATTTGCTTCATTTATTTGAAGGCATTAATAAACAAGTGGCTAAAGGTGAGCTGGTTGATGTAGTATATCTAGATTTTCCGAAATCTTTTGATAAAGTTCCTCATGAGAGACTCCTGAGAACATTAAAGAGTCATGGGATAGGAGGCAAGATTCATGTGTGGATTAGGAATTGGTTATTGGACAGAAAACAGAGGGTAGGGTTAAATGGTCATTTCTCAATGGAGGAGGGTGAACAGTGGAGTGCCATAGGGATCTGTATTGGGACCAGTGCTGTTTAACATATTTATAAATTATATGGAAATCAGAACGACGAGTGAGGTGATCAAATTAAAATTATTCAAGGTTGTTAAAATGCGTGCAGATTGTGAAATATTGCAGGAAGACCTTAACTTAAGAAATTGGAAGACTGGGCATCCAAATGGCAGATGAAATTTAATGGGACAAATGCAGGGTGATGCATGTTGGAAAGAATGATCTGAATCATAGTTACCTGATGCTAGAGTCCACCTTGGGGTTCAGCACTCAAGAAAAAGTTCTAGGTGCCATTGTAGATAATATCCTGAAATCTTCTGCTCAGTGTGTGGTGGTGGCCAAAAAAGCAAACAGGATACTAGGAATTATTAGGAAAGAGATGGTGAATAAGACAGAAAATACTATACTGCCACCATATCTGAAAAAAATATAACGGAACTAGAAAAGGTTCAAAGAAGAGTGACCAAAATGATAAAGGGTATGGAACTCCTCTTGTATGAGGAAAAGCTAACGAGGTTAGAACTCTTCAGCCTGGAAAAGAGACGGATGAGGGGAGATATGATTAAGGTCTACAAAATCCTGAGTGGTGTAGAATGAGTAGACGTAAATCAATTTTTTACTTATTCCAAAAGTAGAAAGACTAGGGGGCACTCAAGGAAGTTACATGGAAATACTTTCAAAACAAATATGAGGAAAAAAAAGATTTTCACTCAACAAATAGTTAAGCTCTGGAACCCTTTGCTGGAGGATGTAGTAACAGCGGTTAGCGTATCTGGGTTTAAAAAGATTTGGACAAATTCCTAGAGGAAAAGTCCATAGTCTGCCATTGAAACAGACATGGGAAGCAACTGCTTGTCCCAGGATTGGTGGCATGTAATGTTGCTGTTAATTGGGTTTCTGCCAGATACTTGTGACCTGGCATGGCCACTGTTTGGAAAACAAGATACTGGACTAGATGGACCATTGTTCTGACCCAATATGGCTATTGGGTGTGTTCTTATGTTCTAAGCCTCCAGTGGATATGTTTAATGTGATCCAAAGACAGGAGAAGCCAGAGGTGGGGTTGTTACTTTTTAAGTAACTTAGATTAGTTCCTTATCTCTTGCTTAACTATCCAATGCACTTGCCTTGAGTTTAGCTCACCACCAAATTATCCCAACTGACTCTGTACCACGCATCTTGTTCCCATCATATATCTGCTCTTGATCCCTCAGCTATATGGTACGCCGTCTTGTAGAAAATCTTTTAGCATCATATCCATGTTTACTGAATGTTCTAATGCATGCTTATTAGGTTTTTCATTGGTATTATGCTAACATTGTATTATATCTCTGGTATTTGAATTCCAGTGCTGTTAAATGTGTACATTTTTTATATTGTTTCACAGTACTTCTATTATTAGGTTTCAATTTACTTTTTTCAAGTTTACCTCTTTTAGGGGCCCTTTTACAAAGGTGAAGAAGGGCCTACATGCATCCAGTGTGTGCCAAATTGGCATTACCGCCCAGCTACTGCATACCTTGGGTAGTAATTCTTAATTTGGAACTCTCCAAAAAAACATGCGGTTGAAAATATTTTCTATTTTCTACTGTGTGGCGCTTACCTAGCGGAAAATGCCAGTGGACACATGCTGCATGCCTACAGCCCAGGTAGCGCATGAGACATTACCACTAAGTTAGTGGGTGGCGGTAAGGTCTCAGGCCGAAAATGGACGCGCGCTGGTTTTTATTATGCCGCACATCCATTTTTCGGACCCTTAAAAACAGGCCCCTTTTCTAGGATAACTGGCCCAGCGTGCACCCAAAAGATGCTCTCACACTGCCGCAGGCCACTTTTTGCCACATCTTAGTAAAAGGTCCCCTTATTGTATTTGTTTATTCTTTGTTATTTTAGTAGTATGCTGTTAAATTTTGTTTTATATTAAACTGTACCTACTGTACACAATCTTCATAAAGGCAGTTAATACATCCCAATAAATTAATAAAAATAAGTAAATAAATAAAGTACTTAAGTAAAAAGTAAAAGTACTGGTTTCAGAAGTGGTGAAGTAAAAGTAGAAAGTCTTATCCCCAAAAAAATATTCAAGTAAAAAAGTACAGCTATCAAAACTACTTTATTACTACAAAGTAAAAAGTATTAACGAGTCAGACCACAGAATCTTGTATGTTTACAAGCAATACTGTATTGTGTTTATGGGCCTTTCAACTTGTAATCTGTCTAGATCGCTGTGGAACACAAATTAATTAATAAATTAAATTACACATTTAAATTAATACTTTTAAATTTGTTACATTTATTTGTGAGAGGGTGGAAGAGGAAAGGAGTATTGTGTTGTACATTTTAAAATAATTGCTGCTATAACATTTTTAATAGTTATATGCATAGCATTTTAAAATGTAGATTAAGTTTACATTTGTAAATGTTTTGTCTTTTAATCATCTCCATGATATGCTTCAGTGTGGGATACCAGCAAGAAAGGATTTCCCATTCCCACCCTATCTGAGAGAGCAAGGCAACAAGCCATCAGTGCCCACTTCTTCCCCTATCTGTGACCCTAAAGAAGTCTGGCAAGCCAGGGAATGGTACCTGCAAATATCTGGTCAGCTCTCTCTGTCTCTTGGCTCAGTGGTAGGCTGATTGCTTAACTTGCTGAAGCAAAAAAAATAATACACCCGAACTGGTACTGCTGCAGACTGTAGAGTAGACACATTGAAGACTCTGAGACTGAGAGCTAGCTGACTACTAGTTAGTAGCAGTGACTAATGCTACCATCGCAGGCAGTGGGCAAGCAGCAGGAGCAGGACTTTGCTGAACAGAATGTGCACATATGACTGCTTCAGCACGTAAGTACTGCTTCCTCAGAGTCCCTCCTCGCTTCAATCAGCGCAGCCACACTAGTCTGTTGCTAAATTAGGAGGAGGTGGTGGGAGCAGGGCCACCTTGGAAGACTCTGGGTAGGTGAGAAGTTGACTTGCTTCTGATTGGGTCTGGAGGGTCCCAGCTCAGCTGTTTCTGGGACTAGAAGTTCAGGCCCAATCAGTTGCAAGCTGGGTCTGACACATCTCCTGTAGAGGGGGAGAAGCACAGTATGGAAAATACTTTTTAAACAAATATTTTCTAAACTTGTACTTTGTTACTAAGTACAAAATTACAGCTTACTTGTAACAAGTTATAAATAAAAAGTATGGCAAAAAAAAATGTAACTTTAGTACTTAAGTACTGTAAAACAATAAAAGTATTTTGTTACTACCCATCAATGGGAGAAGCTAGCTCCTTCCATAATGGTTGCTGGTGTATCAGTAATTCCTGAGCTGGGGAACAATCACTCTCTTTGCTGCTATTATAGCCCATTTCTTTTTTTTTTATCATATTCATGATTACCAGACCAAAGCTTTCCTTGCCATTCTTGGTAAGGGAAATGCCAAAGTTCCCTGTGATTTCTGGGTTCAAGGTAAGCATGGCAAAATTGGAGGCTCTGAGCATCTATCTGGGCAGGGAGGAAGTAGGATCATTGAGGGATGCTTTTCCATTTAAAATGGGACTGCAGATAGAAATCCAAGATTTTGTCACTACTACTGGGAAGTTCCCAACAAAACTTTTTAAAATGCTACAGAGGTGCATTCTTTTTTTTTTTTTTCTTACTATAGTTGGAAGCAATGCCCCCAAGGGTCTAACAGGAGGTATTATATCAGCTGAAATTGAAGGGTGGTCTGAGCATCTCAAACTTAATAGGCTATTTTAGAGCAGCCCAATTGAGAACGTTGATTGAATTGCGGAGAGCAGGCTACTAAAAGCAATGGGTGCAGCTTTAGCAACACATAGTGGGAGAAATGCTTCTGCTCTATTTTGGAATGGGTGAGGAATCCATCCTAATGAATGGTCTAACAAAGTGCCCTCTATAAAATGGTGAAGCAGGATATGGTGGGATATAAAAAGGCTACCCGCACACCAAACATACACACATGGCAGTCCAGTCATAAGACAAAAACATCTGACCATAATATAGGTAGGCAAAAATCACATGGAAAGGGTCTGTATAGCTATAATCTCTGATAAGTGCTGAGGAAAAGTTTCGCTGTGGAACGACACCAGTTGATATCACCCGTGTGTGAAGATTTACATTGTCCTCAAAGAAATACTGGTATTGCAAAAAATTATGTGTGCAACATAGCATTCCAGCACACACATTGACCCATGCACATGCAACTCCAGGTGCCAATAGAATTTTCTTGTGCACCAAATATGGCTGCTGCTGCTATCACAGACCTATGTGTGCATGGAATGTTAGCACAAATATTTATGTACAGCTTATTGCCATAGTATTTGTTGCTTTTAAAGATTTTGCTCACACCTTTTTCAACAGTAGCTGTAGGTGAGATATATTCAGGTACACTGCACTGGGGAGTACATTTTCTTTATTTTTACGTGTGCGTTAGGAAACCCAGGTCTGCACTGTAGCACAGAGCCCTAACGCATGATTTTCTGCATTGGCCCCTGAGTTAAGACTAGGTCTTCCTCTGCTGTACCTCTCTTTTCTTTAGTCCTCCTCCTACTTCATCTCCTCATCTCTATACCAGAAGCAGTGACATTCGAGTATGTCTGTTCTCCATCTGATGTCTTCCCCTGAGCAGTGTAAAGACAGGCACCTGGAGGAGGCAAAAGAGATTCTTGTGGTAGTACCCCTTCCCCTGAAGTTACCCTCTTATACAGCTTCCAAAACAACATGTCCTCCTCTGCTAACACTGCAGGAGCTAATGCAGAAAGCGATGCACTAAAGCATAGCACAAATTTTCTTGATGTACGTGTATGAACAAAAAATTGTGCCCCAATGTAATAAGTACATAGCAAGCAAATCAAAGGCAAATGATCACTGTGCAGAAAATGTGTTAATGTGGGAGAGCACACTGGGCATATGCTTTCACAGGTCTGTGCTAGTGGCAGCCAAGGAGGTTTCATAAATAGGAGTGGAAGTGAGTCTATCTAGTCCACTGAAACAAGGAAGCCAATTAGATCTACCAACCAGAAACAGAATCAAATCATCACGATCATACCTAAACCTACATTATCCAAATTGTAAAGGACTAACATACAAAACAACTTACACATCCAGCTTCTCCTACATAAGCGCACAACTATGGAACGGACTCCCAAATGCTGTGAGAACAATCCATGACCACTTAAACTTCAGGAAATCACTCAAAACTCACCTCTTCAAAAAGGCCTATCCCACCGATCCAACATAAATCCCAGAATCCAGCAACACAACATAACTAATGATCGTACTGGACAATCTATAATCTTCACTTCCTTCGACCCTTTGATGCCTGATCCACACTTACCTCATCTGACCACAATATAACTCTGTATCTGTTAACCGAATTGGCAAATGCCCCTAGGTACTATGTAAGTCACATTGAGCCTGCAAATAGGTGGGAAAATGTGGGGTACAAATGTAACAAATAAATTAGGACAATCTAAGTTTCCCCTTCCCAGCGCAGCTTTTTAATGTATTTGAAAGCTTCCCATATGTAGATATAAATAGCATGAAATAACAATTGAATATCACTAAAACAGCTTACAAAATTATTATAGCTGATAGAAACAGCAATTTTAAACTCTGTATGTTGTGTTCATTTTTCTACACTAACAACTAAATAAATACACTGTACACAATACATATGGCCAAATTTCAGTGAAAATATCCTGTTTCCTGATGGGTTCATCTTAAATGTTGTTGTAATCTGCCTTGGAAAGCCTGGTGTTAATAAAGATGATGGAATATATTGAAATTAAATGGAAGTAGAATAAAACTCTCCTTTCATTGGGGCACATTGAGTCACATCTTCATCTGTTTTGTAGAAGTTTACCTTTTAGATACACAAGTGGGTTTTTCTGTTGTTTGAGCATGTTTCAGGGACAAGTGGTTTATAAGTCAAAAGTAATAAAAATATTTTCTGTCGAACATCTCTCATTTGTTTAAACATAAGTAAATGGTCTATAAGCCCCTACTGCAGTCCATTGGTTTTCTTATATTTTGTTCTTGTGATGGTTTATACTGTGCCAAAACTGGACATACAGTGAGACAGAATAATAGAATTCAGTAACATCCAAAAATTATTTTTTTATGTTTTAATCATCTTTATTAAAAGCAAAACATGTTGGTTGATAAGCTTCATACAGAACAAGAAAAAAAAAAAAAAGTAAACCATCCAATATGGCACAATAAAAGTTTTAAATAGGTAGAGGTGATCTCCCTATAAATGGAACTAATATCTAGAAGAACTGGGAGATTTGAAATACCAGGCATCAAAATAATTGACACAGGCTTAAATCGCTCAAAAGGTCAGAGTATTTAAACAGAGGAAATGCCTCAAGCCCCCAGCATATATTATTTTACTTCGGGGGGGGGGGGGGTAGACTTCATCATTGGCCAGGAAACCTCTGAAAGCCCCCCCCCCCCCCCCCGAAGTAAAATAATATATGCTGGGGGCTTCTTGAGGCCTTTCCTCTGTTTAAATACTCTGACCTTTTGAACAATAAAAGTTTTTACAGCCAACATACCCCAAGAACTCTTCCCCTCCCTCCCTATAAGCCCACCTGTTTCCAGACGCCAAAATAACACAACAGATGTACAGATCAGTAGGACTCAAAGCATTTCATAACAAGCACTGCTTCCACTGTATGCAAATCTCTCTCATGAATATTAATTGTCAATATCCTGACAAACCTGACTGCCTTGGGTAACTCCAGGACCAGGTTATCCTAACTGCCATAAGAAACAGACACGGTTGTATAATTAACATCATTTTATTTGTATTTGGGTAATAACTGAGAAAATGCTGTTAAATATTATATTACAAAGCATGAAGTTGACTTGGTTAACCAGTAGTAAATAATAGTAATAAACAATATTAAGTGCATTTTTATAATATACCACTGCATTCTTCAAAACAGAAGTAGCAAGTTCCTACAACCCATCTTTCTCTTTTGATCTAGCCACAAGAAAAAAAAAAAAAAAGCTTTCAAACGCTCCCTGGTTTCAACCTAATGCATGTTAAATGTGTCAGTTTTAGTGGCCCATTACCAGGAGGAAAAAAAAAGCTCTGCATTAATATAACGCATGCTAGGATGTTCCTGTAACCAGCCCTTCCAACTGACCACTGATTAAGATTTATAACAAATTACTACTCTATCTATACGTGAGATTAAATAAAAATGCTACCAACAATAAAGAACGACAAGGTGGATGCAGCAGCTCATAGGTTTGTTTGCTTGCTTTGTTTTGAGTGAATGGGGATGACGGCTGCGCTGGGAAGGGGAAACTTAAACAGACCTAATTGGGTTCAGCGTTCTGACGTCACTTCATCGCCTGTCTATTAAACCTCTTTGATGGTTGGCAGCTAAATTTTGGCACACACACACAAAATGTATAAGTGCTGGAGTTGCATACATATACATCTGTGCATGTGCTGCCATATTATTGCGCTTAAAACAGAAAAACTCGATAAATCACTTTTGTTCCTTCATAAAAGATGATGATAGTGGGGGGGGGGGGGGGGGGGGGGTCCATAAATTAAGCAACTTAAAAACCAACCGTAATACTATAGTAAAACTAACAGCTCACTCCTAGTTGACCTCAGTGGCAACTCAATTCAAACAGACCACTCAGACTCGCCTGCCTCCTCGTAGGTCAACTTCTTTATCTTTTTATTAGATATTCCAAAACATAGACAACTTAGCATACCCACATAAACTCACAACAATCTCAGAACATCTTCCGTCTTATTGTGGCAGCTTCAAATAGTAACAGTTCAAAAACCGAATATCCATTGTTAGTATAAGCCCCACCGACAAACCAACCACTCCAATGCCCCCTCTCTCCCCCCCCCCCCCCCCCCCCCCAAAAAAGATACAGAAGATAAATATTAAAAAGTCTGCTCTTGGCAACCTAATCGTTCTCCAAAAAGAAACCAAACATGACAAAACACTTTCCCCCGAACAGAGTCCAAGTCAGCAAAATAATGGCGTTCCACACACTTCTTTATTAACTTTCAATATATCTTACTCCTAGTTGTACTACTTATAAAATTGTATCTATGCAATTTGTATTTCCTTTTCTGTTTTTTTCATGTATCTTCCAAACAAACAATCACTTATCTCAAATTATTTTCGGGACATTGATTGTTTGTTTGGAAGATACATGAAAAAAACAGAAAAGGAAATACAAATAGAATGAATACCATTTTATAAGTAGTACAACTAGGAGTAAGATATATTGAAAGTTAATAAAGAAATTAACCTATGAGGAGGCTGGCGAGTGGCAAAATCCTTAGGTGAACTATTAAGGAGTGCGCTGTTATTTTTCATAGATTTGTGTTGGGTTTTTAAGTTGCAATATTATTGTGTGCATACAGTCGCAAGACTATTATTTACGCGCAGAATGATGTTCTATTATGTTCTGATACAGACACATAATTGATGTGCCAGTATACAATTCTTGCAAAATACCAATTTAGACAACCATCCATCCAGTATTTATTTGTTCCAGCATATCTCCCCCCTGGCTCTTCCTTTTCAAGGAAGCCAAAAAAAAGTTGTGGGTCCTCTATAGGCTCAGGTAAAGAAAAAAACAGGCATAAAATCCTCACTTGCTGTGACTGCAGCAGAATTTTTACTGCACCTGAAGTCTTGTGTTAAAACCTCAGTGTTAGAAAATCCTATGCTCAGCCTTCAGGTCTTCTGTGCACTTCTCTGCATGCGCTGAATAACGAATACTGTCAGTACCAACCAAGGCATTAAAAAATGTGCTCTGGGCTACTTGAGACGTTGCACGTAGCTCTTACGTATAACTTTTTTTTTTTTTTTTTTTTTACTTTGTAGCGTAGCTTTAGTGCCAATGCAAAAATTAGCTTTGTGCGTGATCTGTGCACAAAAAGTTTGTAAACATCTACACAGAGCACATTTAAATCTGTGCTGTTTAAACTGTTATGTGAAGATCAAAAGGCTGAGCTCAATACTGGGGCTTTAAACGTTTTTATCCAAATTTACACAACTCATATGAACTCCACAGGACTCCAAAAGGACAATAATACTACTCCCACAACCCCCTTATTCTCCCTTCCCTCCCCCCTGTCCAGACCCCTCCCCAATCCCCTCAAGCGCTCAAAACCACTAGAGCAGAGATCTTGTTTCTTATCACCTCCCCCAGCCCATTTCTCCCAGCCAGCGTCCCTTACCCCTCTCCCCAGAAGTAATACATCCGCCAGTGTTGCTTATATTTATTCAGTAATTTGATTGATCACCAAATAACGAAAAACCAAATCTCAGCGATTTACAACAATTATACAAGAAAAGGTGAAAGGAACGCCAAAATACAAGACACCCAACACTAAATAGAAAATCTATACAAGTAATACAAAGCTACAAAAAACAATTATTCTGATTGCATTAAAAGCCTTCTCTTGCCTCAGTTTTCACCCAAAGTCCACTCACATATTATTCAAAATCAGATTCTATGCTGTTTGAGAAAGAGTGAAGATAAGGCTCCCAAATCAGCAGAAATCTCTTTTTTTCCACTTACAAGTAAGACATTTTATTTATTTATTTAGTTAGTTACTTAGTTAGTTAGTTATTACATTTGTATCCCACATTTTCCCACCTATTTGCAGGTTCAATGTGGCTTACATAGTACCGTTATTTATCTATTTGTAGCATTTGTATCCCACATTTTCCCACCAATTTGCAGGCTCAATATGGCTTACATTTGCCGTAATGGCGGTTGCCATTTCCGGGTAACAGAATTACAAATGGTATTGCGTTAACATACATGGTAACATGCATGGAACATAGCATACATGGAACAGATCATGGTATAGAGATATATCATGTGCATGTATACATAGTAAGGAAGAATATAATGGCGTTCGCCATTTCCGGTATGAACAAATACAAGGTGTTATTATGTTAGAATAGGGTTCATGTATAGTTGATATATTGGGGAACTTAGGGAGGAAGGGGGAAGTTGGGTGTGCCCATTACGATCTTTGGTTTTGTTGTGTTGCAGGTACTCAGTCTTTTATGTTGGATCGGTGGGATATGCCTTCCTGAACAGATTTGTTTTTAGTTCTTTCCAGAAATTCCACCAGCAGATGAACCCGTGCGCTCCACTGTCAGAATGATGGAAAGTCAGATGTCCAAACTTGTAAAATACATCCCTCCCCCCTCCCCCCCCCCCCCCCCCCCCCCCCGGCCCCAATACCAATTTTTTGTCAGTAACTTTGGCCTCTTCCCAACTACTAGTAATTGAGTGGAGGAGTAGCCTAGTGGTTAGTGCAGTGGACTTTGATCCTGGGGAACTGAGTTCAATTCCCACTGCAGCTCCTTGTGACTGTGGGCAAGTCACCTTACCCTCCATTGCCCCAGGTACAAAATAAGTACTACTATTTACCTGTATATATGTAAACTGCTCTGAATGTAGTTGCAAAATACCACAGAAAGGCAATATATCAAGTCCCATTTCCCTTTCCCTAATTTACCAGGGAGGTCCAATAGCAGTGCTTTTGGCATATAATTAAATACTGGAGCTTTAATGCCAGGACTGAGGAGACATAAAAGATTAGCTTGTTCTTCTGCAATTAATGTTAGTGAGGATTTTACAGGCTGTGAGCATTTAAGACCTGCAACTTTTTTTTCTGGGTTAAAACAAAAGACAAAAGACAGAACAAAGAGCAAAGTGCTGGATTGTTCAGAATTGCATGTGCACAGGTCTGAACACACACCCAAAAAATTGAATTGACACCTGAATTTGCATATGTATTTGGAAACTATTCTGTGCATTAATATTGGTATATAACAATGTTATGCACAGAATACAATTCCAGCACATGCAACTCTGGGTTCTGATTTGTGCACAAGATATAGCTGCTGCTAGGGTAGACATGTGTGGGCATGTGTTTGGTGTGCTCTCCCATGTTAGCACTCATTTTTTGTGCAGCATATTTGGAGTACTATTTGGTTACTGCATTGGGGAGCAAAACTTTGGTATTACTAGGGTTATCATATTTGCGGCGACAAAAAAAGAGGACAGAAAAAAAATAGTTGCTATCTTTGAAAAAGAAATATTTAATTGTAGCCTTTAGTTAATGAACACACATCAAACAGTGACTAACTTACAGCACAGCAGTAGACAATCTGCTTTTCAAGAACTTCCAGATTTAAGTTTGACTGAGTCTCTGCCCAAGCATACTTATCAGAAGAGCAAATATCTCTCAATAACTTTGGCTGGCTTCTGAGATATCTTTGCATGACTTATACATGTTCGTTGTTGATTTAAATCTGTTGGGCAGACTGAATGGACCATTCAGGTCTTTATCTGCCATCACTTACTATGTTACTATGGGGGTCTTTTATGTAGGTACGCTGGCGTTTTTAATGAACGCTACAAATAGGTGTGCGCTAAATGCTAAAGATGCCAATTCCTTCGACATATTCAACCAGCAGGGGAAACAGAGAGGAGATCAACAATGCCTTTCTCTCTCTCTTTAGCACCCCCATGTGTCCAGACAAATAGACCAGAGATGGTTTATCTTATTACTAGTAAAAGAGGCCCGTTTCTGAGCAAACGAAACGGGCCCTAGCAAGGTTTTCATCGTCAACACCCCCCCCCCCCGGCCAACCCCTTTGTTGTTCTGCCATAGCTCCGCCCCCAACATCATGACGTTTGACGCGAGGGCGGGGCCTGGAGCGATTTCCCATCCCCCCACCCCCGCCTCCCTGCCTCCCTCCCTGCGAACCCCTTCGTTGTTCTGCCATAGCTCCGCCCTCGAGGGCGGGGCCCGGAGCAATTTTGGTGGCTTCACCACCACGAACCTTCGAACCTTTTTGAAGGAGGTCAGGGCTTGGCTTCACTGAAGTCAGTGTCCTCAGAACGTTGAGGGTGAGTTTTATTATAGTAGATGTGGGTAAGTGTGTTGGTCATAGGCACATAAAAGGAAAAGAGGGTATTTTCCTAAAAATTAAAAATCTTGGAGGACATATCTGAAGACGTCCAAAAATAGGACATATGGTAAGCCTAGGTATTACTGTTCCATGAGGAAGCCATTTAGTAAATGTCTGTAAACAGGTGTAATGCAAGTTTTCTGTATCAGCCCCAATTTGGGCCCACACAATAGCAGAACTTCCAAGTTACCCAGTTCCAGGAGGGAGATTGTCAGGGTTGCTGAGAGGAGGGGGGCAAGATTTCCACTGGCCCGGCCTCCAAGGAGGGCCCGATGCCGGGGTCTCGCTCTCTCTCTCTCCTGCTCCTGATGGGACCCGGGTGGCCACATTTTGACAGGAGCAGGAGACAGAAAACTCCGGTGCCGGACCCCCCTTAGAGACTGGGGAGGAGCAGACACAGGGCTTCGGGGCCTCTTTTTTTACTTCTTCACTTTGTTGCATTGCCTGCCCTGTGTCTTCTTTTCCCCTCATGTCGCGCATGCTTGGTTTTGATGAAATTGAGCATACACGACGTGAGGGGAAAAGCAGCCGCAGAGGCAAGGCAGCCAATGCGTCGGAGTGAAGAACAGTGCTTGAGTAAGGCTTCTTCTGATAGCGGGGCTTGGGGACTCCCACCAGCCAAGATGTGTGGAATTCCTGGGGGGGGGGTGCCGGCGGCAATCCTGGGGTGGGGGCAGTAGCCTGCTAACCTCATCCTGATGCATTATGGGACCTGCAGAACAGATTTCAATAGGTAGAATCAGGGACTACAGAAACCACACTGCTTAAGGATGTAAGTTTAAAACCAGGACTGGACAAAGTCTCCCTCCTGAAACTGCGTAATTAGTTAGTCATGAATCAAAACAAAAAAACAAACAAACAAACCAGTTAACCTGTGCACAAAGCCTAACCCTAATGCACTTTATGTTTATTTATTTATTTGTTACATTTGTACTCCACATTGTACATAGTTTTGTTAACATTGTCGTTCCAGGATATCCAGATACAGTTACAGTTGGTAATGTGCAGAGATTAAGTAAAGGAAGAAAGAAGGGAGTAATTAGGGTACGTATAGAAGGTGGGCTTTAGGCTGTCTGAGGTAGGGAGGGTGTGTTCTGAGGTGTTTATAGTTGCGGGTTTGTACTTATGTTGAGATGAAAGTATGAGGCACTGTTTTTTTTTTCAGTGTTCAGTTTCAGTTGGAATGAATTTGCCCAGGAGTCCATAATGCTCAGGCCGTCATTGATTTAATTAGTTATTTCTGACAAGTCATGCGTGAAGGGAATGTATATTGTGATGTCGTCTGCATAGATGAACGGGTTGAGGCCTCGGTTGGATAAGGACTTTGCCAGTGGGATCATCATCACGTTGAAGAATATTGGTGATAGTGGTGATCCTTGAGGTACTCCGCAGGTGACTTTCCAAGGTGGAGATATGTTTGAGTTTGATTTTACTTGGTAAGTTCTGGTGGTTAGGAAGCCCTTTATCCAGTTAAGTACATTTACAACAAACCCAAAGTGGCCGAGGAGTCTTAGTAGTATGTTGTGGTTTACCATCTCGAATGCGCTCGACATGTCGAATTGGAGGAGTATACTTTTGCCTGTGGCTATTTCTTGCTTGAATTTGGCCAGGAGAGTGACTAGGACAGTTTCAGTACTGTGGTGGGGGCGGAATCCTGACTGTGAATTGGGTAATATTGAGAATTTGTCCATGTATTCTATAAGCTGTTTGGTCACCAAGCTCTCCATCAGTTTGACTACTAGCGGGATAGACGCGACTGGGCGGTAATTGGTTAGATCGTTTGTACTTTTCTTGGTGTCTTTTGGTATTGGGGTGAGTAGGATGTTGACATATTCCTCAGGGAAGAGACCTTGTTGTAGCATGAAGTTTAGGTGGGATGTTAGGTCTTCTATGAAGCGGTCAGGGGCGGATTTAAGTAGGTGACTGGGACATGTATCCAGTTTACAGTGGGTGTTGGCAATCCTATGTCACTTTTTTAACTGTTTCAGTGGTGTGGAGAGTAAATGTTGACCAGATACAGTCAGCTGGGCATCCATCAGGGGTTAGGTCCAGGTCATTGAAGACATTTTCAATGTTGGTGTTGTGCTGAGGAAGTTTGCTGCGTAATTTTATTATTTGTTAATTAAAGTAGTTAGCAAGTTTGTCTGCGGGTGGGATGTCTGTATCAGTTGTGGTGATGGGGGTGGTGTCTTAAAATTTATTTACAAGTTGATATAGTTTTTTCAGATCTTTGTAATCCGGTCCTATTTTAGTTTTGTAATAGGACCTTTTGGTTTGTCTTATTGTGTATTTGTATTTCTGTGTATTTGTTTCCACGCATTGAGTGTATGTTCATCTTTTTTGTTGTTTTCCATGCTCGTTCAAGTTTCCTGGTTTGTGTTTTGATTTTTTTAAATTTGTCATTGAACCATGGTATCGAGTTTTGTCTCCTTGATATTCTTGTATTTAAGGGTGCGATTTTGTTTAGTACGCTTCGGCATCTATCCTCCCAATGGTTGAGACAGTGTATAGAGTCCGTTCGGGTATTCCATTTGTTGTCATATAACAGTTGCCAGAATGCTTGTTGATCTATTTGCCCTCTTGTGGTGTAAGTTGTGTGTGCTGGTGTGTAGTTTAATCCCTTCTTCCGCCAGTCTAGAGATAAATTCGGTTTGTAGTGGTCAGTCCAAGGTGTTTCTGTCCATTTAATGTCTGTTATAAATAGGTTATGATCTGTGGACAGTTTGTGTGATATAGCATCAACACCACATAGAGATGCCAAGTTACCCTTCCAGGCTGGAGCATTTGAGTAGTTCTGGTTTTGAGCTTACATCCCAAAGTGGTTTGGGTTTTGTAGTGCCTGATGTTACCCATTGAAATCGGTGTTGCAAGTCCTATAACGCACAAGGATGGGGTGCTCAGAAATCTAGCATTTACCCTACTTTCGATTTCGGACAGCACCAGCGTTTATGCCTTTCACTCCAAGACAGTTCTGGAGGCACATCTGTATATGTCAATTTGAAGACCCCTGAAGAAGGCCGGTTGGCCGAAACACGGACCGTGTAGGGAACTAATAAACGTTTTTGATGCTCTTACTCTCTATGTTTTTTTTCTGGGCTATTTTGGTTTCCTTCTGCTCTCTTTGTTGTTTCATGTGTTTTTTTATTTTTTTGCGGGAGACTTAGACCTTCTTTTTGTTGGTTTGACAGCTCAGAAATCTAGGACAGTCCCCCAAATCTCCAGCCTGGAACTGGGTGGCATCTCCCACCACAACCGCCATCAACTTCGGAAGGGGATAGCCTAGGGCGAGGCTTGAGGTTGCCCGGCTCCTCCCTGTGGGTGGAGCCGGGGCGGGGCGGTCTGGCTTTTGTTGTTTGTGGTGGGGGCGCCGGCGCGCGCGCCTGGTGCTGCTAGTTAACTTGGTCCTGGACTGGTGCTGGAGTGGTGCAGCTGTTACAGTGGGAAGCTCGAGGCCGGGAGCGGGTGACCAATGGCGCCTCTCGTGTGTGTCACCAGCGGCCACTGCCGCCGCCTCCTCCTGCTGAGGAGCCTCAGTCCCGGCCTGAGAGAAGGAGCCCGGGCTCCCGCCGCAGCCGCCACCCTCTGCAGCGAGAGCGGAGGGGCGCAGCGGCCGCCGCCTCCTCACATAACCGAGGACAGCGTGTCCGGCCGCAGCTTCTGCTCCACCTCCGCTGCCCCCAAGGTGGACGGCAAGAGCTTTCTGTGGGGCCGCTACAACGACATGAAGAAACTGGTGCAAGGTGAGAAGAGACACGGCCACTGGCTCAGTTATCACCAAGCGCTGCAAGGGAGGGACAGAGGGGGCGGGCGGCACTGTTATAATATCGCCAGCTCCTCTGTGGCAGCGTCTTGAGTTGGTGGGGGCTTAGCGTCTCTTTACTGTTACAAATGTTTATGTTAAATCTTCTTCGTGCAAGAGTATTCGGCGCATTAGGCCAACTTTTAGTCTTATTGCCTCCCCTTCCCAAGTTGTCAGGCTCCAAATCTGCCCCCCTCTTAAACGCTTTATGATTTTTAAATATTAAACGTTGTTGTGTGTATCTCTCTCTCTCTCTATATATATATATATATATACACACATATATATATCTCCACATGAAGACAAAGTTTCCAAAAAAAGAATTTGGCGAGGTAAATAGGCTATTTTAAAAATTCTACATTGTAGGCATTGCTGGTTCTTTGAGTTTTGGAGACGGTCAGGATCTTATTGCTTTGCCTTTTTTTTTTTTTTTTTTTTTTAAACTAAGTTTGCCCCCCCCCCCCCTCCCCATGCTGCACTAGGTACTTTAGTCTTGCCAAATTCATCTAATGGATAGTCCTGACCTGTACTGTTAATATTTCTTCTTGTTTACAAGACCGTGAAGATTGACTGGGGGTGTTTTCTGTGCTGAAGGAGATACATAATCCTGATGCAGACACGTTCACCAAGGGATTGTTTGTGTATGTTTATAGGCATAAATATGTGCACATATTTTGAATTGTATTTTTCCCTAGAAACGTTTGAGTTTCTGTTAAGTTAGCTGGTCAGTCAGTAAAATCAGCTGTGTGACAGGTACCTACAGAGTCTTTGAGAATTCCATGGAAGATCTAGTGGCTAATGTGTGTGGGTTGTTTTTGTTTTTTTTACTCCATAGGTCTTAGCTATTTTTCAAGCAGGGACCAGTTTGTCAAAATAGTCATAAAAAAAATCAGCGAGAGAGCCAAGGCTGTCACCAAAGTGGCAAACACTCCCCCCATCCTCTTTAAACTGCCTCTCCAGTTTTTAATCTTAACCTATACCAGCGGTTCCCAAACTGTGTGCTGCGGCATCCTGGTGCACCGCAGCAAATTATCTGGGGTGCCGCGCCACATCGCTCCCTACTTCCCCTCCCACAGGCCTGGCATTCTTCCCCCACCGCAGTGCTTGCAGTTTACATTTTCAGGCTGTCCATGATTCACACAGGCACTGTGGGGACTTCTCTCTGCTGCCTCCAGCCCTCGCAACAGGAAGTGGCATCAGAGAGGATCGGATGTGGCAGACTGTGAAGGCCTCTAAGTGTCTGTGTGAATCACAGACGGCCAGAAAATGTAAGCTGCAAGCACTGCGGCGGGGGAAGAAGCAGGAAGGCAGAGGTGTGCTGGTCTGAAAGGAGGTGGCTGCAGGGAGAGGGAGACCCATGTGGCTTGGGGGGTGCCGCGGAGACCCATGTGGCTTGGGGGAGGGGTGCCGCGGAGACCCATGTGGCTTGAGGGGGCTGCCACAAACCAAAAAAGTTTGGGAACCCTTGCCCTATACAGTACAGTTCTGATTATCTGACTTTCTGGATTATCTTTACCCCCCCATCCTCTTTCAACTGGGTCTCCAGTTTTTAATCTCACCTATACAGTAGAGTTCCAATTCTCCGAGGTCAAGTAGGCTGCATTGTTTTCACATGTGAGTGATGTCATCCGACAGATGCTGAATCACTAGCACTAAATAAAGTTCTAGTAGCGTCCCACCACGCATGCACTGGTGCTTTCCCGGCTGATGCTCAAGTGCAGGTGTCTGTTTTTTTATTTTTTTCCTGTGGAGCTGAGAGGATGCGCTGCAATTTTCAAAACATTTTTTCGCTATTGCAAATGCCTTCCTTTTTGGGTAATCATCTTTTTTTATTTGTCTCTAGTTTTCCCTTCCTCATATTTTTCTTCATTTTTTTACCTCTTTTTGGTTTCCTTGTTCGCTAGTGGCAGCATTCTTAGGCCATAGCCCCGACCTCAATTTGAATGCTCACCTTTCTTAATTTTTAAAGATTGAGGAGTTTAATTTAGCCAAAATTATTTTTTGATGTCTTAGAAGGCTTCCAGTGGCTTCAAGCAGTGTGCTAAATGTTGCTGCCTTATTTCACTCACGGATCCTATGACAAAACAGTGGGTTTTAAGCCTGTAAACTGTATTATTTCTTGAAGTGTATTTCTCTAGTTTGGCCAGCACATGGTGCATGTTTGTTTAAAGCTGTTAAAGAGAATGATTGTGCCTTCTTTAGTTAGCACACAGAGAAGTAACCTGCAGCGATGTGGCCAGCTACTTTTAACATTTGTTGTTCTGGGCTCTGATTGGCCCAGGAGTTCAAATTCAGATAGAATGTACTGGCCTTTTCTCCAGTCTTAGCCAGGGAAAAGAGAGAGAGAAAGATCTCTTTGCTGAGGCCCTGTGAACAGTTATGTTTGATAACTTGTGAGCAGCTATATGTCCTGAACTACAAGGTACAATTTAGATAATAAACAAAAGTTTAGATAATTGTATAATTTATCCATATTCAGTTACTGTTTGCACCTTTATGGTTTAATGGTTTTTATTCAGGATCAAACAAACTCAACATCTAACAAAGACATCAAGTGGTTACATGACAGTGATCAAGCATAACAGAATAATAAGCAAAAACATCTTGCAGCAAAAATCTGGGTAACATATGATCTCTTTTTGTTTTGTGAAAAACCTCCTGCCACCCTCCACCCTCACTACCGTAGTTTCTATTCAAGTTTAACAGTTGTATTCAAGATCACCCCCCCCCCCCCCCCCCCTGCTGATGGCACCTTTTCAGTTAATTGTTCTAATTTTTCATGACAATAAACATTTTTAGTTTATTACCTCTGCTTGTCTGGACTTACTAAGAATCTTGGTGGTTTGTGTGTTTGGTCTGTGAGTGCTTTCTAGGAACTTAAGTGGGACCACCTAGAAATCACTGGGGAACACCTTGAAAGTGAGTCTCCCACTCACCCAGACTCACCCAGAGGTGGTTGGGACCCAGTTGGTGGGAGGAGGTTGCTAGTGTAGAGTACAAGCGGCAGGTGCAGTTGGACCTGAGCTGTGCTGGGGATAGACCCTCTAAGTGGCTGTGGGGTAGCCCCAGGCAGGTGGCTAGTGTTTTGTGACAGACCCCCACAACTGGCGCATTGGGTGCCTTGGGCCAGATCATGACCCCTCTGTTTGTGATCATTGTCTTCATAGGCAAGCCAGGACATAGAGAGTTTGATTGGCTCAACAGGAGAAACATTTTGGCTCTTTGAATGCCAGACCATCGTCTTTGGCAGTGGTGGCATCGACCTCCATGGCTGCTCCAATACTAGTAACCACTGGAAGTGAACTGGCATCGAGTGGGTCTCCACCTGCCTCGATACCGGGCGCTGTTATCAGGCCCCAGGAAGGGTCAACATGGGACCCAACACTGGGAAGATGCTCAGATTCGGTGGCGTCCTCGTCGGTACTGGGGGAAGCCCAGGAAGCATAAGCATTGGTTTCCTTGATGCACAGTGCCGGGAGCACCGGGGCATTGGACACCGATACCCGAGAAGTGCTGGCATTGAGAGAAACACCCCCCTCCTTGGAAGAGGTGCCGGTGCGTAAGTCATTGAGTAGCCGGGTCCCCATCACTGATTTGTCACAATGACTTGGCAGGCTGCCTCCGCCCTGAATCCAATGCCTTTGCTGATGTCCGCCCTGGATTAGCGGTTCTAGAGCATACTCTGAGAGGAACTGGTATAGTTACTGCAGGGAGCTTCCACTTTGACATCGAGGGTGCTTGCGCCCTCAGCAAAACAGCCCCAGGCCCTCTTTGAGGCCCCACTGATGACGTTGCTCAGAACATCGACACTGGCACCTTGCAGGGTGTCAGAGCCAAGGTCGGAGTGGGCAGTACCCCCTCTGACATTAGGGAAGGAAGCTTTCCCAGAGTCTGAGAGAAGGGCTGTATCTCAACGCTCCTCAGAGCATGGATGTCATTCCACTAGATTGTTTGTGGCCGGTGCTGACTCGGTCTCCTGATTCTCAAGAGGAAGAGCTGATTGAGAATCGGTCTCCTGATTCTCAAGAGTATCTTGAAACCGCTCATGAGTATCAGACAAGGATCCACATTACTTAGGAGTCATGTGCTATCCCATCTGATCCCTCACCTCCTTGAGAGAGACAAAAATCTCCTCCAGAGGCACTCTCTTTTACTGGTTTTGTCAGGGAGATGGCTGCAGCCATCCCATTTAAGTTGAAGACAGAGGAGGAGCCCAGAAAAGAGATGTTATCTGTCTTGGGTTATAAATCTCCGCCTAAGGTTGGGGTCACTGTGCCATTGCACCTTATCCTTAAAGATGACTGATGAGGAACTGGGAATGTCTTTGCCGGATCATAGACATATTAAGTCAATTTTTGACTGTGATGACTGCTTATTATTTCTTTTGATTTTGATTAAGAATTATATTTGGTTTTATTTGTTTGAACATTCATTGCCATCTCACTACCAATTATAATGTTCTATTACATATTGTGTAGTCATTGCAAGTAGTATACCATGCCATACTTTGTATTGTTACTTGAATATTTTTACTGCTGTAATTGCCTATTGTTCATGTTTGATCTGTTCTTACTGTACACCGCCTTGAGTGAATTCCTTCAAAAAGGCGGTAAATAAATCCCAATAAATAAAATAAATAAATCTCCCTTCTTGGTGCAGGTAGCACCAAAGAAGGTGGATACACAGTATCATATCCAGAAGGCTCCAGGATTTGAGAGGGCCAAGTTGCCTTACCACGCTTTGGTAGTCTAATCCACTCTCAAATGAGCTAAGACAGAGGTAGGCAGTTCCAGTCCTCGAGAGCTGTAGGCAGGTCAGGTTTTCAGGATATCCACAATGAATATGCAGGAGATAGATTTGCATACCAAGGAGGCAGTGCTTGCAAATCTATCTCCTGCATATTCATTGTGGATATCCTGAAAACCTGACCTGCCTGCGGCTCTCGAGGACCGGAGTTGCCTACCTCTGAGCTAAGAGCTCTCTGTCTTATGCCTTGACACCCCTGGGGTGAGAGACCAGAACTTTAGTCTCATTTGGGAGGAAAACTTTTCAGGCCTCGATGCTCATTACCTGCAGCCTTTACTTGGAGTCTGTAGATATTAGTACACTTAATCTGGCCGATTCTCTCCCTGTGGAACAGGCCAACAAGCTTTGCCAGTTGACCAATAAGCAGATGGAAAGTCTGCATTATTTGGCCAGGGGTGCTTATGACATTTCTGATAATTGCGTCCACATTCTCCTTTTTCACCATGTCTCTCAGGAGAGGTTGGTGCAAGTGCCCTGCTGAGGAGACAACTTATTTGGAGAGAAAGTGGGTTGCTGACCTCATTAAAAAAGCACACCAATACTATCCACACTCTTGGCAACCTCAATCTGCATCTTCTTCAACAACAAGGTTTTCAACTTGGCAGAGATGCAGGTCCTACTACTCTTAAAGGCATAGTAGTAGATGACGGCAGAAAAAGACCTGCATGGTCCATCTAGTCTGCCCAAGATAAACTCATATCTTGAATTTGTACCTGTCTTTTTCAGGGCACAGAACGTATAAGTCTGCCCAGCAGTATTTCCCGCCTCCCAACCACCAGTCCCGTCTCCCATCACCGGCTCTGGTACAGACCGTATAAGTCTGCCCTCCCCTATCCTAGCCTCCCAACCACCAACCCCTCTTCCCCCCACCTGCTCCGCCACCCAATTTCAGCTAAGCTTCTAAGGATCCATTCCTGCTGCACAGGATTCCTTTATGCCTATCCCACGCATGTTTGAATTCTGTTACCGTTTTCATCTCCACCACCTCCCGCGGGAGGGCATTCCAAGCATCCACCACCCTCTCCGTGAAAAAATACTTCCTGACATCTTTTTTGAGTCTGCCCCCCTTCAATCTCATTTCATGTCCTCTCGTTCTACCGCCTTCCCATCTCCGGAAAAGATTTTTTTGCGGATTAATACCTTTCAAGTATTTGAACGTCTGTATCATATCACCCCTGTTCCTCCTTTCCTCCAGGGTATACATGTTCAGGTCAGCAAGTCTTTGGTCATACGTCTTGAGACGCAAATCCCATACCATTCTCGTAGCTTTTCTTTGCACCGCTTCCATTTTTTTAACATCCTTCGCAAGGTACGGCCTCCAAAACTGAACACAATACTCCAGGTGGGGCCTCACCAACGACTTGTACAGGGGCATCAACACTTCCTTTCTTCTGCTGATCACACCTCTCTCTATACAGCCTAGCAACCTTCTCGCTATGGCCACCGCCTTGTCACACTGTTTCGTCGCCTTCAGATCCTCGGATACTATCACCCCAAGATCCCTCTCTCCCTCAGTACCTATCAGACTCTCCCCGCCTAACACATACGTCTCTCATGGGTTTCTACTCCCTAAATGCATCACTTTGCATTTCTTCGCATTGAATAGGTACCAGCCTTCTGCTTGGTCTACTCAAGCAACCCAGGGCTCCCAGGCCTTGCCAGCCCTGTCCCCAGAAATTCCAGCTGGCTCCTCAATCAAAGCAGGGCATGGGCTTTTGACTGGTTCCAGCAGAGCATAGCCGTGCAAAGTGTATCCATTCCAGACGACCTACTGGTCAGAGGGAGGCTCACTTTTTTTTTTTTTTATCACCACAGAAGACCCCTTATAATCTCTGATCGGTGGGTGCTTCAAACAGTCCGTTGTGGGTATGCTCTAAATTGGCATCAACGACCTCCAAATTGCTCACCAAGAGTATCTTACACCAGCTCTCAGCACAAGTAAGTTATTTTACAGGAAATCTCCACCTTCCTGCAGGCCAAGGGAAGTGATTCTATTTCAGGTACTTTCTTGAGAACAAGAAAAAGGGGGGGTGGTGCTCTGAGCAAATCTCTGGTGAAAGAAAAGTTCAGGATGATTTTCCTGGGCACCCTAATTCCTCTCATTCAGCAAAACGATTGGCTATGCTCCCTGGAATTAAAGGATGCCTATACCCATATTTCGATACTTCCTAGTCACAGGAGATATCTCAGATTTCAAGTTTGGAAACGCCACTTCCAGTATTGGCTTCTGCCATTTGGCCTAACGTCTGCCCGCAGAGTTTTCACCATGTGCCTGACTGTACTTGCAGTGTATCTACACAGATTGGGACTGTATGTGTTTCCTTACCTGGATGATAAAAGAGGGCAATTGAGTCAATGTGTTTGATTGTTCAGTTGCTAGAGCTTCTGAGGTTTGTCATGAATTATCCCAAGTCCCATCTCCATCCAGTACGACAACTGGAGTACATAAGAGCTTTGTTAGACACAGCACAGTCTTGTACCTTCCTTCCTCTAGTGAGAGTGGATAACTTGGTAGCACTTGCCTTGCAGGTCCGCACAGCCAGCAGGTTTCAGCTCAACAAATGTTGAAATATCCTGCTGAGTCTGTCTGCCAGGCAGTTGCTCTTGCCGGGAAGGTAAACAGCACCCCCTTGATGGATCTTTTTGCCACTCATCTCAACAACAAGATCCCTCAGTTCTGCTGTAGGCTCGGATCACACGGCAGACTAGTGTCAAATGCCTTTCTCATACATTGGGGAAGAGGACTTCTGTATGCATACCCTCCTATACCTCTGATAGAGAAGATCTTGCTGAAATTTGGGCAAGACCGAGGCACCATGATACTGACCGCTCCTAATTGGCCACAACAGATATGGTTCCCTCTTCTTCTGGAGCTGTCTTCAGAAGATCCGTGGAGATTGAACTGTTTTCTGACCCTCATCATGCAGAATGAGGGGTCCCTTCAGCATCCCAACCTCCAGTTTCTAGCTTGGATATTGAGAGTGTAGAGCTCAAACCCTTTGGATTGGATTGCCTGAGGGTGTCTCCTATATCTTGCGGGCTTCCAGGAAAGACTCCACTAAGAGAGAAGGTTTACTGTCTGGTGTGAGGGCAAGGCCTCGGATCCCTTCTCTTGCCCTACACAAAAACTACTTGAGTACCTCCTGCACCTTGAGTCTGGTTTGAAAACCAACTTTGTAAGGGTTCATCTTAGTGCAATTGGTTCTTTGATTGTAGGAGGTGAGTCCATATCCATACAACCTTTAGTTGTTTGCTTCTTGATAGGTTTGTTGTTGACAAAGCCCCCTACCAAGTCTCCAGTTTTGTCATGGGATCTCAATATAGTCCTCACCCAGCTGATGAGAACTTCTTTTGAGTCTCTGGATACCTGCCATCTGAAGTTGTATTTCTGGTGGCAGTCACTTCAGCTCGCAGAATCATTGAGCTCCAAGCCCTAGTACAATACAATACAACATTTATATTCCACTACATACCAGCAAGGATCAATGCAGATTACAAAATAAAACTAGGCTATCACTAGTAAATATATAAAGAACATAATTTATATCTCAGAATATTAATCACCAAAATTATATTAAGTAAATGGAAAGAAAATGAGCTTTTAACAATTTACAAACATAGGAACATAGTAGATGACGGCAGAAAAAGACCTGCACGGTCCATCCAGTCTGCCCAAGAAGATAAATTCATATGTGCTACTTTTTTTATTTGTACTGTCCTCTTCAGTGCACAGACCGTATAAGTCTGGCCAGCCCTATCCCCGCCTCCCAACCGCCAACCCCGCCTCCCAACCACCAGCTCTGGCACAGACCGTATAAGTCTGCCCAGCACTATCCCTGCCACCCTCCACCGGCTCTGGCACAGACCGTATAAGTCTGCCCAGCACTATCCCCGCCTCCCAACCACCAGCTCTGGCACAGACCGTATAAGTCTGCCCAGCACTATCCCTGCCACCCACCACCGGCTCTGGCACAGACCGTATAAGTCTGCCCAGCACTATCCCCGCCTCCCAGCCACCAGCCCCAGCACAGACCGTATATGTCTGCCCACACTAGCCCTGCCTCCCAACCACCAGCTCTGCCACCCATTCTAGGCTAAGCTCCTGAGGATCCCTTTCTTCTGCACAGGATTCCTTTATGTTTATCCCACACATGTTTGAATTCCGTTACCGTTTTCATCTCCACCACCTCCCGCGGGAGGGCATTCCAAGCATCCACCACCCTCTCCGTGAAAAAATACTTACTAACATTCTTCTTGAGTCTGCCCCCCTTCAATCTCATTTTATGCCCTCTCGTTCTACTGCCTTCCCATCTCCGGAAAAGGTTCGTTTGCGGATTAATACCTTTCAAATATTTGAACGTCTCTATCATATCACCCCTGTTCCTCCTTTCCTCCAGGGTATACATTTACAAAAACGTAAATACGATTCTATTAGTCTCAACTCCAAAGGAAGGGAATTCCAATATTGTATTGAGGATCTGAAGGCGACGAAACAGTGTGACAAGGCAGTGGCCATAAGTAGAAGGTTGCTAGGCTGTATAGAGAGGGGAGTGACCAGCAGAAGAAAAGAAGTTTTAATGCCCCTGTATAAGTCGTTGGTGAGGCCCCACCTGGAGTATTGTGTTCAGTTCTGGAGGCCGTATCTTGCTAAGGATGTAAAAAGAATTGAAGTGGTGCAAAGAAAAGCTACGAGAATGGTATGGGATTTGCATTACAAGACATATGAGGAGAGACTTGCTGACCTGAACATGTATATCCTGGAGGAAAGGAGAAACAGGGGTGATATGATACAGACGTTCAAATATCTGAACGGTATTAATCCGCAAACGAACCTTTTCCGGAGATGGGAAGGCGGTAGAACTAGAGGGCACGATATGAGATTGAAGGGGGGCAGACTCAAGAAAAATGTCAGAAAGTATTTTTTCATGGAGAGAGTGGTGGATGGTTGGAATGCTCTCCCATGGGAGGTGGTGGAGAGGAAAACGGTAACGGAATTCAAACATTCATGGGATAAGCATAAAGGAATCCTGTTCCGAGGGAATGGATCCTCAGAAGCTTAGCTGAGATCAGGTGGCAGAGCTGGTGGTGGGAGGCGGGGCTGGTGATTGGGAGGCGAGGATATTGCTGGACAGACTTATACGGTCTGTGCCAGAGCCGGTGGTTGGGAGGCAGGGATAGTGCTGGGCAGACTTATACGGTCTGTGCCCTGAAAATGACAGATACAAATCAAGGTAAGGTATACACAAAAAGTAGCACATATGAGTTTATCTTTTTGGGCAGACTGGATGGACCATGCAGGTCTTTTTCTGCCGTCATCTACTATATGTTACTATGAGTAGTAGACAAAGCCAGAACTATGATAAGATGCATACTTCACATGTTTCACAGAAAGGAAATTAACTGACAACGATCTTTGAGAAGAATTGTTGTTTTTACTGCAAAAAAAATCCACAACATAATCTGGAACAAAACCAAAAAATAATTGTGGCGCACACCGCCTACCCAACAGTGTAGGCTGAGGGTTTCCCGCCAAACACCGTTTGCCGAAGAGCAAACCGAAGCCACAAGGCAAGCTGAAATCATCCACTGCTTACCGAAGCATAAGCCAAAATCCGAACACTGCTTGCCGAAATACAAGCCAGATTCACCGTCCACTGCTTACCAAAGTGTAAGCCGAAATCCAGATCACTGGTTGCTGAATTGCAAACCAAATCCACCGTTTACCAAAGTGTAAGCTGAAATCCAGGGCACTGTTTGCAAAATCCACCACTTACCAAAGTGTAAGCCAAAATCTAGAGCACTGTTTGCCGAACTGTAAACCGCATCCACCATCACCACTCACCGAAGTGTAAGCTGAAATCTAGAGCACTGTTTGCCGAACTGCAAACTAAATCCACTGCTTACCAAAGTGTAAGATGAAATCCAGACCTCTTTGACTCAATTTTCCTGGTGTTCCTGGGCTGCTAGGTCTTCTTAACAAGTCCCTTTCTCCCTCCGAGTGAAATGGGTCCAGGTCACCCCAGATAAGTCTAGGGCTTCAGTTTGGCCCTGAAAACCAATGGGTCCAACTCCCCCTCTCCTGGGGATTTTAAGTCTGTCCAAACTCTTGGTTCGTCTAAGTTTGCAAATACACATGCAGATGTTATTTCTTCCACAGATTCTTCTTGCGCTACTATCCACTTCCTGCCTTCCTGGGTTAGTCTGTCCCTGCACTTCCCATGTAGTCTCTACCCTGGACTACAACTGCCTCAGCAGGGTCCCTGGGGCCCCTGCGACCGCACCTGGAGTATTGTGTTCAGTACTGGTCTCCGTATCTCAAAAAAGATATAGTAGAATTGGAAAAGGTACAGCGAAGGGCGACGAAAATGATAGTGGGGATGGGACGACTTTCCTATGAAGAGAGGCTGAGAAGGCTAGGGCTTTTCAGCTTGGAGAAGAGACGGCTGAGGGGAGATATGATAGAAGTGTATAAAATAATGAGTGGAATGGATCGGGTGGATGTGAAGCGACTGTTCACGCTATCCAAAAATACTAGGACTAGAGGGCATGAGTTGAAGCTACAGTGTGGTAAATTTAAAACGAATCGGAGAAAATTTTTCTTCACCCAACGTGTAATTAGACTCTGGAATTCATTGCCGGAGAACGTGGTACGGGCGGTTAGCTTGACGGAGTTTAAAAAGGGGTTAGATAGATTCCTAAAGGACAAGTCCATAGACCGCTATTAAATGGACTGGAAAAATTCCTCATTTTTAGGTATAACTTGTCTGGAATGTTTTTATGTTTGGGGAGCGTGCCAGGTGCCCTTGACCTGGATTGGCCACTGTCGGTGACAGGATGCTGGGCTAGATGGACCTTTGGTCTTTCCCAGTATGGCACTACTTATGTACTTATGTACTTATGGGGTCTACCCTGAGTAGAATGTGAATGGACTACACCCAGGTGGTTTTCCTATGTTTGGCTGGAGACACTTTCTCTTGTCTGGGGGATCTATTTCCCAGTGACAAGATGTACACCCCATCACAATAATCTATGAACAAACATACAGAGCTTAAATTATGATGACGCTTATGTCTTCCAGAGATCAATTTTGCAGTCGCATTTTGTAAGTTTTGCAAACGTTTTAAGGATGACTGTGAGTATTCAGTATTGAGTGCATTACAATAGTCAAACTGAGACAACACCTGCACCTGAACCACTATTTGAAAGTGAGTTTTTTTACTCAGTAAGCACTTAATGCGCTGGTACTGTCTCAGATTGAGAAATACTTTATGAGATTTCATAGTTAAATGAGAATCCAAAAGTACTCCTGGCACCTTGAGAGTAAACCCTATAGAAAATCTAAACCACAGATATTAAAAGATGAGGGTTGAATGGAACTCTCTCTTTGAAGTGCTAACCTAGTTCGGCTGCCCTTCTGAATTTGTGCTTAAAGTTTAGTCTCTTTATGCAAAACCAATAGCCAAGGTAATCACTAATAACCTTTTGTCAGAGAACATTATTTTGCTCCGTGGCACCAGGCAAGGCTGTCCATTATCCCCATACCTCTTCAATATAGCATTAGAGCCGCTTCTAATTGCAATTAGATCTCATGCATGTGTACATGGAATTGTCTATAAAGATCTAGAATTTAAGTACTCTGCCTATGCAGATGATGTCTTACTTTATATTTCTGATCCGAACCAGTCTATCCCAACACTCCTGGACCTAATTGCTCACTTCTCCAAATTTTCAGGCTACAAAATCAATCAGCTGAAGACGGAATTATTTCCTCTCAACACATTAGTGCTTCCGAATATAGCTCAGTCTTTTAACTTGGTGTGGGCCACCCCAAAAATTAAATACTTAGGAATAGAATTGCACGCCAACTCCATAGATTCTATTCATCATAACTCCGACTTAATCCTGAAAACCCTTAAAGCTTTGCTGCATTCATGGCATCCTGTACACTTGTCCTGGTGGGGCCGGCTTGAAACTATTAAAATGATATCTCCAAAAATTAATTATATCCTCAGTATGCTTCCGATCCTCTTCCCCCTTCCGTTCTACTCACAAGTTGACAAATTATTATCTTCCTTTCTATGGTCAAATAAGCCTCCAAAAATTGCTTTGAGGAAACTTAAATGCACCAGGGAAAAAGGCGGAGTTTTATTTCCTGACTTCCTCACTTATCATAAATCTTACATTTCAAAGCAGGGGTGCAGATGGTTCTTCCGCACTTCTGTTTACAAGCCCATGTGGCTGCAATTGGAGGAGGCCATGGTAGCTCCTCTCACTTTACCGCTTCTTCTTACTGCTTCTTCATTTCCATCACACAGAGTTGATCAGATTATAGTCTCCACGGTCAAATGTCTATTGGACCTCGACAAATTTCAAGCAATACCTTTCAGTAAGTCATCACATCGGTCACTTTGGTACAATCCGCATATCTTAATAAATAAGGCTCCATTCTTTTGGAAAGAGTGGATAGATAAGGGAGTCTTCTATCTGGCTGATATTGTTAATGCTGATAATAGTTTTTGGTCCTCTTCTGAGGTGGTATCCACATTTTCTCTACTTCCTACTATGTTCTTTCAATGGATGCAACTTACTCATAGTGTGAAGGCATCTGTTGAGCTGGCATCATTGTCATCTCGGCTGCCTTCTTTATTTGCCAACGCCCAGACACTAGTGTTAGCTGGGCACACAGCTTCATCTATTTATAACATTTTTATTAACGCAACACACAACTTCAATACTGCCCTTCAACATAATTGGCAGCTTGATACAGAGTCTGTGGTAGATGAAAATATGTGGTTCTGTTTCTGGTCTAAAGTTATGAAACCTCTTTCCTCTGCAGCGGTTTTACAGTCTATGTTTTTTTTATATCATAAAACCAATTGGACTCCTCGAAAACTTGCTACTGCTGGCCTGAGCGCATCAGAAAAATGTTGACACTGTTCGCTGCAAGTGGGTACTTTCTCTCATATGTTATATGAGTGTCCTCCGATCTTTCAATTCTGGAAGGCTGTTTGGAATATTATACAAAAATGTTTGCCCATAACTGATGACCTGACTTATTCAATTGTAATTTTAAAGTCGGTTCATGCAACTTTTGATTTGACCTCCCCGCAATCAAAACTATTGGACATTCTCCTCACTATTGCTCAACGGCATATTTTGCAAAACTGGAAAAACGCACAGTTGCTGAATATTCATTTCTGGTGGAATACAGTCCTGCAACATCAGAAGTTTGAGCTCGCCATGGCTGCAAAAAGTCGGATGCTAGTATCTAAGAAAAAAATTTGGTCTATTTTGGACAACTACCTCCAAACTATTTAGGCCACATCTTAAACCAGTACAAAGGACTTATTTGTTAAACACCTGGATGCTTTCCCCTCCTTTTTTCTCTTCTTTCCTTTCTCTTTTGTTCCTTTCCCACTTGTGTTTCTTGCTTCCTATGTTTTTCCATCATTGTTTTCCTGTTATTTGTATTCTTGGAAATTAATAAAATTATTTGGAAATATAAAAGATGAGCAATACGAGGTCTTAGCAAAAGGAGTTAAGCATAAAATCATAGTTTTTTTATAACTTGAAGCCCATTGTTCCACAGTAGCTCACCCACCATATATTTAATCACAACAGAGTAGTCTTCGCATGCACCCAGGTTCCTTCGTACGGTTGTGTCGGAGTTAAGAACATAATCGTTGCCATACTGGGACAGGCTGAAGGTCCATCAAGCCCAGCATCCTGTTTCCAACAGTGGCCAATCCAGGTTACAAGTACCTGGCAAGATCCCAAAACAATACAACACATTTTATGCTGTTTATCCTAGAAATAAGTAGTGCGTTTTCCCCATTTTAATAATGGCTTATGGACTTCCTCAGCCATCTTTTCTTCAAGCTGAAGAGCCGTAGCTGCTTTAGCCTTTCTTCCTAGGGAAGTTGCCTCTATCATTTTTGTCGCCCTTCTCTGTACCTTTTCTAATTCCACTATGTCTTTTTTTGAGATTCGGTGACCAGAATTGCACACAGTATTTGAGGTGTGGTCGCATCATGGAGTGATACAAAGGCATTATACTGTCCCCTTTTTAGTTTTCCATTCCTTTCCTAATAATACCTAACATTCTGTTTCCTTTTTTTAGCTGCCGCACACTGAGCAGAGGGTTTCAACGTATCATCAATGACACCTAGATCCCTTTCCTGGTTAGTGACTTCTAATGTGGAACCTTGAATCATGTAGCTATAGTTCGGGTTCTTCTTTCCTACATGCATCACTTTGCACTTGCGCACATTAAACGTCATCTGCAATTTGGATGCCCAGACTCTATCTTGTAAGGTCCTCTTGTAATTTTTCACAATCCTCTTGCGATTTAACAACTTTGAATAACTTTGTGTCGTCAGCAAATTTAATTACCTCACTAGTTACTCCCATCTTTAGATCATTTATAAATATGTTAAAAAGCAGCGGTCCCAGCACAGACCCCTGTGGAACCCCACTATCTACTGTTCACCGTTGAGAATACTGCCCATTTAACCCTACTCTCTTTCTATCTTTTAACTAGTTTTTAATCCACAATAGAACACTACCTCCTATCCCATGACTCTCCAATTTCCTCTGGAGTCTTTCATGAGTCTTTGTCAAATGCCTTTTGAAAATCCAGACACACAATATCAGCTAGCTCACCTTTATCCACATGTTTGTTTACCCCTTCAAAAAAATGTAATAGATTGGTGAGGCAAGATTTCCCATCACTAAATCCATGTTGGCTTTGTCTTATTAATCCACACTTTTGAATATGCTCTGTAATGTTGTTCTTTATAATAGTCTCTACCATTTTGCCGTTCATCAACATCAGGCTTACCAGTCTGTAATTTCCCGGATAAACCTCTGGAACCTTTTTTAAATATCGGCTTTACATTGGCTACCCTCCAATCTTCTGGTACCATGCTTGATTTTAAAGAAAAATTACATATTACTAACAATAGTTATTCAAGTTAATTTTTCAGTTCTATCAGTACCCTGGGGTGAAAACTGTTCGGTCCAGGTGATTTGCTACCATCCAGTTTGTCAAATTGCACCTTCCAGGTTACATAGATTTATATTCAGTCTCTCTGTCTTATCAGCTTTGAATACAATCGCTGGGACCACTATCTCTCCCATATCTTCCTAGGTGAAGACTGAAGCAAAGAATTAGTTTAATCTTTCCACTATGGCTTTGTTTTCCCTGAGTCTTCCTTTTACCCCTCTGTCATCCAGCGGTCCTACTGATTTTTATTTTATTTATTTTTTGTTACATTTGTACCCCGTGCTTTCCCACTCGTGGCAGGCTCAATGTGGCTTACATATTGTATACAGGTACTTATTTGTACCTTTGTCAATGGAGGGTTAAGTGACTTGCCCAGAGTCACAAGGAGCTGCCTGTGCCTGAAGTGGGAATTGAACTCAGTTCCCCAGGACCAGAGTCCACCACCCTAACCACTAGGCCACTCCTTCTCTTTTCCGGCTTCTTGCTTCTAATATACCTAAAAAAGTTTTTTCTATGTGTTTTTGCCTGCAACGCAGACTTTTTTTTTCCAAAGTTTCTCTTTGCCTTCCTTATCAGCGCTTTGCGTTTGACTTCCCATTCGTTATGCTGTTTCTTATTATTTTCAGTCGGTTCCATCATAACCAGTCAATTGTTCTTCCAACATTTTTCCCCAGACCTTGTGCCCATCCTGGCGAAAGTGTACTACATACTTTAGACTGCAAGTGAACCTTAGCCTTCTATCTGTGGTGAAAGAAAGCCCATAGACATTCCACCTAGTTTTTTGTTTCTTTTGACCCCAACAGGTTGGGAGTGACCATTGGCAAACACACCCTTTCAAATTGGATAGCGGACTGCATCTCCTTTGCTTATGCCCCCCCCCCCCCCCAGACAGCAGTAGCTGCAGCTCGCTTTCCCAGACCCTTCCCACCTTACAAATTCTGGTGGAGTGGGGTGCACTCTTGCCCATGACAGCTACTATCTCAGAGTGGCTGCCAGGACCTCTAACAGAATCCTGCAAGATTGCTACTAGAGTTTGTGGCAGCTACTTTGAAGGCAGAGCCAGCAAGGTAGGAGCAGCCAAGGATCACTCATACCCCTAGTACACCAATAGATTACCAGGTAAGGTAGCCCAGGGGTAGCTGAGGGTGGGTGGGGGTCCATGAGGCAGGTGGCAGTCACTGCTGCTGTTCAGGGGGGGGAGGGAGGAATGCACTGAGTGTGATGGTGGGTGGAAATCACATGCAATATTTTAATATACAGTGGATTCAGTGTTATTCAACACTAGGTTTTCCAGCCACCTCTCAGTCCTGTTGATATCGGACTGAAGGCTTGTTTGTAGTGCCACTTGGTCTTGTGAGAGTAGATTGAGATTTTGGGAAGCACATAACTCACTCAACCAGAGCTACATGATATGGGTATTAAACAGAAACTGTTTTGAAGGTATGCCACCATCAAGCCTGAGGAAAAGGTGGCAAAAGAATCAGAGCCATACTTTATGGTCACTGGATGCTGTGTAGTAAAGAAAACTGCTTTACTCACATCTGTGCACAGTCAGAGACTAATGCTGATGTGTGGAATAGTCCTTAAACACTTGCTGGTCTTCTAGTGGGAAATATCCACTATTAAGCACACTATTTTGCATGTTTTTTAGGATTTATTTATTGCCTTTTTGAAGGAATTCACTCAAGGCAGTGTTGTAGAAGATAAATAATTTAATGACCCTTCACACACATTTTGCTCCTCCACAGTGGTTGTCCAGGTTTCTTGGAATGGACTGTTCCCTTGAAAATAAATGTTTGACTTCAAGTACATTCATGTCAGACCTTTCTTAGTACATTCAGGCCAGACCTTTCTTAGTTCATTATGTTCTGAGCTGATGGGTCTAGAAGGCTAATCAAACTTTTTGTTGGTCGAGTAAAAAGGTGTTTTTTGAAGACAGGACAAAGCTGTTTTTGGAAAGTGGATTTGCTGTAATCTCAGTTCATCTTTAAGACTTTTTCCTCACCCATTCACTTGTTGCTCTTTAATGCTGAACTGGAGTAATAGTAGCACATTACTATATATGCAGATAGTCGCTAAATTGACATCATATGCCTCTCAATCTGCAAGAGACGGGTATTTCACAGCTGCATTCCTTCTTGTTGGAAACCACCCTGCCTTCCAGCACATAGTGAACTGCCTCTTTCATAGGGGGGAAAATCCTTTCAAATTCAGTGCTGATGGATTTGCACCATGTCAGGGGTGCTTTGAATTGTGAAGTGGAAAGTATCACATACACAGGAAAGGGATGTTGATACTGGATTTAAGTGGTTTAGGGGCTCATTTTCAAAGCACTTAGACTTACAAAATTCCATAGTAAACTATGGTACTTCATGTGTCTAAGGGGGTTTTTTACTTAGGCGCGCTGGCATTTTTAGCGCGTGTTAAAAATAGGTGTGCACTAAACTCTAAAGACACCCATAGGACTACATTAGCGTCTTAGTAAAAGAAACCCTAAGTGCTTTGAAAATCAGCCCCTTAGTCTTACAAAGCTCTTGCCTTACATTTGAAATAAAATCAGTTTTCCCACATCCCACCAATCCATTTTTTTCTCTCATTCTTTTTAAGCACGGGAAGGCTTAGTCTCCCACTCGGTTTGTATTCCTGTTAGTTTAAGAGCATGGAACAAGCTGTCCCATCACTCTGCAATGCTGCATTTGTTTTCAGACATGCTGACAATTTAGTTGTGGGATGAAGTAACTGGAGTTTGCTGCTGACGTTAGATAAGCTCCTAGGGGAGTGGAGGGGAATAAATCTGGAAGATGAAGAGGTTACAGTACAACTGTCTGCCCTCAAATAATAAGCATTTATTGTATCCTGTATATTCCAGAATTAATACCTCTGCTTTATCTTTTTTGTAATTTGCTTAGTCTAATTGCAACTGTTAACTTAGTTGTGTAGATGTAAATTGATTATATCCTGTATTTCCCAAAATGAATGCCCCTGGTTTATATTTTTGTAAACCGCTTCAAACCTGTATTGGTGGAATATAAGAAATGGATAAGTTAAATTACACTTTGTTTAGAAGCTGATTTTTTTTTTTTTTGAAAGGATGGGAGTTTCACAATCAGCATAGACTTTACAAATAAAACTGTTGAAACTGCACCCTTGACTCCTGAGAAATCACATCAATGATGACGACATAATTTGGGTACACTCTGAGCATTGCTGATAAACCCACGTCATCACTGGGCTGCATCTCATTCCTTTTATCACAAGCCTGCAGAGTAACTGGGTTGTGGACTGCAAAAGTATGGGCACACGACTGAACCTGATAAGAGGTGAAGACGTGGCAGTCTGGTTGTTTACCATCTGGCAGCCTCATCCTGTGCATGGATCATCTTGGGAGCACTGGATGACTTTGCTTCAGGCTGGCAGTTAGCTTTGGATGCTTTACAGGGGTGTGAGCCTAGTGTGACGGATGAGCTGTCTACTGTGCTATTCTTTTTGCAAGGGGAAGCTGTGAGCCCTCAGGCTTTTTTAATTTGTTTTTTTTTTCACTTGGTGGTTCAAGCATCTAGTTTTGTTAAACCTGCTTAAACATTGTGTTATGTTTCTAGGCTTTAGCATACATGCTAAGCCTAGAAACATAACAGCAGGTAATGGTTGTAAAATTAATCTATACCCCCCCCCCCCCAGCTGCCAGTGCAGTAATACCGATAGAACCCATTCAAAGTGAATGGGCTGGCATGGCTTTGTAAAAGTGTGGGGGGGGGGGGGGAGGGTTAGTCTGTCCACTTTTTGTGTATGTCTTATTCTTCATACTAGGAAGATTTAGAGGAAAGGCTGTCAGTCCGATGACTAGTTCACTGGGTTTTTTTGTCCTGACTTTTTGCCGGTGTAACAGAATAGTTTATGCTGGCAGAGTAGCCAAGATCTTAATTTTTCATCCCTTCTCTAAAAGACATACTGCTAATGTTTGTGATGTGCTACTAGGTGTCAGCAGTAGTTTATTTATGTAGCTGGATTTAGTTCATATAGTTTTTTTCCATTTATCTGTGAGTTACCTTCATGTGCTTTCCTACCCTCCAAGAGCTTACTATTTAAGCTTGCACCTGAGGAAGTGGCAGTCAAAATGCCTCGCTCAAAGCCACAAGAAGGGCTAGCAGGTTTTGAACTCTGGCTTCCCTGATTTTCTGTCTATTGCTCTAACCAGTAGATTAGTGATTTACTCTAGTAATAAGTGTCTCAACATTTGTTCACAATTGTTTTTTATATGTGCTTAGCTCTGGGTTTTTCAATAGTAGCTCAAGGCAAGCTATATTCAGGATATAGTAAGTAATTTCCTGCAATCTAATTTTGTACCCGAGACAATGGAGGGTTAAGTAAATTGCCCAAGATCACCAGGAGCATTAATGGGATTTTGAACCCTGATTTCCCTGGTTGTCAGCCTTTCTCTAACCACTAGTCTAATGCTCATATTTTCAGCAGCAAAACTCTGACCACAAAAAAATGTTTTTTTGGTCAACTGACTTGATTCTAAAGAGGGTTTTTTTGATGTTTTTATTTTAGCTGAGTATAACAAAAGAGAGGGAACAAAGTACAAACTAAAGTCCAAACAAAAAAACAGCACCACGGGCCTTTAAAATGGAACAAAGTTCTTTAATGAATGAGCCTTGACCCGACACGGGCCGTGTTTCGGTGACTAGCACCTGCGTCAGGGGTCACAGTGATGACGTGGAAAACTTGGGGAATAACTCGAATATTTTCATCTACAATATTCCTTACCCCACGTCTCATGTAGTAAAAGCTACAAAGCACCAAGGCACTTTCACTTTCTAGTGAAAGTGCCTTGGTGCTTTGTAGCTTTTACTACATGAGACGTGGGGTAAGGAATATTGTAGATGAAAATATTCGAGTTATTCCCCAAGTTTTCCACGTCATCACTGTGACCCCTGACGCAGGTGCTAGTCACCGAAACACGGCCCGTGTCGGGTCAAGGCTCATTCATTAAAGAACTTTGTTCCATTTTAAAGGCCCGTGGTGCTGTTTTTTTATTTTAGCTGAGCCCATGACAATAAAGGGTTGTGCAGTCCTGTTGCACATTCCAGAAATAACACTTCAAGATTTCAGCTCAGGACATTGTGAACAACAGTACCTTCTGATCAAAGACTTCCATTCAGATTAAAGTAGCAGCAATTTGAAGTCAAAGAATGCATTTCCTTCCTCTGATTACTAGCACTGTTTTGTAGCAGTAATCCTCTTGAGCAACAAATGAGCTTGCTTGTTTATTTGGAACAATTTTTATTCTGCTAATTTAATATATTGTTTAGGAATCAAAGAACATGGCACATGTCTTCATGATGGTCTGTCTCCTGCTAGTTTTGAAGTTTCTTCCACTCATTCAAATGTCCTCTAGGCAAGCTACAAGTACAGATTCTCAACAAAGCAATAATAAAATACAATAACAGAAAATTAGTTTCTATTCTGTGGTGTAACTAATAATTACAGATCTTACTTAGCTCACGTAATATAGGCATTTCTAACCTTAAAGCAAATATTCTGGTTCTCTCCCTGGCTGCTAACCGTTAGGCAGACTAGGTGGCTGCCTAGGGCAGCTGCAGTCACTTAGACCATTTACCTGGGTAAATGAATTTTTTTGGGCACCTAGTACTCTTCCACTGACTGGCAAGGAATTGCTATAAAAATAAATCTGCACAGCAGTAAACTTAGGGACTCTTTAAGTTGCGGTATGGGACGCAGAATCAGCACTACTTCTGGGCACTCAGAGGCATCCCATGGTATTTCTGAGATCAGCTTGTACCGATTCCCTGTCGTAATTGGCTAGCTCGTGGCCATTAGTACGTGCTGCCACATTATAGCATGATTAATGCGTGAGCTCTTACCACCTACTAAATATGAGGTGGTAAGGGCTCACGCAATCATGGCCACATGCTAATTTTGAAATTAGCGCGTGTCCATTAATGTCACAAATAGAAATTCGGCCATTTTAGAGACATGCTGATCGCAGCACCAGACACTTTCTAGCACACCTTAGTAAAAGAGCCCCTTAGTTTGCTGTAGTGCTGAATATCTAGGAGAGTGCTTCTCATCCCTGTTCTGAAAGCATATTTAGTCTGAGGTACATTTGCTAATATTATAGACATAATGATCACCGAATGGTATGGTTCAATATTAAGACACAGGGGAAGAGGGCTTTTTCGAGATTGAAGTTCCTAGATTTCAAAAGAACTAACTTTGCCAAGATGGGGGAATTTCTCTGGAAAGAGTTGGATGGGAACAGCTAAAGGAAGTAGAACAGCAGTGGGCGAAACTGAAAGGAGCTATTTTGAAGGTGACTAACCTTTATGTTAGAAAATTACATAAGAGTAAGTGGAAAAGAAGTCCGCTCTGGTTCTCAAACGTGGCAACTGAAAAGATAAGGGAAACAAGATTAGCCTTCCCAAGTTACATGAGTATTCAGAAAGAGGAAGATGGGCAAAAATATCTGGAAAAGCTAAGAGAAGCTGGAAAAGCTGTCAGGAAAGCAAAGAGACAAACATAAGAAAAGATAGCCGATACAGAATTTGGGGACAAGACATTTTTCAGATATATAAGTGACAGGCGACGGTGCCAAAATAACATTGTGAGGCTCAAAGCTGAGGGGGTGAAATATGTAGAAGCCGATAAGGATAAAGCTGAACTGCTTAACAATTATTTCTGTTCTGTGTTCACGGATGAAAGGCAAGGGATAGGACCACAGAAAACAAATGCTAAAGGGTATGGATGTTCGGTAGACTGGGACCGATTCTCAGAAGACTGTGTTTATGAGGAGCTAGCTAAACTAAAAGTAGACAAAGTGATGGGACCTGATGGGATACATCTGGATACTCAAGGAACTTGATGTTCTGGCTGCTCCACTGTCTGATCTTTTCAATGTCTTCTTAGAGTCTAGAGTGGTCCCTGAAGACTGGAGATAAGGGTGCAGAGGGTGGATGTGGTCCCTCCGCACAAGAGCGGAAGTAAGGAGGAGGTTGGGAATTACAGACCTGCCAGTTTGACCTCGGTGGTGAGTAAACTAATGGAAATACTTCTAAAGCGGAGGATCTTGAGGTTTCTCGAATTGAATGGACTGCAGAACCCAAGGCAGCATGGCTTCACTAGAGGCAGCTCATGTCAGATGAATCTGATTGATTTCTCTGTCTGGGTGACCAAACAGTTGGACTTGGGAGGGGCGCTAGATGTGGTGTACTTGAATTTTAGCAAAGCCTTTGACACGGTTCTGCACAGGTGACTGATAAACCGAGTGCCCTCAGTATGGGACATAAAGTGACTGGATTAAAAACTGGTTAAATGGGAGAAGACACAGAAGTAGTAAATGGATCTTGCTCTGAGGAAAGGGATATTATCAGTGGTGTACCCCAGGGATTGGTCCTTGGGCCGGCCCTTTTAACATCTTTGTGAGTGATATTGCAGAAGGGCTGTCTGGTAAAGTTTCTCTTTGCGGATGATACTAAACTCTGTAATAGGGTGGACACCCTGGGCGGTGTGGATGGCATGAGGAAGGATATAGTGAAGCTTGTAGAATGGTCTGAAAATTGGCAACTAAGATTTAATGCTAAGAAATGTAGGGTCATGCACTTGGATTACAATAATCCAAGGGAACAGTATAGTATAGGGGGTGAAGTGCTTCTGTGTACAAAAGAAGAGCGGGTCTTGGGGGTGATTGTGTCCGAAAACCTTAAGGTAGCCAAGCAGGTAGAAAAGGTGACGGTCAAAGGCAGAAGGTGGATGAGAGGGATGACCAGAAGAGAAAAAAGAGGTAATATTGCCCTTGTATAAGTCTCTGGTGAGGCCCCATTTGGAGTACTGCATGCAATTCTGGAGACCGCACGTACGAAAAGATATAAACAAGATGGAGTCAGTCCAGAGATTGGCTACCAAGTTGATAAACAGTCTCTGTCATTAAACAGATAGGGACAGGCTTAAGGACCTCAACATGTATACGCTGGAAGAGAGGCGGGAGAGAGGAGATATGATAGAGACGTTTAAATACCTCAGTGGCGTTAATGTACAGGAGGTGAGCGTTTTCCAAATGAAGGAAACTCTGGAATGAGAGGGCATAGGATGAAGTCAAGAGGAAATAGGCTTAGGAGGAATCTAAGAAAATACTCTTTCACGGAAAGGGTAGTGGATGCGTGGAATGGCCTTCTGGTGAAGGTCGTGGAGACGAGGATTGTGTTGGAATTTAAGAAAGCATGGGACAGGCATGTGGGATCCCTTAGGAAAAGGAGTTAGTGCTTACTGAGGAAGGGCAGACTGGATGAGCCATTTGGCCCTTATCTGCTGTCATGATTCTATGTTTCTATATTTTATTCAAATCTATCTCGTGCATATTCATTATAGAAATCTTAAACACCAAGATTGTCTAGATGTGCCTTCAGGAGGAGGTTTAGAAGCACTGATCTTGGATTACCAATATGGTGAGTGTATGTAGGCATAGATTGTTGCACACATTCTTGAAAGTTGTGCCTCACACGTTCTAGTATAATTGGCTGAAATTGTATTTTCTAAAAATAATGTATACCCTTTTCTGCCTGCCCAGCTGCACAAAGCATCCTAAACAGATATTGGTGACCCATTGCACCTCTCTGTTGTTCTGTGGAAGCAGTAGCTGACCTGTGACTGCCATTGTTTCAAGCTTCTCAGCAGGCAGTCATTCTGACCTCCATTATTACACTTTTAAGCAGTTGCAGAGAACTATTTTGCCATTACTGCTGTCCCTCTTTGAAGACATCAAAGCTAATCTAAAGAGTTCTACTGATGTGATATATGATGTGTAATTTATTGCTCAAGGCAAAGCACAGCAAACCATTAACATTTTGACATGATGGTTTTTTTTGGAGTTTTATAACTTTGCCTTATTTAAGTATAATCATAAAATTAAAAATGTTTCCTTTTGCTTTGATCTGGTCAGAAGGTTATCTAGAGTGTTGTCCTCTAAATAGCACATATGAGCTTTCAGTGTGTTTTTATGTTTTTTCTTTGTGCTGTCATATAATGACAGAATTTTAACCATTAGCCAATTACACAATTCACTAGTCTCAATCTTATTTTATGTTTAAATCTGTTTTTCTTTTAAGCATTAACAAACATATCAAGTAACATGTCAAGCAAACCTGATTCAGGGCATAATGTTACACTGAGAAAACAGAGATCAGAGGAGGGCCTGGTTTCTTATCATGTTACCCAAGATCCTATGTAATACTAAATGTATATTCTCTTATATATTTCCACCATTCATGATGTATTGTAAGCCACATTGAGCCTGCAAATAGGTGGGAAAATGCGGGATACAAATGCAATAAATAAATAAATAAATAACCCTGCTGCAAATCAAAGGATGCCCTTAGCAATTATATCAACCCCCCCCCCCCCCCACACACACACACATACAAGAGAGAAAAGGAGAACATACATGTAAGGGTTGAGAATGCAAACACCCCACACATTACCCAAGATTATAGAGTATTTAGTATCAGGCTTCAGGCTCTTGGTGAAAGTGAATGTATATAGAGAGATCCCAAATGGATAAAAAAGTGTTTCTCATGTCTGAAGGACAACCCAACCTCTTGTTTCTATCAACATAATGTGATGTGACATACTTTGCTACCTCCAAAAGGAAGGTGGGTCAGGGCCTGTCCAGACCTTTAGAATAAACTTTTTACCCAGAAGCCACCTTATGGACGAGTGTACTACCACTCCCACTTTGCAATAAAAACCACTTCATATTTATGTAGCAAAAAACCTGCAGTTGAGAATGGTATAATTGACCCTAATAGATGTTCCAAATAACAATCTGCATAAAAAAAACAGACTTTGGAACATTCCCAAAAAGCATGGAAAAATGGATTAGATTTTTGCGAGCATTTCAGACACAGGAGTGTCAATATCATCCATGTTGAATAATTGTGATATATGCTTGATGGAGCACCCTAAATTGACATTCCATAAACTCTGCAGCTCTTGCCAAATTAGGAATTCAGGCAATCAGTCTACCCAAATCCAACGATTCAGGTGATCTATGCAGATCTGCACCCCACTCGTCTGACAATATGGAAGTGTTTACGTCTAGTAGCGCTATAGAAATAAATAGTAGTCGTAGTAGTAGTTTTTCTGAGGGAGAACTCAAAAATTGCTTTATATAGTATGGACACTGACAAATGATTGCTATTTTTCAAAGCCAGAAAAGAATTAATTTTAGCTCTGTTGGTCAGATAATGCAATCTTGTCCAGGGTAGAAACATAATGGCGTAATTGATGCTAAGCAAAGATGTCTGCTAATTGAACTAAAGCTCCCCCTGCCCCCTCCTCCTTAAGCTTGTTATGGTAACAAGGAGCCATTCAGATGCAGCACATGTTCCAAACACGAGATCCCCAAGTCTTTCCACCTCAGAAAGGTTCCATTCTCTATCCCAGGTAGAAACTCTGTATTTCCCTGGATAGGTAAAAGAGCTGAGGTATGGGGGGGACAATCCCCAATAGCTAGCAAGATCCTGCCACAATTTCCTTAGAGGATTTAACAGAATACTGCCCTGTAGACCAGAGGGAAGAGCTTTTCCAGATACCTGTAGCAAAAATTTGAAGTGCCAAGGAGTAAACAGCTCCACCTCAACTCACACTGGGGTATAGTCGTCTTTATCCAAGAACCAGTCACCCAAATGGTGAGCAAGACCAAGCTTGATTTATACTTATACAGATCGGTAGGCCTAAACCTCCATTCTGCCAATTACCTAATAACAATCGTATATGACCTTTTGGTTTTTTACCTTCCCAACAAAAGTGGGAAAGATAGCGATAAAGGTTTCAGATGCCCTTCCTCAACAGCTTAAGGGGAAGCATCTGCAAAGTATAAAGCCACCTTGGAAATTCCACCATATTAAAGAGATGTATCCAGCCATGCAACCCAAGGGGCAGGTGCTGCCAACCCAGTAGAGTCACTGTTGAGATTATATAAATCCGATGTTTTCATAGATAGTTGAATTCCCAGGTATCAAAAGGAACGTTTAACTCAACGTAAAGGGAATGACCCCATCCAGTCTTGCTGAACTGTATTCGAGGAGGCCAATGCCAAGGATTTCTGCAAATTCAGCCGAAAACCTAAAAAATCACCATATTCTGCAAAAGTCTCTATCAATGTCTTAATCAACTGTTGTGGATTAAGTGCACCAATAAATCATCTGCAAAGGCTGAGATTTTAAATTCTGATGTTTTAAATGTCACCACTGCAATATCTGGATTTGCTAAAATATCTCTAATAAGGGAGTCCAAAGTCAAAACAAAAAGTAAAGGAGATAAAGGACAACCTTGGCATGTGCCTCGATGGGCCTGAAAAGGCTGAGACCCCCCCCCCCCCCCATCCCCATTAACCCACATAATTGCATGATCTTGGCCTCCTTAGAGGTGCTACAGAAGAGTAATCTATCTTCCCTTTTAATAAGCTTTGATGCTGAGAAAGTGTTCATGTTTACTGGAGCTTTCTTTTTAAGGTATCAACTGCTTATGGAATTGAGGGGTTCTTGTTGGATGTGATGCAGCTTTTGTATTCAGATCCTAGAGCTAATATTTTTAGTGGCTGTTATACCTCGGACAAAACCCACCTGAGAACTCTCCACCAAAGAAGGCAGGACTTTAGCTAGGCAATTTGCCATTATTTTAGCAAATAATTTTACTTCAAAATTCAGCAAAAATATAGGTCGGTAAGAATGTGGAGAACACTGATATTTGTCTGGCATCAATAATACAATCATCTGACCTGTCTTTAGAGATTCAGGTAAGACCTCATGAATAACCGTATGATTGAAAAGATTCAACAGCAAGGGCCCCATTTTTTCCTGTAAGTTCCTGTAAAATCTTATAAAATTCAGCACCGAACTCATCTGGGCCAGTCGCTTTAAGGGCACAATCTCGAATGTCCACAGCTAGCTCACCATCTCAAATGGGAGCATTCAATAGAATTTGCTGCAGAGAAGATGTGTGGAAACCTAATGCTTTCAGGTTATAGGGAGCCATCCAAGGTGTTCTCAGCTGGCAATGCATACAAGGATTAATAAAAGTGCTTAAAAAGATTGTTAATCTCCAAATCTGAAGTGGTGTTCCTTCCTGTGCCATCAGCCATCTGGAGAATACTCGTGGGGCCCTGTCTGGTTTTAATTAAATGAGCTAACTTGCCACCTTTACTGCCATGTACAAAGAGTTGGTGTAGCAATGTGTTAATGCCGCTTGAGATGTTAAAAGTGTTGTTTTGGCATTAGCTGATTTCTGAATATCCAATGCAATTCAATCTTGATTCACTTGTTTTTCAAGATGTAAGATTTATTTGTCCCCATTTTCTTCTCGTGGGCTGCATATGCTATTATTTTTCTCCTGAGCACAACTTTAGCCGTGTCCCAGAAGAGAGTTGGCTGATTCACATGGGTGGCATTATTAAGCCTATAACTATTAAAATTTTCCAAACGAAAGGATTGGAATGAGTGATCCCAGTAAAGCACAATGGAAAATCTCCACTGTAATGCAGGGTGATCCGAGAGATCAAAATCCAATAATACCCAAATCAGTGCATGGTCAGACTCCATATGGACTGAGCTGGGTCATAAACCATATTGAACTCACCGCCCACAATGATATCACTATTAACATGAGGTAAAAGAACATTGAGCAATCTATTGAAAAACATTTTATCATATGTATTAGGTGCATATCCTATATAGTAATTCTCACCTCCAACGTTCTATTCGTCTTACTGACTGAGACAGTGCTTCCTTGGTCTGCTAGGCTCCGTAGATCAGGCTGACATCAGAACCGGAGGCGGAGGGGCGAAAGAGGCAGGGCACGGGTGGAGTTGGAGCTTCATCGACAACACAATTCAAGGCAGGCTGGAATCAGCAGGCAAGGCAGATTGGCCAGCCAGCCGGAGGAGGTGGAGCCAGGACACAAGTGGCCAAATCAGGGCATCGGAGGCGTGGCAAGAGTTCCTGGGCCCCGTGCCTGGAATAGAAGCACTATCCTTGGAGCGCCGGCACTGCCAAAATGGCTGGCGCTCCAAACTGCAGCAGTGGCAAGAGCGCCGCAATGATGGCCAGCATAGCATGGATTATGACCACGCTTCTCCCTGCTGGTTCGGGCCCTGGGCTCTTCGGGAGACTGCAGGGAGAGACTGGATCTGACTGAGCCAGCAGCTGAGAAGAGGCATCCAGGAGGAGCAATCCGACGAAACACCAACCGGTATGCAAGGGCTTGGCCAGGGAGAGACCGACGTCGCAGCACCACGCTGACTACAGAGGTCACTGTAGGACCAACCAGAGAAAAAGCCGGAGCCCCATAGACAGGGTGTAGCCCAGCGCCGTGGAGCACATGTCGTGCTTCCGTACGGGCACATAATCCCTACTCGAGCAGCACTCACACTGACGAACTCTGGAGCTATTCCACTGCTGCTGCCTCCAGCTGCTGACTGAGGAGTTTCTCTCTCCAACACACACACACACTCTCTCTCTCTCTTACACACACACACATTGCTACGGTGTTTAACACACACACTCCATCTCTCACACTCCCCCCTCCCCCCCTCCGAGTCTGGCCCCGCTGATCCCCCTCCGTGCATGTCAACCCACCCCCTCCAAAATTGCCACGCCCACCCCACCCCTCTGTCGAACACACACACACGATGTCTGTCACACATGCACATAAACTTCCTTGCGATGCCTACACCCATGCTGCTACCCTCACCACCCCTGACTGGCCCCGCCGATCCCCCGCTGTACACGTCGCACCCCCCCCCCTCCTCGAAAATCACCTACCCCGCACCCCACCCTCTCTCTAACTCACAGACACATTCTCTAACAGACACACACTCTGTCAGTATCTCACACACACAGTGAATCACTCTCTCGCTCACATAGCCTCGCTGTGTCTCTCTGTCTGTGACACACACACACACACAATCAATCGACATTCTGTCTTTCTCTCTCCCAAACACTGTCGACCCACACACACACACACACACACACACACTCTCTCTCTCTCTCACACAGTCTCACTCACACACACACACACACACACACACACACTCACTCGCACATTCACTCTCTCTCACACACAGTCACTGTCAAACACACTCTGTCAAACATACACACTCAAAGGAAATCCTTGCTAGCGCCCGTTTCCTTTCTTACAGAAACGGGCCTTTTTTTACTAGTACATTACATAAGACCATGAGATGTTTGACAGTTACTTTGACCAAAACAAACTGTCCCTTTGGGCCACAAGTGACTGAGTGTATTTGAACATTTTAAAGACTTCTTAAACAGTATGAGAACTACAGCTTTCCTGTGAGAGATGGGACTCCACTAGAGCCCACCTACCATTTCTGAAATCTTGTATGTTCCTTGTATGTTGCTGTATTGACTTTATTTAAAAATTGTAAAATCTTTTGTTTGATAGATGTCACCCCACCTACATTCCAAGATGAGATATTTATCCAAGATTCATGAACATAGTAAAATTAAGAGAGATTCTAATCTCAATCAGGATTGCAGAATCTTTCTATACTAGTGTGAAACCGATTTTTTTTCTCCTGTAAATTTATAACATTTTTTCTCTGATCAAGCCTTACATTTTTACTTCTCACCTAATAATCAGAGGCTGATGGTCAAATGTTAGTGGTAGAAACTTCACTCTACCACATAATTAGTGCAAAAAAACCAAACAAACAAACTGTGGCATGCTCAAACTGATGAGCATGCAGATTACTGCTGCGTTAAAATTGTGACAGTAATCTATGGCCTGGTGCTGAATGTCATCTTTCCTGTCAGTGCCTGAGCGGTGATTGGCTCAAGCACTGACAGCAAACTTGACATTAACCCCCCCCCCCCCCCCAATAAAACAAAAAAAATATCCATTAGACTACCAGGGAGTTTTTTATGGGACCAGGAGAGACAGGGATCACTAGACTACCAGGGATTTATGTGGATGGGTGGGAGGGAGGGGGACCTGGGGCCCTTTAGACGACCCAGGGGTCTTTTTTTCTTTGTCATCAGCAGCAAACGAATCCAGAGACTTGTGAGTTATGGTCATCTGCCAGCATGTGGAGATAGGATGGTACACTTCATGGTCAGTCAGTATTCTATATATGGCAGAGTTTAGTACTCTTTTCTCTAGCAGGTGATGGACGGTCTCTCCCAAAATCCTGATTTCTCCTACTTTTGTGTCTCCTGCTCTGGGTTCTCTGGTTCAGTTGAGTTTGGGGGTATCTAGGCCAACTTTCCCTCTTCTCCTGCCACTTCTTCCTCCTCCTCCTCACAGAACTTAAAAAAAAAAAATCATGCTGGAAGAGCAGATTTCTGTTTATGTGCCATTCTGGAGGAGAGGAGGTGTTAGCGCTCCTGAAGCTGTCTGGATTTAGCCGCCTGATTGGAGTCAGAAGGCTTGTGAGTACCAGTAAGGCTGGCAAAATTGTGAGTATGAACCTTTGTTCTTCCACTCTTTTGGTCTTCTGCTGTTTGGGTAGTGCAGCTGTGGCAGTACACTATTTCTTTTTGAGTAGACTGTGGGGGGGGGGGGGGGGGGGGTTGACGGTACCATTGGGCCAATGCAGAAGCAATTTTTGGTATGTTTTTTTTTTTTTTTTTTTTTTTTTTCGCAGTACCTGTCTTCAGGCGGCGGCAGTCATTTTGGTCACAGGCTGTAATAATGGCTTGCTCTTTGTCTTCTGTCTTTTTAGCTTTTGGGCAGTTGTGGTGCAGATGACGCTGGTATCCTCGATTGGCAGAGGTTTTTTGTCTGTGGTTTTGGGTCTCTGCTCCTGGTGGCCACTGTTCCTTTGTGGGGGGCATAGTTCCATTTTTGATGACTGGGCACAGCTGCATGGCTGCCTGTTGAGTGTGGCTACGTCGCTAAATGTCTCTGTTTCCTCTCTGTATGTCTAGCGGAGCTTGCTCCCTCCTCTTCACGTACAACATGACGCCTGAAGGGTGTGACTCCATGTGGGATACTCAGCAAGGCTCCATCTGTGAATATGGATCATAGTGCTATCTTGGGGTGCAAAGCATGGCTTCATAAAGACTGCAGTCCCATGATTGTTTTTTGTTCTTTTGCCCAGTGGCATAGCTAGGACTGAATGGGCCCCAGGCAGAAAAATTAAAATGGGCTCCCTATAATACCATCTCTCCCAATGTAGAGGGATCCCGGGGAAGGGAGGGGGGAGAAGGAATCCCTTCAGAACTCTCCAAACTTCCCATTTTCCATTCTGAGGCATCACCCAATGCTGTGGTGGTGGATTTCTGGCAGTTTTAATGGTGCCCGTCAGGGTGTTTCTTACATTTATCAACTATCTCTCTCACTCTGTTCAGATGTGGTTAAAAAAAAAAAAAAAAAAAAAAGAGGATGACTTGGTTGGCTCAAGTATAGTCCCTGATGACGCTGTCGCTAGCAGTTGGATGCTGTGGCTTGCTGGCTCTTGCAATCGCACCTTCATAGCTCTTGATTTTTTTTTTCCTCTGGGTGGCTCTTTTCAGCTGTCTTTCATCTCGGGCTTTTCAGGGTAGTGGGATTGCTTAGCAGTTTTTCTGGTGCTTCCTGGCTGCAGGTGTCTGCCGGATTAGTATGGCATGGTCTGTGCGGTGATGTATTCTTGCAGGTGTCTCTTGGAGGATTGTTATGTAATAGCCTTGTTTCTGCCCTGCGACAGACTTTCTGGTCTTGGGTGATGACGGCTGCCTTTGATGCAGATTCAGGCTGTTTGTCTCACGTTTGCAGGTGCCTCGGTGCCATATCCTTTGCTAGGGTCATTATTGGGGCTTGGTGGCATTTCAGGGTTCTGGAAACACCCAGCCAGAGTGCTTCACTGGCTGTTCGTACGTTGCAGGATCCTTCTGGGAAGCTTCATCCTCCTCAGGGGTCTCTTTGGCCCTCCCTGTAACTTGGCAGTGTCTGACAGTGCTTCTTGGGGTTAGCTGACTCCTTATTGCAGTTGTCTATAATCCTTGCGATGGGCTTTGCAGCTTCTCTTTGAATTGTAGGCCAGCTGCTCTCTCTTGACAGTCTTTCTTTCTTGTTAAGGCTTTCTGCAATATGCTTCCTGGTGCAAGGCCTACTGGCAGCCTCAGTTTGAATCGCTGCCCTCATTCAGTAGTCTCTGTCACAGCAGGGCTTCTTTCTTCCTGTGGAGTTAGGATCCCTCCCTCCTTAGGAGGGTTTTTCCTCAACTGCATTGGAACGTGCGCCTTTTGGTTTACCAGGGAGATCCTTATCGTCTTTAATGCAGGGCCGTGCCTAGGGTCTCTGGCGCCCCCCCCCCCCCCCCCCATGAAAATGATCGCTCACCACTTGCCACACTGAAAGGAATTGTCAGCAATATTCTTAGAAACAAATTGCTATACATTGCAAAATAAGATAGCAGATGTAAATTCTCAAAGTGGACATATTCCAAACGCTAAAATGAAAATAAAATAATTTTTTTCTACCTTTGTTGTCTGGTGACTTTCTTTTTTCAATCATGCTGGTCCAGTATCTGATTCTGCTGCTATATGTCCTCTTAACTCCATTTCCAGGGCTTCCTTTCCATTTATTTCTTTACTTTTCTCCTTTCTTCTTCATTTCTTGCTCTATATCCATTTCCAGCAATTTCTCCTCTCTCCCTGGGTCCTGCCCTCCCATCCATGTCCATTCTTGTCCCTCTCTGCCCTTCCCTCCTCCATCCATAGCCAGCAAGCCTCCTCTCTCCCCTCCATTTCCAGCAATTTGTCCTCTCCCTGGGCCCCCATGTCCATCCTTGTCCCTCTCTGCCCTTCCCTCCTCCATCCATAGCCAGCAAGCCTCCTCTCTCCCCTCCCCTCCATTTCCAGCAATTTGTCCTCTCCCTGGGCCCCCATGTCCATCCTTGTCCCTCTCTGCCCTTCCCTCCTCCATCCATAGCCAGCAATCCTTGCCTCCTCTATCCCCTCTCCTCCATTTCCAGCAATTTGTCCTCTCCCTGGGCCCCCATGTCCATCCTTGTCCCTCTCTGCCCTTCCCTCCTCCATCCATAGCCAGCAATCCTCTCTCCCCTCCCCTTCCCTTCCAGCAATTTGTCCTCTCCCTGGGCCCTGCCCTCCCATCCATGTCTCTCTGCCCTTCCCTCCGCACCCTGGGGCCTTTAAATCTTTTACTTCCGGTCGCAGCAGCGTCAGTGAAAGCGGAGCGCTGTCGACGTCTCCCTTCCCTTTGCGCTCTTGGTTCCCTCAGTGTCCGCCTTCTTCTGACGTCAGAAGAAGGCGGGACACTGAGGGAACCAACGAGTGCAAGGGAAGGGAGACGTCGGCAGCAGTGGCGTAGCTAGGGTAGTTGACACCCAGGGCCGGTCATTGTTTAACACCCCCCCCCCCAAATCCAGTACTAGGCATACCGAGAATACAAAACACTCACGACCTATAGAGCAATTTTACCATACCATAAGCAGTCGTTTCTACGAGTCACACAAGGAAAAGGAAAGCATCTTAAACACTACAGTGAGCACTAGAACATCAATTCACCTATTGTAAAACGAAACCAGACAGAATAGTACAGATCGTAGATCCTGCACAGTCAATGCCAACTGAAAGCCATGTCTTTTCAAACACAGATACACCCTAATCCACTATAGGATAAGTAATCATAAACTTTCTATTTAGACAAAAATTAAACTGAACCCCCGATGCCAGACTCTGCATACAATGCAACACCACAGAAACAGAAAATGTCCCCTAGTACTGTGCAAAATATAAAGACAGCAGATGTAAATTTGAAAAAACTAACAAATACCAATCACCACTTTACAAATTAACAAATAGAAATAAAACATATACAGAAAATAAAATAATACCATTTTATTGGACTAATACATTTAGCTTCCAGAGGCCAAATCTCCTTCCTCAGGTCAATACAGTATAGTGCTGTTACAGTATCCTATCCTGATCTGAGGAAGGGGGTTTTGTTCTCTGAAAGTTAAGTCAAAATGTATTAAAATTAGTCCAATAAAAAGATTACCTTATTTACATGTTCTATTTATAAACATTTATTAACACAGCTAAAATACTATATCCTAAACCAAAATAATAAAAATATATATTTACAGTTTGTTGTCTTTGGTTTCTGCTTTCCTTATCTTCTTTTCACCGTCTTCCTTCCATCCAGCATCTGTCTTCGCTCTCTCTCTGCTCTCCAGTGTCTGCCCTCTCTAATGTTCCTTCCATCCACATCTGCCCTCTATTTCTGCTCCTTCCATCCACCATCTGCCCCAGTCTGCCATCTCTCTCTCCCCCTTCCATCCACCATCTGCCCTCTCTCTCTCCTTTCCCTCTAGCATTTGCCCTCTATCTCTGCCCCCTTCCATCCACTGTCTGCTCTTTCACTCCCTTCTATCCACTGTCTGCCCTTTCTCTCTGCTCCTTCGATTCACCATTTGCCCTCTCTCTTTCCCCCTCCCATCCATTCAGGGTCTGCCCTCCCTCTCACTCCCCATTCCATCCAGGATCTATCCCCCCTCTCTCACTGCCCCCTCTTTTCGGCTCCCAGTTCCCACCTGCGGCTGCCCCTAGTTCCAGATCCATTGATTCTCCCATCCACCCCTGCCCCAGGCATGACCCCATTCTCCCTCCTGCTCACTTTTCAGACCCCAGTTCCAGCTCCATGCCCCTTCTCCCATCTGTCTCCCACCCAGTCCCTTCTGCCCATCCGAGTCCCCCTCACCCCATCTGTCTCCCACCCAGTCCCTTCTGCTATCCAAGTGCCCCCCACCCTCACCCCATCTGTCTCCCACCCAGTCCCTTCTGCCCATCCGAGTCCCCCTCACCCCATCTGTCTCCCACCCAGTCCCTTCTGCTATCCAAGTGCCCCCACCCTCACCCCATCTGTCTCCCACCCAGTCCCTTCTGCCCATCCGAGTCCCCCTCACCCCATCTGTCTCCCACCCAGTCCCTTCTGCTATCCGAGTCCTCCCCCACCCTCACCCTGCCTCGTCTTCTCCCTGCCACCCGTCTTTAAAAAGAAATTGTTTGCCGACGCGATAGCGAGCGCAGCACCTCGTGTGGAAGTAAAAGAAGCGAATCCGATCATCTCATTGGGCCTTCCTTCACTGTCCCGCCCTAGAGGAAATAGGAAGTTGCGTCAGAGGAGGGCGGGGACAGTGAGGGAAGGCCCAATGAGATGATCGGATCCGCTTCCTTTACTTCCACACGAGGTGCTGCGCTCACTATCGCGTCGGCAAATAAATTTAAAGGGCTGGTGCGGGGGGGGGGTGCCAGGATGAAGAGCAGCGGGAGCGGCGGCACCCCCCTTTCTGGTGACACCCGGGGCGACCAAAAGATTTAAAGGCCTCGGCGGGGCGAGGGTAAGCACCGCGGTGGCGCCCTCCAGAGGTGGGCGCCCCCCTGCGGCGCTTACCTCGCTTACCGCATCGGCACGGCCCTGCTTTAATGCATCATCTTCTTTCCAGGTAGGGTGCATTTTTCTCCCTGGAGACAGAGCGCTGTAGGTGCAGCTCCGTCTCCTCTCTGGTTCTGGAGTGGAGTTCCATCCCTTGTGGTAGAGTTGAGTCTTTTAGCTGTCAGCCATGTGGAGCTCCACTCTGGATGTGAACTGGAGCTGCTGCTTTTTATATAGATTACCATCATTGACTCTAGTGCGAAGCTCTTGATAATGTAGAATACACCTTTTCTGGTGTATCTTTTGTTATGCAGATTACACTGGCTGTCGAATCATGTATAATTTTAAAATTGTGTTGCCCTAGTATTTAAAATATTAATCAGAAAAAAATAAATGACCAGACCTAAGTGTAGAAAAAAAGAAATGTATCTTTTAATTTAGGATAAAATAGTGTCTGTCATATTGTTCTATTCAAATGTAGACAAAAAAATTAAACTGAACCCTTAAGAAGCCAGACTCTGCACACAATGCAACACTATAAAAAGAGAAACAGTAATGTGTGTTCCCCTGTACTGTGGAAAATATAAAAATAGCAGGTGTAAATTAAAAAAAAACCTGACACTATAAATACAACATTACAAATTAAATAAAAAAAAACTGGAAAATAAGGCGATAGCTTTCTGTTGGGCTAAGTTAATATATTTGTCAGCTTTTAAAGGCCAAAACTTCCTTTCTTCTGGTTAGGAGGACAGTGTACTATATTTAATTTGTAATGTAATATTTGGAATATGTCCAGTTTTGAAATTTACACCGGTTATCTTTATATATTGTACAGTATAGGGGGACACATGCTACTGTTTCTCTGGTATATTGTGTGCAGTCTGGCTTCTTAGGAGTTCAGTTTAATTTATGTCTGCATATTTCTATTTTTAGTTTGTAGTTACTCATTCTATATTTGATGAGGGTCTCTCTGCTTTCTGCTTGTGTGGAAGAGACTAGGGGCCCTGTTTACTAAGGTGTGCTGGTGTTTTTAGTGCATGCTAAAATTGATCACTCGCTAAGCATGTAGACACCCATAGAAATATTATTGGCGTCTACACAGTTAGCGTATGGTAATGCTTAGTGCTTCTAGCACGGCTTAGTATACAGGCCCTTGGTATTCTGTTAGCACTGAATGTTTATGCAGGATCAGTCGGTACTAATCTGGCTTGTTTAGTTTTCCAATAGGTGTATTGTTCTCGTGCCCATCACAATGTTTCCGGTGCAGCTTTTTACTTAGGTAGGCCCTTCTTGTGTAACTCCTGAAAATTAATGTTATGATAGAATTGCTCTATAGTTCCTAAGTGACATTTTTAGAATTTAGTATTACTTTAAAATGCCTGTTACTGGATTTTGGATTTGAATTTGATTACACCTTTCTCAATAGTAGCTCAAGGCAAGTTACATTTAGTTACAATAGGTATTCCTGTTCCTGGAGGGCTTACAGTCTGTACCTGAGACAATGGAGAAATCGAGGAGCAGCAGAGGGATTTTGAACCCTGGCTTCCCTGGTTGGCAACCTGCTTTTCCATCCATTAGGTACAGCTAATACAGATGGTACATATTCCAAACATGTTTGATAACCCAACAATAAACTAAAGGACGGCATGTATCAAAGCGTATGTGTTGTTTCTAGATGTTACACCCTACAGACTTCCGACGGAGGCTGTTTTTAATTAAAGTGTTGAGGAGAATCTTACTCCTACTGGAATTCTGCACGACTTTGGAGTGCAGAATTTGCGCTGAATTCCACATTTTTGCACAGAATCTGCCTTCTGAGAGTTGGCTGGTTGGCCTTCCCAGCCTGCGGTAAAGGCTTGCTGGCTCCCCTGCCCCCCCCCCCCCAAACCTTGGTCTTGCTACTGGCGCCCCCCCCCCCACCAAGTCTTGGTCCTGCCATCCACCCCAGACCTACTACCTGATTATGCCCTGCTGGTCTAGAGGCCTCATTGGGGACAGGAAAGAACCCCACTCTTTCCTGCCCAGTACCACTGCTTTGGGTTAGTGCTTTTGCTTTTCAAAATGGCTGCCAAGACATCAAGCGATAATCTCATGAGACTGCCGCAGGATGTCTTGGCAGCCATTTGGATAAAGTGGCTGCACCAGCCAAAGCGAGTGGGGTTCTTTCTTGCCCTGAAGAGGTACCCATGCAGCTTGTTCTGCTCCTGCCTCACGGGTGAGTGCAGTTGCAGCTGAAAAAAAATATATGGATACGGATGAAGGAAAGGAGCCAAAAAAAAGGTGGCTTGTGTGTGGAGGGAGGGAGGCTGTAAAAAGGTGGATTCTATATGTGGGTGGAGAGGTAGAGGGAGGGAAGGAAGGGGGCTGTCAAGGTGGATGCTACATGTGGGTGCAGGGAGGGGGCTGAAAAAAATATGGACGCTGGGGAAAAATATGGATGGTATTTTTGTACAGGGAGGAGGGCTGTAGTATTGGTTAAATTATGACAAACCTGCAGAATTTGCAAATTTTGTGCATGGAATTTTTTTTTGGTGCATGATTCTGGCAGGAGGGGGATCTGAGAGAATTTCCGAGCAACATACTACGATTTAAGAGTGAGGTTCATTCCTATAGATGTTATGGAATACACAAAACTAATCCATCTAAAGATGTTATTATGCAAGATAAAAAAACTACTTGCTGTCATTGTCAGCTAATTTGCCTCCCAAATACAGCATTTCTACATCTAAAGCCTGTTTATTTCAGAGGTTCACATTGGCTTGGAATGAGGAAAATACTGGAGTACTGGGGAAAGAGGGAGTGCTGGCTAAAGAGGGAGGGATGAAGAGAGCGCAGGGCTTTGGAGAGGGAGAAAGAGATGTCTGCAAGGAGAGTAACAGTGTGTGCTTTCTTTGCTAGTTCATGGGGATGTGAGTGGGGGCACTATGAGACAAACTTCCCTTGATGCTGACTCATTTCAGTGTAAGAAAAATCCTCATTGCCCAATAAACTGGGTTCCTAATTGGTCTATTTTTTGAGATGACCATACCGAATATGCATGGGATGTATATATGCAAATTAATATGTTAATATCACAGCACACCCTTTGTGCCCCCCCCCCACCAAACAGTCAAACTATGCCTGACAGATAATTTTACGGAACAAATCACCATATTGTATTGTGTTTAGAAAGTTTGTCGTTTCGGCTTGTATTGTGTTTAGAAAGGTAAGAAGGCCGGCGAGGTGCATGCCGAGCAGCTGCCAATAACATGGCGGCTGCCACGCAGCAGCTCCCCGAACCGAGCAACCCTTCCCTTCCGGCTTCCCTCTGAATGACGTAGAGGAGAACCTCGCCGGTCATTGGCTGGCGGGCCGGAAGGGGGCGGGGCTTAGGGGGATGCCCTCTTGCACCACTTAAAAGTCGCCGACGAGACAAGGGGAGTCTCTTGGTCGGCGGTTAGCGGCGCGGGAATTTTCCCCCTTGATGGTCTTTACCTGCTGGGGGCGAGGGAAAGAAATCGGAATTGGTCCCAGTTCCCCTGCCCGCACCTTCGGAGCCCCCTGGGCTTCATGGGGTGCTAGCCTGACCCCCAGCGCTGCTTTCATGTGCGCCGGTCTCAGCTCCGTCTTTAAGCAGTCTAGCGTCTCTCCGGCTGCAAGACCCACCTCCCGCATGGAGGGAGCCTTCGAATGAGCCTCGGAGCAGCCACACGTGAGCCCAGGATGGCTCAAAATTGCCGTGGCCTTCATGGATCGCAGGTGAGCCCCCTTAAAGGGGACTTGCATTAATTTTATTATTCCTTTACAATAACGGAGCCCCAGCGAGATAACGGGGGGGGGGGGGGAGGGGAATTCCTTGATTTCCCCTTCCGCCCCTGCAATTAGGTCTGCTCCATTGCTTTCTTGCTTGGTGTGCGGACGGCTGCAATCCCCCTGCTGGTTTCGCAGCCGCCGTTATACTGGCCGGTTTCTTCGCATGGTCGACCATTTGGCGTTTTCCCTAATGCCGCCCACTTTGGCTGGCTTCACGGGCGCGTATGTCGACTACCTGGTTCCGCAGGCGTCTTTGGCCCGTTTTCAGGTGGTGAGCTCAAATCCCACTAATGCTTTTGTGCATTGCGGTCAATTTTGCTGTTTCTTTGTGGATTCGTTTGAGGCGTGCATTTTAGCGGTCTCCCCTTACAGCTCTCCTTTCCAGCCGTCTAGTGTGCCTACCTGGCTCTGGGGCCCGCCTGCCTCGTCCTGCTCGCGCCACAGGCCGCCCGCGTGCCCCTTCTTCCGGCAGGGCCTGGCCGGGGGGGGGGGGGGGGGGGGTCACCTCATGTGTGGCAGGCCGTGAGGTGGAGCAGGGACTGTCTTTCTTCTATGTTTGAGCAGCGCTGCATACGCCTTGTAGCGCTGTGGAAGTGCTAGGTAGTAGTAGTTGCTTCGGTTCGCGCTTTCGTCCCCCTGCTTGTTCCAGTGGAATTGCGTTTTGTGTTTCTGGTGCCTTCATCTCCTGCACGTGCTTGTGGAGGGCCAGGCCCGCCAAACGCCTCTTCCGCCCTCCTTGCTCGCGGTTCCCGAGATGCGGTGATGGCAGTGACCACCCAAGGCCCAGGAGCTCTTGTTGGATGCGGCGCCATGAGGCCTCGCCCTTAGGTCTGTCGACCCGCCGGCTCCCCACTTGATGGCCATAATAAATTTCAGTACCTTGGGGTCTGGTAGGGGCGTCGAAGTAACTGTATTGATTACCAACTTGGATAAATTCCTGTACTTGGATAAATGTTCTGTTGCCACGTATTTCTCCAGTTTCCGCCTCAAATGCCACGCCTGAGGCTTGTCGTGACCCAGTTGCTTTCTGTGGGTTTACAGGCATACAGTTGGCAAATCGTGCTATACACGTATTCCTTCCTGTGCCCTTTGGTGGGAGCAATGGTCTCGCAATTAGCACTGGTCTTGCAATTCAGAGGTAGCGGGTTCATAGCGCACTGTTGCTCCTTGTGACTTTTGGTTGGAACACCGGCCTTTGCAATTCAGAGGTAGCGGTTTCATAGCGCACTGCTGCTCCTTGTGACTTTTGGTTGGAACACCGGCCTTTGCAATTCAGAAGTAGCGGTATCATAACACACTGCTGCTCCTTGTGATCATTGGTTAGAGCACAAGTCTTGCAGTACAAAGGTGGCGGCTTCATATCCCACTGCGGCTCTTTGTGATATTGTTCACTTTAGAACACGCACATGTCTCCTCCTCAAGTGCTGCGGCAGAGGCTGGATTACCCGGCTGCCTGCGGTGTAATGTGCATGCACACGGTTGACAAATCATTGGCTTTACCCGTATTCCTTCCCCCTCTTATGCCTCAGCTGGTACCCTTTCTCCCCTTTCTTTTAATGCTTGCTCATTCTTTCTCAAGCAGCCCCAAATGCTTCCGATGCACAGAGGTACCTGCATCGGGCAGGTCAGGCAAACGTCGTTTGCTGCAATGATCGCTGCGGTATTTCTCCGAATTCACATTATTACCTGAATCCACTGTTTCACTCCACATTTCCCTACCCAAGGATAGACAGCTTAACATCTGTGGGATTTCAAGGTAATTCTCAAGGCTCATGGGTGGAGGAGGCGTACAAACCAGAAGTGACCAGTAGAGGCAATGCAGGAGCAGCTTTGGCCCACCCTTGGATGGGAGGCATATGATTGGTGGCATCGGTTTAAATTTTCCCTAGTCCTTTATCCTTTAAATACAGCGGGATTGCTCTATGACACAGGGTACAGTCACCACCTCCGACCTTTACAAGGTATGATCCATTCCCTCCTGTTGCGCTTGAAAACGTAGTACTGCCTTTGCCTCTCCTTTCGCATCCATTTTACGGATATGTGTCTCATTGACATACACACCAGCCTGCATTTTGTCTCATTAGATTTTATTTGCCCTCTGCGATGTATTGCCAATCTACCATGAGTGGCTTAGGAGCTGCACTTGACCTATTGCGGTTCACCTGCATAAGGCTGTGTGACTGGGAAGTTCGGCTTCTTTGCCGAAGTCAATCTCCCTATAGAACTGGGGACTGCCTAAACTAGCCTGTTGCGACGTTTGATACGTAAGGCATGATACAGGCTGCGCGCAAACTGGTCTACCGAAGGCCGCTGTGCTTCCCCCTGTTCGGTTTCTGACATGACAACCACTATTATTGTGACGAATGCATGCCCATGGAATGCGCAGTCTTTGCAACCTATTCGAGGCATTCAGTGCATCCTAGCATGGGTGGTGTCCCAACGGTCCATTGTGAAAGCAATCGTGCACTGCCTGGACGACTTCTCCTTGTTGGGCCTCATCACTCCAGCACCTGTAGAGACCGCATGGAGGTCTTCCACGCTGTCGCACAGGGGTTCGGAGTACAGGTCGCAAACAACAGCACGACGGGGCCTGGTACGGTCATTACCTTCTCGGGCATTGAGATACACTTTACAACCCGGACGACCTAACTCCCAGTGGACAAGTTGCACGTACAGATGCGGAAGATCCTTAATGTCCTCCATTCGCCTCACTCTTTACCAGACGCAATCTCTCATTGGCTCCTTCAACTTGCCTTGCAGGATTATCCCAATGGGTAGAGTGTTTGTCTGCAGGCTCGCTGCCGCCATGGTGAGCATATCGCGCAAGCACCACCACGCGTGCATAACGCTTCCCATTAGGCAGGACATGCACATCTGGTCGTGCATCATACAGTACTCCAGTGGAGGACCCCTAATACAATCAGTTACAACTGCCAGTGCTGACCCATGCCTATATACTGCTGCCGCTGGGTCTGCTGGGTGCGGAGCCTACCACAACGAAGGCTGGCTCGCTGTCCGTTGGCCTACGGGCTGGACGCACAGTGGACTTGCCAAGAATATTACCTTTCGTAAGTTATTCCACATTGTTACGGCTGCTCAGGTTTGGGTTCCTGCGCTAGACAATAGAAGTGTTATCCTGTGGTCAGACAACGCTGCCGTGGGGGAGATCATAAATAAGCAACCTGCCGGTTGCCCGCAAGAAGCGATTCTCCGGCATTATTATTGTGCTCCGCTGCCTGCAACCTAATCTGACTGCGTGAGCGAAGCACATACATGGAGTTGGTAACGCATAGTTGATGCTCTCTCACGTTTTCCATTTCACTCTTCTGACAGCTTGCCCCCGCGGCGAACAAGGAACCAACCACAGTCCCTGAGCAACTTTGGACGCTAATCTCAATACCGTGCAACTACTCAGCAACAGCTCATTAGCCCATTCCACGCCGCGGGCGTACCGGCGTGCCTTTCATCAAGTTTGTGGCTACCTTCAAGGACATGGGTGGGCTGAGGGAGCGGTTCCTGAGCACTTCATTGCTCGCTACTCCACAGACGAATTCGAATGGGTCACCTCCAGGGATGTGGTCATCCCACGTTTTGCGGGTTTCTCCTTCGTTGTCAAGATCCGCGGATGGGGCAACCCTCACGCAAGCTTCCTGAGCAGGACTCTGTTATGAGGGTGGGCGTGGGCCACCCCGCGTCTCTTGACACCAGGCGGCCCGTGACGCAGGAGATCCTTCTTCGCCTATGGTCTGCACTTGGCAGATTATGCAAGGATGACTGCGAAGCGGCATTGTTCGGGGCGGCCACCTTGTCGGTCTTCTTCGTTGCTATGCACATAGGCGAGCTTACTGCGCAGTCCATAGGCCTGCAGATGGCTGACGTCTCTAGCTCAGGAAGTAGTCTGCCTGAGAATCGCCAGGCCAAGATGGATCAGGCAGGCAAAGGACACACCATTACCATGTGTAGTGTCCCGGGCTTACTCACCACTATCCTCTGGTCCGGCATCATCCCGTGAGGACATGGATCTGCCTCCAGGTTGTGGTCCAGAGGTTTAACCAAGGTCAATCGCCAGATTGGCATGTGGGTGGAGCAGCTTGGCGGTGCAAGGACCTGGCATCAGTGTGCTCCCCCGCTCACTCTCGGATACTTCCTCGAAGATGCTAGCCGTCTCGGGGAAGTCGCAGGTTTCCTTCTCCTCAACGACTTCCAGGTGGTCTTGGAGAGACATTTCTGAAGGAGTGAAAAAGGGGGGGACCCGTGGTCCCTGAATTTCAGGTCCCCCGGGTTGTGGCGGAGGCACCCGAGCCTGGGAACTCTGGGATGTGCTGGAACAACAGGCAAAAGGAAGATTGCCCGCTTCAGGCAAGGGACAGGAACACCCACTGCTGGCAGACCAATCACCTCGCTGGTTACACATGGCAGGTGGGACTCTGGTCTGGGGTGCAGTCCCAAGCTGGCTTGCCCGCTTCACGCAAGGGACAAGAACACTCACGGCTGGCAGACCAATCACCTCGCTGGTTATACTTGGCAGGTGGGACTATGGTCTGGGGCGCAGTCCCAAGCGGGCGGATGCACGGCCACGCTAAGGGGCGGAGTCAAGGCTGGCCGTCGCGTGGGCGGAGATGCTGGCTCTCTAGCTGGATAAGCATGGCGGAGGGCTGGAGCATCTGCAATGTCCAACCCAAGGCTCGGGTGCTTCCTAGGGGCAGTTTAATGTGTTGTCAATAAAGCTGTGGCCATTTATTCCCAAAATCTGTCTCATGCCTGTTTTGTGTGTGCTTGAGGGGAAAAGCGAGGGAGGGGGCGCGAGAGTGTGCAGCCTGCCTATGTTAAAGAAGGCCGGCGAGGTGCATGCCGAGCAGCCGCCAATAACATGGCGGCTGCCACGCAGCAGCTCCCCGAACCGAGCATCCCTTCCCTTCCGGCTTCCCTCTGAATGACGTAGAGGAGAACCTCGCCGGTCATTGGCTGGCGGGCCGGAAGGGGGCGGGGCTTCGGGGGATGCCCTCTTGCACCACTTAAAAGTCGCCGACGAGACAAGGGGAGTCTCTTGGTCGGCGGTTAGCGGCGCGGGAATTTTCCCCACCCTCCCTTCCCCTTCAAGTTTCTTAGAATGGCCACTGGGCTCATCTGGTGCTGTGCAAGGTGAGCGGGGTTCTAGCAGAGTGCAATTTTCCTGTTTGGCTGTGATACCCACCGCAAACTATTGGGACCGCTCACAAGAGAATCTATTGTATGTTTTGTTACTGTCTGTTGTGCTGCATGGTTCATTCCCCATGGCATTGTGTTGCCATTGCAATTTTTAAGATTCCCTTATAAGGTTAGGTTGCATTGTTAGTTCTCCATGTCATTGTAGAGTCTAGAAGTTGATACCGAATGTGCCCACAGAATGGCATTGCGTTGCCATTACATTTGTTAAGGTTCCCTTTGAAGGTCAGGTTGCATGGTTAGTTCTCCATGTCATTGTAGAGTTATAGAAGTTTGTTACAGAACGTGCCCACTTTTGTTTACTTGCCATATATGTATATCACTGCACTGCAGGGAATTTAGGCTCGCCTACGATTACTGTTGTCTCTTCACAGGCGGATGCTTAAAGAATCTGTACAATGTCACAGCAGCGGAGGCACCCGAGCCTGGGAACTCTGGGATGTGCTGGAACAACAGGCAAAAGGAAGATTGCCCGCTTCAGGCAAGGGACAGGAACACCCACTGCTGGCAGACCAGTCACCTCGCTGGTTACACATGGCAGGTGGGACTCTGGTCTGGGGTGCAGTCCCAAGCTGGCTTGCCCGCTTCACGCAAGGGACAAGAACACTCACGGCTGGCAGACCAATCACCTCGCTGGTTATACATGGCAGGTGGGACTATGGTCTGGGGCGCAGTCCCAAGCGGGCGGATGCACGGCCACGCTAAGGGGCGGAGTCAAGGCTGGCCGTCGCGTGGGCGGAGATGCTGGCTCTCTAGCTGGATAAGCATGGCGGAGGGCTGGAGCATCTGCAATGTCCAACCCAAGGCTCGGGTGCTTCCTAGGGGCAGTTTAATGTGTTGTCAATAAAGCTGTGGCCATTTATTCCCAAAATCTGTCTCATGCCTGTTTTGTGTGTGCTTAAGGGGAAAAGCGAGGGAGGGGGCGCGAGAGTGTGCAGCCTGCCTATGTTATGTTGTGTGTGATGTGAAGTTGTTTGTACTAGGTAGGAGCCTCTTGGTACACTTATTGCCTGTGTGTATGTGCCAACCAGCATCGGATATGATTGGTCTGCCAGGATTTCAGGCAACATTTCAGAAGGTGCCAACCGTAACAGTGGATTAGTATCAACTTTCTAGTTGAGACTGTACCTACTTTGAAAATATGTAAAGAGTTGTGTAGGTTTGTCCAGTAAGTTTTCTGTAGTAAGTGGGTTTGAAAGCTGTCTATACCTGCTTATTTGTGACTTGGAAATACAAGGGTGCATTTAAGCAGTAGCAGTCATCTGACACTTATCTCAGTTCATCACCCACCAGGGGATGTGTGCTTTGTTTAGTATGCAGCCAGCAAACCTATTCATCAGAGCTCCTTATCTTGGCAGGATTTTTCTTTTCAGTGCTAATGCTTGGTAAATACTATTCTTGTGTTTGCTTGGTTTTGAATTAAGCTGTAGGATAGCAGAATGAAATGTTTGCCTCTAATGCTTTCACTAACAGATGTGGGAAGATCCAGCCAAAGGGAAGCAGCATTCAGGCTTAGACATGGGCTGTAACAGTCTAGTTTGAATTCCAAAGAGATATATATTGTGAGGGCTGAAACGTAAGTAGTTATACTTGAAATATCCTGTTTGTTATGATTGGGGTAGTGAGACCTTAGTCCACAGTGAAGGAAACTGCGGTAGATGAGTCTCCAGCTGGGCAGGAGGGCTGCTCACAAGTCACACAAAGTCAACCTCAGAGTGTCACAGGAACAGGACTTGCGAATAAGTCAAGTCGAATGTCTTGGGAACAAGGCTGCGTCTTGGGAACAGGAAGGTAGGAGATGTAAAGACACAGAAGCCCAGTTCGGGATGATTAAATGTCCTGCTGATATGATGTCATGCATGAATTTCACTAGGGCCAGAGAGAAGTTGGAAGTGCACCCACACGGGCCCTGTTGGTTTCCTAAAGCCATAAAGAGGATGCATGTTTGTTCTGGCGCATGGCGTCTGCTGGTGGGTGTCCTGCCATGGGATCACAGTAGGACTGTGACAGCACTCCCTCCTCTAGGGCCCCTTATTTTGGGTTTATGGGGGAACAAGCAATGGAAGTGCCTCAGAAGCATAGGAGCATGGACTTGCGCAGTCAAATTCCCACGAGTTATCTTCTGGTCCAAAACCTTTCCAGGCTATGAGGTATTGTAGTTGACTGCGAACCCTGCGCAAGTCTAAAATACCTTGGACTTCATACTCCTCATTGGACTCTATAGATGACGGAGTAAGTGGCACCAGTTGTCTTGTTTGAACAAGGACATGTGGAAGGTACTGTGTATCTGTAAGTTGCTTGGCAGTTTTAGTTGATTAACAGGATTTACCTGGTTCAATACCAGATAGGGACCGATGAACCGGGCTGAGGGTCTTCAATTAGAGGTGTTGAGTGGACAGCCAAACCAGGTTCCCCTTGTAGAAACATGGAACTAGACTCTCTTTATATATTTTTTTGTCCTACTGTCATTTAGTTTGGAGCGCAGTCTGTCGTAGGAGATCCTGGGTAGTCTTCCAGATCTGTCTGAAGTAGGCAAGGGCCTTGCTAGCAACGGGAAATTCAGGATTTAATGGTATTGGTACAGGGATTTGTGGGTGCTGCCCGTACACAATCCAGAAATGGGATGCTCCCATAGAGCTGCAAACTCAGTTGTTGTGACTGAATTCGGCCCATGGCAGTGATTGCGCCCAGTCATCCTTAAGGGTGGAGACATACGTCCTCAAGAATAGTTTCAGACTTTGGTTGGTCCACTCAGTCTGCCTGTTAGTCTGGAGGTGGTATCCAGAAGAGAAGTTTAACTTCACTTGTAATGCACTGTTAAGGCTGCACCAAAACTTGGAAACAAACTGCACCTGAGGATCAGATGTGATAGTCATGAGTTGTCCATGCAGGCAGAAGATCTCGGAGATGAAGTGTTGGGCTAGTTCAGAGGAGGCAGGCCTGGAAGTGGCGTAATGAGCCATTTTGGGGAAACGGTCTACTACTACTCAGATGGTAGTGTATCCCTCGGAGGGAGATAGATCTGTGATGACATCCATGGACAGATGGGTCCAGGGCCTCTCAGGCATGGGTAGGGGTTGTAGTAGTTCTTGGGGATGAATATGGTCAGGTTTCTACCGGGCACCCTCTGGACAGGCTACAACGAATTCTTGGGCATCCTCTTGTGGCGGCCACCAATAGACCTGGGAGATGAGATTCTTGGTGCCCTGGATACCTGGGTGGCCTGCGGTTTTAGCTTCATGCCCCCATTTGAGGATTTCCTCTTGCTGTCGTCTAGGCACAAAGGTTTTACCTGGGGGTATCGATGTTACAGCTGTAGACAGGATATTGGCTGGGTCAATAATACGTTGAGGTCTGTTAGTCTCCTCTTCAAGTTCCATAGATCTGGATAGAGTGCTTTGATATTCTTGTCGGCGGGCTGAGAAGACAATGTGAAGCTGAATCGAGAGAAGAAAGAGACCAACGGGCCTGTTGGGGGTTCAAATGCCATGCTTCTTGGAGATATACTAGATTCTTAAGATCTGTAAAGACAGTAAAGGGTATACTGGCTCCCTCCAGTACATGATGCCACTCCTCAAGAGCCTGTTTGATAGCTAATAATTCTTGGTTTCCAATTGTGTAATTTTTCTTTGCTGGGGGAGTACTTTTTGGGAAAAGAAGGCACAGGGAAGAAACTTGCCTCTGGAATGAGCCTGGGACAGGATGACACCAGGATACATCAACCTTCACGTAGAATTTCTTTGTAGGATTGGAGTGCCAGAGGACTAGAGCTGATACAAAGGCCTGTTTAAGTCATTCAAAGACCTCACAGGCCTCAGGGGCCAGAGTTGAGGGTCTGCCTCCTTCTTGGTTAACGCTGTCAGGGGATCTGCAATCATAGAATAGTTTTGGTTTTGGATGATTTGGCAGTAATAATTGGTGAAGCCACGAAATCTTTGAAGGGCCTTACATCCCACAGGCTGGGGCCATCGGAAAATTGCTGAAAGCATGCTGGGATCCTTCCTTGGACCACGGCCAGAGGTAATATAGCCCAGAAAGGGTAACTCCATACAATGGAAAGCACATTTCTTTAGTTTGTCATAAAAATGGTTATTTCGCAACCGTTGAAGGACTACCTTGATGTGCTGTTGATGCTGATCTGGAGACTGTGAGAAAACTAAGATGTCGTCCAAGTACACTAGCATGCATTTATATAGGAGATTCCGAAAGATTTCATTAGTGAAGGCTTGGAAGGCAAGATGTCGTCCTGGTACGCTAACACGAATTTCTATAGGAGGTCTTGAAAGATGTCATTAATGAAGGCTTGGAAGACAGCAGGCGTGTTGGCCAGGCCAAAGAGCATCACAAGGTATTCATAATGGCTGTCACGTGTATTAATGGCTGTTTTCCACTCATCTCCCTCCTTGATACAAATGAGATTATAGGCACCCCTAAGGTCCAATTTGGTGAAAATATGGACCCCTTCAAGGTGGTCAAACAGTTCAGAAATGAGCAATAATGGATATTTATCTATGATGGTTATAGTGTTGAGGCTCCGATTAATCAATATATGGACGAAGTTCCCCATCCTTTTTCCCCCACAAAAAAGAACCCAGCCCCAGCAAGTGACTTGGAGGGGCATATGAAGCCTCGGGAGAGATTATCCTGGATGTATGCAGACATCACCTCCGTCTTGTGTCAGGATAAGGAATAGATCTTCTCTCGTGGTAGCATTTTACCGGGTACCAGGTCAATAGGAGTGGAGGAGTGGCCTAGTGGTTAGGGTGGTGGACTTTGGTCCTGGGGAACTGAGGAACTGAGTTTGATTCCCACTTCAGGCACAGGCAGCTCCTTGTGACTCTGGACAAGTCACTTAACCCTCCATTGCCCCATGTAAGCCGCATTGAGCCTGCCATGAGTGGGAAAGCGCGGGGTACAAATATAATTTTTAAAAAATGGCCCAGTCATACGGACGATGGGGAGAGAGAGGCTTTTCACGCTGTTTAGAAAAGACATCTACGGACAGATCAACCTGCGCCACTTGGAGCGGCAGACTTGTGGGAGGTACTGTGGCATCCAAGCATTGCTCCCTGTATGAAGGACTCCAGGCGGTCAGTTGAACCTGCTCCCTGTCAATTTGTGGATTATATTGCTGCAGCCATGGAAGGCTCAAAATGAGGGGGTTCATGGCAGTCTGCAGGATGTGCAGAGTGATTTGTCTCCTGGTGGAGTACACCAATATGGATACTAAGCGGTGCGATCTTTGCTTTGAGAACTCCTCGATTATGTCCGTAGACTGAAGATACTGGAATGGGATGTCACTATTCCTGCTTGGGAATGTGATACCATCGCACCAGTTCCTCGTCAATAAAATTACCTCCAGCCCCTGAATCAATGAAGACTTCAATACAAATTTCCGGCTTGACGGCCAGAAAGGCTTGTTACCAACAGCTGTGAATGGGGACAGCGTTTACTAAGCCCAGCTACTGCCTCCCCAGCCAGGATTAGGGCTCCTGGTTTCCCAGTTTTTTCGGGCATTGTTGAACATAGTGGCCCTGCAGTATAATCATAAGTGTTGGGTTCGTCGGCATTGCTTTTCCTGTGCAGATGGGGTTTCCCAGCATTAAAATCAGAGGTGTAGTTAGGGGGCACAGGGGGAGTGGTTACTCCCCCAAACACATTTAAAAAAATGGCGCCTATGCACCATAGCTTAGGCTTCCCCAGCCCCTCAAGGAACTGCAAACTTAACTTCCCTACCCTGTCCCTCACTGGTTCGCCCCGCTGCTTGCCATACACCTTGGCTGAGAACAAAATACTGCCGTGCATGGGGTCATAGCTCTATGTGCGCCACCTGCTGACAGTTTCCCTCCTCTGCGAAACAGGAAGTTATATTGTGGGAGTGGGAGGAGGAGGGAAACCGGCAGCGGGCGGTGCACATAGAGCTATGACGACTCCGCACACAGCTTCATTTTGTTCTCAGCTAAGGCTCCGGACAGGCAGCGGGGGCGAACCAGTGAGTGAGGGGCAGGGGAGCTAAGCTAAGCTTGCAGTTCTTTTTTCCATGCCTCCACGGACCTGTCAGAGAGTGACCAGGAGGGGGTGGAAAGGGGGAGAGAGTGAGAGAGAATGGGGCCAGTTAAGGAGCTAAAATTAAGAACAGGAGATGGCATGTATTGTTGGTAGCATTTTTATTTAATCGTCGTGCTTATATTTTCAAACTTGCCAGCTTGTGAAGCATACGGATGTACACAGAGGAAATATAATAATGGAATAACTTTTCATTGGTAGAGTAGTAATTTGTTATAAATTGTAATCAGTGTGTCATTTGGAGGGGCTGGTTATAGGGACACCCTAGCATGTGTTATATTCATGCAGATATTTTTTTTTCTCCTGATAAAGGGGCCACTAAAACAGACTTCATATTATGAGAATCGGATGATTAACATTCAGAGTTTCTATCTATCTGTTTGACATATCACACATTAAACTTGAACTAGGTTGAAACCTGTGACATTTAAAGTATTTTTTTCTTTTTTTTTTTTTCTCCTGTGCCTAGATCAAAAGAAAGATGGTTTGTGAGAACTTGCTCCTTTTGTTTTGTGGAGTGCAGTGGTATATTAAATACACTTAATATTGTTTATTACTGAGAGAAATATTGAATAGTGAGGGTAGAGCTACTGAATTCTATTATTCTGTCTCACTGTATTTCCAGTTTTGGCACAGTATAAGCCATCACAAGAACAAAATGTAAGAAAACCAATGGACTGCATTAGGGGCTTATTGCCCATTTAGTTATGTTTAAACAAATGAGAGCTCTGCATGAAAGAAAACATTTATTTTTTATTATTTTGATTTATGAAAACCACTTGTCCCTGAAACATGCTCAAAATAGAATAATCCATTTGTACAAAAGAGATGAGGTGAAGATGTGATTCCATGTGCTCCAATGAAAGAGTTTAATTTTAATTCAGTTTAATTTTAGTATATTCTTTCTTTATAACACCAGGCTTCCCAAGGCAGATTACAACAACAGTTAAGATGAACCCATTAGTAAATAGGATATCCTCACTGAAATTTGGCCATGTATTACTGTATTGTATAGAACAGTGTAGAAAAATGAGCACAAAATACAGACTTTATTAATGCTGTTTCTACCAGCTACAATAATGTTTTAAAATGTTTTAGTGATATTAAATTTTTATTTCATGATATTTATATCTACATATGGGAAACATTCAAATAAATTAAAAACCTGTCAAATAAGTAAAAAAAAACCCAAAAAACAAACCTTTTGTCCTCCACCTTTTAAAGCACTGCCTATCCAACAGCTTTTGATTTTTTACAGATGGACCACACATAGGCAGTCCATTATTTCTGATGTTTGGCAATTTTCAATAGTTTTTGCTGTTTTGGGTGAAGGAAAATGGCGGCAAGCTCCTCCTACTGGCTTCAACCCATATGATGGGCTAGATAGGATCATACCCTCTCCTGTTCTCAATCTAACCTCCTGGGGTCAATGGTAGGGTGAGAGGAAGATAGATGGGATTGCATGATGAATGGGGGGGGGGGGGGGGAAGAGAGACAGGAGCATTGGGGGAAAGACAGACAAAGGAGAGGAGGAGAGAAATAGGGTAGAACTGAATGCTGAGGGATGAGAGATAAGTGATAGGTGATGTTGGATGGAGAGGGGGGTGAAAGTGACTGGGGTAATGTTGGATGTGGAGATGAGAGAGAGAGACAGAAGAGATCCTGGATAGCTGATGGGAGGGGGAATCCTGCATGAGAGAGAAAGAGGGAGTGTGTCCTGGCCTGAATGGGGATGGGGCATAGGATGATGTTGCATGATAATCGAGGAAAAAAGAGAGAGACAGGAGTACTAGGGGGGAGATGGGCAAACTGGATAGAGGGGAGAAGTAGAGAAAGACAGGGTAAAGCTGGATGCTGGGAGATAAGAGACAGAAGGGTGATATGATGGAGAAGAGATAGATGGTGAGAGGGTGAAAGAGACACTGGAGTGATGTTGGATGGGGGCATGAGAGAGACAGAAGATGTCCTGCATGGCAGGTGGAGAGGGGGGAAGGAGTCCTGCATGGCAGGTGGAGAGGGGGGGGGGGAGGCGTCCTGCATGGCAGGTGGAGGGAGGGAGGCAGCCAAACTGAAACCTGTTGGCCATGAGGCAACCTATTAAAAACATTGATAGTCCAAACCATTTTATGGTTACCAGTATGCGAGGAAGGGGATGGGTTTCTGAAGGGGTTCAGTGAGGGTGGAAATGGGGTTAAAAAGATGGTAAAAGAGAAGTAATAGGACGTGGGGTATAGGGTAAGAGATGGAAGTATGGCCTGAAGACAAGGGAAGGAAGGAGAGACAGGGATGGGGCTGTAGGGCTATTTCCCTGTGAGCCTCACTCTGCTGGTCTCAGCCTGTGTATACAACTATGTCAAGATGGAGTCTGCGAACTAAGACCCTGCACTTCAGTGACCAAGCAGATTCAACTTTCTGTTTGTGGCAGAGCTCTGCTTGTGGTAAATAACTGGCAGGTCTGGAAAAACTCAAGGATATGCAGTGGGCTACAACAACAACAGCAGCAGCCATTTCTACCTGACCCTTGCACCTCCCTGATGAGCTACAGGGGGTAAGGCCATGGTGCCAGCGAGTCTGATGAAAGACAGGAATGCATACCACAATGTAACAACTGGAAGATCAAAAAGGTTTTTCTTGCTCAGGGAAGGAATTGGACAAGATCCTGATTGGTTGCTGTCTGGTCACCTGGGAATCAGGGGCCAGAGAGCAGGAACCAAAAAGAGGAGAGAGAAGGAAGAAAGGGAGAATTTGTCTGGTTCTACTGGAAGAAGGGTAGCTGGCAAGCAGACCAGCGAGACCTGAAGTGGTCCACAACCTTGTGACCTGACCATCTGAAGAAAGTACCTGTTGGTTCAGCTGTACCGGCCAGAGGGACTGTAATCCTGCATGCTGCAAGGAGCCTATGCTGTTTCCTAAGACGGGGACTCGCTGTGGAAGACAGCTGGAGTCTAAAAGGAAAACCGGTGTCCACTTCATCTGAGCGACCACTCAGGGTCAGCTAGGTGAGGATTACAGAGGTTTATTTCCTAATAGTCGGGGATTAGCTAGTAGGTTCTTGCCTCAGCAAAGGCGGGTTAGTCAGAACTGTGATCAGGAAGATGTGCTGCTAACTGTATTACTTCATGACCTAGTCAGTATTGCTAATCAGGATTGTGTAATAACCTAGTAACCAGTGATATCAGTATTTTAGTTAGACAATACATTCTATAGTTTGCTTATCAGCATAAGGGAGCTACATTTGTACAGCTAAGCCGTAGTGTAGGGTGTATTATTTATATTTTCTTACCTATATAATAAATTAATATATTTCAGCAGTGACTTAATTTTATTCCAGTTCTCTCTAACAGAAGAAAAGTTCTGGTGTAGGCCCAGAACAGCCAGGTTCCTTTATAATAACCACCCCTGGACAGAGAGCTAGGAAGTTGGTTTAGCCAGACTTCTGTAAACGGAACCTGGGAATTACTCATTGGGTAGCTTTGCCCAGAAGAGTTATTCACCTATAAATGCTTACAGGGCTGGTGAGAAAATGAGAGGCAGTAGAAGGTAGATCAGTGCTGAGGGTGAGGACAGGGGATGGGAATGAGTAAAGAAGTGGGTGAAAGATGGGGGGGAGCCTCAGTTCTCAAGGGCCTCAACCCTGTCAGGATTTCCCCAATGAATGATCTCATGCATATTCATTGGGGAAATCCTGACAACTTGACTGGGTTGCCCACCGCTGTGCTAGCATGTAGTGTCTGTGCAGGACTCTATAGCAGTCCAGCTTTTTCCAGTTTCCCAGTAGCAGGTATATTGGTACTCTAGGGCCCAATATAATATTTGTCACTGTCTTTTTATAGGTGGGTTAGGGCTGTTATGGTGTGGTAAGTTTTCAGTATAGGTTTTGAGAGTCTTGAGGGATTTTGTGTTACTTCACAAAGTTTCTGGCCCTATTTGAAAGTAGGCTCTGGGGTTGGTGGCTCTTGTTACCCAAAGTAAAACTGCTCGGGACTAGTGGTCTCAACGTTCTGTAGAGTCGCCATATAAACAAAAGCCCATCTGATTTTTAAAAGTGTCTTATCAGTGGAAGGAGTGGTTGTGCTGTCTCTGAGGTGATGGTCACAATTTGAATATTTTTACTTGTCGTTAAGAAAACAGGCTCTGGCCAGTCCTGGGACCTTTGCTGCATCCTGCCTCCTGATGTAACTTCCTATTTTCCTCATAGGTGGGACGCAGCAGAGGCAGCCTGTGTTAAATCATTGCCACAGCCACCCCACCTGAGAGACAGCACCGGTACTGCTGCCTTGCCGACACCAACCGGTGCCTGCTTTACAAAAGTCTGCTCCCCCTGACTTAAAAACCTGGCTATGCCTCTGGTTAAAATACAGTATTTTTCAGACCAGGGGGGGAACTGCAGGTTGCCCCTAATTTTATAATTGTAAATCTGGCAGGCCCAAGCCCGTATCTGCCAACTGCCATATAAATATGAGAGCTGTAGTTTCGTCTTTTTCCCCACTCCATCAATATCTGGTTAGCAATTTGGTCACCTGCATAAGGTCTCTCTTGAGGAGGCGTATTGGCAGAACTTAGAGCATATAAAGCCATTTGGGGAAGGAGAAGGACAGGGGCAATTAAGACCATTCCTCCAGTTGTTGCCTCCACAAACTCTCTCACATTAAGTGAATGCACTGTCCTAGATAAACGAGGCAACTGAATCCCTAAGTATGTAAAAGAATCCGTGCTCCACTTTGACGGAACGTTCCCCCTCCAAGCCCGGTGCACCAAGGCCTCAGTTGCCAGATCCTCCGATTTAGAAAGATTTAATTTAAATCCAGAGTAATTCCCACCGGAACATATTAAGTAACCCTTCAGAAGAGTTCTGTCAGTGAGATGTACTAGCAAATTGTCTGCAAAGGCCACTGTTTTAAAATTATGCTTATCCATCCCCACCCCCTTGACTGCCGGAGTGGAAAGAACAAACCTAATAAAGGGGTCCAGAGTCAAAACAAATAATAACGGAGACAAGGGATAGGCCTGTTGGGTCCCCCGATGTATTTCAAAGTCTCCCGAGTAACATCCGTTAACCCATACTTTAGTGCGAGGGGCTGAATAAAGAGTTTGGACCACTTCCAAGAACTGCCCTGCACAACTATAATGGCATAATGTGGCAAACATAAAATCCTACTTCCTATCAAATGCCTTTTTGGCATCAAAGCTTATCGAGAGCTATGGAACTGTGGCCCGTTCCCTGAATTCTAAAGATGCCAATATTTTCTGAATATTTTTTGCTATTTGCAGGCTCTTAACAAATCCACCCGAGTCTCATGCACTAGGGCCGGAAGGACGCTGGCTAATCTATTTGCCATCACCTTCACTAATAATTTAGCTTCAAAATTCAGTAACAAAATTGGGCGGTACGATTCCGCAAGCATGGGGTCTTTGCCTGGTTTAGGAGGAACCATTATTTGGGCCAAATTCAACTCTCCTGGTAACATCTGGGATTCCAAGCAGGTTCTATACATAGCTGTGAAGGTCTGGACAATATGCTCCCCCTTATAAAATTCCACCCTAAACCCATCAGATCCTGGGGCCTAAGAAGCTCTGCTAAATCGTCCAGGCTATTTCATCAGACGTTAAGGAGGAGTTCAGGAAGTTTTCATCCTTAGAAGACAGTTGAGGAACATCTATATTTTCTAGATACATAGAATGCCTAAGGCCCTTCTCCGCAGGAGCGGCATACAATGCGGCATAGTAATCTTTAAAGACTTGACAAATAATGTCAGAGCTACCCCATCCCGTCCCTAAGGCCCACCACCCTTCTGGGTCCTGCACAAGTAGCAACCAACTGGGCCAATAATCGTCCCCCTTTATTACCATGCTTATAGAGCTGGTACTTATAATAGGTCAGTGACCCTTTGGCCCTTTGGTGCAACAGTTCATTCAAAGTAGTCTGCAAAGTCAATAGTTCCTGTTTAGTAATATTAGTAGCTACAGCATCATGTTGTTGGCGAGCATCCCTGACTTGTTCAAGGCGAATAATATCCTGATCCCTGATTTTCTTTTCAAAGTACCATTTTTGCCGCTTCCCAAAATAAAATAGGGTTATCTTCATGTTTGTATTTATGGAATGTAATCCATAAATCTAGCATCCCCATAGAGAGCTAAAGGAAATTTCCACACCATTGGCTTCTGCTCAGCACTGACTTCTGCCCAATCCACCCATTTCGTGGCCTGATCAGAAATTTCACAGTGTCCTACCTCCGCCCCCCCCCCCCCCCCCCCCCCCCGAATGGATGGCATAAAGGAAGAAGACAGTAGGATATAGTCAATATGAGAGTGTGTTCCATGCACCTGGGACGTGTGTAGTCATGTTTCTGGGGATGCAAAACTCTAGATATCTATGAGATCCAATACCTGGCACAAGAGTGGGAGACCTCTGTTAATATTGAAACATGTAGAACTACCGGGAGCTGACTTATCAACAGATGGGTCCCGTACTCTATTAAAATCCCTGCCCAGAATAATGGGAATATTACCAAACCGCAACAAAGCATTGCACAGTCTTCGAAAAAAATCAAGCATCATACTGATTTGGAGCATAAACATTGTACAGCACTAATTCCCACCTATCTAGTAAGAGTTTACAAAGAACAAACCACCCCTCAGCATCCTCTTGTACCTGTTGAATTTGGGTCACCTTCCCCTTCCACAACAAAATTGCTACCCTACTACTACTACTTAACATTTCCAAAGCGCTACTAGGGTTACGCAGCACTGTACAATTTTAAACAAGGAAGGACAGTCCCTGCTCAAAGGAGCTTACAATCTAAAGGACACTTATGCAGTAAATCAAATGTGGCAGTATAGGTTTCCAGAATAGAGGTAAAGGGTTATGTGCCGAAAGCTACGTTGAAGAGGTGGGCTTTAAGTAAGGATTTGAAGATGGGCAGGGAGGGGGCTTGGTGTATGGGCTCAGGAAGTTTATTCCAAGCATGGGGTGAGGCAAGGCAGAAAGGGCGCAGCCTGGAGTTGGCGGAGAAGGGTACTGATAGGAGGGATTTGTCCTGTGAGCGGAGGTTACGGGTAGGAACGTACGGGGAGATGAGGGAGGAGAGGTAATGAGGGGCTGCAGATTGAGTGCATTTGTAGGTTAGTAGGAGAAGCTTGAACTGTATACGGTATCTGATCGGGAGCCAGATACCGTATACAGTTCTGTATTGCAACCCCAACTTCTTTCCAGTAGCTGGGGTTGCAATACAGTTCCCCACCCACCAAGTACTCAATTTCGAACATTCCTTAATCTTCATTTTCCCAACTGCAAAGGCCTGAAATACAAATTAATGCACGCCTCTACTTTCTCTTACTTGAGCACGCAACTCTGGAACGCGCTACCACGCAATTTGAAAGCGACCAACGAACTGGCCAACTTCCGTAAATTACTAAAGACTCATCTCTTTGAAAAGATATACCACAAAGATCAAAGCATGTAAAAATCTCCAATTATACCCAGGAACTTCGAAACGCGTCTAATGTCTTATAATGTCTTCTGCTGTACTACTATCTTGTATTACTAAGGTATGTTAACATGTCCTGTAATACCACTATCTTATATTCCATGACCATGTAAACCAAAATCCTTCTGTAAAATCAAATGTATATCCTCTTCTTATCTCCAGTATCCATAATGTATTGTAAGCCACAATGAGCCTGCAAAGAGGTGGGAAAACGTGGGATACAAATGCAATAAATAAATAAAATAAATAAATTTCTCATGTTTAGACATCAAGAAATGGGTCTGCTGTATAAAGGCTACATCAGCTCGATGTCTCTGGAGAGCCTGAAGGACTAAAATAATGGAAGGCATCATAGCCAAACAACTCACAGAATACTTCCAACAACTTTTCTATTCTACATGAATCCCAATAAGGTTTCAGGCACCACCACAGCACAGAAACGGTACTAATCACACTATTAGCTAAATTCAAACAGGAACTATCAATGGGGAAAAATATCCTCTTACTATAGTTTGGCATGTCTAGTTCATGCGACATGGTTGATCACATCATCCTACAAAGAATTCTCGACAAAACAGGAATAGGAGGGAAGGTGCTGGAATGGCACAGGAGATTCTTGATCACCAGATCCTTTCAAGTGAAGACCTCTAACCCATGGAAAGCAGAATGCGGCATACCCCACTGTCACCAATACTCTTCAACCTGATGATGGTCCCCCTTGCACAATCCCTATCCAATCAAGGCCTTAACTGTTTCATAAACGCTGATCTATCTTTATCCCCTTCAAAAAAGATATATCAAAAATTACTTCTAAAATCACAGACAGTATAAATGTTGTAGAATCTTGGGCATCAGCCTTCAAACTGAAGCTGAGTAGGGAAAAACTACAATGCTTGATACATCACCATACAATACCGATAGATTCACATCCATCAATGCCATGAGAACAACTCTTCCGATAGCAGAAGACCTGTAGATCCTAGGAATCACCATAGATCATGAATTATCATTCGACAAACAGGTAGCAAACACTATTAAGAAAATGTTCTAGACTATGTGGAAACTCAAATGTATAAAAAAATTATTTTCCTCATCCAAACCATGATACTTGCCCACGCACAGACTACTGTAATGGAATCTATGCATGATGTAAGGAACAAACATTGAAGAAATTACAAACAGTGGCAGCAAGACTTATTTTTGGAAAAAATAAATTTGAAAGTGCAAGACCCCAACTCCAAAACCTACACTGTTTACCAGTCAAATTTCATGTATCTTTCAAGATCTGTATCCTGGCCTACAGAATTATCTTTGGTCTCTCCCTGGCCTACATGACCGGCCTAATAATCCTACCACTATGCAACACAACCAAGAAAGTGAGATCCTACCTTACCTTTCACTTCCCTAGATGCCAAGGCCTGAAATACAAAACCACACACACAACAAGCTTTTCTTACGTCTGCATCAAAATCTGGAACTCCTTACCAAAAGACCTAAAAGCCATGAACAGCTACTTGCAATTCAGAAAACACATTAAAGCCCGCTTCTTCAAAGCAGCCTTCCCCAATGAATCCACCTAGCCTATCAGCTAACAGGTCAACACTCCTTAGCCACAAACTCAAATTGATCTTAACGTGAACTGCTCTGAACTTGGCACAGTTGTACCTTACAACTTTTAACATGTAATCTGTTTTCTCCTAAGTTAATTGTAATCCACATTGAACCTTCCACTAGGATGAAAAAATGTGGGGTACAAATGCATTAAATAAATACTATTTTCTTATGTTTAATAGGTGAGGAAATGCCCCCCACATTCCAAGAAATTAAGCAAACCATATCATCTCAGTAAGGGTCCTATAGCTTCACTTCTATGCCAAGCGGACACAGATTGGGAGGGGGGGTGACCTAGCTGCTCTCCCTATCTCCCCCCCCCCCCCGTCAGCCCAAGTGGTTCTACCACATACAAATTCAGCAGATATTTCCTTTTCCATAGAGAACATAGCAAGTTCCACTGAGTCAGATGCTAACCCCACCTCCCCTCCACCTTCTGCCTAAATACCCCTTCCCTCACCCCATTCTCAAAATGTTTCTCCTGAAATGGGAACAAGACTTCCAACAATATCCATTATCCCAACCCCTCCCTCTAGGCTCTTGCCAATCACTGTCTACTACCTCAAACCCTAAAACCCCTTCACCTACATCCGAATCCACGTTTCTATCAGCCCTAGCCCACAAATGAAGATAAACCACTAAGTGTGAAATGAAGCTATCAAACAGTCATGCTATGATGGAGCATTTGAGTCCTCCCCCGATTGACTCAATTGAGAGGCACTTTCCATCCCAGGCACCAGGCTGGGGGCTCACTGTCGAGGGACCTCACCCTCCCTACGGAGGAGGGAGCTGTTGGTTGGAGATGGCCACTTCCCAAGCAAGGAATTGGTTTCCTTGTGGGCAAATGTGAATCTCTTTGAATCATCATAGTAGTACGCCCTGTGCCTCGGGGCTGCTGTGGATGAGGGTCAGAAGAAACTTTAATCCCTTTGTCGAGCTCCAAGGCAAACTTCATTGCTTCTTTGGGGGTAGATAAGAATCCTCTCTTACCAGTCACAGTCACCACCAGTTAGGCTGGGTGCTATAGTCCCACCCACAGGCCTTTATTTACTCCAGTTTATATGGTAAAAGTTCTTTGCGCTTCCATAAAGTTTCTGGGCTATGGTCTGGAAAAATCCGAACCTCTGTCCGATCGTAAGTACAAACTTTTAACTGTCTCGTTCTCCTGAGCACTGAGTCTGTTTCTTGAAAGGAGCAACAGTTTGACCACAAAGGCACGCAGGGGAAATGTAGGCTCCAGTCGAGGCTGCAGCTCTCTATGAGCTCTTTCTATTTCGTACTTCGGGGATGCAGTTGTCTAAAGAAAATGGGCACAGAGCAGGTTTGGAACATATGTCACGGGGTTTCTGCCCTCTGGGACTCCGAGAATTCGCAGGTTAGACCTCTGGCTTCTGTTTCCTGATCTTCCAGTTTATCCATCAGGTAGTGCACCTGCTTTTGCAGTGCACTCCTAGAGGATTTTTTTCTCCGTTCCTTACAATTCCAACGCCAGAAGCAGAGACTCCAGTGAAATCAAACTAGTGATAAGGGCGTCAGATTAGTCCTTCAGTCTCACCACCGCTAGATCCACAATTTCCATTTTGGCCCCCCATATTTCTTTGAGAACTAGGTCCCATATGGCTTCAGATGATTTGATTTGAACAGCCGTACTGGCAGCTTGTGAGGGGGCCGAGGATGGTATCATAACAGGGCTAGAAGGACTGTTACCCGGATGTCCTGGTTTTGTGGCATACATATCCTTACTAGAGACCAAAGTTTTCAGTCTAAGTTGTTTAGGCATGATAGTACCGGGAAGAGGGGGGGCTTTGGTGCAAGGTTATAGGCTTTCATATTATGCCCGTGCTGATGACAGTCAGTTGCTGTTGCCGATTGAAGGTGATGGGGTTAGACAGCAGGAGTTATTGGATTGTATGATTAAGGTTGGTAATTAGCTTACTGAGAGTGGGATGGTCTGGAATGTTGCTGAGTCATCTGTGTTGTGTTTTGGGGATAGCGTATGGATGGTCCACCTTACTATGATGGTGGACTCAGAATGTTTATCTACTGTGGAGTTTATGAAGGTGATAGCAGTGGTGGTTGAGGAGGGTGGAGTGGGTAACGGGCAGATTCAGCAGTTCTCTACCAATTTTATGTAAAGCTTCCATTAGTTTACAAATTGAGACCTTTTATGAAGGAGGCTGTTTCGTTCTGTGGTCCAACAGATGGTTTTGATTGTTGCAACGCACCTTGTGGGTTTATCAGGCCTTTCTGAGCCTACCTTAGGAAGAAGATCTGGTTGTCTAATGGTCTCTTTGGGGGCAGGAAAAAACCTGACTTGTTCTGGCCCTGTGCTACATCGCAGCGGCTTTCGAAACTTTCTGTGGCATTCTCACGAGACTGCTGTGGGGAGGTCATGACAGCCATTTTGCAGTTTGAACCAGCATGGGCAGGAGGAGGTACTGGGGGAGAGAGGAGGAGAAACTGCTAATACAGCAGCACCAGAACCACACAGTGAAGCACTCCATTTCTCACTGTGTTCAAAAGAGCTTCACGATCTCTTCACTGATGACATAGGTGTTGTGCCTTCCCCTCCCCCATGCCAAGATTTTGTTGGTAATGTTGCAAAGTTGTACTACTGTTAGTGATATTCTTTTATTAAATATGTATGTACCAGCTTCCTTTTTATCCACAAATGAAGAATTGTATGTATAGGAAATAAGATCACTTGCAACCCTGACAAACAGGCCATTCAAATGGTGCCTGCTTTCTCTCACCACTGCCCTGATGATGGCCTCCTTCCTAACTGTACCTTCCCATGATAATGTCACCAGTGAATGCATGCTACTGTTTCACCCCTCCCCACCCCCAAACCTTCATGCAACCAAGTTCTGCACAAAATAAGAAATTTCTGCTCTGGAGGGGAATTCTGCACATATTTTACAATACACAGTTGTGCAGATATTTTTCTTGGTTTTAGTAATTTACTCCCATTGTTTTATGGTTTCCCTGTTTCCTGTTGAGGACTTGAAAAAGATTTTTCTCTCTCAAATCACAAGATTGTGTGGCTGCCTTACTAACCTACTTGGACACACAGAAATAAACACCAGCTATTAAGCTGTAGGTGACATGTTTTCATTGGACTAAATATATATTGACTAGCTTTTGAGAGATGTGTTCTTTATCAGCTTAGTGGTCACAGAAAGTAGTTTATTCACAGTTGAGCACAATAGACCTGGACTGATACAATTCACTAGGATTTCAAGGCCTGTGTATCAAGGAAAACAACCATGCTTGACCAGATAACATAGTGGAGTATGGTGAGGACTATCATGAAACTCCTCCCATGAGTGGAAAATGTATAGAGAAGATGACTGTAGTAGAACAGGCTGTTAGGAATGCTTTATCTAACCGAGTTGTTCTGGCAGTAGACTAGGTGGTGTATGTTTTTCTTACAATTGTGTAAGGGCCACTTTATAGAAAAGTTTGCCTTTGTCTCTTTTCAGATCTCCTTCCTCCTGGTGTCTGCAACCTCCTGAATCCATCCACTGTCTATGCCAATAATGAGGTGTGCTTGGCAGACATTGAAGTCTACGGCTTTGACTATGACTATACACTTGCCCTATATTCTGGTGCTCTGCACTCTATGATCTACAACACAGCAAGGGATATTCTGGTGGAACAGTACAAGGTCAGTGCATTTTTTTTTTTTTTTTTTTTGGGGGGGGGGGGTCCTTTGAAATGCATGTAGGTGGGTCACTGTCAGATGGAAACAGTACGCAAGCACAAACCGATTCAGTATTAAAAACAAAAACGGAGTTATCATTTGAAGACTTGCTCATAAGAGTGGAATATCACTGACTTGTATAGCATTCTGGATTGCTGACAGCCTTAGCTGTAACCATTTCAGTGGGCAACTTCAGAGGTTTTCCAGCATTGGCAGGAGTTCAGAATTGACATGTTTGTACATGCAGAGAAGGAAAAATGATTACAAAATTTGGGCACCAGCCAAAATTGTTAGGGACAATAGGAAAATATCTTGTGTTTTCCTTCTTATTCAGATTTTTCTTTCTTTTGTATCTGGTAATTTTACCCTCCCCCTTTAGGCCTCCAGCTCAGTTGTAATCTGGACTAGCATTCAGGTACTATAAGCCTATATATTCTCCCCCAGTGTTACCTAGTCTGGTCATTGCACCAATGGACCTGTGATCACCTTCTGGAATCCTTCAATTGTGAGTCCTGAAACACACCACTAGGTGTCACCCTTGAATGATCATGATGCCTAATTCCCCTACCCTCCTCTCCCCTCCCTGAGGGTTTGTGAGTGTTGCCTCTACAGCATCTCCAACACACCCAGGAAACACTGAACTAATGGCCAGACATTTTTTCCACCTTTTTTTTTTTTCTTTACTTGTTCTAGCTTTTTGTTTAATTTTTTGTGGTATTTTTATTTTAATCTTTTTTTTTTTTCCTCCTTTGCTTTCTTTTACCCACACCTACCTCTTTGCCTTTCATTTATTTTCAACACAAATACAGACTACGACAGCAGATCTCACCAGCTCTTTCCCCTATCCCTGAAACCCTTACCATCCCACATAAACTTCCCTGTCCATATACTCACAAACCCCTGTTCAACTTGTACATCTGACAGCAGCAGGGATTCTTGTGGATTGCAGAGGCAAGGGTGGAAAAATTCCTAGTGTTTGGAGCTGCAGTGGACACTGGGCCTGGGTCTGGATCTAAGCATTGTGATGGGGAGAGGGGGAGAATTGTCCAAATCTTAGCATCATGCCCAGTTAGTGCTGATGATGCCAGGCCTGTCTGAGACTTTGCTGCATGGTGTCAAGAATTAAATTTTAGTTGCCACTGCCTTTGATTTTTCTGCTCTATATCAAGGGTTGTGTACTAGAACTACAAAGTATTTGGTTCTGATTAACAGTCATACGTATTGCCTCTACAGTTCAGCTATCCTGAATTGCAGTTTTTGCTGAATCATTTTTGTTTGGCTACTGACCGGTTAAATCTCTTGTTCGGGTCTAACTGCTCATTTTCAGTGGCATTTAACCAGTAAGTGCCTAACTGAAAACCTGAGCACCTAGCAAAAAGCATTACATCCTCATGGTATTGTTGCAGGAATTGATGCATAAATTTATGATACTTCAGGAGTCAGACAGCACACCAGAATGAGAGAGAAATCTTCTTTATTTGCCAGCAAACAAAGTAGAACATCAGCATTAAGTCTCTTCTTCTCTTTCTCAGCTCTCTTTGTCTCTCTCTCAGCTCTCTGTGTCTTTGTGGCTTCTGTCTCAGCTGCTTCTCTTCTTATGCTGTCTTCTCCTTCTTCTGTCTGTTCCTTCTGTCCTTCTCTTTCTTCTGAGCTCCTTCTGACGTAACCTGCTTCTTCTCCCACTTAAATACAGTTCTATCTAGCCTAGCCTAGCCCCCTTACTCTCCAATTGGTTAAGGAATAGATTGATTACCTTGCCTCAACCAATCAGTTCTATACAAATATCAGTTACATAGGTTCCAGACATCCTAAACTGACCTGTGACCTGGGGCCCCTTACACCAGACATTTGGTCTCCAGAACTCCTGCATGTTATTATGATTGATTTCTCATCTATAGCTTAACCTGGGTTCCCTTAGAGGATAATGGATATTCTTACATTTATTATTCTCATATTCCTAGTACTAACTGCTAACTAAACTCTGGCATTCATTAAAGGGGTCAAGGGCCAATCTTACTTAATAGCATACATATCAGGTTATTACTTTCAAGACCATTTCTACATTTTACCTATAATTAATCAAGGAGAAGAGAGCTGACTAGTCCTGACCTTTTTCACCTATCAGCTTCCTTCACAGAACTAGCTAAGACCACAGAAAACTCAAAACACATGTTGGCCTCTTCACTGCAGACAAAGAGTAATACAGAATTTAACAGACATTCTACACAGACACAAAACTTATTAATTTACACAGAATACAGCATATTCTAAAGTAAGCATCCTTATAAGACATATTCTACATACTTATAATGGTCTCTATCTATATCTAAGCTATCTCCTTATAACAAAATCTACATATCAAGAACTTCTGAAATTATTTCAGCTTTAAACTACAGCATGTCTGGCTCATTCCTTTATTCATTCATAATAGTTTACAGCTGTGCCAGCATTTAGCAATCCATCACTCACAAGGGTGAAAGAAATTCCTGTCTCTGACCTTTTTAACCTTTTGCTCGGCAAGCTAGACATTGAAATAATATGAACCATCTGGCATTTCTTCACTTTAGTTGCAAGGTAAAAAGTTAGAATTCAAACTTCAAGCTTTTAATATCATTTCTTATGTATATAATTTCTCAGAGTTAACACTTTCTTTGCCCATGGCTGCCTCATTCCCCCCTTTGAGACTAAAATCAGCTTATGCAGAGATAAGTCTCACAACTCAAACTCTGGAGATTATAGTGGTCCTAACTAGGAATAGACTTATGAACCACCATTACCCTACTTGTTAAGGTCCGACGGCATACTGCCGAAGCACATGAGGCCAGGAAACAAAACAACAACCCTGCTAAAACTAAGACTATTAGGGAAATGAACAAAGGACGTATCCAGGAGGTCAATGACCACCACCAGGAGGTAAGGTCTAATCCTCCTCGGTAATCCTCCACATTAAGGCTGGCCAACTGTAGGACTTTATCCATGGCATGCCTAACTACATGCGTCCTATTTATGACAATAGTACAGCACTCTGAAGAATTTAGCACTGTGCAGAGACAACCCTGGGCTGCAAAGAGATAGTCAAGACCCATACGGTTATACCGAGAAACTATACTTAATTCATTAATTTGATCCTGCAATGCATTGACTACCACATTCAGCTCATGAACTAGAACATGAAGTAGGGATTGAAGTCTCCGGGTGGCCATACCTAGTTCAGTAATACCCGCTACCGGGCCCCCAATTGGAATCCAGGCCGTGGCAGAAAGGGCTACAAGTCTCTTTTTAGTCAGAGGATAAGTAGAGTTAATATACTGGAGGGCTAATTCAATCGCCTCATCCTCTGTGGCAACGGAGGAGGGTAAGGACAAGGCCTCTCGCTTAGAGCGGTGCGGGGATGGTGGCTTGAGAAGAGGAATAACTTTAGGAAAATAATTCAAGGTTACCAATACACAAAAATCATATGTGGGGGGAAGAATCATGTGGAGGACATTATCACAGAGCCAGTAATGACCAAGGAGAGGGCGACGAAAGTTCCCAATAAATGTAGGCACAGGATGGAGATTAGGATGCCCATAATGCGAGCCCCTATCCCAGGGGGAACGAAGAAGAAATGGAGACTTTGTACACCATAGGTGCCAATCCCCAATTGTGACAGACCGCTCATATGATGCAACCCCTTCATACCCCGGGGACTTATGAAAGTAGAAAATAGGATGGGACACTATAGTCTTCTCAGTAGTATAGTTAGGAGCCAGATAATCACCTTGGTCATAATCTACAGGTATGGTAGTAGGGCACATAGGAGTACCTGGAGAAACTACCCACACAGGTTCCTCCTTCTCTGGGAGAACATTAGTATAGTTACAGGGAATGGGAAGAACAGTTAAGATGTCTCTTGTTAAACAAAACACTCCAGAAGCTGGATAGGGAGACGTAAAAACTGGCCTTAGAGAAGAGTCAAGAGGGGGAAGTAGCATTATAAAAGGACCACCAAGTATAATCCTGGCTCCAAGGGCCTGAACTCGAAAAGTAGGGAGGTATAAGAGCTGGGAGTTGCACAGGGACAGGAACAGCTGGGACATCTGTGGTATAAGGAGAAAATCGGGAACACACAATACAAGGGGAAGTAATCTTTGCCTGGCTAATTAGTTCCTGGACAGAGTGTAACCAAAGGTTGGAACGAGTTGGGGTTTTAGGAACAAGGAGGCAAGGAGTAGAAAACAACAAAAGCATCCAAACTACTAACATTTTCTTTCTTCCTAATCTAAAACAAATACAGCAAACTAATTAAGCAATAATATTTCAACAGTCTGTGCTAATCACAGATTACTCTCATATAATGTTCTCAGTCTTTGAGTTCTTATACCAGTTGGGATAGACCCTCAACTGACAAGGATCAAGCTCTCAAATTCCAAGAAAGCCAGAATCTGGACAGAAAGAGTCTCAGTGTGAAGCCGAAGTTCAGCCGCTCCTGCAGTATGCAGTTGACCCTTCTTTTCAGCTAGTAGATTCTTTGGTTCGGGTCAAGCGCAACTTCAATGGCTCCGCTGGATCACTTTCTGCTCTCCACTGTCTAGGCTCCGTCTGATCCGTGCTGGGCTCAGTCTGATCAGCAGACTTAATTCGAGACCAATGGACCCATGGAGTTATCCCTGCGACCTTCACAGCTGCAGGGGTAGAAAGCAAAACAGTAAAAGGTCCTTTCCATCGGGGCCCCAAAGGCTGGAGCCTCCAGTCTTTCACCCAAACTCTATCCCCTGGCAGGAAGGAATGTACCTGAGCCTGGAAGGGGACAGGGTTTATTTCTCTCACATAAGACTGAAGCTCAGAAATTATCTTGCCCAAGAGGGCTACCTGCTCCTGTACCTGGGCAGACCCTAAAATCCCTATGTCTCCCTTAATTCCCTGCAAAATGGCTGGGGGCTTCCCATACACAATTTCAAAGGGAGAGAGGGCTGTTCCTTTAGTTGGAGTGCATCGGAGGCGGAAGAGGGCTAGTGGCAGTGCCTGTGGCCATTTCAGTTGGGTTTCCTGACAAATCTTTGCTAGGCTATTTTTCAAGGTTCTGATTGCCCGCTCAACCTGCCCTGAACTCTGGGGACGATAAGCACAATGCAATTTCCAGGTAATGCGCAATGCGCGGGACAGGGCCTGAAGTGTAGCTTCAACAAAGGCGGGCCCATTATCTGAACCTATGGCAAGGGGCAGTCCATACCTGGGGATGACATCCCTAAGGAGGGCTCGAGCTACTTCTGTGGCTTTCTCAGTGACTGTAGGATATGCTTCCACCCACCCAGAAAAGGTACAGACCATGACCAAGAGGTATCGGAGCCTACCGCTCCTGGGCATTTCTGTGAAGTCTATAACTAGGGACTCAAAAGGTGTTAGTCCTCTAGACTGAACTCCTGGTGGAATACGGGGTCCCTGACGGGCATTATTCTGGGCACAGAGAGTACATCGGGCAGAGGCAGTGGCAACCAGACTATCCAATCCTTCCAGCACCACTACTCGACTGAGTAGGCGGGCTAGTGCTGTTTTCCCTAAGTGCGATAGGTCATGAGCTTGAGACACTACAGGCCAAGCTAGGTGGCGTGGCACCAGAACTCTGGTATCAGGGAGATGTAACCAGCCATCAGGTCTCCTTACTGCACCTTCTTCTTGAGCCCATTTCTCTTCCATTTGGGTATACATAGGTGTCCATTCTTGCAGTCGAATTTGGAACAGGGGAGTCACAGTACTTGCTGGGGGTCCTCGAGCAGCTTCCTTGGCCACCCGATCAGCATGGCGGTTCCCTCGGGCCACTGGAGTATCTATCCTTTGGTGTCCCCTGCAGTGAATAACAGCTACCTTCTTAGGGGCCCACACAGCCTCTAGCAGCTGAAGTATTTCGGGTCCATACTTAACAGGTTGGCCTGCGGCATTTATGAGTCCCTTTTCCTTATACAAAGCTCCATGAGCGTGTAAAGTTGTGAAGGCATACTTGGAATCAGTATAAATGTTGGTCACTAGTCCTGCTGCTAACTCCAGAGCTCGTATGAGGGCCACAAGTTCTGCTTTCTGGGCTGAAGTTCCTTGGGGCAGGGCTCTTGCTTCTATCACCTTGTCTTCTGTCACCACAGCATAGCCTGCCAATCGCTTAGAGTTCTTCACGTAACTGCTTCCATCTGTGAAATAAATTACATCTGGGTCCCTCCACGGAACATCTTTAAGATCTGGTCGACTGGAGTACACTTCATCCATGGTTTGGATACAGTCATGATCCGGAGGTCCCTCAGATGCTGGCAAAAGAGTGGCGGGATTAAATGTAGCCACTGTTTCCAGGTGTATCCGTGGATTCTCACACAAGCTAGCTTGGTACTTAACCATGCGGTTATTTGTAAACCAGTGGTTGCCCTTATACTCCATGAGGGTAAGAACTGCGTGAGGGACTTTAACAACCAGTTCTTGCCCCAAGGTCAGCTTGTCAGCTTCCTGGACCAGTAAGGCTGTTGCTGCAATGGCCCTCATGCAGGCTGGCCATCCTTTAGCCACTCCATCCAGCTGTTTAGACAGGTATGCAACAGGCCCTTGCCAGGATCCCATCATCTGGGTCAGCACTCCCAGAGCAACCCCCTGTCGCTCATGGACATACAGTGAGAAAGGTTTCTCCACATCAGGAAGGCCTAACGCAGGGGCTTGGAGTAGGGCTTTCTTTATGGCAATGAAGGATTGTTGAGCAGTAGGTCCCCATTCAAATGGTTCCTTTTCACCCCCCTTTGTGGCTTGGTAAAGGGGTTTCGCCATCAGTGCAAAATTTGGAATCCAAATTCTGCAGAATCCGGCTGCTCCCAGAAATTCCCTAACTTCCCTTCTGGACTTGGGTTGGGGAATTGCAGCAACTGCTTGCTTCCTACTGACATCCAGTCTCCGACTTCCCTGGGAAATACAGAAGCCCAGATACTTCACTTCTGACTGACAAAGTTGGGCCTTTGAGCGTGAGACCTTATAGCCTGCATCCAAGAGTAACTCCAGCAATTCTCTGGTAGCCTCAAAACACTCTTCCTGAGTCACTGCTGCAATATGGAGGTCATCTACATACTGGAGTAAAACTCGCCTGGAAGGCTCAGATTTAAAAGTCTTAAGGTCTTGTCCTAGGGCAGTCCCAAAAATGGTGGGGGAGTTCTTGAACCCCTGTGGTAGGCGGGTCCATGTATACTGAAGCTTCCTTCCTGTTACTGGGTTTTCCCATTGAAAGGCAAAAAGCAGTTGACTGGCGGGGGCCACCCGAATACAAAAGAAGGCATCTTTTAGGTCTAGTGTCGTGAAATGGGTAGCTCCAGAAGGTATCAATCCTAGCAAGACATATGGATTAGGCACTACAGGGTGTAATGAAATAGTGGATTTGTTAACCACCCGTAAATCTTGGACTGGCCGGTAGTCCTCAGTCCCTGGCTTCTGAACTGGCAACAGTGGCGTATTCCATGGAGACTGACAAGGTCGAATAATTCCATGGGATAACAGACGATTCAGGTGTGCTTGGATCCCTTCCAGAGCCTTTCTGGGAATTGGGTATTGGCGAAGATGGATTGGCCGGGCATTTGGAAGTAAGTCTACATGGACAGGAGGAATATTTCGGGCCAACCCTGGGGGATTATCTTCTGCCCATACCCCACTGACCTGAAAGCTGTCCGCCAGGGGTAGGTCAACTTGGCCATGTGACTGATGCAGCCGCCATTCTTCTTCAAGGGGGCAGCAGAAACTCAATATACCCTTTGGGCTAGATGTCGGGGGCCGAAAGGAGACTGAAGTCTGGCCATCAGAGTCAAAGGAAATTTGGGCCCTAAGCTTGGACAGCAGGTCTCGACCCAACAAAGGGATTGGACAGTCTGGCATATACAGGAATTCATGAGTGACTGTGTGTGAGCCTAACTGGCATCTACGGGTCGTCAGGAAAGGCCTCCGGTTCTGCACCCCCGTGGCTCCCACCACTCGGACAGTTTTTCCAGACACAGGCGCTAATCGCTCCGTCACAACAGAATGTTCAGCTCCTGTATCAATCATGAATGGAATTGAGCGGCTCCCTATAGTTAACTTGACCATAGGTTCCTGGGAGCCCAGTTTGTAGGAACCCGGTCTGTCCTATTCGTCCCATTCTGCCATCTCGGCTATCCCGATGATGTCAGATTCAGGAGGCTCATATCTTCCCTCTCGAACTCGGCCTCGGCTTCCTCGATCTCCTGGTCCCCTTCTCAGTCCCTGGCGCCTCTGGGGGCATTCATCTTTCCAGTGCCCTCTTTCCTTACAGTAGGCACACTGATCCCTCTCCAATCTTGGTCTGGGATTCTCCCCCCTTGGCCGGGATTGATTGAAGGAATCTCGGGGCCTGGCTGGTGGTCCGGGGTCCCACTTTGGCTTCCCATTAGCTAGAGGTCGACCTCGATTAAGGGTGGAATTAGTAATGGCTGCCGCTAAAAGGTCGGCCTTCTTCTGCATCTTCCGGTCAGCCTCTCGACGCACCTCCTGATCTCTATTAATGAAAACCTTGGTTGCGATCTCAATTAGCTGGGTGGTATTCATCCCTGCGAATCCCTCTTGACGCTGCAACTTCTTCCGGATATCTGGCATACTCTGGGCCACCAATGCACTATTCACCATTCTCTGGTTTTCTAGGGCTTCAGGGTCAAATGGGGTGTATGTTCTGTAGGCTTCAATTAGTCGCTCTAAAAAGGCCCCAGGGGATTCAGTTGCCCCTTGGAGAATTTCAGAGACCTTTGCCAGATTAATGGGCCTCTTTATGCCTTTCCTCATACCTTCCAGCAAGTCCCGGCAATAGCCAGACAACAGTTCATAGTGCTGCTCATTATTTGGATCCCAAACTGGAGCTGCGCGAGGAAACCGAGCTCTAACCCATTCCTCTAGGTTCTGTGTCCCCTCGGGGGCACGCGCTCGCGTTATGGCCTCAGCATTTTGCAAAATCTTCCGCCTCTCCTCAGTTGTGAAGAGGGTCAGGAGAAGTTGTTGACAATCAGTCCAGGTTGGGTTATGGGTGGCCATAATGCTAGCCACTAGGTCCACCACTGCCTGAGGCTTTTCAGTATAAGAGGGGTAATGCGTCTTCCAATTCAGGAGATCGGTGGTTGTGAAGGGTACATACTGGTAGGCCTGTGCCTGTATAACCTGACCCTGATTATTAGGATCCGGTCGAGTGGTAGTTACCTGACGGAGTGGCAGAACTCTCGAGGAGGTGGGAATGGAATCTGAGGTAGAGCTAGGAGCTACCCTCCTATCATGCTCAAAGGTGATTGCAGCAGGTCTAACCCATTCAGGGGAGGTAGGTTGAAACCCTGAGGGATGGGGAGGGGTACTCATAGACTGAGAGGTGGTCACAGGTGAGTCAGTCCATTGAAAGGGATGCCGGGCCCCTAATGAGTGGGTAGGGGTACTAGAGGGAGAGGCTGGGCTGTCAGGAGTTGAGGAGTCAGGGAGTGGAGCCCAAAGCGGGTCTTCGGAGGTTAACAGGGAAGGATGTGGCAGAGGAGGGTAGAGACTGGCTGAAAAGTCCAACCTAGGATGTGGTGGGGTTCGCACAGTGGGGGAGGAACTATCCGGAGAAGCCTGTACTGGAGAAGCTTGGGCTGGGCGGCGTGGATCTCTAGGGGCGGCACGGAACCCCAACAATGGGCCATAAGGTGGTGGCTCAAGATCTGAGGGGTCATCAGAGAGTATGGGTTTCTCAGGCAGGGTAGGGGCGGAAGCCACCGATTGAGTGGTAGGCTTCCTGGGGCTCTTTCCCTCTTCTAGTTTAGATTTTCTAATCTTTCTTTGAGCACGGCCTAACATGAATTTTACTGGGGATCCCATATAAGTTTTCAACCAAGAGGGAGGGTCAGTCACAAGGCTATCCCAGGAATCTATATAAGGGAGTTGTTCAGAATATTCTGGTTCTCCTACAACTATGCTGTAGACCTTCCGGATTACTTCAATATCTAAGCTGCCACTAGGGGGCCACCCCACTCCCATAGATGGCCACTCAACTTCACACAAGGTTCTTAGAGTACTTGAGCTTAAAGTCTGTCCATAGTCATTAATTAAAAATCCTTTTTTAAAATTCTTAAGCATACAATCTAGGGGGGTAGCAATTTGTCTAGATGATGTCCCACCCATAATGCTTACAGTTACAACACACAAAGGGGGAGGGAATTTTTGAAAGTGCAGTAAGGGGTCCGCACTCTCGAGACACTAGGTAGACAGACAGCAATCGCTTCCTTCCGTCGCTGGCCAATTGAACTCGCGTTAATTGGAAACGCAGCTATAAGAAGTCCGCACTCAGTTAATCATTCACGCATCACACATTCCATACAGAAAATCCCACCCAACAATTTCAAATTTCTCAGATACAGATAAGCTTAAGCGGTTTCGCTTCTAATCTCCACTAGACTAGAAGGTACTAGGGCCTTCGCTGAGAGTTGATCAGGCTCTCCTTCCCTCAATTTTGAGGGGCTGGTTTACAACTTTCTAGCTAGAATTATAATACAGAATACAGAATACATACCCGGCGAATGTTCTCCAGTCAGTTGGGTGCTGGGATTAATGCAGGATTCAGAATCCCACCGCTGCCACCAAGAATTGTTGCAGGAATTGATGCATAAATTTATGATACTTCAGGAGTCAGACAGCACACCAGAATGAGAGAGAAATCTTCTTTATTTGCCAGCAAACAAAGTAGAACATCAGCATTAAGTCTCTTCTTCTCTTTCTCAGCTCTCTTTGTCTCTCTCTCAGCTCTCTGTGTCTTTGTGGCTTCTGTCTCAGCTGCTTCTCTTCTTATGCTGTCTTCTCCTTCTTCTGTCTGTTCCTTCTGTCCTTCTCTTTCTTCTGAGCTCCTTCTGACGTAACCTGCTTCTTCTCCCACTTAAATACAGTTCTATCTAGCCTAGCCTAGCCCCCTTACTCTCCAATTGGTTAAGGAATAGATTGATTACCTTGCCTCAACCAATCAGTTCTATACAAATATCAGTTACATAGGTTCCAGACATCCTAAACTGACCTGTGACCTGGGGCCCCTTACACCAGACATTTGGTCTCCAGAACTCCTGCATGTTATTATGATTGATTTCTCATCTATAGCTTAACCTGGGTTCCCTTAGAGGATAATGGATATTCTTACATTTATTATTCTCATATTCCTAGTACTAACTGCTAACTAAACTCTGGCATTCATTAAAGGGGTCAAGGGCCAATCTTACTTAATAGCATACATATCAGGTTATTACTTTCAAGACCATTTCTACATTTTACCTATAATTAATCAAGGAGAAGAGAGCTGACTAGTCCTGACCTTTTTCACCTATCAGCTTCCTTCACAGAACTAGCTAAGACCACAGAAAACTCAAAACACATGTTGGCCTCTTCACTGCAGACAAAGAGTAATACAGAATTTAACAGACATTCTACACAGACACAAACTTATTAATTTACACAGAATACAGCATATTCTAAAGTAAGCATCCTTATAAGACATATTCTACATACTTATAATGGTCTCTATCTATATCTAAGCTATCTCCTTATAACAAAATCTACATATCAAGAACTTCTGAAATTATTTCAGCTTTAAACTACAGCATGTCTGGCTCATTCCTTTATTCATTCATAATAGTTTACAGCTGTGCCAGCATTTAGCAATCCATCACTCACAAGGGTGAAAGAAATTCCTGTCTCTGACCTTTTTAACCTTTTGCTCGGCAAGCTAGACATTGAAATAATATGAACCATCTGGCATTTCTTCACTTTAGTTGCAAGGTAAAAAGTTAGAATTCAAACTTCAAGCTTTTAATATCATTTCTTATGTATATAATTTCTCAGAGTTAACACTTTCTTTGCCCATGGCTGCCTCAGTATAACAGAAGAGTTGAATGGTGGGAAAGTAGCAAGTTTAAACTGAAGCAAGTTTGTAAAAGTAGACTACAAAATGTAACCTATTTGCTTCAATGTTATTTAGTACCCCAAAGGAATCCTGAAATATGACTACCAACCAAACTTTGCTGTGAGGGGACTGCATTATGACATCCACAAAGTAAGCACGCTTCTTTTTTTTTTTTTTTAAGTTATTTTATTTTTGAAAATTTGTTTACAATAATTTCTCAAGGGCATTTATGCACAGGAAGAGAGCCTTTTTCAAATGAAGGAGAGCTCTGGAATGAGGGGGCATATGACAAAGTTGAGAGGGAATAGGCTTACGAGCAACCTGAGGAAGTATTTCACAGAAAGGGTGGTGGAGGCGTGGAAGGCCTCCAAGTGGAGGTGGTGGAGTCGAGGACTGTTCCAGAGTTTAAAAAGGCATGGGATAATCGCATGTGGGATCGCTTAGGAACAGGAAGAATTAGGGGTTACAGAGGTTGGGCAGACTGGATGGGTCATATGGCCTTTATCGGCGTCATGTTTCTATGTTTCTAAAATACAAATAAAGCCCACATCACAAGGAGAGAAGGACAACTTCAAAGAATGAAAAAAATAATTCTTACAAGAGCCATCACAAACTTTACTTGATTTAAAAGCAACTTCCAAGCACACTTTGATAGGTTGCCTGTACATGTTGGGGGTCTTATGAACTCGAGAAGGAAGCTCTCTTTGGCATGATTCAGCTACGACTGTAATTGTTAGCCTGGGTCATCCTACAAACATAAGAATAGCCATACTTGGTCAGACCAGTGGTCCATCTAGCCTAGTATCCTGTTTCCAATAGTGGCCAATCCAGGTCACAAATGCCTGACAACCCCCATAGTAGCAACATTCCATGGTACCAATCCCAGGGCAAGCAGTGGCTTCCCCATGTCTATCTCAATAGCAGGTTGAGGACTTTTCCTCTGGGAACTTGTTTAAACCCAGATACACTAACCACTGTTACTACATTCTCCGGCAAAGAGTTCCAGAGCTTAACTATTAGTTGAGTAAAAAAATATTTCCTCCTATTTGTTTTAAAAGTATTTCCATGTAATTTCATTGAGTGTCCCTTAGTCTTTGTACTTTTTCAAAGAGTAAAAAATCGATTCACTTCTACTTGTTCTACACCACTCAGGATTTTGTAGACCTCAATCATATATCCCCTTAGTCACCTCTTTTCCAAGCTGAAGTGCCCTAACCTCTTTAGCCTTTCCTCACATGAGAGGAGTTCTTTGAATCTTTTCTAATTCTGCTATATCTTTTTTGAGATACGGTGGCCAGAACTGAACGCAGTATTCAAGGTGAGGTTGCACCATAGAGCGATACAGACACACTATGGTATTCTCGGTCTTATTTACCATCCCTTAATTTCTAGCATCCTGTTTGCTTTTTTGGCCGCCGCCGCACACTGGGCAGCAGATTTCAGCGTATTGTCTGGAGTGACACCTAGATCTTGTACTTCTATGGAGGACACATTTGATCAGGTTTGATTGTATGAATAGAATCCAGTGTGCTGAGAAATAAAGAGGGACATTATTTGTGGTGGACTCTTTGGGAGCTTCAGTTTTCACTCTGCTTAACATTTATGCACCCAATGAAGACCAAAAATCTTTTTTTACAAACCCTATCTCAGCTGCTTTTAAAATATGCTCTAGGCAGTCTACTAATTGGGGGAGATTTTAATCTAACGTTAAACCCAGACTTAGACAACTCATCTATAGGTATTTTCTTATAGCAAAAAAGATAGGCAGGCTTTTAAGACCTTTCTAGCACGTTGGGGTCTGATATGTGGAGAGCTTTTTTTTTTTTCCAGGGAGAAAGAAATATACTTATTTTTCTCAGGTATATAATTCTCATTCCCGAATTGACTATTGGTTTGGGGATTTGCTCATCCGAAAGAGAGTAAGTGCTCTTTGGATATGGCCATGGACATGATCTGACCACTCCCCCTTGTAATTGGATTTTTATTTAGAACTATAACAGTGAAGTATTAGATATTGACATCTTAAAAATGAGATTCTACAAAGACCTTCTAATGTGAGTCAGTTGGAGAAAGACATCTTGCAATATATACAACATAATGATACAGGAAAGGTTGACCCATTGACCTTGTGGGAGGGACACAAGCTGATCATGTGGGAAAAAATTATTGCATTGCAGGTCCATTTAAAGACACAGAAGGAAACTGTAGAGCAGAATCTCCGCACACGAATAGTCACACTGAAATCTGAAACTAAACACCGAGGGTTGACTGCTTCTGAGGAGGGTGATCTGCACGCTCTCTGGATGGAGCTCTGTGTGTTGCAGATTACAGACATAGCTGCCAAACTGCAACAAGTGCAGCAGATGCCCTATGAATTTAGCAACAAAGCAAGCCTCCTCTTGGCTCATAAATTACAACAAAGAGCAGAGTGATCACACGAGTTCCATCCGAGATGGCAGTGGGACTCTCCATACTGGGACGGCAGGTATATGGGATGCCTTTACAATGTATTATGAGCAGTTGTGTACACCTGATGTCTCCCCCACAGAGGAGGAAATTCAGTCAAACCTGTCCACTCTTGATATACCCAAAATCTGTTTCTTTCTCCTGCTCTGTTTGTTGGCGTTAACCAATTTCCTATGGTGGCCTTCAGCGTTTAGTGTTTGCCCCACTCTGTTCAATGTATTTCTAAGCTCTTTGACTGTGTTGATGCAGGATGTTGGCGTACATGCTTTCTACTATGCAAGTGACATTTTACCGGTATATTCCAAGTTTCAAAGTTTATTTAGAGTTTCTATCCTATCCATCAAATTTAATATCTGTGCAGCTTACATTCTTAATATAAGAGAGAAGGGAGTGAGAGTGTAATGATAGATCATGGAGGGAAGTGTGGGTAAACTACAATATTCAATAGGAAAGCAGGGTAGGAAAACACAAATGGAGAGGGATACGTAATGGTGGTGAGTGCCCTTAGGAGCACAATACTAGGCAGCATTAGTTATAGGCATCAGTGAAGATGGTCTTCAGATCCATTATGAATTGTTGAAGAGAGATTGAAAGTCTGAGATGGGCTGGCAATTTGTTCCAAAGCTCTGGACCCTCTCAAACCTGACATTACCCAGCTGAATTATGCTTTACTTAAAATATCTTCTTGGCATTGCAGGAACCACCTTATTCTCAATTTGGACAAAACTGTAGCTGCCTAGATTACTGGTCATCCTTAAGCACCTCATTAACTCCTGCTATCTGCGACTGTGACTCCACAATTAAACTAGTTCTTCATTTCAGATACCTTGGCATCACCGTTGACCAAGAAGTCTTTTAAAGTACAGATAGAAAATCAAGTCTCTAGCAAGTTAGCTTTCTCTATAAGTTACGTGTAGTGAAACCTTACCAGGTTAGCTTTCTCTGTAAATTCTGCGTAGTGAATCCTTTCTTAAATAAATCATCTCAGATTACTTTTTTCTGCGCCGTTTGGACTATTATTATGTCATCTATTCTGGTTTCCCTGATTCAGTGGTTCAACTTCAAAATAATACAGATTACAGCGATATGAATACTTTCCTGAGCCAAGCGTTATGATCATGTGACTCCACTTTTTATTCCAATCAACAATTAAGCTTATATGTAAATATATTTTTGAGGACCTCAGTGGAGAGTTACTGATGGAAATATCTCATACCATTAGCCCAAAGTTCTCCAATATCATCTTTTATGTATAGTTGCTTTTCAAAATTCCTTCATGGTTGTTCAAAAATTGATTTAACAAATGCTACTTATTATCAACTTATAAAATTGTAGAATAGTGCAAAGCTTATAATACATAGACTGGCTTTGCTAGATGAAGATGTAGAATCCCACCACTCGGACATATGGATTGAATTTCAAAATTTATAAAAAAGACTGATTTGAGGGGAAGGGGGAGGAAAGGATGTAAAATATTGATGATGATGTTAGACAAGATGCATATGTACAATTATGACATGACTGAATGTTTACAAAATGTTTGACTTTATTGGTTTTGTTTGACGTGGTACATCATCAATAAAAACCGTTGAAATATAAAGGCAAAAAAAAAAAAAAGACTGATTTGAGCTGACCTTCATAGAAGTACATTAGTCCAATTCCTTAAGTCTGTGATTCCTGGGGATTACGTGTTGTTAAAGAACCCAAAACTTTCACTATGGATAAAGTTTTCATGGACAAATGGACAGAGATTCTGAATCGCTGCAGCCAGGACCTTATGCTTTTGTTAGTAGAAACATCTATCGCTATTGAAACAGAGTTGAAAACTAAAGCTGTTGAATTGGAAGCGGAACTTTCAAATTTACCAAGGAGGAATTTGAAAAACAGATAATATAAACAAATCAGCTGCTGGCCAATTTTAAAAATACATTGCATCAGGCAAAGAAAGTTTAAGCGGGATGAAAGAGACTACCAAAGTGATGATCTTAGCTGGACTAAAGAAAACAAACAGCTCTGAGGAAGAAGAAATTAGCTTTTGAAGGATCTTCGAAGGATTCTGGAAATGGGAGTGATGAGGCCAGTGATTCTAATGATAGTTCCATATTGGGGAAAGAGCTCCAGTGAAAAATGCTACAGCAGGAAGAGGCAGAATGAAAGGGATATTAAAATCTCAGGAACAAGTAGTGATGCCAGCTGTCCCATACATGAACAAATCGACATCGACAATAACAGTTGGACCTGTATCCCTATCTTCCAATCAAAAAGCACTTCTAAAGCTAGGATTGGACTACGTACCAAGCGTGAAGTATTATCCATTTAATACTAGGATAGCATCATTTAAGTTCTTTAGGAGACTTCAACTGAGGATTTTATTTTTTGGACAACCCTCCATCTGTGGATATATCTATTTACAATCCACCGTCTAGATGGTGCCCACCAGGGGTTATGAACCTGGTACCATCTACATTTAAAGATCCAGTGCTTCATGATTTCCAAGAAAAAAAGAATTGGAAGCTCCAGTATATACTTTTCATACAAATTTGACTGAAGCAGAGAACAGAGGAGTATATACATTGCGTAATTTGACAGATTTGATTGTGATGAGAGCGGACAAAGGAGGTGCCACAGTAGTACAAACAAGACAAACCTATATGGAAGAGGCCTATAGACAACTGTCAGACTCCTTAACATATAAAAAATTTGGATAAAGGTCCAGTTGCGGTTGAAAAAGATATTAAAACTATTATAGATCCAGCTTTGAAATCAGGCATGATAACTTTTAAGAAAGCATATTTCCTTATGGAATTACAACCAAAATCTCCTAAAAAGTATTTTGTGCCAAAGATACACAAGAATTTAGATCAACCTCCTGGAAGACCGATAGTATTGACCAGAGATTCAGTGTTAAAACCGTTCTCTTTTTTCCGATAAATTTTTGAGATCGGAAGTGTTGAAAATTCCATCATATTTGCCAGACACTACACATTTAAAAAATATGTTGGAATCTCTAATTGATCTACCGGAAGATGGTTGACTAGCTAGATTAGATGTCACATCTTTGTATACAGTGATTCCACAATTGGGAGCTTGGATGCAATTCAGACATCCCTTGAAAATCAATCACAGCAGACAGAATATCCATAGCTTTTCTGATGTCTCTGACAACTTTGGTCATTATGGGAAAATTATTTTTGGTGTGGAGAATTTTATCAAATTAAAGGGGTTGCAGTGAGAGCTGCGTTAGCTCCGTCTTTTTCAACATTATATATGGCCAATTTTGAGCGGTCAAAATTATATGGTTCTCCTCAATTCCAATTGATAATACTTTGAAAATGTGTGTTTGGTTGATATTTTTTTCATTTGGAGAGGAACCGAATAAGCATTGATTGAATTTGAACAATGGATCAACGCTTTGGTTGCAATTTTAAATTTACTTTGAAATATAGTTCCACAAAATTGAATTTTTGGATGTTTGGGGTTATTAAAGAATATCAGAAATTACTTACTTTGATATATAGGAAACTGGTAGAACAGTCAATTTTTACGGTTTCGTCGAATTTGTTCTTCTTGAAGTGAATTCGAACCACAACTATTAACAAAGCAATTTAAAGAGAGAGGGTATCCTTAAAAAAAAAAAAGCCTTGAGACAAGCTTTTTAACAGCACGGTTTGCACAACGGCATTTACTATTACAGGATAAGAGAGTTATTCAACAGAAAAGATTGACGTGTGCTACCAATTTCTAGTTTGACTAATCCATTCCTTATGATCACACTGGCATTTGTTAGTTATATCCAGGTTTTGAAGAGTTTCAAGAAATAGCTTATAAAGGGAGAGGGACACTTGGTGAACTACTATCCAAACAGTGATACACTGAAAATAATAGTACATCTTTTGGCGGATCACATGAAATTTATGGGTGATACTAGTTGTGTCCCCTGGCTATAACAGGTCCTGCTTGGACAGATTTGACAACAGGGCACATAATTAAATCTAAAAACAACATATCTTGTAATAGTGTAGATGTTGTATATATGATACATGTCCATGCAAGCAAACATATGTGGGACAGAGCAGTCCAATAAAGATTAGGTTAATGAACATAAATCTTGTATTCTCACAGAGAATCTACAAGCACCTCTAGTAGTTAATTGGAGAGATCATCACCACGTATGGCAAGATATTAAGATGGTGAGTGATAGAATGTATCTAAGAAGGGTGGGAGGGGCAGTCATTTATAACAAATGTTAAATTACAAGGAACCATTTTGGATTTATACTCTTCAAACAGGTAACCCCTAAGGGTTTGAATGTGGAACTTGAGTGGTTCACGCTCAATTCCATGCTCCTGATTGGTGAGAGGGGGGTTTGGGTAGACGCTGCATGAGGCAGGACGTATATTGTCAGGAATTTCTGCATATGGAATTCATATCTGCAAAGCGCTTTTCTCAGTGCCTGATTCCATATATACAATTAGACTGAATTTGAAGCCCCTCTCCTCAAATTTCTACTCCACCAACTTCAGCCCTGCTTGCTATAACAATTCAAAGTTGTTTTTCTCTGTTATAATCTTAAGTCCCGATCTGCTAAGGAAACAACTGCTCAGAACTGCCTCTTCTTTGTAAAGCTAGACACAGAAATAAAACCACTGAAGCACTTGCAAACGCCTGTGTAGAAACAGGCTTCCTTCCTAAGTTCTTTCTCCTTGCCTGGGTAATCTGTCAGGAGAAATAGAGCTGTCCCCCCCTCCTTTTTTTTTCCGCTTGACAGGGTTATGGATATTTGATTAGATACTTGAGTCACTGAGCTCAATTCCTATGTAATTATCCCTCATTACCTAGCAAACAGAAAAAACAAAGCTGCTCCTTGAGAACTTTGATCAAGCCACATGATGTCACTGACTAGACAAAAATTAATTTTTGTTCGCTAGTGCGAGAAAATTTGGTGCAGTGTTTAGCATAAAAATTATATATGAGAGATATGAGAGAAATTATTTTGTGGAGCAACACTAAGGAATTTAGATTTCTCACCAAAAATAAGATAATTGTGAGAAATTGTTAACAGAAGAACAATTTCCAGAAAATTAAGCTGTGTGTCAGAGAAAGGGAGAGATTGAAAAGTAAACAAATTGTGGGTGGGATATTAGAAGGGAAATTTGGCGTATCCATTCTTTTGCATAGTTAAGGACAGCGTCCAAAAGAGAAGAGATCTCGCGCACTCACCCACATATAGGGAAGAATCACAAAATCACTCATAACAGTAGATAGGGTTTCATCTTTGAGTTTTAGAGACAGGATAGTAGCTGTTGTGCCATGTCAGCTGGCAGAAGATGGAAGACAGAAGACAGATACTTACTTGGGGAAGTTCACTGATGTTCATCAGTATCATCTTTGGACATGAATGCTGGCCACTTCAAGAGAGTTCCTTGGGAACCTGAAGATAATGTGAGAGTGTATTAACTAACCAGATTGTGTGCGCGCACACAAAATCCAGAATACAACTCCAAAATAACATTAAACAACACAGACAACAGAATAACACAAAAGAAAATAAATATTATATTTACCTGAAACGTATCTGAAGTTAAAGCATCCAGAAAAATAGTTAGTAGTAGCTAGATGGTATGAGAAATCCTGAAAAACGAGACTAATTTAGCATTTTGACATTGTAAACTGAGAAGGGAATAAGGAAGGGTTAATGACAACATTATATATATATTCTTCTATATTATCTGATATTGTTGGTTGAAAGGAAGGTGGAGAGAAGCCTCAGAGAGAAATCCAGTTTTGTTCTTGATAGAATCTGTAAAATTTAAGAAAATATACATAAAGCATTATAGCAATTGACCATTACCTGAGATACGTCATTTGATGCATTGCTTTTAGTTGTGAGGTTTTGAAAAATAAACCTTTGAACATTTGTGAAGTGTCACTCGTATACAGAGAGTGTACCTGAATGTAATCACCTCGAGCTTCTACTGAAAAAGGTGTGAGCAAAATCCAAATATTAAAATAATAAATATACTTGCAAGTGTTTCTAGAAGGATACTGCTTATGTTCTTTAAACTGAACCCACACTTCTTGAGCTTAATACTTCTGAGTAGATTGTTCCTCTTGACCAACCCATGACTATAAAAGGAAATTAGTAAGAGGTGTCTGAGCACTGGTAGTGATGGACTACACAATTTTATTTTATTTTGTCTTTCCCATCTGTTCTATTTTAACTTGCCTTAACTAGATTGTGTCATGGGTTTGCTTACCTTTCCTACTTAGTGGTGTTCCATTTCATTTTTAAAATGTATTTTTATGATGTAAACCACCTTAAGTTAACAGATAAGGTGGTATATAAAGACTAATAACCATAAACCATAAAATGAAGGCCCTCTGGTCCCAGTAGAGCCCTGTTTTAATTGAGCCTGTCTGGTCAAAAGCTAAAACAAGAATTGGAAAAAAAAAGTTTGAATTTTTAAGCTCAAACACATCTACTCCAGTAGTTCCAGTAAGCATCTACTCTTGGATAATGCTCATTGGATCTTACCTGTGACTGACTGCTAGAAGAATTCCATAATGACTGTATTGTTGCTGCAAGCTAAACTTGACCATCTATATAATAAAAACGCCACCCTCAACGTTCTGAGGACAACGTTCTGTGAAGCCCTGAAGCCTTGAAGCCTTGAAGCCATCTGACGTCACTCCCAGGCTGAAGGGTTCGTGGATTCGTGGTGTGAAGCCTTCAAGCCAGCCAGCCGTCTCTGCCCCGCCGCCCTCAAACCAAACAAATCCGGAAGCGAAGCGTCAGGGAAGGAGGCGGCGCTCCCGACGTCTAGCCTTCCCTTCGCTGTGTTCCAAAAGAAGGCGGAACAGCGAAGGTAAAGCTAGACGTCGGGAGCGCCGCCTCCTTCCCTGACGCTTCGCTGCACGAACCGCCACGGAGGTAAAGTTAAAACGAAGAAGAAAAAAAAAAAGGGATGCATGGATGCGAAGGGGGATGCATGGATGCGAAGGGGGGGATGCATGGATGCGAAGGGGGGGGCATGGATGCGAAGGGGGGGGAGAAGAGGGCGGCCAGGCTGGGACATGGGAGAGAGAGGAGCATGGATGCGAGGGAGGGGTCATGGAAGGGAGAGAGGGGACTTGCTGGAAAAGGATGAATGGAGGCGGCAGGGGACAGAGGAGCATGGATGGGCATGGATTGGGAGGGCAGGGCTCAGGGAGAGGGAATTACTGGAAATGGATGAATGGAGGGCAGGGGACAGAGGAGCATGGATGGGCATGGATTGGGAGGCAGGACTAAGGGAGAGAGGGAATTTGCTGGATAGGGATGAATAGAGGGACAGATGGGCATGGATGGATATGGATTGCAGGGCAGGCCTCAGGTAGAGAGGGCAATTGCTGGATAGGGAAAAATGGAGGGGCCAGGTGACAGATGAGCATGGATTGGAAGGGCAGGACTCAGGGAGAGGGAAATTGCTGGATAGGGATGAATGGAGGGGACAGATGGGCATGGATGGATTGCAGGGCAGGCCTCAGGCAGAGAGGGGAAATGCTGGATAGGGAAAATGGAGGGGCCAGGTGACAGGAGCATGGATGGGCATGGATTGGAAGGGCAGGACTCAGGGAGAGGGGAATTGCTGGATAGGGATGAATGGAAGGGACAGATGGCATGGATGGATATGGATTGCAGGGCAGGCCTCAGGCAGAGAGGGGAAATGCTGGATAGGGAAAATGGAGGGGCCAGGTGACAGAGGAGCATGGATGGGCATGGATTGGAAGGGCAGGACTCAGGAGAGGGGAATTGCTGGATAGGGATGAATGGAGGGGACAGATGGGCATGGATGGATATGGATTGCAGGGCAGGCCTCAGGCAGAGAGGGGAAATGCTGGATAGGAAAATGGAGGGGCCAGGTGACAGAGGAGCATGGATTGGCATGGATTGGAAGAGCAGGACTCAGAGAGAGGGGAATTGCTGGATAGGGATGAATGGAGGGGACAGATGGGCATGGATGGATATGGATTGCAGGGCAGGCCTCAGGCAGACGGGAAATGCTGGATAGGATGAATGGAGGGGCAGGTGACAGAGAAACATGGATGGCCATGGATTGGGAGGGCAGGGCTCAGGGAGAGAGGGGAATTGCTGGAAAAGGATGAATGGAGGGGGCAGGGACAGATGGCCATGGATTGGGAGGGCACGGCTCACACTCTCTCTCTCATATACAATGTCTTTCTGACTCTCACTCTCACACACTCTCACACTGTATCACATTCACTCTCTATGTGCCACACAGTCACTCACACACTCGCTTGGTCTCATACACACACTCTCTCTCACACTGTGTCTCACATACACACTTGCACACACTCTCATTCTCACACACACACTCTCTCACACACACTCACACCCAGACTCACTCTCTCTCTCACACACTCACACTTTCACTCTGACTCTCAAACAGTCACTCTCACATACACTCTCCCAAACATACACACTCCAAGGAAACCTTGCTAGCGCCCGTTTCATTTGAGTCGAAACGGGCCTTTTTTACTAGTCCTATAATATAATTCTCACCTCCAACGTTCTGTGCCAGGGACCGTGGATCCGTGGTCTACGAGGCACCATCAGTGACGTTACACCTCACGCCCCTCCCACACTCTGTCCCCCCTCCGCGTAACCTAACCGCCCATGCCGCCCAGCTGAGCAGAAAACCGCCGCCCCGACACTCCCGCCCTCCCGAAACTACCGCCCATTTGAGGACAATACCACCGCCCCAACATTGCCGCCCTCCCGAACCTGCCGCCAGCTGACCCGAATACCGCCGACCTGCTCTCCCACACTAACAACAAAAAAAAAGAACAGACAGCTGACCTCTCTCTGCAGCCGCTCCTCTCCCCTTACGACGCTGCCCCTGGAGAAGACCCCGGAGGAGCGCAGCGACATCAGAAGGGAGAGGAGCAGCAGCTGCAGAGGTGCATTTTACTTTTAACACTTTTTTAAAAAATGTTTCTTTATGTTCCGGCTGTTGCTGCTGAACAGGAGAAGCAGCAGCAGCCACAGAGTTAGCATTTGCGGGTGGAGGGGGTTCATGTGGCGGGGGGGGGAGGGGCTTCGTTATGCGCCAGGGGGGGAGTGGGTCGGGTGAGATCGCCAGGGGGGGGGCGAAGGGGCTTGCAAATCACGTGCCCACACCAAAAACCTGCAACAAACCTATTTTAACCCCCTGACTTCACTACTATAGCCTACTCTGAAGCCTGCCTGCCTGCCACTGCTGCTAAATAGGAAGATTCATTGGTACAGGCAACCCGCATCGACTCTATCGAAGGTGAACTATGCAGGGGGGGGGCAGGGGAGGCGGGACCCTAAGACCACAGAGGGGAAGGGGGTCCTCAAACCACAGAGAGAGGGGGCCCTCAGAGCACAGAGAGTGGGGGTACTCACACCACAGACGGGGGAGGGGGGGAAGAGGGGTCCTCAGACCTGAGAGGGGGAAAGCGAAGGACACTCACTGTCTTACACACACACTCACACACTCATTCTCACATAAACACACACTCTCTCACAGACACACTTGCACCCACTCTCTGTCTCACACACACACTTGCACATTTACTCTCTCACGCACACAGTCACTGTCACAGACACTCTCTCAAACATACACACTCCGCCAAAAACCTTGCTAGCGCCCGTTTCATTTCAGCAAGAAACGGCCCTTTTTTTACTAGTTATGTAATAATCTTATGAATAGGAAGCAAAGAACAAAGAATATCAGTTGTCTGAATGTGAACTGGAAGTCAATAGAGGAAGTGCCCTTAACTTAAGCCAGGCAATTAATTACAGTTTATAAGAGATAAAAACTGCTAGCAACAAATACTTAGCAGTTGCTCAAAAAGGTCCAGGCTAATCCTGTTACTGCACCGGGTTGTAAATAATATGAAATTGAAATGTTACTGACTCCAGTGTTTTTTTTTTTCCTCTAACAAATGGCTTTTCTAAGAATTGTATCTAAGTACATTCACTCTACAAAAAAAGGGAGTTCACAAATTTGGCAAGCAAGAAAAAATGTGAATGTCTAAGGTGAGTTTGAAAACCAGAAACATGGGATCAGCATTTTCAGAGAATTGGTCTGCCATTTAAAAATAAATACAAATTTTCTGTTGGAAACTATTAGAAGCTGTAGAAGTTGACCATCTTTCCATTCCAAAAGCTCCCCCCCCCCCAAACAAACACAGGCACATAAGGAAAAATAACAAGCAGCTAGTGAAGGATGCCGCCAAAAGGCAGCTTAGAAATAGTTCCCCCCATCCACCATACTGATTACCCACCCTCCCATACGTCCCATACATATACCTATACAGCCCCATCCATACCATTATTTTACCCCATGCACTCCCACAGAACCCAGGCACCTTCCAGGCTACACTGCTTTCACAATCCTACATTTGAACACACCCGTTTTCAAGGACCAGCAGGATATTGTTTCTCACATATGGGTGATATCATTTGGAGCCTGTTTAGATGCTACCCAGCATTTTGTTAATTTAAGAAGCCTTTGGCAGCATTATAGTTCACATGTGTGTGCCTTCCCACCCAGCATGAGTGCATGGTTGATTTACAGTGGTGGAAATAAGTATTTGATCCCTTGCTGATTTTGTAAGTTTGCCCACTGACAAAGACATGAGCAGCCCATAATTGAAGGGTAGGTTATTGGTAACAGTGAGAGATAGCACATCACAAATTAAATCCGGAAAATCACATTGTGGAAAGTATATGAATTTATTTGCATTCTGCAGAGGGAAATAAGTATTTGATCCCCCACCAACCAGTAAGAGATCTGGCCCCTACAGACCAGGTAGATGCTCCAAATCAACTCATTACCTGCATGACAGACAGCTGTCGGCAATGGTCACCTGTATGAAAGACACCTGTCCACAGACTCAGTGAATCAGTCAGACTCTAACCTCTACAAAATGGCCAAGAGCAAGGAGCTGTCTAAGGATGTCAGGGACAAGATCATACACCTGCACAAGGCTGGAATGGGCTACAAAACCATCAGTAAGACGCTGGGCGAGAAGGAGACAACTGTTGGTGCCATAGTAAGAAAATGGAAGAAGTACAAAATGACTGTCAATCGACAAAGATCTGGGGCTCCACGCAAAATCTCACCTCGTGGGGTATCCTTGATCATGAGGAAGGTTAGAAATCAGCCTACAACTACAAGGGGGGAACTTGTCAATGATCTCAAGGCAGCTGGGACCACTGTCACCACGAAAACCATTGGTAACACATTACGACATAACGGATTGCAATCCTGCAGTGCCGCAAGGTCCCCCTGCTCCGGAAGGCACATGTGACGGCCGTCTGAAGTTTGCCAGTGAACACCTGGATGATGCCGAGAGTGATTGGGAGAAGGTGCTGTGGTCAGATGAGACAAAATTGAGCTCTTTGGCATGAACTCAACCGCCGTGTTTGGAGGAAGAGAAATGCTGCCTATGACCCAAAGAACACCGTCCCCACTGTCAGCATGGAGGTGGAAATGTTATGTTTTGGGGGTGTTTCTCTGCTAAGGGCACAGACTACTTCACCGCATCAATGGGAGAATGGATGGGGCCATGTACCGTACAATTCTGAGTGACAACCTCCTTCCCTCCGCCAGGGCCTTAAAATGGGTCGTGGCTGGGTCTTCCAGCACGACAATGACCCAAAACATACAGCCAAGGCAACAAAGGAGTGGCTCAGGAAGAAGCACATTAGGGTCATGGAGGCCTAGCCAGTCACCAGACCTTAATCCCATTGAAAACTTATGGAGGGAGCTGAAGCTGCGAGTTGCCAAGCGACAGCCCAGAACTCTTAATGATTTAGAGATGATCTGCAAAGAGGAGTGGACCAAAATTCCTCCTGACATGTGTGCAAACCTCATCATCAACTACAGAAGACGTCTGACCGCTGTGCTTGCCAACAAGGGTTTTGCCACCAAGTATTAGGTCTTGTTTGCCAGAGGGATTAAATACTTATTTCCCTCTGCAGAATGCAAATAAATTCATATACTTTCCACAATGTGATTTTCTGGATTTAATTTGTGATGCGCTATCTCTCACTGTTACCAATAACCTACCTTCAATTATGGGCTGCTCATGTCTTTGTCAGTGGGCAAACTTACAAAATCAGCAAGGGATCAAATACTTATTTCCACCACTGTAGATCAGCAGGGGTTTCTGCTGATATCTTGATGGTTCCTTTGTATTTTTGGATGACAAATATGCATACAACTACAGACTCGCATACAATTACCTAGATTGCACACTCATAAAGTAGACTTCTCGCATAATTTTGATATATTTGAATCTTAGGGTTCCTGTAATTGGGGGGAGGGGGTAGGAATTTGTTTATACCGCCTTTCTGTGGTAGAACCAAAGCAGTTTACATTTATATGCAGGTATTTTCTTTGTTCCTAGTGGGCTCACAATCTGTAGAAGGAAATGTGATTGCTGTGTAGCCTGTAGACAGATTAATGTGAAAATTATTTCACTTGGCGCTTCAAGCTCCTCAGTATTATGGGACTTCAGTGTGGCTCTCACTCAGTTGATGGAGACATGAGAGTCTCTTTTGAATCTCTGAACTCCTGTGAGCAAGTACCTCTGCTACAAAAAGTTTTGGCGGTCACATTGGCTACAGTCAGTGAGTTCCAGGCCCTAATCACTTTTTCCATCTCTTACCAGGTTTTATCATACAATGGTTCTCTGCACATAGCCCATTTGTCTTTCCAACATTAGGTTACTTTTCCATTAACATGAAAAAGCTCTTGATTCCATAGATTTCAAAAGAACTGTTGCCTCCCACCTAAAGAAATCTCAAGCCCGTAGAAAGTTCTTAATAGAGTTACAACATACATTTCCTAACAGCATCTTGCATATCCTTAAAGCCTCATAGGTGCGTAATGTTTGGATCATGGTGATGATGAATACCCACATTGAGGGTAATGTAATATAGGCCTGTGTTTGAAGGCCAGTTAGGTCTCTTTCTAGTCTACAATGCTAGGGGCAAAGCAGTAGAAATGACATCTAGATTGAAGTCATGGATGGGCTCAGGTGCCGATGTAAATGCTTGTGTGTAAAGCATGCACGTACACCATCTTAAAAACAGGCATAAATTATGACTTAGCCTGTGCTTTGCCCAGCTGCACCCCTGAGCACTCATACACTGGGTCACTTTTAAGTATATGCTTTCTTGGCACTACACATGCTATTATGCTCGTAACCCCTTGGGTAATTTTATAAAACTGTTTTACACATGCAAAAAGGTCTGCCTCTGTGTTGATGTTTGTAAGGCTATGATAGAGTTCAATTCTCATCCCATTTTTATCTCGACACAGTCTTCCAATGGGATGATAGGTTTTCACTGTCCAGAGTCCATAGTATCATTGAGGTGTAGGAGCCATTCTTTAAGAAAAAGCTGACATGATATTCTCACATGGGCGAGACATCATCCATTGAGCCCGGTGTGTACACTGCCATAATTCACTGTCACTTTAAAACTTTGGTGCAGTGCCCCCATGTGCTGGTGCCTTCCCACCTGACACTCAAGCGCGGGGCCAGCAGTCTCCTCAGCACATCAAACTTATTTCCATTTTTGTGCCTTCCCTTTTTTGGGACTTTTTTCTCATATTTTTCCTTTCTTTTATTAATTTATTACCTTATTGATTTTTTTAATTATTATTATTTTTTTGGCCTCTGAGGCCTTTTTTGGCTGGGGAGCATTGACCATTTTTAGGTACAGAATTACTCTCCGAGTCATTCAGCCTTTTGATCGTGCGTTGGCCATTTTCTATTCAAGTCAGTAAGAGTGTCAAGTGGCTTTAGGACCATTTCAGATACGGACCCCCCCCTAAATGGGGATGTTCAGTGTACAGTGTGACCTCTGCGCATGCAAACTAGGACACTTAAATCCTGCAGAGTCCAGCTTGAAAACTTTGATTTGTCATCAAGCATGGCAGGAGATTTGGCACTGGACTTGGAACCGACATCGGTATCCACATTGGGACACTGAAGCAGCATTGATAATGTCCAGCATTATACTCGGTACTGTGACCACGTTAAGGTCTCCACCTCCTCATTGTTGGTGCTGCTGCAGCATAATAAACTTAAGAAGCATTGCCATTGTTCTCCCTCCAGGCTTAGTGCTGACACCCCTGCATCAACATCCTCTATGCATGGAATTGTCCATGCCCCAGTGACCACTCTCCTTCTCTGCAACTTATTTCTCTTTTTTTTTGTTTTATAAATTTTATTTAACAACCATGTTAACAGCATTCTGGAGCAATAAGCTCCCACAACATTCAAAAGTACATTTAAGTAAACAAGTTTCATAAATCCATCCCCTCCCTTCCACTTATCCCGCCATCCTCCCTCCCCCCTTACCCCCCCCTCTCCTTCCTCCGTTATGGTTTGATTTAACCCGCCTATTTCCCTTGGATTTCAGCCATGATAACCTCTATATGCTTCCATTCTTCAGCAGAGGAATTAAAACGCCCTCTACGCTTATCTGTCATCTTTCCATGGCAACCACCGTTTTAAGCTTCTCAACCCAGTCCTTTCCCATGGGGCCCCTTGTTTGTTTCCACTTCAAAGCCACAGTTGTTTTCGCTGCTGCCAGACCCATACACTTAATTCTACACTGCCATTTCTTTCCCCTTCTATTTCCCCATCCCAGCAAACACCACTTAGGATCACAAGGCACCAAGGCACCCACCGCCTTTGTTAGAAGGCTAGTTACCTCTTCCCAAAACCCCTGTAATACCTGACAATCCCACCATATGAAAGTAAGTTCCCTTCCCTTCTCACATCTCCAACAAGTATCTGTCGCACTCGGGTACATTGTTTTTATTTTGTCCGGCGTATAGTACCATCTGCTTAGTATCTTGTATGCATTCTCTTTAATGAGAACACAAATGGAGGCTTTTTTAACCTCCAAGCAGCTTCAGTGAGCTCAGTACCGAGATCTCTTTCCCAGGCCTTCAACTTATTTCTCAATGAGAGCCAGCAAGGTCCTCAAGTCCCACGCCTGCACAGGCTATAACTCAGACGGCCTCCACACCACTTTCCCAACCAGTACTCTACAGGAGGAAATCCAGGCTATGCTCAAGGAGGACTCTCAGGGCTAGTGTATACACAGTCTATTCAGACTTATAGGGTGCTTGCCAGCCTCAACCCAGCACATGGATACATCAAAGAGACAGTCACGGGAGAGGTCCTGCAATCCAGCTTGCCATCAATCATCAGGGGCACCATGATCTTGACTGATGCATGCGTCAACATCAGCAGAGGAACTTTCTCCAGTCTTGGAGACACATCTTCCTTGATGTTGTTCCACGCAGAGCCAGAGCTTTAGTCGACACACTTGTCCACGTACTTCCCAAGAGGAGTACTTTAAAGTGTTGGACTCAGACTTCTCGTGGGAGATGAAGCAAGACCCACAGGACCTCCCAGCTATGGCATAGCATCTGACCCTTCTCCGCCACCTGAGAGACGCAAGTCTTCTCCAGAAAGTATATCCTTTCCTGGGTTTGTCTGTGAGATGGCCCAGACAATACTTTTCAAATGGAGACTGAAGAGGAGCCTCGTTCAGAGCTGCTTGATTTACTAGATTATGACTCTCCTCCTAGAGATGGAATCATTGTTCCCCTTCATACAGTTGTAAGGGATGCTCTGATCAAAAACTGGGAGACTCCACTAGCAGTTCAAATTGCTCCAAAGAAAATCGATGCAATATACAGGATAGAGAAATGCACTAGGTTTGGAAAAATGCAGTTACCCCATCATTCCTTAGTTGTGGAATCTGCTTTGAAGCGTACTCACAGTGTGAGATCTCAGGTTTCTGCTCCTTCAGACAGAGAAGCTAGAACATTAGACTCTTTTGGCAGAAGAACATTTCAAGCCTCTATGCTAACCAAGTGCATTTCAACTTTATTCCACAATTTGCTTAAAGTCTCTAATACAGAGTTCTCTCTCCTTTGCAACTTCCTTTCTCCTGAAAAGGCTGATGAGTTCCTCAAACTTCACAAGAAGCATCTGGATTATCGTAAATATCTGGCAAGACAAGCCTTTAATGCTTTTGACGTATCTTCTCACACATCTGCCTTAGGAGTAGCAATACGACGTCTTTCCTGGCTGAGTTACTAACCTCAAATCTGCCATCCAGGAGTGCTTAACAGATGTTCTTTGTTGTGGAGACAACTTATTAGGCGACAAAGTCGAAGAAGTGGCCAACCTAATTGAAAAACACACAGATACTATTAACACTCTCCCAGTCCATCCTTCTGCCTCCTCTTTAGGTTTGTGGTAGGATTTCAGTGCTCTAATTACTATACATCTAAGCATAGTTATAGTCCTGCTGCTCCTCAACCTCAAAGGACTACATCCCAGCAGTCACATCCAAGGTAGCAGTGAGGACCGAAGTCACAGACCCATTCTCAACGTAAACAACCCAGTTTTTGACTTCTTCCAAGAGAGCATTGCCACTGTCCAGTTGTCTGTGCCAAGCAGCCTACTGATAGGAGGCAGACTGATCCTCTTTCAAGAAAGGTGGCTGCTCATACCCTCCGACCATTAGGTGCTACGTATCATCCAGCACGGTTATGCTCTTTGTTGGGGGGGGGAAAAGAGATCTTCTGACCAACCACCAAGTGTCTTGCTTCAACTTCCTCCAAATGATTAGTACTTGAGGAGGTTTTCTGCCCTCCTTTCCACAGAATGCAATAGAACCAGTTCCATCATTGAGGGGTTGAGAATTTTACTTGTGATACACTCATACCAAATAAGATGGGAGGAGTAAAACAATTATCAACCTACAAGATTTAAACAAATTCTTACTCAAAGAAAAATTTTGTATGGTTTCCCTAGGATCACTTTTCCCCATGATACAACTCAATGACTGGATGTGCTGTCTAGAACTTAAGGAAGCATAAACTCTCATACCTATTCTCCCAGCACACAGGAAGTTTCTACATTTCCGCTTTGGCACTTTGAATTATCAATACAAAGTCTTACAATTTGGCTTGGCTTCGGGTCCTCTGGTCTTCACAAAATGCCTGATAGTGGTAGCTGCAACACCCTGCTAATGTGACATGCATGTCTTCCCCTACCTCGACGACTGGTTAATCAAAGCAGCCTCCCAAGAGTCAGCACATACTTCAATTCTGTCTGCCATACATCTTCTGGAGCTCCTCAGCTTTGTGAGAAATTACCCCAAATCACATCTTCAACCAGTTCAGACCTTGCAGGTCATCAGGGCTCTCCTGGACAATGCTCAAGGTCAAGACTTCCTTCCTCAACTGAGGGTAGACAACATAATGCATCTCTGCTCAGGTTTCCGAATCCACCCAAGTATCTGCTTGTCAGATGCTCCACCTACTCATCCACATGGCTTCAACAGTTTATGCAACACCCATTGGCTCAGCTTCACTTCCGAATACCTCAGTGGACTCTCTTCTCATAGTGATCTGAAGCCACTGGTTTGCTGTCTGTCCATATTTGAGTTATTCCACAGCTATGCCACTCTACAGTGGTGGATGTTTTCCTAGAATCTCATTTGGGGACTTCCATTTCAGCCCTTCCACATCACAAAGTCCTCCATATGGATGGCTCCATGGTAGGTTGGGTAAGCACCCCAATGTAAAATTTTCCATGGGATGACCAGTAGTCTGTGATAGACATATGTCTGTTCACCAAGAATTGCAATCAGCTTCAATTTCATCTTCTTCAAAGTGACTGAACTCATCACTGTCCTGCTTGGCGGGAGACAAGTAACCAGTTCAACAACCACAGGCACCTCCACTGTCCTTATAGGCTATATTCACTGAACAGCAACATTTAAGATAAGATAATCCAATGCTTGCGACAAGGTTTGCAATAGCAAAATCCTGTTTTCTGTTTCATTTGGTTTGCTGTGGAATCATCATTTGCATCTTGCTTCCACTTTTACTTTTAACTGCAAGCATCTCCTTGAGCAGGGACCGTCCTTCTATGCTAAACTGTACAGCGCTGCGTAACCCTAGTAGCGCTTTAGAAATGTTAAGTAGTAGTAGTAACTGCAAGCATCAGATGTCACCAATTTTTACTACTTTTACTCAGTTACATTATTACTTAAGTAAAAGTTTAGTTTTACTTGTAAAAAAGTACAGGATAATTTGTTACTTTTACTGAAGTACAGTAACTAGTTACATTTACTTAGTTACTATACAGCACTGCTACTGGCCATGTCAGATTTGGTTCCCTCCTAGAGTTATTGTCCAAGGAGCCGTTGATGTTGAATCCCTTTCTAACACTAATAGACCCCCCTACACACACACACACACACACACTCTGTAGCCCTGATGGCGTGGGTTTTGACAACATAGATTTATCTACCTTAAATCTTCCAGATGGTGTCTCTAGGATACTCCTATCCTCTAGGAAAACTTTTATGCAGAAATGTTACTTTTTCAGGTGGAGAAGATTTTCCCTTTGATGTACAGCCAGAGCACTCAACCCTACTAGGTGCTCTCTTCCTACCCTTATGGAGTAACTCCTCCATCTTTCTGATTCTGGCCTCAAAAGTAAGTCAGAGTATACTTGAGTGCCATTAGCACTTTTCACTCTAGGTTCATCCCTTGATACAGGTTCATGAAAGACTTCATACCAAACCTCTTATCAGACCACCTCAGGTAGCATGGGATCCTGTTTGTTTGTTTATTTATTTATTTAGATTTTGCTCACATCTTTTTCAGTAGTAGCTCAAGGTGAATTACATTCAGATACACTGGGTATTTTAATGTAATTACTACTACTACTACTTAACATTTCTAAAGCGCTACTAGGGTTACGCAGCGCTGTACAATTTAACATAGAAGGACAGTCCCTGCTCAAAGAGCTTACAATCTAAAGGACAAGTGAACAGTCAGTCCGATAGGGGCAGTCTAGATTACCTGAAAGGTAAGAGTTAGGTGCCGAAAGCAGCATTGAAGAGGTGGGCTTTAAGCAAAGACTTGAAGATGGGCAGGAGGGGGCTTGGCGTAAGGGCTCAGGAAGTTTGTTCCAAGCATAGGGTGAGGCGAGGCAGAATGAGCGGAGCCTGGAGTTGGCGGTGGTGGAGAAGGGTACTGAGGAGGGATTTGTCCTGTGAACGGAGGTTTCGGGTAGGAACGTAAGGGGATGAGGGTAGAGAGGTAGTGAGGGGCAGCAGACTGAGTGCATTTGTAGGTAAGAAGGAGAAGCTTGAACTGAATGCGGTATTTGATCGGAAGCCAGTGAAGTGACCTGAGGAGAGGGGTGATATGAGTATATCGGTTCTGGCGGAATATAAGACGTGCAGCAGAGTTCTGAACGGATTGAAGGGGGATAGATGGCTAAGTGGGAGGCCGGTGAGGAGTAAGTTGCAGTAGTCAAGGCGAGAGGTAATGAGAGCGTGGACAAGAGTTCGGGTGGTGTGTTCAGAGAGGAAAGGGCAAATTTTGCTGATGTTAAAGAGGAAGAAGCGACAGGTCTTGGCTATCTGCTGGATATGCGCAGAGAAGGAGAGGGAGGAGTCGAAGATGATTCCTCACAGCTCTCATGAAACCTCCATTTGAACCACTCCATTCCTGTTCTCTGCAGTTCCTCACTGAACTAAAGTACTGTTCTTAATAACACTTACTCCTGCCAGAAGAGTAAGTAAACTTCAAGCCCTTGTGGCAGACCCACCTTAAACAGGTTCTACCATGACAGGGTCATTCTCTGAACCTACCCCAAATTCCTTCCTAAAGTGGTAACAGAGTTCCACCTCAATCGGTCCATTGTACTTCATCTTCTTCCCTAAGCCAAACTCTCATCCTGGAGAAGCAGCACTGCACACCTTAGACTGCAAGCATGCTCTAGCATGTTATCTGGAATGTACAAAGCCTCATAGGAAATCCTTCGACCCTAACAGATTAAGGGAACTGTCTCGATTTGGCTGGTTGACTGTCTTCTACACGTATGCTCAGACTGGGCTAACCCTTCATGGCCGAGTCACTGCTGACAATGCAAGAGCCATAGCAACTTCAGTAGCCCATTCCACTCTGCCTCCATTGAAGAAATTTGCAAGGCAGTAACATGGTTTTCTTCTACCCACACCTTCATTGCTCGCTACTATCTGGAGCAGCACTCTAGGGAGGATAGCCAATTTGGACAAGCAATCCTTCAAAATCTTTTTACTACTTGAATGTCAACTCCGCCCTCCAAACTATATTTTTTTCCACCATGCTCACTTTCTCCTTAGTTGCCAAGTTCATTATTGTAATTGTGAGCCTGGCAGCTAGTGAGTCCCACGTGTGAGAATATTATGCCTACTTGTCCTCGAAGAAAGCAAAGTTAACCTGTAGCAGGTGTTCTCTGAGGACAGCAGGCATATTCTCACATCCCTCCTGCCTCCCCTTGTTATCGTCGTCTTAGCTTTAGTATTATACTGCTGGTCCTGTGCTTGTGTCCTGTAGGAATGCACCCGCTCATAGTGCGGTGAGGACTCTGCACTGTGGCAGTGTCCGTACTGGGCTCCATAGATGATATCACCCCACATTTGAGAATATATGTCTGCTGTCCTTGGAGAACACCTACTACAGTTAAGTAACTTTGCTATTGTATCCCTCTTGGAGAACATAAGTACATAAGTAATGCCACACTGGGAAAAGACCAAGGGTCCATCGAGCCCAGCATCCTGTCCACGACAGCGGCCAATCCAGGCCAAGGGCACCTGGCAAGCTTCCCAAACGTACAAACATTCTATACATGTTATTCCCAGAATTGTGGATTTTTCCCAAGTCCATTTAGTAGTGGTTTATGGACTTGACCTTTAGGAAACCGTCTAACCCCCTTTTAAACTCTGCCAAGCTAACTGCCTTCACCACGTTCTCTGGCAACAAATTCCAGAGTTTAATTACGCATTGAGTGAAGAAACATTTTCTCCGATTTGTTTTAAATTTACTACACTGTAGTTTCATCGCATGTCCCCTAGTCCTAGTATTTTTGGAAAGCGTGAACAGACGCTTCACATCCACCTGTTCCACTCCACTCATTATTTTATATACCTCTATCATGTCACCCCTCAGCCGTCTCTTCTCCAAGCTGAAAAGCCCTAGCCTCCTTAGTCTTTCTTCATAGGGAAGTCGTCCCATCCCCGCTATCATTTTAGTCGCCCTTCGCTGCACCTTTTCCAATTCCTATATCTTTCTTGAGATGTTTTTTTTTTTTTTTTTTTTTTTTTTTTTTTTTTTTTTTTTTTTTTTTTGATCGGCGACCAGAATTGAACACAATACTCAAGGTGCGGTCGCACCATGGAGCGATACGGCATTATAACATCCTCACACCTGTTTTCCATACCTTTCCTAATAATACCCAACATTCTATTCGCTTTCCAGCCGCAGCAGCACACTGAGCAGAAGGTTTCAGTGTATTATCGACGACGACACCCAGATCCCTTTCTTGGTCCGTAACTCCTAACGTGGAACCTTGCATGACGTAGCTATAATTCGGGTTCTTTTTTCCCACATGCATCACCTTGCACTTGCTCACATTAAACATCATCTGCCATTTAGCCACCCATTCTCCCAGTCTCGTAAGATCCTTCTGTAATTTTTCACAGTCCTGTCGCGAGTTAATGACTTTGAATAGCTTTGTGTCGTCAGCAAATTTAATTACCTGCTAGTTACTCCCATCTCTAAATCATTTATAAATATATTAAAAAGCAGCGGTCCTAGCACAGTCCCCTGCGGAACCCCACTAACTACCCTTCTCCATTGTGAATACTGCCCATTTAACCTCTCTGTTTCCTATCCTTCAACCAGTTTTAATCCACAATAGGACTTTTCCTCCTATCCCATGACCCTCCAATTTCCTCTGTAGCCTTTCGTGAGGAACCTTGTCAAACGCCTTTTGAAAATCCATTTTTTTCTTGTTTAAGCAAAAGTAATTGCAACATAGATTTTTTTTTACTCAACAAAACAATATATCCTGCCCACTTTTCCTTGTTTTTGTTGAAGACAATCTGGATGTGTGTGTCAGTGAACTGCTTCTCCTTAGAAAAAGCTGTGGATAATTGTTGGAAGAGAGGAGTATAAATATTGTTTGAAATAATAAACTGTGATTATTTGTGTTTTATCCTGAGGAAGTGTTCTCTGACAGCAATTCACTCGTTACACAAACTATCTACCTTCTCTTCGGAAGAGACTGTGGCAACATGAGCATCACTGTGCATGAGCAATGATTTTTTTTCTGTTCTTTTCAGAACATATTTGAAGAATCTGTTCATATGGTGCTGAGTGTAATCAAGTGACCTTTGAATTTGGCGAACTGCTATCAGAAAATGCCCAGTTACAGTATGCAACTTCATTTTCCCTTCATGTATGTTTATTCTTCTGTATTTTGAAAATTTTCCAGGGCTTGCTCATGAAGATCGATGCATTCCATTACATTCAGCTAGGAACTGTTTATCGGTGAGTTCTCTCCACTGACTTCATTTTGATTACTAGTCAGATAGTCAAAGAAGGGAAGGGGAAGTTTCATAGGTGTTTTCCCCTCGGCAGAAAGATGATTGAAAAGGTTTTCAAATGTTTATAACAGGGCTGCATGAACAATTAGTGATTAATTAGTGAGAGGATTTTCTCTCCCCCCCCCCCCCTCACACAGAAGCAGGTTATTCAGTAGTTTTTCTTGTCTTCACACAGCCTGTTGAGTTTCCTAGTGGAGCTGGTTTTCTCGTGTATTATCCTTGTTTAAGGAAGAGAACACGTTAAACACCACAAACTAAAGTGAAACTTATCAAACAGCTGTCTGATTTTATTGTATTTTTGTCCTACAAACAAAAAAAAAAAGGGAAGATATTTTGTTAGCTGTGGTGTGTTCCCGCTTTTAGTCTGGGAATATTAGTAACCGATCTCTGCTCTTCGTCCTCCCTGTTCACCAGGGGTCTGAAGCCGGTCCCAGATGAGGAGGTAACAGAGCTGTACCAGGGAACACACCACATACCACTTCACCAGGTCAGCGGGTTCTATGGCAAGGTAAGGGAGCTTTGTACCATTCTCTCTCTTAGGGCCGTGTGAAGAGATGGATTGCAACAATTCATTCCTTGTCTCAGTCTTTGTAAATGTTATTCTCCAAGGATAAGCAGGGCAACATTTGCCACATATGGGTGACATCATCCAGTGGAGCCCAACACAGACACTACCCATCATTCTAGCTCTCAGTGTGTATTTTGAGATTTTTGTGCCTTCGTGATATGTGGGACCCATTTTCTTATGTTTACTATTGTTGGTCCTTATCCCACTTTTAATTTTCTTAGTTTGTTGGCCTGTTTAAGTTTTTATGTTTTTGCACAGCCGTTGGTCCTCTTAGGCCTGAGCGTCGGTTGGGTATCTCTTATTTAAATAATTTTAAAAAATTGAGCTGTTTGGTTTTGCTTCGCTGACCTTTTAAATTTCCCAGTGGTTTTAATCTCGGTGCAGCAAAGTCATCTCTATGATTGACTCTAACAATTGGTGCTTGCTGTGCCTAGAACCTGACCACAAGACCTCTAAATGTTCTAAAATGCAGATAAGAACCAAAAGAAGTCAAGATGCCAACGTAAGAAACCTTTTTGTGTTTCTAAGTCTGTTCCATTTGTCATTGGAGGCATTGGTCCCCATGGTCGCTGGAGCTGCATAGGACACTGGGGACATCCAGGAGGTCTTCCCTTGGCCTTGACTGACATAGGGCACCAGTAGGGTCCCATCGAACTTGACATCGAGGATTCAACATCGTCCTCAGCACTGAGGGATCCCGATGTTGTGCACTGTGCGAAGGTAAAGGAGCACCGAACTTGGTCCTGCTTGAAGCACAGTGTCGAATTTCTGGGTCTTGGATACCACCGGTACCTGAGAAGTGTTGACACTGAGAGGACCACTCCTCCCTCTGTGGGTTCAGTGCTGATGTTCGTCCTCCAATTTAGCTCCATCATCTTCACAAGTTGTCCCCATACTGACACCAGCCCCACCTTTGCCGGTGCCTGCCCTCAAGGAGAGTCTCTAGGCCCTCTTGCTGGAGGAGTGGGAGTAGATCTTGGCTCAGTGCGACATTGAAGTTTTGAGGGCATTGCTGCTGACCATGGCTCCGCTCCAGCCTGTCCTGGAGGCCTGTGCTCTCTCCTCACCTGTTCGACACCAGTGCCTCAGTGGGTGCTGCATCAGAAGAGACTGTGTTCCTCTCCAGCTCCCCGGTGTCCAGGAAGAGACCTGTCCTTTGGCACTCTTGCTAGAGTGGGGTGTGAGTCCAGTAGACCGAGATGGACACAGACTCAGCCTACTGAGGAGGAGTATTTCACAGAGTCTGACTTGGACCTCTCTTGGGTATCTGAGGATGAACCAGAGGGGGAGGTCTTGTAGGGCGGCTCCCTTGGTCTACAGTCATACCCCTCCCTGCCTCAGGAAAAGAAAGTCCCCACTAGTCCTTTGTCAGTTTTGTTTGAGGGAGATGGCTAAGACCATCCTGTATTTGGAGGTTGAGGACGAGCCCAGAGTCGAGATGTTGGATGTCCTTCAATATGAGGATCCTCCTAGGGAAGCCATGACAGTGCTTGTGCACAAGGCATCCTTTGTGCAGCACAGATGAGGAACTGGGAAAGCCCTTTCTGTGCAGTCTGTACCTCAGAAGGCAGACTCTATTTATAAAAGGCTTTCATATTCAAAAAGCAACAGCTGCCACACCATTCTGTGGTAGTCAGATCCACCTTCAAAAGCATAGGTACCAATTCTGTGGATGATTTGAGCACCCACAATACTGAGAAAACTCCTTTATTGTGTCCATGGAAGAGTAGCTTCTGTTGGGTTTAGCACACCCAATCATTTTGGGAAGTTGGCTAGTATGTTCAGAAAAACTAAGAGTTATAGGACCCATTCTTCAGCACCCAAGGGGCAAGATGCAAGAACCTTTTGTGGGGAAGGTTTATCAGGGCTCTATGCTTGTGTTCCGCATTCATTCCTATCAGCTCTATATGAGTATCTATATGCATAACTTGGTGCACAGTGTAGTGGAGTTTTCCAACTTTATGGTTTGGAGTGAGGTATCCTTGAAGGATACTATTATAACAGAGCATTTAGGAAATCCCAGTAGAGGGGTTTCAACAAAGGTAAAAGAAATCTAGGAGTGTTTAAGGGTAGAACAGAGCAAAGGTTGCAAATTATCCCTGTCAACTTCTAAACAGCTTGTAGATGCAAGGAAAAAAAACCATACTGAATTGTCTGTATACAAATGCTAGAAGCCTAAAAAATAAGATAGGAAGATTAAGAGTATATAACACTAAATGAAGAGATAGATATAATGGGTATCTCAGAGATCTGGTAGAAGGAGGACAATCAGTGGGACACTGTCTTACAAAAGGGTATAAATTCTATCGCAACGATAGCGCGGATCAAATCGGAAGGGGGTTGCGCAGTATGTTAGAGAATCGAATAAAACAAAATAAAAATTCTGCATAAAACAGCAATGTGGAATCCTTATGGGTAGAAATTCCTTGTGTGAAGGGGAAGACTATATGCGTAGAGCTATACTACTGTTCACCAGGTCAGAACACTCAGACAGATGAAGGTATATTAACAGAAATTAAAAATGTAGCAAATATGGGAACATTTGGGTGACTTTACCCCAATATTGACTGGTTAAATGCCATATCGGAGATCACTAGGGAGGTAAAATTCCTAGATGTAATAAGTGATTGTTTCTTGGAGCAATTGGTCCAGGAACTGATAAGAGAGGGAGTTATTTTACATCTCGTTCTTAGTGGAATGCATGATAAGAGGTAATGGTGTTGGGTCCGCTGGGAAACAGTGATCATAACATGATCAAATTTGACTTCATAATTGTACATCAATAAAGAAGGCCACAAGAGAACATGAAGAACCTCTGAGGTATATCAGAAGCAGAAAGCCTGTAAAGGAATCCATGGGGACTGTTAGATCATCATGGAGTAAAAGGGGCATAGCAGAGAGACTGAATGAATTCTTTGTCTCGGTCTTTACTGGGAAAATATGGGATAAATGTAACAAAATAAAATAATGCCTCCGTATCAATCCATAATGCGCACCATGCCTTGAGTATCTGTGCAGTTCTGGTCACAGTATCTTTAAAAAGATATAACAGAATTAGAAAAGGTTCAAAGAAGGGCGACCAAAATGATTAAGGGGCTGGAACTCCTCTCATATGAGGAAAGGCTTAGAGGTTGGGGACTCTTTAGCTTGGAAAAGAGATAGCTGAGCGGGGGATATGATAGAGGGTCTACAGGGGGCCCTGTTTACTAGGCTGCGCTGCAGGCGTACTGACTCTTTAGCGCACGCTGAAAATTAACATGTACTAACAGTAGAGCACACCCATTATATTCCTTTGGGTGTCTCTAGTATTAGCGCATGATAATTTTTAGTGTGCATTAAAAAGTTTGCACAACTTAGTAAACAGGGCCTAAGTAATGTAGAATGGGTAAATGTAAATTGATATTTTTTTACCCTTTCAAAAAGTACAAAGGCTAGGGGACACTCGAGGAAGTACTTGTACTACTTTTAAAACAAACAGGAGGAAATATTTTTTCCCTCAAAGAATAGTTTAAGCTCTGGAACTCGTTGCCAGAGGATGTGGTATCAGTGGTTAGTGTATCTGGGTTTAAAAGAGGTTTGAACAAGTTCCTGAAGGAAAGGTCCATAGTCTTCTATTGAGATGGACTACTGCATGTTCCTGGGATCAAAAACATGAATCTTGCTACTCTTTGGGATCCTGTCAGGTACTTGTGATCTGAACTGGCCACTGCTGGAAGCAGGATACTGGACTAGATCGACCACTGGTCTGACTCACAATGGCTATTCTTATGTTCTTATGCCCTCAGACAAGGCTGCAGAACTCTGTGCGTTAGTTGCCAAGCAGAAGGAATGTCGAAAGCACTGGGCTGAGACAACCTATGATGTTTGGTTTTGATGTGGCGTCCAGGGTTTCCGCTTTAGGTATTGGCATGCATTGCCTGGCTGCTTGTCTCAGACTTAGAGCCAGTGATTCAGGAAAACCTGTTGGACATTCCTTGCTGAGATGACAAGCTATTTGGGGACAAAGTGGAAGTGATAGCTGGTCTCATTAAGGAAAGAACTGATACCACGAAGTCTCTCTCTCAGCCCACTCCTTCTGCAACCTCCACTTCTCAGAGGTTTTCAGGCGGTGCCCAAAGGAGATCCTAATCTCTCAAAGGCATAGATGCACTTCCCTGGCCTGCCCTACCCAGCAATCCCAAGGACTCCACCCCACCCCAGAAGGCCCAGCCAACTCCCCAGTCAAAGCAGGGGACGAGCTTTTGACTGACTCCTAGAGCATAGCTGCAATAAAAGTAGCTGTCCCAGACGCCTAAACGTTTTTTCAAGCAAAATGGCATCTTGTAACCTGTAACTGGTGGTTTTTTCAAATAGTCCAGGGAGAAGGGTATGCTCTAAATTGATGACAACTTCCGCCAAATTGCCCACAATGAGCGGGAGTGGAGCACCCTGTCAGCACTGCATTGGCAAACAAACTTTAGACAATTGGCTAGCAAATTGCATCTCCTTTACTTTGCCCAGGTTGGGCTAACTTTAGAGGGTCATATCACAACTCATGGTGTGAGGTTCATGGTTGCATCGGTAGCCCACTTGAGTTCAGCCTTCATTGAGGAGATTTGCAAAGCTGTGATGTGGACTTCAGTTCAGACATTCACATCTTGCTACTGCCTAGAGCAGGTTTCCCAGTGTGATAGTTGGTTTGGATATACAGTTCTGCAGAATTTGTTTGGAGTCTAGAATCCAGCTCCACTTTGTTCCAGGCTGCACCAGCGTAACAGGTTTGTATATATGTTCTAGGTTAATTGGTTCCTTGTTGGCCTCGACTGTTGCAAGTCCCTATTTTCTGTTGTTTGCTCTTTTTGGTGAGCTTGGTAACTAGGGGTTCCCATGTGTGGTAAATGATATCCTGTTTGTCCTTGGAGAAAGCAAAGCTGCTCGCCTGTACTAGGATTTCTCCGAGGACAGCAGGGCACATATTGCCACAAACCCTTCCTCTTCTTGTAGGAGTTGTATTCCTTTTACTGTACTGCTGGCCCTGCGCTTTCATGTCAGGCGGGAGGCACCCATGCATGTCGGGTGAAAAGACACCTATGCATGTGCAATACAGCACTACAAAAAGCTTCAAAAAGTCCTGGAATGCTGGTTAACGTCCGTGCTGGGCTCTATCAGATGACATTGTCCATATGTGGCAATATATGTCCTGCTATCCTTGGAGAACACCTGCTACAGATGAGTAACATCATTTTCCTTGCATTAGCTTATCTATAACCAAACTCAATTGTAGGTTCCCCTTGTTATATACTTATATCGATTTGTGTCTGACATTACATGATACAGTACCAAAATATGGTAGCGATGATGCTTCTGCTATTTGGAAGAAGTAGTCTAGATGCCAACCAAAACCAGTGGTTTGGTTTTAACCGAAACTGAATCTGTGGCGGAAATCCACTGCTTGGTTTTGGCTGGAACCAAAAACAAAGCTGGGACCGTGGCCCCCCCCCCCTCCTGCCACCACCCGCCTCCCACCACCCTGAGAAATAAACCCGCCCTATAACCCCTGGGCCACCCAGAAACTCCATCCACCCTCCCTGGGCCTACTTTCTAAAGGCCCTGGTGGTCTAGTGGCTTCTTCGGTGGGGGGGGGGGGGGGCAGGAACATCCTGCATTGTTCCTGCCCCCCCGGTTGCTCCATACTCCAGAATGGCAGCCAGGACTTGCTCGTGCTTATGCTATTCTCTATTCCAAAATGGCCACCATGGCAGTCTCCTCCATCATTTGGAGAATGGAGTTACTGGGGACAGGAGGAATGTGGGGTGCTCTTGACCTGAAGAAGCCACTAGACCAGGTAGGCCCGGGGAGGGGAAGTTGGTGGGCAGCTGGGGGAGGGAGGGGCTAGCAGCGGGGGCAGGAATCACATTTTCAGTTCCAACCGAAAATGCTCAGGCATTTTCAGCCGGAACCCGAATTTCTAATCTGTTTCAGCGCTGAATCCGAAAACGAAATTTGGTCTGCCTCTAAAGCAATCTGTCATTATCCAGGCAAGCAAATATGATGGCCCCCACTGATGCCAGGCTGTTTTTATGTCTTCTGCAGGGCCCTGCAGTGAAGCAGTTCATGGACATCTTCTCCCTCCCTGAGATGACTCTTTTGGCTGTTGCCAATGACTTTTTTGTCACTAATGACATTGAGTATGATCCTATCCACCTGTACAAGGATGTATCGGTGAGTTTGGTCCCCTGGCCTTCTCTGTGCCTCAGTTCTGTGTGGCTGTAAGTGATTGGAAGACAATCTACATGGTTACCAGATGATTGTGTGTTGTCTAGAATTCTTTGACCAGGCTAAGTTCTACTTCCACTGCATTTTGTGGGTATTGATCTTGGATTGGCTTAGCTTGTATTAGGGAAATTAGAGCCTTTGTGGCACTCCCTTGTGTTTGATTTAAGTCACTCTTGAATAAATTTATTTATTTAGATTTAGCTCACACCTTTTCAGTAGTAGCTCAAGGTGAGTAACATACAGGTGTGCTGTGTATTTTTTTTGTTTCCTTACAACTCAGTCTTTTTACTTGAAGTAGTAGAGGGCTAAGTGATTGCCCATGGTCACAAGGAGTGTCAGTGGGATTTAAACCCAGGCTTCCTGGTTCTCAGCCTGCTGCTCTAACCAATAGGTTGGTACTCCATTTTGTTTTGGAGGTATGTGTTATATGTTTGGAATGAGGAGCTGATTTTATTTTTCCCTCCCTTTGCCAGAATGAAAATAGCAGCAAGCTTGGGTTTGCTCTGTGTTCTTGTCACATGACAGACTAATATTGGACTGCAAGCAATGCTCCTGGTTAAGGAACCTCCAATTCCTATCTATATGCCCAAAAACCAGGTGTCTTGTAGGTTGGGCCTGTGAAACTACAGGGTTATGTGCAGTTCAGACTAATAAATAGTTGGATTTGGTGCCAAGTAGATAGAAGGGAGCTGGAGGTCTCCCAACCAGATAGATAGGAACATTGACTGCAGGTTGTCTTTTGCCATACATGGATTGATGAGTGCTCATAAAGGGATGATGGTTCACTCACTATTGAAAATTTTATTATTTTTAATCCGCCCCTATCCACATAAAATGTGCACAATCAAAGCAACAAAACAAACATACAAAAGCAATAATATACAGTTCCGGCAAAGAGTCCAAAGAAATCTTTAAACACAACCAAGTAAAGCCTGGTGCAGCGAGAGTTCTTTCAAATCTTTCTTAGAAGTTAATAGTATTGCTTAATACTGTTCATTTTTTGATTGCTGCTTCAATGGCATAAATGTGTCATGCGTGACAAGAATTGAATCCTGTTCTCTAACTGAGCCAGCAGTTTGTATTACACAAGTTTGACTTTTTTTTTCCCCTTTTGCCAGTTGCTGTTTGTTGTGGATTTTAGTTGTCTGCATTAATCTGATTTGTTTCCTTCCTCCTGTGCCACTTGGCCTCTGTATGAACGTTGTTCCTCTAAAAGGACATTCTGTGCCAGAGAGAGTAGGGAGAGATTGTGTAAGTTATGCTGCAAAAGAAAAAAAGTTTTATTTTTATCTAAGCACACAACTGCCAACTGCCCCATGAGTGAAGGCCGAGGTTATCTTATGCCCAGAATCTTGTTATGAATTCTTGAAAATATTGGTCTCTTTGCCCTGCATCTTGCAAATCATTGAGCTCAGGGGATAGAACAAAATAGTTAAAATGAGAGGATGCAGATAACAGAACAGACCCTGTAGAGCTTGTCAGACCCTATGATAATTTGAGGGTTGGAAGCAAACCAGAGGAGTGTTTTTATAGAGAGAGAAAACAGCCTCATAGCCCAAGTACCTGATGATATTACATTAAGAAAGACTGTGGCTGGGCAGCCACTCTTGTTGTCATATAATTATTCTTTCCCTCTAATACCTGTCTATTATAGTTGTGACCTGCACTTTTAAGTCATATTTGTGTGTTCCACAGTTCTGTTTGTATACTGGCAGAGATCTTAACTGTCCAGCACTTGGAAAATGTGGTTGGCCATAACATAAATGACGGCAGAAAATGACCTGCACAGTCCATCCAGTCTGCCCAACAAGATAACTCATATTTGCTACTTTTTGTGTATACCCTACTTTGATTTGTACCTGTGCTCTTCAGGGCACAGACTGTATAATTCTGCCCAGCACTATCCCCGCCTCCCAACCACCAGCCCCGCCTCCCAACCACCGGCTCTGGCACAGACCGTATAAGTCTGCCCAGCACTATCCTCGCCTCCCAACCACTGGCTCTGGTACAGACCATACAAGTCTGCCCAGCACTATCCCCGCCTCCCAACCACCAGCCCCGCCTCCATAAAATGGAGCCTTGTGTGACTCGGCTTGACTAACTGGAAAGTGAAACAAATATACTGGTCTGAGAGGTCTCCTATGTTATTGCAGCTCAGAGGCATATGGTAGCTGGAGGGGGGAGTTAAGGACAGGAGATTGCCATGGATCATTCTGTTTAGACAACGGAGACATGATGCTGGAAACAAAGCCCATTCTGCTTTGGGGGGGGGGGGGGGGGGGACGACACAGGAAGCAGGGAAGAGTGGCTTAGTTTGCTTTACTCCGTGTCTGCCTTTCACCTCAACTGGAATCCGTTCCACCATACTCCCTAAATGCTTAAGGCTGAAGAAAAAAAACCACCATTATCTAAGTCAGTTAGCCCTATTGGAGTGGGGGGAGGAAATGTTGTCTGGTCGGGTGGTAAGGTGCTGGTCATGGTGGGAGGGCACTAGAGGGACATAAAAACATAAGAATAGCTATACTGGGTCAGACCAATGGTCGATCTAGCCCAGTATCCTGTTTCCAACAGCAGCCAATCCAGATCACAAGTACCTGGCAGAAACCTAAATAGTAGCAACATTCCATGCCACCAGTCCCAGGGCAAGCAGTTGTTTTCCCATGTGTATCTCAACAGCAGACTATGGACTTTCCTCCAGGAACTTGTCCAAACCTTTTTTTAAGCCCAGATATGCTAACCACTGTTACCACATCCTCTAGCAAAAAGTTCCAGAGCTTAACTATTAAATTGAGTGAAAAAATATTTCCTCCTATTTGTGTTAAAAGTACTTCATTGAGTGTCCTCTACTCTTTGTTCTTTCTAAAAGAGTAAAAAAATTTGATTTACTTTTACTCATTCTACACCACTCAGGGTTTTGTAGACCTCAGTCATATCTCCCCTCAGCCACACTGAAGAGTCCTAACCTCTTTAGCTTTTCCTCATATGAGAGGAGTTCCATCTACTTTATCATTTTGGTCACTCTTCTTTGAACCTTTTCTAATTCTGATATATCTTTTTTTTTGAGATACGACCAGAACTGAATGCAATACTCAAGGTGAGGTCACACCATGAAGCGATACAGAGGCATTATAGTATTCTTCGTCTTTATGTTAAATATTTTTATTAACAACAAAATTCAACAAACAGGCACCCTCGATAGATGAACATCAAGAAAACACATATCTGTATATCAATGAGTACAATGCCCATAGCTACCAAATACACTGAAATGTTTCCTAGCTATTACCCATCAGATTCTCCCTCCTAGTTAATTTTAGAAAGCACAGAAGTACGCAACAGTATTCCTAAAATTTACAATACTATTAATGCAGTAGACAACTTTTATTGGGCTGTCTTAGATAATGGTGTGTTTTTCTTCAGCCTTAAGCATTTAGGGAGTATGGTGGAAAGGATTCTCAACCATGAATAAAGGATGACCATTCTCACTATTCCACTAAAGTTGTTTTCTTCTGATTGTGTGCTATAGTCCCATTGTGTAAAATACAGCCTTGTATTTTTTCTCGTGCTCAACATTACAATCTAACATTACATCATAAGACTCCTGAGGTAGGTGCTTTGGCGCCGAAACACAGCAGCTGTGTCGCGTCATCTTTGATGTTATCCAATAAAGACTTTAATGATCCATACGTCTCCTTCACTGTTTTGAAAGAGCCTACTCTCCCTACTCCTTCTCTGCTCTACCTTGAACTATTTTTTGTAGGGATCAAGTGGCATTTGGGGAAAAACTGGTAAAAAGACACATCCGGTTTTAAAACGGCTAAATTGGATTGAGCGTTCCAGTTAAATAAGCCCATAAAGACGTCTCAGGCCCCGATACAGAAAAGTCCCCGGAAACAAACATGTGCCTTGAGATTCTTGCTAAAAATTACCGATTTGAAAATACCAAGCCCAAAGGAAATCATATGCAAAGGCGTTACACAGTCTTTCAGCGAGTAGGGCTGCCAGTCACTAAGTGTGGTTGCTATGCACATGCCCGGGCCAGCATGTGCTGTGGACGCACCTCCACAGCGTTTCACGGCTTTCATACACACATACAAGCTGCATGTATGAAAGCCGTATGTAGCTTTTCTTTTTTTTTCAAAACTTTTAAGCTGTCTCAGCTCCCCAATAAACAGGAATATAACTTTCCCCTTGGAGGGGAAGGTTCTTTGCTTACAAGCAGGAAGAGGGCATAGCACCCACAGATGTTTCCCACAATGTAGAGCTTCAGCATCTGGTTTTCAGGAGATCAGGCGGCTGGGAGTTGCTCCTTGCCTCCCAGGACATTTTGGGCTTGGGAGGAAGGAATGGAAACCCTACGAGCTTCTTTGTTTATGGCCACTTTTCTACGTTGTAGGTTGAACGTTTTTTCCTGGTAAGTTCTTAAGGGATGTGATATGATTGCTTGTATTAACTCGGTACAAAAGTATTGCTTTTTTTCTTGCACGGTGGTGATGAGGTACTGCTGACCCCATTATTGGGTAGTGTTCCATCTCCTGGGGCAAATTTTGAAACTAGGCATTCATGGAAAGTCCCATACAGTAATAACTCTCCCGGGTTGCATTCTTCTGCCCTCTCCTCCTGTGCAAATACTACAGCAGACTGCCCTGCTGAGAAGCCACTGCCATGCTACTCTACAACTCCTGACCTCCGGTAAAAGCTTCTTCCCAAAAGGTAGGAGCCGCTTCTGTGCTTCAAGCTTGGAATGCATATTTAAATAGTAATTGGCTTGTTTGCATATGATTCCCATTGTCTGCTGCCACAAACAGTAAAAAGCACACAGAGCCCCTTTATGCGTTTCCTGCTGAATATTGTGCTCGTTAAATTGGCTGGAATCGATCAAAAACGCATGTTGCTGTTCCAGTAAGTTTTTTGTGTATCTGGCCCTCAGTGCGTTTTTATGGGAAAAAGACTTCCAGCTTCTGTAGCATAGAAAGTTATATACAGTGAAACATAGCACTACTACTACTATTTGACATTTCTAGAGCACTACTAGGGTTACGCAGCGCTGTACAATATAACATAGAAGGACAGTCCCTGCTCAAAGAGCTTGTAGCAGAGAATTCTTCTTTCACACTTCACTATTCTCCAGGGCCCAAACTGCCTCCATCTTAAACAAACTACTCCTCTGCAAATACCCCAACCACATGCAAAATCTAGCCCCTGCAACTGCACCATAAACTGCCTCTATTCTGAAAACTACTACTTGCCACTGCCTAAACAGCTATAAGCACACACAGAGAGGTTGGAAAGATTCCTCGAGTCATGTCTGATTTTGTACTTAGAATGTGGTCTGGTGTGTGATTGCTTTATAACTTATCTGTACCGATATCGGTTTTATGTACTACTTTTGTTTTTCTGCACTGCACATGTAAAGCTTAAGAAATGGTACTCCTTGATTGGTTGTTGGCTTTTTTTTTCTGATGTTCATGTACAGAGTTCTTTTCTGTATGTTAATCCTGCCCTGTTTTTCCTCTTCCCTCTAGGATGCCATCCGAGACGTGCATATCAAAGGCTTTATGTACAAGTGGATCATGCAGGACCTGGGTGAGTGGTGCTGGCTGCATCCATTGTATATTAAAATGCAGCTGTAGCTAGGTTAGGGCTCTTGCAGCAGCTGTGCCTTCCATAGCAGTGAGCACGTTAAAATACTTAAATATTAGAGAATATGTAGTAGGGCTGTTATGCTGACTGGGCCCAAACCCAACCCCAGGCTGCTGTTTCCTGAAGGCAGGAAAAGATTTTAACAAAACCCAGTGCTTATAAATTTCATGTGCTTGTGGGAACAGAAAAAAATACATGGACATCCCCACCCACAGCAGAGATCTGGAATGCACATGCAGTGTACTGATATGATCTACTGTGGGCCTTACTCAAGGAGGGGGAGGTGAATGGCATTGTATGAATATAGGAATGCACAGTTTGCAAATAAAAGCACAATGGTCTCTTTGAGTGGAGTGATGTGAACAGGGTTGTCTAAGAGGGTGTATTACTGTGCTACTGGGCATGTGTAAGCTGATCTTAGATATAGATGAAATGCCTGGAGGTATGAGCTCCTCTTCCTTTTCTTAAATTCTTGTATTTCTGTTTGTAAACATATGCACCTTTCTGTCTTATGGGAGCTAGCAAATGCAGTTTATTTTTTCCTGTATCAGCATGAATTCCTCTGTGCTAACATGCAGGAAAGGCTCTGGTTTCATTGGTGTCCTCTAGTTTCTAATTCTGGGCAGGCACTAAGGGTTGCCAGATTTTTACTTGCAATAAATTATTATTGGGTACAGATTTTGCTGTTGTCATTTTGTGCACAACTGGGTTTACTATGCTGAATAGTCTGTCAGTCCTGGCTCCATGAAGCCTGAACCTGCTGAGTACTTAATTATTAAGATTAATTAACTGCCTCGGTGTGACTTCAGCCAAGGTGGTGTACAACTGGTGTAACTGGACATAGGTAGCTTACATTATAGTAATAGTAGAACTATAATAAAATAGCCAGTGTTACCATAATGTGCGATTAGTTTTAAACTGACATGTTTGGTCTTTAAAATATTTGATGGCTTTAGTTCAGAATATCTAGCTGGCTTAATTTTCCTTTCCATCCCATCCCATCCTAATTTCTCGGGATGGGGAATCACGTTTACTTTATTTTCAGGTGTAAGGTATAAGAAATAGGTTTTCAAACCCTTGCTAAAGGCTATCTATTAAAAAAAGTATTTACTGTAAATATTCCTTTTTATCTTTATTTCTATTTTGTAATCCGCTTTGAACCTTAATTTGGGTGTTGGCGGAATATAAGTATCACATCAAAAAACCTACAGTGAGGTGAACTTGGAAATAGGCAAATTAAGTTATAGTAATAGCAAGAATATGATAGTATGTCAGTAATCTAGCATTGCTGACTTCCTTCTTGAATAAATAATCACAGTGGTGCTTCATCTTTCCCTTCCCCATTTGCCCATCATCCAGATAATTTTTGTAGAGCTCCTGTTTTTGCTATAAAAATTGTGGTGGCATGCAACTATCTTACGCAAAAGGATTTCCCTTACTCCAGAGTTTTATTTCCTTATATGGTACTTAGCCCCTCCCAATGCATCCCAGGATGCACTGGCAGGGTCTGGGTGCCACCATTTTGAGAAGGGCAGGCTCAGAGGCATGAGGGAAGTAGGTGTTACTCCAACACATAACTCAAGGTATGTGAAGGGAAGCCTGGGGGGGATGGGAATGTACTAGACCACCAGAGCCAGTGTTCACTTAGGCGAGGTCGGTGGGGCCACCAGGGTATTTTGTTTTGGGGAGGTTGGGAGGGGTCTACCGGACCACTGGGGATGTTTATAAGGTTTTGGGGGGATCAGGAGGGGTCTGCCGGACCATCAGGGATTACGTTTGGCGGGGGAATCGGGAGGGGACCACTGGAGACCTTTTCTGGTTGGGGGAGGGGAGCTCTGAAAACCTACTGACACCTCTGGAACTGATTTTAGTTGTTTTCTCTGCACCATTTCACGGAATCACTAATGAGCTCATTTTAATACTAACAGGCTCATTAGCATGGGACTTTTCAGTCACTGCTTCCATGCACAATAATGCAGTGGCTGAAAGCCTCTGTGCATTAGCCACACAATAATGTTTCATTTAAACTGGCTAAAACCAGTCTAAATTAAATGTTGCAAGCACGGTAACCTTTGAGCATCTCCACCTTGAGTGCTGCGCTACTCTGAAACAGCTGTCATCATGGTCAGGGCCCTTCCACAAGAAGTAACTTTGAAAGGGGTGCAGACAAGTGGGAGATGGGCTTTTCTAAAAGGGTTGGGCAAGAAGGGAATAGTGGCTTGGTCAGTTAAAACAGAAAATAGAGAGGTGTTAACTGTATTGTTTTATGTACCTAAACAAATGGAGAAAAAATGGTGAAAGCCTTATGTTATTATTTTTTTTATTGCCTTTGTAAATAGATGCTAACATAGTGTATGTAAATGCCACAGCATTGCTACAAAATTATGCTGCAGAATTTCCTAACCCTGGTTGTAGAATTAACCCCTGAGTCACTACAGGACACACAGGGCCTGGCTTATAGGTGAAACAAGGAAGGCTGAGTGTAACTATACCGAATCCTCTCAAATGTGTTGTTGCATTCTCTATGGTTGTAAAACTTCACTTTCCCAAGAGAATAGTACATGTGTATCAGAAATCTGCTCAGGAAGAACCAGTCAAACATGTTCTGTCTGTTCCAAAGCAGTGTTCCTTATGACTACAATGTAATCATCCTCAAAAATTATGTTTGGTGGCATTCTGTCTTTAATCCCTTAACACAGCCTAATAGACTGGGGGATAGGGTTAATATATATTAGGATTTATTTACTGCCTTTTTGAAGAAATTCACCCAAGGTGAAGCTTTCACCTGCTTCCTGAAGTTCAGCAAAGCCTTTCAGGGAATGTATTCCAGAGTGTGGATCTTCCAAAGCACTCTGCTTGCCATTGTTATCACATTCTTAGAACATAAGAGTAGCCATACTGGGTCAGATCAATGGTCCATCTAGCCCAGTATCCTGTTTTCCAACCAGTGGCCAAGCCAGGTCACAAGTACCTAGCAGAAACCCAAATCGTGGCAACACTCCATACTACAAATCCCAGGGCAAGCAGTTGCTTCCCATGTCTGTCTCAATAGCAGACTATAGACTTTTCCTCCAGGAATTTGTCCAAACCTTTTTTTTTTTTTTAAAGCGAGATACACTAACGGCTGTTACCACCTTCTCTGGCAAAGAGTTCCAGAGCTTAACTATTTGCTGAGTGAAAAATATTTCCTCCTATTTGTTTTAAAAGTATTTCCGTTTAACTTCCTCGAGTGTCCCCTAGTCTTTGTACTTTTGAAACAAGTAAAAAATCAATTTACTTCTACTCATTCTACACCACTCAGGATTTTGTAGACCTCAATCATATCTCCCCTCATCCATCTCTTTTCCAAGCTAAAGAACCCTAACCTCTTTAGCCTTTCCTCATACGAGAGGAGTTCCATCCCCTTTCATTTTGAGCGCTCTTCTTTGAACCTTTTCTAATTCCATTATATCTTTTTTTGAGATATGGTGACCAGAACTGAACGCAGTACTCAAGGTGCAGACGCACCATGGAGCGATACAAAGGCATTATAGTTTTTTAGGTCTTATTCACCATCCCTTTCCTAATAATTCCTAGCATCCTGTTTGCTTCTTGGCTGCCGCCACACACTGAGCAAAAGATTTCAGCGTATTATCTACGACACCTAGGTCTTTTTCTTGGCCGTTGACCTCCAAGGTGGATCCTAGCCAATGATTCATATTATTATTTCCAATGTACATCACCTTGCATTTGTCCACATTAAATTTCATCTGCCATTTGGATGCCCGGTCTTCCAATTTCCTAAGGTCTTCCTGGAATATTTCACAATCCGCATGTGTTTTAACAACCTTGAATAGTTTTGTATCATCTGCAAATTTAATCACCTCACTCGTTGCTGGCTCGTTAATACCGGAAATGGTTTTCAAGAGTGATGATGTGGAGGAATTGAAAGAAATTTTGGTGAAATGCTAGTAAAAATTATTAACGAGCCAGCAACTAGGACATATGGATTGGAGAACAGGCACTGAAAAAGAAAAAATAAATATACAGTCGGTTGTCTCCCGAAGAAGCAGTTTGTGAAAAGGAGATGCGGGCATACTACAGCAGAGTGCATTGGCACCTGGGGTGCATGTGCCAGCCATGCCTCTGCCTGCTGCCTCGCAGGGCCCTCAGCCTGTGGTGAGGTCACCGACACTGGGTCCATGTGTACTACCAGCATCGACAGCCTCCCATGTCAGTTCCTCCTCAACATTGATGGAGGATGCTTTGCCGGAGTTGAAGGTGAAGTCTACGTCTCAACAGTCTCCAGGCAAGAACCAAGTTCCTCCTACTTGAGACAGGCTCGATCTCATTGCTTCCATGAGGAGTTCTTTGCTGACACTGAGGAGGAGCGCTCATGGGCATCTAATGAGGACTTTAGGTACTTCTCAGAGGAGGAGTTTAATGATATCTCATCTGTCACCTGAGGAGAGATGCAAGTCTCCACCTGAGAGCCTCTCCTTCCCAGCTTTTGTCAGGGAAATGGCAGCTGCCATTCCAGTTCAGTTAGAGACAGAGAATGAGCCTAGGGTTAAGATGTTTGAGGTTCTGGATTGCGACTCTCCTCCTAGAGAGGCTGTGACTGTCTTGCTTTACAAGATCTTGCATGATGTTCAGGTGAAGAATTGGGAGTCCCCTCTGTCGGTCCCTGTCCTGCCAAGAAGATTGATACCATGTATCAGATCCAGAATTCCCTGGGGTTTGATAAGCCACAATTACCTTCTCATTCCCTGGTGGTGGAATCTGTGCTCAAAATGAGCCAGAAGTTCCAGAGACTTTGCTTCAGCTCCCCCAAGCTCAAGCTCTGGACTCTTTTGGGCAGAAGATGCATTAGGCCTCAATACTCATCTGATGTATACAGTCATACTAGCTCTACATGAGGCTTTACTTGCGGATCTTGGTGTGCACTATGACTGATATGGTGGATTCTCTGCCACTGGAGCAGGTCAGATCTATTAAGTTTCTGGTTAGGGGTGCTTATGATACTTTTGATGTGGCATCCAGGATTTCTGCCCAGAGTTTAGCGATACGCAGAGACTCATGGCTGCGTGGTAGATGCCATGTGCTGGGGGAGGGGAGATAATTTTTTTGGATAGAAGGTGGAGGAGGTCGCAGACCTCATCAAAAAGCACACTGATACTATTGATGCTCTTTCCCACTGGACACCTTCTGCACCCTTCTCATCCAGGAGGTTATTGGGCAAATCGAGGAGGGATCCCTACTACTCAGAGATGTAGGTATGCTCCTTTTCACCAGGCTCAGCACCAGCACTCATTCTTGTCAAAAGCGTGCGCCAAAGGCCCAGTTGGCTTACCAGTCAAAGCAGGGGGCAAGCTCTTGACTAGCTCCAGCAGAGCATAGATGCCGTAACAGTGACTGTTCCAGACCTGCCAGTGGGAGGGAGGCTGAGGTTTTTGTTTGTTTGTAAGAAAGGTGGCCCCTTTTAACCTCCAACTGGTGGGTTCTTCAAATAGTCCGGCTCAGTTATGCCCTGCATTGGCATCAAAGACCACCAAATTGCCCTCCGATAGTGTCTTCCTTTAGCTCTCAGCACAAGGAAGTACTTAATGAACTCTCCTCCCTTCTAGAGGTGCATGTGGTTGAGCCCATTCAACCAGGAGAAGAAGGGTGAGGATTTTATTCCAGGTACATCCTTGTCCAAAAGAAGACAAGGAGGATGCGTCCATCCTAGACCTAAGGGCCCTGAACAAATTCCTAGTCAAAAAACAGTTCAGGATGGTTTCCCTGGTCACCCTTCTCCCAGTGATTCAAGCTCAAGATTGACTGTGCTCTCTGGACTTAAAGGATGTCTATACTCAAATCCCAGGCCACAGGAAGTACCTCAGATTTCAGGTTGGAACACGTCACTTCCAGTACCGCATTTAGGCATTTCACTTTGCATTAGCTCGCAGAGTTTTCACCAAGCGTCTAGCGGTAGTTGCACGTCGAGGGACGGTGCTCAGGAGTCCATAACTATTCAGGTGTTAGAGCTTACTAGGGTTTATTTTAAACTTTAAATTTGGAGGAGTTTGGGGAAAGGCTCAGTTATTTGAAAAGATTTCCTCAGTATCAAAGTAACTAAAAACAAAGGACAGGATTCACTAGTTCTTCTGTTCAATAATCGTCAGAAGTCATACCAAAATGCTTGCAGTTTCTTCAGATGAGTTGTGCCTTTGTTTTGACCAAGAGAGTTGGGTTTGTGCAATGTGTAAAGCAGGATTGTCCAACCTTGGTCCTTGAGGGCTGCAATCCAGTCTGGTTTTCAGGATTTCCCCACTTAATATGCATGAGATCTATTATATACAATGGAAACAGTTCAAGCAAATAGATCTCATGCATACTTATTGGGGAAATCCTGAAAGCTTGACCTGGTGAGGGCTGAGGTTGGACACCCCTGGTGTAGAGGGACTTATATTGAGAGCACTGACCAGAAAATCTACGTTCCTAGTATATTGAAAAGGAACTGTGATGAGATTTGTGATTGTTGCTGCTGACCAGAACACCTACGTTCCTAGTATATTGAACTGTGATGAGATTTGTGATTGTTGCTGCTTGAGAACCATTCAGTTATGAGTGTGTTAATGGTTCTTTGGAGATCCCAGATTTATCTAATATAGCTTTCCTTTCCTCTTTCCTTCAGCGCTCCTTCAAGTACATGTGATTAAGCTGTTTTTCAGATACTCCTCAAGTGTAGTTATGAAGTTTTGTTTGCTTGTCTTTGCAGAGAAGTACATTTTGCGAGGGGATGAGACCTATGCGGTCCTACATCTGCTGTCCAGCCATGGGAAAAAGCTCTTCCTCATCACCAACAGCCCTTTCAGTTTTGTGTAAGTACCCTAACCCCTTTCCCTTCCTAGCATCATGTAATCTGCATGACTAATTCGCTGCTTGCTCATGCTTCTTTCCTCACTCATTGCTTCACTTTCTTCCTCTTCTGCTCATCCTGCAGGGATAAAGGCATGAAGTATATGGTTGGCAAAGACTGGAGGGATTTCTTTGACGTGGTTATTGTTCAGGCTGACAAACCACATTTCTTCAATGATTGTGTGAAGTAAGTACCGACTTGTGAGCAAAGCCCTCATGTGTTTGCATGTGTAGGGGGCTCTTGGTGCGAGGAGGTATCGTTACATGAATCGGCCAAACAAGTAGAAAAGTTTTAGATGGAAGGATGGAAGATGATAAAAATAAGAATCCATTCAGAGACTCCAAACAAGGGTGAAATAAAGGTTTATTGGAAAAGCTGTAACCCGCTCTGTTGAATCCTTTTCTTTTCCGCAGACCTTTCCGGCGGCTTGACAGCAATGGTGATCTACAGTGGGATAAGATCACCAATCTGGAGAAAGGACAGATTTACAAACAGGTGAGATCAGAAATGCAGTCTCTTAGGCCCCAATGATCAAAGTCAAACACTTGTGCTAGAGGCTGTCGGCGTCAGACTAGCACCTGCATTTGTGTGCGCCCTAGGATCAGAGCCAGTGTGCGTATGTAACAATGAGATCGCCAGCTCTGAACACTAATAGCATGCTAAACAGGGCCATTAACATTCCTCGCCAATGCTCAGCAGGCAGCGTGCCAAACAAGAGAGATGCTGCCGTGGCAAATCCTATGCCAGCTCAGAGCTGGCGTTAGTTTGTCAGGGCATTGGGGGAAAATGGCAAAACCCTGTCTAGCATGCATTTCATGCTTCCAGGCCCCCCCACCCAACACAAGGGCCTGGAGGTCCAGTGGTCCACCAGACCCCCAGCTCCCTTCCCCAAACAATTAAAAACAAACAAAAGAAAAAGCCCTTGGTGGGGTTCCGCAGGGATCTGTGGTTGGACCACTGATTTTTAACATTTTTATAAATGATCTAGGGATAAGAGTAACTTGTGAGGTAATTAAATTTGCTGACGACACAAAGTTATTCAAAGTTGTTAAATCACAAGAGGAACTTACGAGACTGAGCATCCAAATGGCACATAACGTTTAATGTGAGCAAGTGCAAAGTGATGCATGTGGGAAAGAGGAACCCGAACTATAGCTGCGTGATGCAGGGTTTCACATTAGCAGTCACTGACCAGGAAGGGGATCTAGGTCTCATCGTTAGTACATTGAAACCCTCTGCTCAGTGTTCGGCAGCGGCTAAGAAAGCAAATAGCATGCTAGGCATTATTAGGAAAGGAATGGAAAACAAAAATGAGGATATTATAATGCCTTTGTATTGCTCCATGTTGTGATTGCACCTTGAATACTGTGTGCAGTTTTGGTCACCACATCTCAAAAAAGATATAGTGGAATTAGAAAAGGTACAGAGAAGGGCAACGAAAATGATAAAGGGGATGGGACGACTTCCCTATGAGGAAAGGCTAAAACGGCTAGGGCTCTTCAGCTTGGAGAAAAGACAGCTGAGGGGAGATATGATAGAGGTCTATAAAATAATGAGTGAACGGGTAGACGTGAATCAAAAAATACAAGGACTAGTGGGCACGCAATGAAGCTACAAAGTAGTAAATTTAAAACAAATCGTAGAAAATATTTTTTCACTCAACGTGTAATTAAACTTTGGAATTCATTGTCAGAGAATGTAGTAAAAGCAGTTACCATATTTTTCGGACTATAAGACGCACCTAGGTTTTAGAGGAGGAAAATAGGAAAAACAATTTTGAAGCAAAAAGTGTGGCGGAGATCTGCTGGAGGACCACAGGTTGTGCAACACTCTTGTATGGGGACAGCAGTTTTGCACAACCTGTGTGGTTCTGCAGTGGAATTTGTCCTCCCCTGCCATCCATGTCCAACGATTCTCCTCTCTCCCCTCCATGTCCAGCGATTTGTTCAAACCCCTGCCTGCCTGTCCGCCCTCAGCTCCCCGACTTTCCATTTGTGCAACCGTGCTCCCTGCCTTGAAATCTTTAATTTACATACCCGAAGTCATGGTAAAGCAACAGTAAGTAAAAGCAGCAGGCAGGCTCGCCTTCTTGTCGCTTCCCTTCCCTCTCAGCGCGTCCCGCCCTTGCGGAAAGGAAGTTACATCAGAGGAAGGCGGGATGCACTGAGAGGGAAGGGAAGTGACGAGACGAGAAGGCGAGCCTGCCTGCTGCTTTTACTGCTGGTTCGCCACGACTTCGAGTAAATTAAAGATTTCGAAACAGGGAGCACGGGTGCACGAACGGAAGGGAGCGGGCAGGTGAGCCAGACCTCACAAAAAAAGCACTGGGCGGAGTTAAGGCGTGCCGCACGGGGCCCCTTTGAGCGTGAGGCCCTATGCGGTCGCAACGCTCGCCTCAGCCTAAGACTGGCCCTGCCCCCCGCAGCGAGCAAGTACGCTACATTCGGACTATAAAGTGCGTCTTATAGTCCAAAAAATACGGTAACAGCGGGGTTTAAAAAAGGTTTGGCTATCTTCCTAAAAGAAAAGTCCATAAGCCATTATTAAGATGGACTTAGGGAAAATCCACTGCTTATTTCTAGGATAAGGCGCATAAAATGTATTGTACTGTTTGGGATCTTGCCACATACTTGTAACCTGGATTGGCCACTGTTGGAAACAGGATGCTGGGCTTGATGGACCTTCGGTCTGTCCCAGTATGGCAACACTTATGTTCTTATTATGGTGGTCTACTGCCCTCCCCCCCAAATCTCCCCTCATATCTGGAAAAGGGAGGAAGTAGCACTCCCTTCTGCAAGCATCGCCTCAAAATGGCAGCTTCCTGCCTGCCCGGGATGGTACTGGGCAGGGCTTCACTATCATATAAGAGAGTTTCTCCTTTATATGGTAGTGAAGCCCTGCCTAGTGTATCCCAGGATGCTCCAGGCAGGGGATGCTGCTCACAGGAAGGAAGGGAGGAAGTGCTACTCCCTCCCTTTTCCAAGTATGAGGGGGTTTGGGGGGCACTAGACCATCAGGTTAGCCTGTGGGGGGAACTAATAGGGGTCCCACAGGACCACCAAGGTTTTCTTAATTGGTATACAAGAAGTCTTGTGAGGGAGCAGGATTTGTCTTGAGGGGATCCAACCCTCTGCTGCCTGAACAAACAATACCATACCTTGCTACTAAAGAGAAAATGGACAGGAAACTCAGTTAAGAACATGATAGTTAAAAGTGCAGCCCTAGAATCATCCTGACCCAGGGACAAACAGCTTGCAGTAGGGTGTAGTGACTGTAGATGTAACTGAGAATTCCCAGCCAGCCTCTGATACCTTCATTCCTTCACCCTGTGTTTTGATGTATATGGCAGGAGCATTCCTGCTGAGTAGGAAGTATTGATCTGTGTGCTTGGTCGTTGCAGAAATGCTAGTGATTTTTAGTACATGCCTCTACCAATAGGGAGAGTCAGTCCCCCTTCCACAAAGTCTATCAGTGCTACATCAACCCTGTTCTGGGATTCTGCCCAACTCCTGTGACAGTACCTAAGATGTCTTGGAGACTGAGCTAGAAGAAAAATGAGTTGTGCAGCTGTCTTGTGTTCTGCCTCTAGGACCCAGCAGAATTTCAGTTTAGGAAGGGCAGTAATAACAGCATGCCTTCAGGGGGAGAGGAGGCCTGTGTCAACAGGAGGAAAGAGGGTATAGTGAGTGATGTTAAACTTTTCTGTCTCTTAAGCTGTATGAATAACCACACAAACTATAGATGCCCTCTCCACATTGCACAACATTATTGCAACTCCACCAAAATGTAAATTGTAAGCCACTGTGAACTGAAATTTGGTTTTGGATAATAGTGGGATACAAGAATGTATAAATAAATTAAATCTAGTACAGTCTGTGATGAGAAAACTATGTAAGCAAGTCTTTGACAACATTTCATTTTAGTTTTCCCATAAAGGGAGGAGCGAGACATAACCATTTCCTAGCTTGTATATATCTTTTGCTGAGAGCTTGCCAGATTTTGTCAGTCATTCCTATTGTCGAGTTCTCTGTGAAACCTCTATCTTTTGTAGCGCTCCAAAAATAATCTACTTTGAGTGATGGCAGTGGCTGTGAGGCTTCCTTGTAATAATGATAGCTTTGTTCCACCCTCACACCTTCCCTTTGCTTTTTTTTTCTTTTCTTTTTTTTTGTTTTGATCACTGTACTTGGCTAAGGAAGCTGCCAAAATCAAACCACACTAAGTCAGCAGTTTTTCTGCAGTTGTAGAAACAAATCAGATTTCAGCATGCGTGGCCAAGGAATTCAGGCAAAAAAATCTATGAAGGCTCTTCCCTTTCTTCCTGCTGCTACCAGAAGCACTTGGTCATAATTACACTTGTAAAATGCATGTGTTCATGAGCTGCTAGAACATTAGACTTGAGGCACTTTTACAACATTTAAATGTCACCATATGACAGATTGGTTCTTTTATTAAGCATTGATAGTATAATGGGGAATTTTGTAAATATATTGTAAAAAAAGGCAGTTGGGGCGCATTTTCAAAGCACTTAGCCTTCCAAAGTTCCATAGGTTTCTATGGAACTTTGGAAGGCTAAGTGCTTTGAAAATATGCCTCAATGGAATACCTTTTCTTTGGGGGATGGTATGACCAACCAACCTTCACTCCTGTCTTCTCTTTCCTGGTGCCTAGTCAGAGGCGTTCTGGGGGTAGAAAGTTGATTGGGATGTGGCCATCTCATTCTGCCCAGAGAAAGTTGAGTTTTTCCATCTTTGGAGATACTAAACAACCAGATTTCTACTCCATATATCAACATGACTAATCAAGCCTTATGACAGCCCCATCTCCTGGAAAAATCTAATGTTTGACCAGCCCATGGTTCTGTGACACAGGCGTCTCACACTGCTGCTGGAATAGGCTCTCATGATAACATTTTAACAAGTAGAAAAAGCATGCAGATAATAGCTCATTGAATTCTTTCCAACTCCTCTACATGTAAATGCATGTATTAGTTTGGTGGTAGGTGGGTGTGTGTCTATTTATGTGCGTTTGTGTGTTGATATGAAAGAACATGATCAAATATATAATATCACATTCATTGTTGATTCAATCTAGAATTGAGAATGAATGAGACTGTTAGGCAGACTGGATGGACCGTTCAGGTCTTTATCTGTCATCACTATGTTACTATGTATGTATGCACTATCTTTGTGATCAGGAGAGGAGAGGGGAAGGCAGTTGGAAAGGTGCAATTTCTTAATCACTATTACAGTGAATCAATGTATATATACTACAGCTATTGGAACTGCTTTTCCCATTTTTTGGAGGGGATTAATTTCTGCCTGCTACCAGATTCAGAAATGTTTCTTCTTTGGCCGCCTCCCTTCCAGTGACTAGAACTATCTTCCAGTCCTCCTTCCCCGCTGTCTTCCCATTTTACCTACAGTCTCTGTTGCTAGATAAATGGAAGCAGGCAGGGGCTGGCTCATTCACATAAGGTGTGTGGGAACGGGACGGGGGGGGGGGGGGGGGGGAGTTACTAGAAAACTGCAGGTAGAGGTTTCAAACGAAAATAAATAAAAAGCCCAAACATTATTACCCATCCTTCTAACTTCTGGACATAAATGTTAAAATTTTGCCAGCCTCTGAAGAAAGCCAGACAGTTGGCAATCCTAACCACGTGAATTCTGAGCATATCCCCCCCCCCCCCCCCATCAAACATATGGATGCAGAGTATGTGTAAAGTTTGTCATGAGCTTAATCTGGCCCTACCCATGGTATGTAGGGATAGTTGTGCGAAATAGTTTTGGATGTTGGGGCAGTTTGTGGGCTGTTGTCAGTTCTCCGAGGACAAGCAAGACTGTAAAATTCTCACTTATGGATGATTTCACTGACAGAGCCTGGTGTGGAAATTAGTATCCCAGCAACTTTTTCTAGAAATTGTTCCATACATCATCTTTTTTTCCTGTAAGTCTTGTTGCTTTGTGTGGTTCTCTTTTGTGAGTTCCCAGGTAGTTTCTTAGACAGGTTTTATCAAGTCATTTAATTTTGCTGCAGCTATTTTTTCGGACCAGGTGTTCCCAGCATAAAAGGACCATATCTGCAATACCTGGGACCTGACCATGATCCCTCTTTGTATTCTTTGTTTACAGTTGGGTTGTGACTGGCTGTTCAGAGAACTAGGCTTTTTGATGCAAACTACCCGAAGCTCCTGGGAGAATAGAGAAACCTGGCAAGATGGAAAGGCCTTATTCTTTCCTGGTTTAGTTGCATTGCTGTTTTAAAAATGAATGTTTTACTACCTTTTCCAGTCCTCCCTGTAGTAGTCCCTAGACACGTTGTTTCACTTCATGAACATATATTTGGAATGATCATAAGCCTAAATTTTCTCAGAAGGATAAGGTATGTGGTGTACTCAGGAAAGATTTCATCAGATAAGCTTCCTAGATCTAAGAGCAATATGAAATGCTCTGAAGGCAGGGTGTATTGGGTATTACAAGGTAGCCCAGCCATGAGTTAATGGTTTCAAAACCATTCCCACAAGCTCTGGGTATCTATTGATCAGGAACTGTTTGGACCAGTTTGCTTGCAACACATTCTGTGGCTTCCTACTACTACTACTTAGCATTTCTATAGCGCTGCCAGGGTTACGCAGCGCTGTACAAGTTTAACATGGGGAAGGATAGTCCCTACTCGAGAGCTTACAATCTAAAGAGACAGCTTACATGATTTTTAACATGTATTTTTAAAGCCCATCGACTCCTGACGCAGGCACTGCTTCCGCCACAACACGGCCATGTCAGGTCATCCTACCCATACCGGTGGAAACAAAGACTGCCTGGCTCTGGAAGTTGACTGCGATTCCTCACTGTGTTTGTCCTCCTTTTAGTTTCAGTTTTCATTAGCTGCTGTCTATGTGTATGAAGGCTACTATGCATGGAGGTACAATACAGTCTTTCATTATTTAAATTATTATGTTCTGGCTTAGATACCGATTTTATCCAAGGGATGCAGACTGCAAACTTTGACAATCCCCAACAGCCCTCACTGGTTCACATTCACACAACCAACACTGAGTTTTCAGTCTGAGCCAAAACCAGGCAAGAGGTATAAATCTTAGAGTTAAGATACTTGCCTGACTACCCTACATACTGTGAAAGTCTGGGTCATTATGAGCAGAACACCTGATTTCCAGCTTTCCAAATGTATACCTGTTTGTGATAATCTGTTGTTTCAGCCTGGGACAATTTCTCCTGTTTTTAAGTGCTGGGAGAGACATGGTCTGAGTAGCTGGGGCCAACTATTTGACATGTCCACCTTGATAACATTTGACTCTGTAGCCCATATATATCCTATTTCTAACACACATTTTGCTTACATTCAGCTTGGCCACTTGCTCTTGTGTGTGGACGTTAAAAATCAGTTTATCAGTAACACCACCACCTTAGAGGAGCTTTATGAGGATTTTCAGTCAACAAAACACTTTGTTGCAGCTTTATATATCTGTGGGACAATACAGCTCCTCATTTCATCCATTCCTGTTGTGCTGTACTTTCCTCTACCTATTGGTAAATACGTACGATGCATTTGTTGCCTTATTATTACTAGCAGCCCATGAAAAAATATGATCTGGTACTACTGAAGGTTCTAGATGCAGTTGTAGTTTTATTGGGGGGGGGGGAGGGAGAAGGTTGTTTGCAGAACATTCCAAGTACATTCCAAGAACATTCCAAATAATTTTTTTAATTATTGTATTTCTTGTCTATTATGTATTCTATCTGTATAACTTCCAAGTTTAATAAGCAGATTTGAACATAAATATCTGTGGGACCTGGACCCCCCCCCCCCCACACCAACCTTTCCCATAGATATAAGTGGGAGCTAGATCTTGAGATTCGCTGTGAAGCCGCAAGACTGGCTCCAGATGGAATTGGGTCTGCCAAGATTAGCTGTCTACCAGTGTTCAAGAAAACCATGCTAATATTGATGCTTTCTGACCCCAGAAAGGCTCAGTCAATGGTTTCCAGCTGTTTTCCCTGTGTGCTGGAGGCTTTGTGGTGGTAGAGGCACGATGGGACACATCTGGTGTTCCTTCCCTGAGGCTAAAGCATTTTGGAGTATTCTGTTTAAAATTCAACTCCTTATGGGACTCAGGGCTGTTCTTACATAATAGGGCTATTTCAGGCTTTAATATTTCCAAAGTATCTCTGGTCCGTCTTCGAGTGCAGCCAAACTGGTGTTGGCTGCAGGCTAGAAGGAACCTCTTTTACGTAGGTTGTTAAATATTACCCTCTCCTTATGAGATGGAAAAGTTACAAGCTACAAGGCATAAATCCTTGTGTGAGTGGCAAAAAGTCAGGGCTCCACTCAGACAAGATCCGTTGACCAACTTAGTTGTTTTCTTTTTTTTTATTTTTTTAATGCATTTATATTCCTGTTTAAAATACACAAAATATATAGGAAAAACCTTAACTAATTAGCATATACCTATTCTTGCAAATTCCTTAAACTAAGGTATATAAAACATCAGCAAAAAATATATACCAAATTATTCATTTATAAACATTACATTTAAATTAAAAAGGGCTCAGTTCACACATCAGTCATTATAAAAGTGACTGGCTGAGTAGAGAACCATCATCGCACTTCTGGCATTCTCGAAACTCAGGGCACTGGTACGCCAGTGCCCCTTGTGTAGTCATTAAAGCACAAATTGTCTGTATAACACAAGATCTCAACGATGACGTACAATAGAAAGAATGAAGGATTACTGTGTAACCCAACCTTGTTAATTATGCGAGACAATTATGTTGAGACAATAAATCCTATTATCCCTCAGTTCAGTTATACCATCCTTTTCAATTTAGTCTAACGTATCATGTTCAATTTATAATATGATGGCATATCTGCATAGTTTGTTATTCTTTATCCACTGTGTGTGTGTGTGTGTATATATATATATATATATATATATATATATATATATATATATATATATATATAATTGAACATAACACTTTAGAGTAAATTGAAAAGGGTGGTATAACTGAACTGAGAGTTAATAGGATTTATTGTCTCACATTGATCTTTTTGCCACTCCATTCAACAAGAAAGTTCTTCAGTTTTGCTCCATGATAGGAATGCATGGCAAACTAGCCTTGGATACTTGCCTTATACTTTGGGGGAAGGTCTCCCTGCATATCAAAGACCATTCTGAAACTCAGTCAAGATCAAGGGGCTATGATTCTCATAACCCTTTATTGCCTGAGTCAGGCATGGTTCCCACTTCTGTTCCTACTTAGCCCTATGAGACTAGATCCCAGCATAGTCCCCTAGCCCTCACAGTTTGGATGTTGAGAGGCTAGCATTGGCTCCCCTGAACTTGCCTGTACACTCACATTTATCTTACGGGCCTTCTGGCTACCAGAAGGGACTTCAATAAGAAGACATATGAATTTAAATGGAAGAGTTTTGCTGTGTTGTATGAGGGCAGTTCCATAGATCCTTTTACTTGCCCCTACAAAAACTGCTTGAATACTTTCTACATTTGACAGAGGCAGGTCTCAAGACCAACTATGTTAGGGTACACCTCCGTACAATTGGAGCTTATTGGTGCATGTATATCTCTGTACAACCTTCAGTTGTTCACTTTATACAGGGCCTGCTTCTTTTGAAGCATCCCATCAAGCCTCCTCCAGTGTCATGGGGTCTCAAGGTTTTACTAAACCAGCTGATGAAAGCTCCTTTGAGCTAGATAACATGCCATTTGAAATACCTGACCTGAAAGGTCATATTTTTGGTGACTGTTACTTTAGTGTGCAGAGTTAGTGAGCTCCAGGCCCTAGTAATTGCTCCACCTTACACTAACTGCCTGATATTCAGCCCTCAGTGGTTAGAAATTTTAAATCCGCTGACCACCACAGGCTGAATCTAACCCGGACATCAATGCTAGGGCTATGCCCAGGCATCTGCACTGAATATTCAAGTCAGCTACTAACCCAAAAATTATGCAGGTATGAGCCAATCCCTAAGCGGGGCAACAGTAGGATTGCCTTTTGTGCAGTTGTTTCCATTATGTAGCTTCCCACTATTCCAGAACCCGTGGGATAATTGTGTCCATCAACCAGCTGGTAGAGATAGAGAACTGAAAACTGAGCTGAGACATCTCTCTTGGCACCAGCTGCTCAGTATTTTCTGTTTCCAGCAGGTAGATGGACACACTTTTCAGCCTCTGGTTCTGAGTGCATTGGTCAACTGGTCCCCAGTTGAGCTTTGTAGGTGGCTTGAGCCTGCAGAGTCATATCCGGAGGCCTTCAGATCCCTGTCTCTGGTGCCCCGCAAATTTACTACTTCCCTTCCATCACAGAGCATTCAGCGGCATTGGGATCTTTGTTTTCTCCGGAGTTTATATTGCTCTTACACATGCCTATTTACTAAAGCAGAGAGAGTCAGAGTTGCTGCAAGGTAGTTCAGTTTTTCACCCCGCTGGCCCTCCGGCTGCTAAGAGATCTCATTCAGACCTCCAAGAGTGGGCAGATGAGGCTATCTCTGCTTTGCCCTTCTTATCTGATGGGACCTTCGGTCTGTTCAGAGGAGCCATTGGAGGAGGTGGATGATCCGAAAGTATTAAGGTTGTTTCATAAAGAGGAGCTTAGTACTCTGATTTCTAAGGCACTGGCAGTGCTTTCCTTTTAGGAACTTTGTGCTTTGTTATCAGGAGTTCCATCTTCATTGATCATGAGGGGGCTTAGAGGCCCTTCTAAGACCTTCCCAATGCATCCAGACGTTCAGGAGCTGATTACAGCAAAATGGGTCTCACCGGATGCGGGGCTGAGAATAGGAAGAACCATGGCTTGCCTCGGTCTTCCATAGGTACCTAGCCTATTGAAGCAAGGTCCAGTGCTCATGTAAGATCCATGCCCCTTTTGGTCTTGTGGCTTGGCCATTGAAAGGGCTCAGTTGAGATGAAAATGTTATTCTGGTTCAGTCATTTGCTGCCTTGCGTCAGGCTTGGAAACACTCTACATCAATGGTGTATGCGAGGGTGTGCAGGATATTTGAGGGCTGGTGTTGCAAGCACAGACTATCTCCCTTCTCTACTCAGATCATGCACATCCTAGGGTTTCTCCAGGCAGGTCTTCAGAAAGGATTGGTGTTGGGTTCTCTTAAAGTTCAGATTATGGCTTTGGGCCTGTTCCAGGGGCCAACTACAATAGACGTCTCTTGTGGCTCACTTAGGTATTCAGTTTTTCCAGGGAGTGAGCCGCTTGTGGCCTCCCTTTCATATTCTGTGTCCAGAGTGGAACCTTAATTTAGTCCTTTTAGCTCTTCAGAAACCTTCTTTTGAGCCACTCCAGAAGGTCTCCTTGAAAGATCTTATGTTAAAGACAGCATTCTTGGTGGCTGTTTTGTTGGCATGCAGGGTTTCGGAGCTTCAAGCTCTCTAGTCAGGATCCCTTTCTTCACTTTTTGAAGGTGAGAGTCTCCCGGCACACGGTTCCTTCCTTTCTTCCAAAAGTGATATCAGCATTTCATCTCGGCCAATCTGTGGAGCTTCCATCCTTTTGCAGAGAGGATGAAGAAGCTCAGTATTCTTCCTTGAAACTACTCGATGTGCGTAGAGTTCTCAGTAGATATCTGGAAATCACAAATTAGTTTTGCAAATCGAACAGACTGTGCTTTTTGATATAGAGACTTGGCCTCATGGCTTCCAAGCCTACAGTTGCTAGATGGCTGAAGAAGACAGGCGCATCAGCTTATTTGCTTGCAGGGAAGTAGGCTCCTCAGGTCTTGCGGGCTTACTCTATGAGGCGTTCATCGACATCATGGGTGGATACTACCGTACTATCTCCAGCAGATATTTGTAAGGCAACGACATGATCGATGCTGTATACCTTTGCAAAGCACTATAGGGTGGAAGTGGCGCACTCAGAAGCTTCAGTTCTCAGGTTGGTGGCGCCAGGATCCCACCCACTCTAAGGATTGCTTTTAAACATCCCACAGGTTCGTAAATAGTGGGAAGCTATGTAATGGAGAAATCAGATCTTACCTGATTAATTTTCTTTCCATTAGTCCTTCTCACTATTCCAGAGGCCTGCCCAAGTTGGCTTGAAATGTTTAGTCGGTGCGAAATAATGGGTCAAATAATGATTGTCACCTTACATGGTTCTTCCTGCATATCTCTTGTACTCTACAAGTTGTCCAGAGATGACAGAGATCCACACATGTTTGCTTGTCTGGTGTTAGGTTAGTGAGATGTTTAAGGTGGTTGTGTTTATTCTGAGTTTCTCCTTACTGCTTGTGTACATACATACTGAGAAGCTGGATTGGATGCCAAGAGAGATGTCTCTGTTCAGTTTTCAGTTCTGTATCTCCACCTGCTGGTTGATGGACACAACTATCCCACAGGTTCTGGATTAATGGGAAGGACTAATAGAAAATTATCAGGTAAGACCTAATTTTGTCATCTGCCCAACTAGCTCTACAGGTATCAGCACTGAATATTGCTGGTTCCTCCCCAGACTCTGCCTGTGGACTGCCCAACATTAACTGCACAGTGCTTTGGCAGTTAGAGGGGACATTGGTAGAACTATGTGATTAAGTGGTGCTGAATATCTGGAAATAGCCCTCTGAGCAGAGTTTAAGTGGGTAGAAACCACTGGGAGTGCACCAGCATCGAGGAGGTCTCCACCTCCCTTGACACTGAGTGCTGAGAGTAGGCCCCAAAGACCAATCAGCATTGGAACTGACACCAAGAACACTTACAGGTTTATCAACACTGAAGGACCCGTGATGCTGTGCGTTAGGGGAAGTCCAAGAAGCATAAGCATCGGTCCTCCTCGACACACAGTAGGTACCTGAGAAGTGTCGTGACCGGGAGGGGCACTTCTCCTCCTTGGAAAAAGTGCCAGTATGCATGTCTCCCAGCAGCCAGGTTCCCACTACCAGTCTGAAAGACACCTTCTTAAGCTACCTTTGCCAATGCCTTCCTACGGTTCCAAGCCATGCTCAGGGAGGAGCTGGCACAGAAGCTGCAGTTGCAAACCGCTCAGGCACTGATGGCGCTTGTGCCAACTGCAGATCCAGCCCAGATTCTTCTTGAAGCTCCTTCCATGCTGCTGCAGAGATCCTCAATGCCAGCATCTCACAGTGTGTCTACCTCGGTGTTGGGGGGGGGGAGGAGGAGGGAGAGCTTCCCCAGAGTCAGAAGTTAGGTCTGTATCTCAATGCTGTTCGGGGCATGGACATAGATCCACTGAGTCAAGGCAAGCACAGACTCATTCAGTACAATCTGAAGAGTCTGAATGGGGACCAATTCAAAAAAAATTTAGAAAAGCATTGAAAACTTTTTATTTCAGAAATATGTATTAAGTACAGAAACATTATTGGAATTTTTTATTTGTAGTAAGGATAGCTTAAGTGATTTACTTATAGCTAATTAACTAATGTAAATTCTTTGGGTTCCTTAGTAAGGATAGCTTAAGTGGTTCATTTATAGCTAATTATTATTGTGTTGTAATTTCCTTGGGTTTATCCAAGCTTCTTGTTATCTGCTTAGAACCTAATTAGGTATCTGCAATTTATAAAAATAATAATGTAAATGTAAGTGCTTTCTCCACCTGATTAGTCTTTGCAGTATTCAGACCAAGGGTGGCCCCTGGTGGGCCACAACATTACATAATGTTGGAACTGCAAATGCACAGATCTCGCTAGACCTTCTGTGATAAATAAGCAAAACATTAGCTAAAAATGATGACAGCAAACTGCTAGAGTGGCTATTCTGAAAATATGTGCAAAATCAGTATTTAAAATCATCAGAACTCTGGTGAATGACATTTTCTGTGTATACTTCCATGGTCTCGCAGGCCGCATTAAATTCAATGATGGGCCTCAGTTTGCCCACCCCTGGTCTAGAGAATTGAAGAGTGTGAAAGACTGTACATAGGGGAAGTTATTGCTGCCATCCCTTAATGCTGGGGAAGGTTTTGTGGAAGTGACTGAGGAATTCCAGAGTTCTGGAATAGCTCCCAAAAATGTTCCTAGTATAGTTCCACTTCTTTCTCCCATGTGCTACAGGGGAACTTGTTTGACTTCCTGCGGCTGACAGGCTGGCGTGGTTCTAAGGTGTTATATTTTGGAGACCACCTCTACAGTGACCTGGCAGTAAGTATCCAGACCAGTTACACCCTATATCCCTTCATGAGCACTGGCAAGATTGACATCTCCTTCCTTACCACCTTCTTCCACCAGGATCTTATGCTGCGTCATGGGTGGAGGACTGGTGCCATTGTGCCTGAGTTGGAAACGGAGACAAAGATTGTCAACACAGAGCAGTACTCACAGGCACTGACGTGGCTGCAAGCACTGACTGGTCTACTGGAGCGCATGCAGGTATGGGAAGGGTTGCCTCAAGGATGCAGAAACATGTGTACACCATAACTTAACTATCCTATGGGACCTCTTCAACTCGTATGCATTCTCCTGCTGCCACCAGATTCAGTGTTTTCTATATATTTTTTTAACATTATACTGCAGTTACTACCTTTTTTTAATCTACTGCTTTCTGCTAGTCAGAGGTGATGAAATTTAGCCTGTTTCACTTAGTCCAATGCAGGTAGTCTGTGTCTGAAATCATGTGGTTTAACCTTTCACTGAATGCTTCCTGTCTTCTAGGTGTTTCGGGATCCTGAATCCCAGCTAGTCCTTCAAGAATGGATGAAAGAACGACACGAACTGAGGTATTGGGAGCTCTGTTTGTGGTGTGGGGCGTGTGTTGAGGACTTTGGTATTTCACTAAGGAGGTTGGGGATGCAAGAACGTTCTCTATCCCGTTGTGGAATGAAACAGAATTTTAGCTTCTCTTAGGGTAAGTAGGTTCACAAGTTACACATGATCACATGTGGCACCAGGTAGATAGAACATTCAAGAGCTTTTTGGTAAATCTTGAGCCTTTACTAGACATGGGCTGCACTTTTTTGCAGCTCAGTCAAACGTGTTTCCAGAAGACACTGCAGCATCTTAAGATTTCACATACATTTTTCATTCTGGCTTTTAACAAAAAACTGTTTTTCTCCTGTTAGTTCCTTAGTCAAGTGTTATGAGCTCTTCACAAAGTTTTGATTAGCCTTCTTCCTGAAGTGAAAAAGGCCTAGATTGAAAAGCCCGCCAAATTGGAAAAATAAGTACATTTTTCTTGGTTTTCTTTATCTAGATATTTAGTGGCACTTATCAAGTTAAAAGTGCCACAAAATGTATATACTTGCATAATTTTATGCAACCTTGTCAACAGATTTAGTTGTACACAGCTTAATTTTGTGCTGTGAGGTTCATTTTTTAAATCTTGCTCTCAAAAATGCTGACCCAGCTCCTTTCTTAATTGGCTAAGTTTGTGCAACTGGCTGTTTATCTTCCTAGTCTTCAAGTTGTGAAACTTAGTTTCAGTTGGTAACGTTTCTTGTCTTTTTCCTTCCTTTCTCATACCAGGGCTATGACAAAGAACCTGTTCAATCCCCAGTTTGGTAGTATCTTCCGCACTTGCCACAACCCCACCTACTTTTCCCGCCGACTCTGCCGTTTTTCTGACCTGTACATGGCATCCATCAGCTGTCTGCTGAATTATGACCTGAGTTACACTTTCTTTCCCCGCCGGACACCGCTGCAGCACGAGGCTCCCCTCTGGATGGACCAGCTTTGCACTGGTTGCATGAAGACACCTTTCCTGGAGGACATGGCTCACATCCGATAAACAGCCAAACCTCAGCTCAAGAAGACTGAAAGACAGAGAGCAAGTCGTTATAATCAGGCTCAGATGAAAGAGATGTCCCAGGTGACAGGACCATAAAGATGTTAAAAATATGTACACATAAGTAAACATGAAGAAAACTTTTTTTATATACGGAATTTTAGAAAATCAGATTAGATTGAAAGCGACTGTTACAAGGATGGAAACGAGTGGTGGTCTTAAGTATGAATTTAAGCACTCAGTGTCCCAAAAAGTGGACAGAACAAGATTAGGAGAGGTAATTACTTGACTCTCCTGGGACCTCAGCCAAGGAAGTACCAATCAGTGGTGACACTGGGTATTCAGTGTAATTTGCATAATTTAAGCCAAATTTTATTAATCTGGTTTTACTTGGAATAACTTCTTTTTTTGGCTCTGGATAACCTTTTGAGTTTTGCAGTGTCTTGCTTCTTTGCTAGCTTTTGTGATTGCACAGCTGCTGAGAGAGGGAGAAACTGTCATTCACTTTCCAGTTTAGGAAACACAGAAATCTGTTTAAAGAGTGGGGGAAGGGTGCCTACCCTTTTTTTTTTTAAAGACTTTGCTGAAATTCATCTGATGCTTTGGCACCAGTTTGACAGAACTACATAGGGTTTAAGACATGACACAGAAGGTGAATTTTCAGTAGCTGCTGATCACTTCTGTGCGAGACTAGGAGAGTATGAGTGGAAACCTGCGCTTTTCAGGTGTTAATGACATTCTTAAATGCTGTCTTCAATGGGTCAAGCAGTAAAAAAAAAAAAAAAAACAGGTTTCTGCCATCCATTCAAAATAGCTGTCCAGTATTAGCTGTTTTATTGATATGTATTGTACATAAAGTATACCTATAGGTCAACTGCTAGTGATGAAATTAAGAATGGATGAGCCATTGTGTTCCGGTAGTGAGCTGTACTGTCATGTAACTCCTGAATTCTGCTCCTAATTCCCATTTAGGATTAACTTTATCTACACTTGGAAGAGCCTGGTGTGTGTCTATAGGCTGGAAAGAATAGGTGTTCATGTATTCATAAAGTATGAGCGTTAATTGTCAGTTTTACCCTGCTCCCACCTGTTCACCACCCCCAGGGATACTTACATGTATATTGTCATGCAAAAGTAGGCACTATGGAAGAAGCCATTTCATAAGATTTTTAGCATATAAAGACATTTTATGCCTGTAAAAGGACTTTTTAAAAATTACCACAGATGTTAATGTACATAAAATTACACGCAGTAATAAGAAGAAATGTATTCTATGCGACCTGCATGTAGATATGTCTAAAGTAGAGCCACAATTTACATGCATTTTTTTACAGCTACTCCTGAACAATCTTAGCTATGATTGTTGCCAGTTTATCCCTGGTATTTTATGAACACATGTAGACCAAAAATAGGTGACAATGCAGCCTTTGCACCTAGTTAACCTGTTGGAAAGTAACTGCCTGGGTGCCTGCTTCTGTATGTTCTTATACTGCTTGGCAATTTTATGAGCCTACTGGAGTACTTAAAACTGTTCTGTACACTCAAGTTCTTTATCAAAAATTACTCCCTTTTTGACCAGCAACACTGCACAATGTTACCAATTTACAGCTCACAGAAGAATTCCGTCCAGGGTGAATGTGTTGCAGGAGTCTGAACAATATGAGCAGAGTAGCCTAAAGAGAGGAGGCTGCCATATGCTTACTTCAAGGATTGCCAGAGAAATTGATCTTACCGGGGAGGTAAAAGGTCTCTGCACATAAAAACTTGTTTTGCCAAAAGGGTTGCCAAGTGGCTCCAGATTGACCTGAGAGGGATGATTCAGGCCTGGTTTTACCCCATGGCACTTGGGGGCTTGTAGCCTTGGTTTTCTTAGAGAATGAAATTAGGACATCAGAACTACTAGTCCTGCATTCAATTGGGTAAAACCAGAACTGAATCAACTTTATTATGGAAATGTGGAACCAGTTGGCAACCCTGTGCCACACCCACTTTTGCAAATATATGGGAATGGGTGAGTTATACATACCTAATGGCTGCTGACTTCTGACCATGTGCTTTGTGGAATCTGTATTGCAAAATGGCTTCTGGAGCTGCTTTATGACATAACAGTTGTGTTCTAATGACTGCATAAAGCACCAGGGGATAAGGGTGTGGTCCTAATACTAGACATTTCAGCTTATGCTAAATACAATGGCTATTACTGAGAACTTGAAGCCAGTATAACTTTAAGTTGAACATATTTAGTCTTGACAGAACCAGCAACTTACTACAGAAAGTGCAGAATCTTTATTGTCAAGCATGATGCACACAATTAGCTATAAATTTGTTTTTTTGATTATGGGTACTGTACCAATGGAAGGGGGCACATAGGTTTGGAGAGGGAGTTATACTCTGGAGATCTGACTTGGCCAAAGCCCTGCAACTCAAAGCTCTACCACAACCTCATGGATTGCCCCACGTAGCTTACCGCATTTGAGGATGTGTGTTCTGCAGAATGCTGTCCCCCTTTTGGGGGGGGGGGGGGGGGTTATTCATTTAGAAACTGCGTGGTTTTTTCATTTTGCTGTTTTTAATAATAAAAACACATGAAGGTTTATGGGGAAATGAATGGGGGTGGATTTACTGCATGTTACATTTTCTTTTTTTTTTTTCATGTAAGGGAGGAGTAGACCCTACCTCCAAATGGATAGTTTTTTTTTTCTCCTTGTGAAAAAGAAATAGCAAGTATTAGTTCTATACGCACAAATAAATAAATCATATGTGAGACAACATGCTGAAAGACTAGCGGATTTAGAGTAGCTGTCCAAGTGCTGGAGAACAGCCTAGCTGCTCTTCTGACTCCTTCTTTGCTGATGAAGACTGTGGCTCCTTAAGCTATATGTGGCATTCATGGTCACAAAGTGAATTTTACAGTCAGGTGAGAATCCTCTTCCTATTGTCAGCATGAAGAAAGGAGGAACATATTGTGTGTGTGTGTTTACATTCACGCATTTTTTAAAAATTATATAAAGATGTTTTTAAAAGTTTCAAGGTGGAAGTGCTTTCCTCTGTCCGGGTGAGCCTTGCTCAGACCAGCATGCCTTGTGGAGTTGTGGCTGTGTTGATTGCCTTAGTGTAGGAGTTATCAACCCGGTCCTCAGGACACATCAAGCCAGTCTGATTTCAAGATACCTACAATGAATATACATGAGATTTGCATGCACCACCTTCACTGTAAGCAAATCTATCTCATGCATATTCATTGTGGGTATCCTGAAAACCTGGTTGGGTGGGTCCCAAGGACCGGGTTGAGAACCCCTACCATAGTATAAGCACTTGTTTCTTTGCACTCTGCATTTGCCCACCTTTCAGTACTGGAGGGTGGGGGTGGGGAATGGCTTTCCAGAGGCGAAGAACTGTTTTGTTTTGACTGTCATATTGCTATAGTGTACCTGTTCGTTAAATTGAACAGTCTGCAGTATCGTCACATTTAAAATCTGTATTGATATGGAATAAAGAAGAGTTGAAATAATTAAATATGTTGTTCTCTGTGTGAATACTGTGTTCTGAATATAATTTTCTGTAAACCTTTGGTTATAATTTGCTCAGCCAGAATGACTGAACTGAAAGCTTTCCAGTCAATATTCAGCCATGCTCTGGCACTGAACATCCAGTGTCAGCTGTGGACTAGAAGTTATGCAGGTGTCAGCCTGTATTAAGTACTGGCAAAGATAGGACTGTTTCTTTGTGCGGCCTTATCTGGTCAGGTACATGGGTGCCAGCACTGATTACAGCCGGTGCCTGCATATCTGCCGGCTCCACCCAGACTCCGCTCCCAGACCACCCATGCTCTAACTGGTGGTCAGTGGAGATATTAAGTGGTGCTGCTTGGTTAAATACCAATGGATATCCCCTCTCGGCCTGCTGATGAGGGTTTAAATAGGCAGGAGCCTCTCCTACCTGCTTAAACCCTTTGGCATATTTACTTTTATTCTCAGTTACCATATATGACCATCTCTGGGAAAAGGTGATACAAGTCTCCAGAAACAAAAAAATTAGGTTTTAATTAATTCTGTTAGAGCAAACAAATTTGTAATACAATGGTCCAAACCTCATCCTTTTATGTGAAAAAATATTTTTAAAAGTTAAAGAAGTTCAAACGTAACTTTTGCAGACTTCTTATGGACCCATGACATGAAAAACTGGCTATTCTCAACATTTTGGATTTGCTACTTTAATCACCTTTTCCCAGAGATGGTCACACATTTGTGAGGAGAAATATTCACATGACTAGTAATGGTGAGGAATAAACAAACTTAGAGCTAAAATCAAGTTTAGTTCATTATACAGACTACAGTGTACCAAAACTAATCAGATTATAGCATACAGTTGTGTGCAAACTTTTAGGAACACCAGTTGTGTGTTTTCAGTGCATCCCTAAATGCTGACACCACAACAATATGACACTTGTTAAAATGTGCAGAAAGATGTTGTTTAATGCATAATTTTTACAGATTCTAAATAAAATAATAAATATGGCAGGCACAGAGATGCTTGGATACCTTTCAATCGGTGTTTTGCAACACTTCATTTGGCAGAAATAGCTTCTGTAGTCAACTAATCTTTCTGTTCTTTCTTTTGATATTTTCCTTACTCTTCTCGCAGAACTATTCAAGCTCAAAAGTATTCTTGGGTCTCTTTAATGCATTATATTTGAGTTCTCCCATAGATTTTCAATAATATTCAATCTGGCTATCCTGGAAAACTCTGTCTGATGTTACAGATCAAGTGACGCTCTTGGTCTCTTTTGTATTCGAGCAGGACTTGAATTCCATGATGATACTTTTTTCAAATTCACAGCTTGTTTTATGGTCAAATGTTGCTAAGAGTACACAGGACAGAAGAAAGTTGCTTCTGGCTATGAGTTGAGAGGTGTGGTAGCTGTGTTAGTCCACTTGTAAAGGTAATCAATAGAAATAAAACATGGAAAAGAAAATAAGATACCTTTTTTATTGGACATAACTTAATACATTTCTTGATTAGCTTTCGAAGGTTGCCCTTGTTCAGATCGGAAATAAGCAAAAGTTGGTAGATGACAGTATATATCATTTATCATTTTATATACCGTTTCTTATTGCTATTGCAAACCAGAACGGTTTACATTAAAAAGAAATACTTCTCATACATACATACGTACATACATACAAACAAACAAATAACTCCAATCATTGATAGAAAAAGAACAGCAACCCAAAAAGACAAAGAAATACATGAGTGAAACATCAAAGAATTTCAGTGACAGTCTATATGCATGGAGTTGAAACACATTCTTTAGAAGCATCATTCTTATTGGCATATCCATGTAAATGCATTGTCATTGTATGGTATCTTGGAGTTAAATATGTATTTTTTAAAGTACAACACTTGCGTTCTTTCTTGGATACTAAGATCTCCAGTGGGACTTTGATATCTTAGTGTTATGACCTATGTAAATGACTGCGGATTATTCGGTTAGGCCTTTGCCTTTTTTCTTTTTATTTCCTTTATTATCTCCTTGTAAAATCTTGTTTGCTCTCCCCCCCCCCCCCCCACCCCCCTCTTCTTAGTGGTCTAAGGAAGAATTAGATATGGTTTCTGGATATTGTTTTTTGTTTCCTCTATATGATTATCTCCTATGTATTTCTTTAACAAGTGTTGACTTGGAATTTGTTTCAAAACTTATAACTAAATAATAAATATAAAAAAGTAATATTCAGTCTGAAAAGCATGAAGACCATTGCAAAGCTTTCTCTTTCTTTGCTAGTAGTAGTTCATGGTTGATTTTCAGGTATGTTTTGGATCATTGTCAAGATAAAATATCTAACTTCCTTTCAGCTTCTGCTTCTTCACTTATTGTACTTTAAGTTATTAGTTTCTAAGATATGTTTATATTTAGTTGAGATATACCATAGACCTCAGCAGCGTCACTTACTGAATATAGAATCTGAACCAGTAAGATTTATACACCCACCTCCTCATTGGTCCTTAGTATAACTTGTTTGTTCAATTTTTTCAAACTTTTTACTGTAATAAAATTAGCCTAATTAGAATACTCATCTCAAGATGAAGTCATTGTCAGTCAATCAGGGGATTATTTAATCTGACATAGACTGTTTTGCCCTGAATCTGTTTCAAGAAACACCCCCTGATTTAAACAGCACCAGCATTTCTCCGTCCTTTATACTGCTTTTTAGGCAGTATGTATGAGGGGCTGAGAAATGCTAGCGCTGTTGAAATCAGGGGGTACCCCGCTCTGTCTTGCAGTCTGCTCTAGGTCTCTCTGTGCCAAATCACTGCCTTGTCACTGTGAACATGGCAGCCTTCGCACCCTTCCTTCCCCAGAGGCAACGTCCTAGTAGTTGCTATATCAATAAGCCTTTTAGTGGCACATGCCACTTAGGTGCGCTTTCATGCACACTATAATCTAGGCACTGAGGAAGATAAATATATTTCTACTGACTACCCCTATCACAACCTTGTGGCCCATCCTCACCATATACCTCAGCTACCCAATTCCGACCCACATCCCATAGAACAACTTCTCCCAAAGCACACATAAGACAGCTGGTATCGATTTCCACTTCAGTCCATTCACACTCCTATAGATTAAGTTCCCACTCTATACCCATGACTTTCCTCAATTGCTGCTCTCTTCAGGGTAAATACTTTTATACATGATCTTACACTGTTCCATAAACTGGAGGCCCTCTACCTAACAGAAAACTGGCTATCAGATGTGGATGCTTCCTATCTGAATTAGGCCCCAACCCCCCCACATTACCACTATCATTTTCATAATTGAGTTCATCGCCATGGCAGGGATGGCACTCATCTACCCAGACAATCTGACTTCTCAGGCAATTCAATAGTGTCCATCGATTGTTTATTTTTCCATCACAATACATCCCTTCTTTAGATTTTTTGCTACTCTACCACCCTCCTCCTCCTACCACTATTGCCTTCCAGCAACTACAAATTCTTCTTAGTGACCATTGCCTAGCTTCTCTGTATCCTATTTAGGAGATTTCAACATACACTATGATGACTTTTCAGCCCCTTATGTCGAAGAATGTTTCTCATTTTATCAGATTTCAGCCTCACTCATAAAGGAGGGCATACACTAGATTTTATACTCTCCATACCAGTCCAATTTCACACACTTCAATTAAGTGCATTATGTACTCTACCATGGATGGACCATTCCCTAATTCTTTTCCCCTGTCGGTTTGTGGGAACACAGATTAAACTTGCAATCATACCTTTGTACTCTTGTGGTTTAAGCAAGATTACTATCACTGCTCTTATATTCAGCAATCAACCTTAGAAATCGACTCTCTCGCCACTACCATTAGAGGATCAAATTAATCAATGGAATATCTTTAAAGTCTGCTTATAACTACATTGCTCCTCTTACCTCTCGTGCTGTTTCCACTACCCACAATCACACTTGAGCCCTGGTATACACAGGACCTGTGCCAACAAGAGACAGCTTCGTCAGATTGAACAACGATGGCATCTTCTGTTTCACTCGTTAACTTCAAAAATTCTGCCTGCTCCTACAAAAATGCAATGCTTCAAGCTAAAAAGGCCTACTATTCAGCAAAGATTATTAATGCCCCAAACACTGCAGTCCTACATTGAACCATTAAGAAACTCACCACCTTTCATCCTCCTTCCACCACTACTGAATTATCTCTCTCAGTTCAGACTATAGCCAAACACTTCCACCAGAAGATCACAACTTTATGATCAAGTTTACACCCAGCTGTCCATTCTTCTAATATCAAAATTTACATTGATACTCTGAATCCTGAGACATTTCCTTTGGCTCCTTCACTTAGTAGCCTATTTGTTAGATTCAACATTCCATCGCAGGCGGAGTTAGAGGCCATTTTTAAAAGCATAACCACCACTACTGCTCCTCTTGATCCTGTTCAATCCACATTTATCAAGACGTTTTTGGTTACTGTTCATTCATTCACTCACATGATGATCCACAATGCCCTAACTGAAGGAACATTTCCCCAAACATGGAAAACAGCTACTATCCCAAACGCAAAGATCAATCTATTCCCGCAACTGACCCTACTAACTACTACCCCATAGCCAATCTACCATTTCTTGCAAAAACTTGTAGAAGCCATTGTCCACTTTGTAACTCAATTTCATTACTAAGAAAAATGTTTTGCACCCAAATGAAATAGGTTTTTGTCAATTCCATAATACAGAAACAACTCTTAATAGGTATCACTACTTTCATACACAATCATTTGGATTGCTCCTGGAATGATGATGTTCTATCAGAAGAGGTGCTGTGAGGACTTCCACAGTAGGACAGAACTTCATTGGTAAGTGAGTTGCTGAGAAATTGCTTTAAAACATGGGGGAAGCTAAAATTAGAGTTAAATAGGTAATCTCAGTGACCCTGATATTCAGACTGCAGGAGATAGCCGGGCTGTCTCCCGGGGTCCACGCTGAACTCGGATATTCAATGCCGGCCTGTTTTAAGGTGAGTGGCATTAAATATCTGGGGGGTTTTCTGCCGGTTTGAAAATAAATGGCTGTGTCAGTATTAAAGATAATCAGGTATGTCTGAAATCAGCCAAAGATATACCACGGTTTGCCGTGGCCAAATATGACTGCCCAAACATGATTTAAAAATCAGCAGATAGCCAGTTATATTGCATGATATAACTGATTTTCCACCAGCAGCTACCTACAGGTATTCAGCTGAGCATAGCTGGTTATCCCCACTGAATACCGTCGGTAGCTGGTTAAGCACTATTTAACTGGTCAGCATCCATTCTGACCGGTTAAATAGCGCTAAATATCAAGCAGAGTTTCTTTTTTACTCTATTTAGCAAAGGCAATTTAAGGAATAGGGTTTTGGCTAGTAGTTAAGAGACTGTTCTAGAGTTTACCATAACATCAGTGTAGAACAGAGCTGATAGTCACAGGAAACCCCAGTTTAGAATTTTAACTTCAGTTTGTAGTACAGTTTAGTTTCCATAGTGTAAAATCCTTTTCCCCATAGTTTCTGCCACAGCCTATAGCATTAACAGATAGCCTCTAGAAGGCACGGCAAAGCCTAGTTCAGTCTTCATTCCCACCCACCTTCTCTAACTTTCATCTACCCTCCTCATTTATAGTCGATTATAATTAGGATAATAAGAAGGGTGTCTTCATTACAGAGTTTTAATTACACTTCAGTACTTTCTGAGAAGCAAACACTAAATAAATCACACAAGATACCATATAATCTAAAGGATATTTTATATTAATCTAATATCCATAGTACCTTAAATTTTAAATTATTAAACAACTCAATAATAACTAAGATGCAGACAGCAGTGAGAGGGGTGCTACCAGTCTTTTGCACTGAATGTTACATATGATTATCTCCCAGTTGGTGAGAGATTATATGTGTGTGCTCAAAGCAAAGAGCTCCTAGCTCTCAGAGAACTAGTCTGTTCTCTTGAGGCTAGAGTAACAGACTTGGAGGAGCTGAGGGAGATGGAGAATAGATCTACAACGACATGGTAGAGATGTCCTACCTGCAGTCTGGCAGCCCCTGTGCTGCCTTGGAGAAAGGAGGTCTACTACAAAGAGAGCATCACCCTGGGGAAGTAGCAAGTACTCCTGTAGCCAGGACCTGCCCAGCAGGGGCTGCAATATCCTCTTGCACTGAGGATGTGTCTCCAAGAATATTTGCCCAGATGGTATGGGTTAGGACAGCTGTTATAGCTGGTGATTCAATCATTAGACATGTAGATAGCTATAGCTGGGTGGCTGATGGACGTGAGGATCGCCTGGTGCAAAGCTGGAGAACCTCACACATTGCCTAGATAGGATTTTAGATAATGCTGGGGAAGAGCCAGCTGTCTTGGTACATGTGGGTACTCATAACATAGGCAAATGTGGGAGAGAGGTTCTAGCCAAATTTAAGCTGTAAGGTAGAATGCTGAAGTCCAGATCCTCCAGGGTAGCATTTTCAGTAATACTCAGGCAGGCAGAGCTCTGAAGTCTCAATGTGTGGTTGAGACAATGGTGCAGGGATGAGGGATTTAGATTTGTTAGGAACTGGGCAACATTCTGGGATAGGGGGAGCCTGTTCTGAAAGGACACCACCTTAATCAGCATGGAACCAGTCTGCTGGTGCTAACTTTTAAAAAGGAGATAGAACAGCTTTTAAACTAAAATAGGGGAGGGGGAGCACCCAGGAGTGCATGGTTTGGTGTGGTTTATCCTTTAAGGATACTATTGAAACAGGAAATTTATGGAATCCTGAGGTTTCAGCAATGGTGAAAGAAAGCCAGGAGTGTTTAAGGAGAGAGCAGGGTAAAGGATGCACATTATCTCCATTAATTTCTAAGCAGCTTGTAGATACAAGGAAAAAACAATTTGAAGTGTCTATACAAATGCCAGAACCCTAAAAAATAAAGATGGGAGTGTTAGAGCATACAGCACTAAGCCATGCACTAATGCCAACCCAGCCCATTCACTTTGAATGGGCTGTGATGGCATTGCTGCGTTGGCTTAGTAAATGGGGGGGGGGGGGGGGGGGTAACAGATGAGATACATATAATAGGCATCTGAAACCTGCTGAAAGGAGGACAAGCAATGGGCCACTGTGTTGGGGTATAAATCATATTGCAATGATAGAGGGAATCAAATTGGAGGGAGGGGTTGTGGTATATGTTTAAAAGGGAAATGAGTCAAACAAAATAAACATTCTATGCAGCATGGAATCCTTATGGATAGAAATTCCATGTGTGAAAGGAAGGAGTATTCTTGTAGGGCTGTACTATCGTCCACCAGGGCAGAATAGACAGATGAAGAAATGTTTACAGAAATTAAGAAAGATAGCAAATCGGGCAACATCTAATAATGCGTGACTTCAATTTCCCAATACTGACTGGATAAATGTTACATTAGGGAATAGTACAGAGGTAAAATTCCTACATGTAATAAATGACTGCTTCTTGGAGTAACTGGTCCAGGAACAGACTAGAGGGGGAGCCACTTTAGATCTAGTCCTTAGTGCAGTGATGGTGAACCTATGGCACGCGTGCTGTCGCTGGTCCACCCGCCCTTCCACCAACCAAGCTGCCCTCCCTCCCTCCGAGCACCAGGGCCCCCCCCCCCTCCTCCGAAATTTAAAAGGCATACCTGGTCAGGGTAAAGGTGGCAGCGGCAGTGAAAAGTGTGTTGTTTGCTTGGCGCGCCTTCGGCCTTCCCTTCTGTCTCTCAAGCTCTAGTCCCGCCCTTGCGGAAACAGGAAATGAGGGCGGGACCAGAGCTTGAGAGACAGAAGGGAAGGCCAAAGGTGCGCCGAGGAAACAACACACTTTTCGCTGCTGCTGCCGACGCCACCTTAACCCCGACCAGGTATGCCTTTTAAATTTCGGAGGAGGGGGGGCCCTGGTGCTCGGAGGGAGGGAGGGCAGCTGAGGAGCAGTGTGGTGTTGGGTGGAAGGGAGGCCTGGTGCGGGGTGCAAGGGAGGGAGGCCTGATGCTGGATGCGAGGGAGGGAGGCCTGGTGCTGGGTGGGTGGGTGGGAGGGAGGGATGCCTGCCGCTGGGAGGGCAGGGGGGAGAGGAGGGTGGCTGGACATGGGTGGCTGGAGGGGAGGGGAGGACAGGGTGAGAGGACGTTGGCTGGACATGGATGGAGGGCAAAAAATGAAGAAAAAAGGAGGAAAGTAAAGAAATAAATGGAAAGGAAGCCCTGGAAACGGAGTTAAGAGAACAGATAGAGAGCAGCAGAATCAGAGACTAGGACCAATATAGATAGAAAAACAAAATCACCAGACAACAAAGGTAGAAAAAATCATTTTATTTTCATTTTAGTGTTTGGAATATGTCCAATTTGAGAATTTACATCTGATGTCTTATTTTGCACTGGGTATACTGGAGCTGTAACAGCTTACAGAAATAATTTATAATGAAAAAAAAATCATGTTATTTTTTTTCTCCTATACTAGTATAATAGTTTCAATGATGTCTGTTTATATGCGCCATGGCTGGTGTAAGGGGTGTGGCTATCATAGGGGTGGAGTCATATGTGGTGACCCCGCCCATAATGAGTACCGGCACCTGCGATAAATAATTAGATTTTGGGTTGCTGTTTGGGCACTCGGTCTCTGAAAGGTTCGCCATCACTGCCTTAGTGGAATGCGGGGCATAATATGAGAGGCAACAGTGTTCAATCCGCTAGGAAACAGTGATCATAACATGATCGAGTTTGAGCTAATATCTGGAGTGACGCCACAAAGAAATCTAGTGTAGCAGCATTTAATTTTTGAAAGGGTGATTGATAAAATGAGAAAAATGGTTAAAAAGAAGCTAAAAGGATCAGCTGCAAAAGTTAGGACTTTAAATCAGGCATGGAGTTTCTTTAAATATACCATCTGGGAAGCCCAGACCAGATGCATTCCACATATTTACAAAGGTGGAAAGAAGAGAAAACAGCCAGCATGGTAAAAAGGTGAAATAAAAGATTCTATTAGGGCCAAAAGAACCCAAATGAAGAAAATAAGCAGCAACGTAAGCACTGGCAAGTTAGATGCAAAGCACCGATAAAGGCTAAAAGAATATAAAGAAAAACTTGCCATAGAGGCAATAAATCAAAGTAACAACTTTTTTCAGGTATATCAGAAGCAGAAAGCTTGTGCTGGAATCTGTGGGACTCTTAGATCATGAAGGAGCAAAAGGGACATTCAGGGATGACAAGGCCATAATAGGGATGCAGAAGGAAGATGGATTGTGGACATGGAGAGAGAAAAAAAATACCAAATGGACAAGGAGGTCATGTCAAGAGAAGACAGAAGAAAGCAGATACCCAAGACTTGGACCAACATCATTAGAAACATTAAATGACCAGACAACAAAGGTAGGGGAAAAAAATGTTTTTCAATGTATTGATTAGAATATGTAAGCTTTTGGAATGTTCATCTGCCAGAGCTAGTGTTGGCTGGAGCCTGTGAGAAAAACCTCATTTATTGGCCTGCAACTCTCCAGCTTCTTAGTGCTAAATCTCCAGCTTTGGGATGGGCCACTCTTGGTATCTCTGTAGTTAGAGCATTGGGCTAACAACCAGGGAAGCCCAGTTCAAATCCTGCTGTTGCTCCTTGTGATCTTGGGCAAGTCACTTAACCATCCATTAGCTCAGGTATAAGAGGCTGAGGCAGAAAGCTACCACAAGCCTAACGGCAGAGTTATTGCAAGTTGTATGCCCCATGTTGTCTGCAGAGCAATGCAAAGAGCAGTTGAGCACAGGTGTTAACTTGTGTGGAAGACATGGTCACACAATCCATTAAAATGGATGGTAATGAGACCATTAAGAATTCCATTCTAATGCATTAAAGCAAGCAGAAAACTTTTCATGAAGTCCAGGGCAACATAGAAGAGTTAATTGAGAGCAATGGGTGTCTAGTGGCACCCCCTTCTTCTGCCTAACCCAACTTGACCCGCCTGCTCATGATCGCTTTATTCATCGATTCCTAGTGTCTAGTGGTCCCCCCCCCCCCTGCTGCCTCCTGACTGATTCCCCCATCCCAGGCTGCACCACGTGGGGTCAGGTGCCCCAATTTGAAAGATAGCAGTGCTGAAGCAGGAGAGAGAGGGTATCACTCCTGCCTCTTTCAAGGTATGGGGATTAGGGAGGCCTGGAGGAAGGGTTGGGGAGTTGGTGGTGCCATTAGACACAAGTTGTTGAGTCAGGGGGGGGTCAGTCTTGTCAGGGGTAGGGGGTGCTGCTAGACACCAGGGAGTTTTTAAAAACATATAACAGGGTGTGGTGGGTGCTGTTGGGAGGATATTGGTTGGGGAGGGGCTGCTAGAGTAGCAGAGCTGATGCAAAAAATATATTCAGTTTGTTTTTAAATGTCACCCTACCTTCAGTGCATAATCCAATCACCGCTAATGCACTGACAGGGTGACATTTTGCAATGAGCTGTGGATTACTGTGCTGTTTTTTGCATGATCAAGGACTACTACAACCTACGGGCAAGTTTTTAAGAAAGCTTTCAGCTTTCAGCATCGCCACCTTCGATTGTAAGCCCTCTAGGATCAGGGAACTACCTAGAGTACCTGAATGCAACTCACCTTGAGCTACTAGTGAAAAAAGATGTGCGTTACATCCAAATAAATTAATAAAAATTGTTCTCCCTTATTCTTTTTTTTTTCTTGATCTGTCCCCCTTACTACTTTTGCCTTTCCCCTCCCCCCTCTCATTTGTGCTTTTTTGGTTCTTTCCCTCCCCCACTCCTGAACTAATTTTATAGTTTTGTCACCTGTTTTTTTCTCTTTGATTCTCCTCTTTTTCCTTTGACTTTGTTTCTTCACCCCCTCCCCCAAACCCTCCACCCAGACTAAGTTTTCTTATGTAACTCATCAATACCAGTCTCAAAATTGGTGAAAAGATGAGATTTTATTGCCATCTTGTGGACACTCTGTAGAACTACTGATCCTATATAGTGCTGTCCATTATTTATTTATTTGTTACATTTGTATCCCACATTTTCCCACCTTTTTGCAGGCTCAATGTGGCTAGTGATAAATACTCCTGTAGCAGGAGATAGCAAATCCCTCAAAAGGAATTGAGGGACAAAATGAAAATTGCATCCTGACTCCCCTGATTTTCACCCCTTTGCTGCAGTAAACCAGAATGCTTGTTTTCATTCTTCATAGCTCTTTAGTAAATAATTTAGAAAGAAATGTTAATCTGGGCATTCTGCTTAAGGGAAATTTCAAGTTTATTCAAAACTTTCTACCCCACCCATCAGACAAGCCATCTAGGTGGCTTACAGAATAAAATGTAAGGCAGTAATCAGACAGACATTACTACTACTACTACTACTACTATTTAGCATTTCTATAGCGCTACAAGGCATACGCAGCGCTGCACAAACATAGAAGAAAGACAGTCCCTGCTCAAAGAGCTTACAATCTAATAGACAAAAAATAAATAAAGTAAGCAAATCAAATCAATTAATGTGAACGGGAAGGAAGAGAGGAGGGTAGGTGGAGGCAAGTGGTTACAAGTGGTTACGAGTCAAAAGCAATGTTAAAGAGGTGGGCTTTCAGTCTAGATTTAAAGGTGGCCAAGGATGGGGCAAGACGTAGGGGCTCAGGAAGCTTATTCCAGGCGTAGGGTGCAGCGAGACAGAAGGCGCGAAGTCTGGAGTTGGCAATAGTGGAGAAGGGAACAGATAAGAAGGATTTATCCATGGAGCGGAGTGCACGGGAAGGGGAAGCTCTTCCTTATATGGTATTGAAGCCAAATGTATTCTGCATCCACAGAACCCCTGGCCCTCCCCCAACATAGATGCAGAGCAGAACTAGGACATTTCCTCATAAAACTCACCATACAAATAAATATTTGTTTCTTATGTAATCTCAATAACAGATATAGTGTAAAGTAACACAAGTCACTCAGGACCTAGATCAAATCTATCATGCCAGCGCTAACTTCCAAAACAAGGATCCTACCTATATTTTAGGGCCTTAAATATTACCGTGAGGCTCTAAAATATCAGTAACTAGTGGAATGGGAGTGTTGCAAAGAATAGATGTGACAAGTTTTCCTATCCTGATCAGCAAAAAAAAAAAAAAACAAACAGTTTTTGATTTATCGGGATTCAAGATGAGTTTACTTTTAGTCAGTTGGTGATTTGTGTTAATTTATTATTTATATTATTAATCTCTTGTGGATCTGAAGCATTTACAGTACAAAGGACTTGAATATCGTTGGTATAAATGTACACAGTAAAATCAAGAGATTGTGCAAGGGTCACTAGCAGAGCAAGGAAGATATTAAACAGTGAAGAGGCTAAGATTGATCCCTGGGGGACTCCACAGACTGGTGAGAATACAGTGAAAGAGGAGCCTCTAGTGGATTTATAAAACTATCTTTGCCTCTCCTCACTTTCCTTTCTCATGGCCTTTGGACAGAAACTTAGAAAGGTTTAAATAATTCAGCAGGGCTGAAAATGGCTGCAAGACACCTGACACTTCTGATTCAGTCCGCAGACGGAGAGCACACAGCAGTCCCCTACCTGATCTGTGCTTTCCACTTTATACCTGCCCAGGTGTCTTGGGTACACGCCACAGCCCAGGAAGTGCTACAGATAGACGGACACAGGGACCATGTAAGAGAAAATTAACTGATGCATTTGTGTCAACTGTTGTGCACCTGTGAGCAGTTCCTCAAATCCCTCCTCTCTGCTACCTCTCTCCTACCTACATTTTTCCTTTGCCCCTCCTCCTTCCTCTCTCTCATGTCTGCTTCACTACCTCTTCCTTGGCTGTTTTCCCACTTTTAGAGTGAGGAGGACCCAGGATGTGGTTGCCAAATTTCTGGGTTTCTTAAATGACTAAATATCTGGAAATATATATTTTTTTTCTCAAACTGCAGACAGAAAAAGAAAAAGGTTTGATCTGGCTTGCAGTGGGTGGTGTTCTGGTGCATAATTTTTGCACTCCCCTCCCCCAAATTTCACAGGATGTCAGCCGCTATAAAGTCTCTGGTGAAAAATATTCAGAGCCTGTTTAACCCCTTTCCTTCCATGGATGCCCCTTTGTGCCACAGACTATCCAGTTCTCATGTAACCGACTGCAGCCAGGCTTAGCGGGCTCTTAATGGAAGTGGTGCTCTGTGATGAGGACCTGTGGAAGTCCCAGGATGGCTGAACCAGTGGCGTAGCCACAGGTGGGCCTGGGTGGGCTGGGGCCCATTCACCTTGCACTCAGGCCCACCCATAATTGTGACACACTTGCAGTGGCTGGTGGGGATCCCCAAATCTTGCCAGCTGAAGATTTTCTGTCCTTGGGCAGTCCCCACTCTTCCAAATGTCAGCCAGTAGCACTTGCCTTGAACTGAAGCTGAGACTGACCCTTCTGCACATGCTCAGTTTTCGCACATGCAAAAGCACTGAGCATGCACGGCCTGCCGGCAGCAACATCAATTTGAAGCAAGGTGCCCTGCTGGCTGCCATTTGGAAGAGTGCTGGCTGCATGAGGAGGAGGAGGAAATCTTCAGCTGGCAGGGTTTGGGGATCCCCGCCAGTTCAAGTATTTAATATTTGGGGCTTGTGGGCAGGGAGGGGTGGAGAGAGGAGCAAATGGGGGGGGGGATGAATTCCATGCCCATCCACCTTAGGCTCAGGCCCACCCAAAATTGGCCATCTGGCTATGCCCCTGGGCTGAACATGGCTCCTGTGGGTCCTGAGAACATGTAGGGTGCAAACATGTGCAAGACTAGCATGATATTTTCCCAAATCATGTTTGATAGAAAATGATATTTGAGACGGTTTTTAACCACAGTTGTGAGGGTCATATTAGAAATCAGAGAAGTCTCTGCTCAGAATTTGCCTATTTAATATTTTATCATATTTTATTGTACTTATTGATCTCCACTTTAAGTATTTTCGTTTTGTATGTTTGTGATTTGCATTGTATTGCAAAGGTAGTACTTACATTTCTAAAATTAAATTAAAGAATATTTTCCAGAAAGAATGTACATGTAAATGAATGAACTGCAGCTGTGCTCAAGCACCCAGCAGAGTGTCCTGCTTGCAAAGCAGAAAAACTGGTACAACCAGAGGAAAAGTCATAGGCAGGCGGTCCGTGGCCCAACTGTTTGGGGAGGCAAAAGGGGGTGGGGTTAGGGGTGGGGCCAGGGGTGGGGCTTACATCCATAATTGTCTGACAACACACAGAAAAAAATAAGTAAAAATAAAAGTTACAATTAACACCTTTTATTAAATGTAGATATTAGATATGTATCATATGTCAAAAAAGTGGTTGCTCAAAGCATATACTAACCATTGTATACTATTCAAAAATGTTATCAATTATTAAACACTGCTATTTCCATCCATGGAAAATCCCAACATGAAAAGGTCACATTAGTGAAGTAACATCCGGCGACTAGACTTTGCATCATAGGTGTCAATGATCTGCTCGGGGTTAATATCTCCAATAAGATCACTTTCAATGCTCAGTAAACATAAAGTTGTCAGTCTTTCCTGACTCATTGTGGATCTCTGCCAGTTTCGTACACTTCTCATGGCAGAAAAGGATCTCTCACAGGTAGCTGTGCCAACAGGAAGAGTAAATGCCAGTTTCAAAAGCTTTGTAAAATTTTGATGAAAAGGTGTTTAAGCAGCTGCTTTCAGTGCTTCTAGAGTGATTTCTGTGTTTGGTAAGTCACTTTTTATCAATTCCCTCTCTGTGTGAGCAAGTTTCGTATTGAGAGAAAGAGCACTTGCATATTTACTGAGTAGCCCATTGCTGCCCTCCAAATCACATTTCAGAACTGCATCAACACTTTGCGATTTCCATTGACTGAGGTGAAAACCTGTGACTACATACTCCTAATAGTGTATCTAGCACAGAGAAATACAGTTGTGTTCCCCATTTTTCTTTTGCATTCTCATTTTCACTTGACGACTCTGAGAGATATTCTCGTTGTCCAAGTGTGCTTGTAATAAACAAACATTCTAGGGAAGCTGTTCTTTTCACAGGTCTTGACTGTCGACGTTTGTAAGTGTGCTCTTCATCTGTGTCAGGAACATTATGCAGTTCACAGAATATCCCAAATATCAGCCCACTTAGCATCTGTTTGCATATTCTACAATACGTCGATGGTTCTCTGGAGTACACTAGAGGCCCGAGAAAGTGTTGTATCTTCTGCCTGCAGTGCTTTATGTGTGACATGAATTGTACTAAGTACCTGGTAATCAAGCACACAAAAAATTTTAACTTGCGCACAGTTTTCAGCATCCCTGATGCTTTAATGAATCTACGGTATGGAGGCTCCGACAATCCCAATAAAGTGCTGAGAAGTGCTCCCAGTGAGTTTTTAACAGCAGATACATTTTTCCATCGACAGGCCCATCTCGTGTCACTTAAACTGGACAATTCCAATTTGACACCAAGCATCTTCTGGGCCTCTAGGTATGCATGATGTGTACCAGGCTGTGAAAAAAATGTGAACAAGCTTTCCAGGGTGTAAAAAAAAACCTGTTGCTGCTTGGTTTGCTTTGCAGGCCTCTACTAAAACCAAATTCAATTTATGGGCCATGCAGTGTATATATATAGCTATGGGGTGATCTTGCAGTATTTTTTGCTGTAGTCCATTGACATGACCTGCCATGACAGCAGCTCCATCGTAGCACTGTGCTACAATTGGCAAATCTGCAATCCCTGATACTTGTAAAAAATGGCAGATGACGTTTAATGTGAACAAGTGCAAAGTGATGCATGTGGGAAAGAGGAACCCGAACTATAACTACGTCATGCAAGGTTCCGCGTTAGGAGTCACAGACTGAGAAAGGGATCTAGGTGTCATCATTGATGATACGTTGAAATCTTCTGCTCAATGTGCTGCTGCGGCTAGGAAAGCAAATAGAATGTTGGGTATTATTAGGAAAGGGATGGAAAACAAAAATTAGGATATTATTATGCCATTGTATCGCTCCATGGTGCGACCGCACCTCGAGTATTGTGTTCAATTCTGGTTGCCGCACCTCAAAAAAGATATAGTGGAATTAGAAAAGGTGCAGAGAAGGGCAACAAAGATGATACAGGGGATGGGACGATTTCCCTATGAGGAAAGGCTGAAGAGGCTGGGGTTCTTCAGCTTGGAGAAAAGGTGGCTGAGGGGAGACATGATAGCGGTCTATAAGATAATGAGTGGAATGGAACGGGTTGATGTGCAGCATCTGTTTACGCTTTCCAAAAATACTAGGACAGGGGGCCATGTGATGAGGCTGCAGTGTAGTAAATTTAAAATGAATTGGAGGAAATTTTTCTTCACGTAGTTAGACTCTGGAATTCGTTGCTGGAAAAAGTGGTTAAGGCGGTTAACTTAGCGGAGTTTAAAAAAAGGTTGGACGGCTTCCTGGAGGAAAAGGCCATAGAATGTAATTGAATGGACGTGGGAATAATCCACTATTTCTGGGATGGGCAGGACGAAATGCTTGTTCTTTTGGCCGCTGTTGGAGACAGGGTGCTGGGCTCGATGGACCCTTGGTCTGTCCCAGCATGGCAATGCTTATGTCTTATGTCTTGAATGTGCTGATAGATAGCATTAGCATCTCCTCGCTCAGAACAATCGATAAATCCCAAAGAGCATTCTTTTATTTCCAGATTTTCTGTATATCTCACACACACTGTCATTTCTTCTTGTTTGAAACTGTGTGCTTCATCAACAAGAAGAGTAAAGAACCCATTTTCCTGCACTTTCTGAATGATTTTAGCTTTTACAAAAACTGCTGCAATCTGTAGTAGCTCATTTTGCGTTCTGTGGCCCAGTAGATTGAAAGAGCCCTTCAATTTTCTTGCAAATGCTTCATCGTATTTTTGAGAACAAATTGCACAATTCCAGGAAGTTTCCACGATTTGCTGATTCTTCTCTTTCATCATGTCCCCGCAGTGCAATTCCTTGTTTGGCCAAGTAAAGCAGTAAATTAGTAATTTTTACAGCATAGTCTCTATTTTCTTCTACTAACTTCTTGTGAGAAGCTGAGAGCTGTATACCAGAATCTACGTTTCTGAAGCTTTTTCTTTAAATTTTTCCAGTCCCTGACTCCTTTTTCAGTAAAAGCAGAATCTTTCAAAACACTAGAACTTGAAAACTGTCTGCAAGGAAAGCAGAAAACTGCATCTAACTGCTGACTGTACTCTAAAAATGAAAATGTCTTGTAATATTCTGATGTGAAGGAACGGTTTTGCTTTCCAAACACAGATTTTGGAAACTCAGGTAAATGAGGCTGTGATGGTCCCATTGTAGTTGACCCAACATCTTATACAGGAGTAAGGACAAGATTTTTTTCAGTTGAAATTGCAAGATTTCAAGGCTGATTTGATGAGAATTCTTCCTGTGGATTAGGAACTAATATATTGCTAGAGCAGCCAGCCAATGACATACTTGAATCTTGCTCAGAATCACTTGGTATCTCATTCTCATTCTCTCTACATTCATTCCCGCTGCACTTAGTGTTTCCAGAACACTGTCCAGAGCTCACTGTGGCTTTTGCGCCAAAATAATTTCTAATATCCATGATGTTTTGAGTAACTGGGTTTGTTTGAGATTATCTGAACTCAAATTCTGAGTCAGGAGGGTCCCCAGCAGAGGATCTTTAGTCTCAAGTCAAGTCCCAGGGCCTTTAGAAAGAGAAAAGGGGTATAATTAATAGGGCTTTCAAAGAGACTCATAGCACAGAAGTCAATGATTAGTATATTCTGGTTGAAGACTATAGATCTGAAAGTCTAAAATACCCTATTTATTTATTTATTGCATTTGTACCCCACCTTTTTGCAGGCTCAATGTGGCTTACAGAGTATTGTTATGATAAAGTCGTTACATGATTTAAATACAGTCGATCATAAGCTGAGGTATAAGAGGATTTAGATGGAAAGGTGTTAGGTAAGGTCATGTGACAGGTGTTTTTTGGTGTACTTGGGTGGTTTAAGGAATGATTTGTTTCATTGAGGATGACTTTTGTAGGCTTTGTTGAAGAGATGTGTTTTCAAAGCTTTGCGGAAGCTGGTTAGATTGTTCATGGTTTTCAGGGCCATGGGTAAAGCGTTCCAAAACTGTGTGCTTTTGTACGCAAAGGTAGTAGCATAAGCCTGTTTGTATTTCATTCCTTTACAGCTGGAGAAGTTCATATTGAGGAATTTGCAGGCCGATCTTTTGGCGTTTCTGGGCGGTAGGCCCACTAGGTTTAACATATAGAGTGGGGCATCTGCGTGAATGATTTTGTGTACAGTCGTGCAGATCTTGAACTCAATTCATTCCTTGAGCGGAAGCCAGTGCAGTTTCTCTCTTAGGGGCTTCGCACTTTCATATTTAGGTTTTCCAAAAATGATTCTGGCTGCGGTGTTCTGGGCTGTTTGGAGTTTTTTAATGGTCTGTTCTTTACAGCCTGCGTACAGAGCGTTACAGTAGTCCAAGTGGCTTATTACTAATGACTGTACTAGGGTGCGGAAGATGTTTCTTGGGAAAAAAGGTTTTATTCTTTTGAGTTTCCACATCGATTGGAACATTTTTTTCATTGTATTCTTCACGTGGGTATTGAGTGTGAGGTTTCAATCAATGGTGACTCCCAGAATTTTCAGATTTTCTGAGATAGGAAGTGTGCAGTAGGGTGTAGTTATAGTGGGGTAGTTGTTTGTGTTGTATTGGGAAGTGAGAACTAGACATTGAGATTTTTCTGCGTTAAGTTTTAACTGAAATGAGTCTGCCCAAGAGTGCATGATCTGGAAGCTCTGGTTAATCTCGTTGGTTATTTCGTTTAAGTCACTTTTGAACGGGATATCAATCGTAACGTCATCGGCATATATGTAGGGGTTAAGGTTTTGATTGGCTAGGAGTTTGGCTAATGGTATCATCATTAGGTTGAAAATAGTTGGTGAAAGGGGGGATCCTTGAGGAACTCCACATTCCGGTATCCAAGGTGGTGATCTGTCAGTATTCGTTGTTACTTGGTAGAATCTGGTGGTGAGGAATCCTACAAACCATTTGAGAACTGGGCCTCCGATTCCGAAGTATTCTAGTTGTAATAATATTCCATGATCCACCATGTCAAAGGCACTAGACATGTTGAATTGTAATATGAGTATGTTCTTGCCGGTTGCAATTGTTTTTTTTAATGAGTTCATTGCAGACACTAGTACAGTTTCAGTGCTATGATTTGATCGAAATCCTGACTGAGACTCATGTAGAATTGATTGTTTGGTCAGGTATTCCGTGAGTTGTTTCGTCACTATGCCTTCCATCAATTTTGTTGTGAGTGGGATAGAAGTGACTGGTCGGTAGTTGGTTAGGTCCATTGTGCTTTTCTTAGCATCTTTTGGCAGCGGAGTGAGCAGGATGTTTCCATTTTTTGTGGGGAAGAGACCATTTAGGAGTCTATAGTTTACTTGGTTCGTGAGGTCTTTTTTGAATTGTTTGGATGCGGCTCTTATTAGGCTGGTAGGGCAAATGTCAAGTTTGCATTGAGATTTGGCATATTTTCTGAGCCAGTGTGTGAGTTCATCTACTGAAATCAAGTCAAAATTGGTCTATGATCGATCGGCTGGGTATTCCCCAGGTTTGGGGTCTAGGCATTCAAGGATGCTTGTGTACTCAATAGTGTTACTTGGTATCATGCGTCGGAGCTTTGTGATTTTTTCATTGAAATAGTTCGCTAGGTTGGTTGCCGATGGGGTGTCTATGCTGTTCGAGGTGACCCGTGTGGTGTTTAGGAGATTGTTTACAAGTTTATAATAGTTTGGTCCTATTATAGTTTTGTAGTACGTTCTTTTGGTATGTCTGATGTTGTATTTGTATTTTCTTTGTAACTGTTTCCACTCTGGGAAGGAAGTGGGAACACCTCAGATAGCCACTCTTAGCCAGCCTTGAGCCTTCCCTACTCAGTGACGTTCCCGCCTTTGCGGAACAGGAAGTTGCATCATGACGGGAGCCTCCGTAGGGAAGGCTGACTGGCTGAGGCACTGCAGCAGGTGACGAGAATGCAGCGCTAACAGAATCGACGATTGCTATACAGTACCGCTACTGCAGCGATTAAGGCGGGAGCACTCAGGAGGACTCGATCATGCCAGCAGCCCAGCCCTGAAGGCTGAAGTGACTGTGAGAGTCGCGTGGGGGAGGGAAAGAAGAGAAACCGCGGGGCGCAGGCAGCACTGCAAAGAAGAGAGAGGAGTCAGGACTGGTCTGGAGGAGGAGAACGGAGAAGAATAAAGACGTAGAATGAGAAACCGCTGATCCATCCTGCTGCTGTATGTTGAGAACTTGCAGCTGGGGAGGCTTAGCCTCCTCATGCCTCTTATACTGGGCACCTATGGGAAAAGTTCATTTGAGGATACAATTTCAAATTCTCTGCCTTATCTAATCACTTAATCCTCCATAGCCTTTGATATAAACTCAGATTGTGAGCCCTGAAAGAACTGGGAAATATCCACTGTACCTGAATGTAACTTACCTTGAGATACTACAAAAAAAAAGGATCAAACTAGGTCTAAAATGCCTTCCCTCCCCTTAAGCCACTGCATCAAGCTGACCCCAAGTATGATTTGTGGTGTAAGGAAGCCTCTGGATTGGAGTGACCAAGAGAGGAGAGAAAGAAAGAAAAACAATCTCCACAGATGTCAAAGAAGAGAGAAAAGCAGAGATGGCCAGGGGGATGGGTAGTAAGCTCACAGGAGTTGCATCAGCAGGTCAATCAATACAATTTAATCCATAGGTGCAACTGGTATCATTTTGCTAGCCATCTCCCTGACCATCTCCGCTCTTCCCTGAGAGTAACACGGGCCATCAGTTCTCACCAGGGGGGAGGTGAGGGAACATCTCCTTCCCACTTTTTCTGGAGAAGGGGCAGTGGTCACTTACCCCTGTGCACCAAAGGGAAAGGAGAAGGCTGTGGGTAGGATCTGGCCAGCCAGGGGGCGGGCTGCAGGTGAGGGATAAAAGGATATGAGCTAGGGGGGCCCGAGAGGGATTGCAGCATAGGGAGGATTAGAGGTCAGTGCTACCTGAGGGGCATGAGTGGAAATACAACTGGAAGGGGTGCAGGCTGGCACGGATGGTCATACTAATTATGGCATCAGTCTGGCTGGCCCCTGGACACCGGGTTGAGGCCCAGAATGTGAACTGACACTACAAACTGCATCTAGCTTGTGACTCTGGACAAGTCATTTAACCCTCCATTGCCCTAGGTACAAATAAGTACCTGTATATACTATGTAAATCGCTTTGAATGTAGTTGCAAAAAACACAGAAAGGTGGTATATTATATCCCATTCCCCTCCCCACCCTTACACTCAATAAAGCTGTGACCTTATGTCAGATTGGTGTTGTGTGGTTATTGAGGGTACGGGGGGGGGGGGGGGGGAGGAGAATGGAGGAGTAGCCCAATGGTTAGTGAAGTGGGCTTTGATCCTGGCAACCTGTGTTCAATTCCCACTGTAGCCCCCAGTGACCCCAGGCAAGCCACCCAACCCCCCCAATGCCCCAGGTAGAACAACTTATACCGTGAGCCCTCTAGGCATACAAAAATGCCAGCATATAATGTGTACAGCACTGCATATATCTAGTAGCGCTATAGAAATGATTTGTAGTAGTAGAGAGTCTGAATGACCTACATACTTATCTCAGCAGGCATCACTCCAAGTGTCTGCTCTGGACCAGTCCCTTGGGCGCTAACTCAATGTGCCTTTTCTTATGTTGCACTCTCAATCTGGAACTTCCTTTCAGCTTAAGGCATGAAATAAACTATATACCTTTTCAGAAGAAAGATATGTCATATGATTCTTGGCTTCCCACACTTACTTTTTAAAAACTAGATGGGATTGTTGAGTTGTGCTGTGGGCAGGTTTGATTTAATTGCCATAATGAGAAACATGTTTGTTGTGTATTAATTGTAACAAGCTTTGATCTTGGTGGCTGAGGCATATCCAATGTAATAAATAAACAAAATCCTTAAGAGGGATACTTTTCAGTTAAATCACAGGAGGACTGATTGGCCGCTTTCCTGTAGTCATCCTTTTCTTGTTTGGTTCTTTCTCTCCTAATGTGCATCTTCGGCATGGGAGGGAGCATCACTGGAGAACGAAGACCTCTGTTCCACCCCAAGAAAGGTACAGCTGCAGGCTGGTTCCCCCAACCCTGTACTAATTCTTCATTCCACAAGGAGGTGGCTGCATGGCATATTCAGGACTGGCCTGACCAGGAAGTTACTGTGTTTTTCACACATGGGGCTAATTTCCAACCCCTACAGCAGTGGTTCCCAAACCTAGTCCTGGAGGACCCCCAACCAGTCAGGGTTTCATGATGTCCACAATGAATATTCATGAGAGAGATTTGCATGCACTGCCTCTACTGTATGAAAATCTCTCTCATGAATATTCATTGTGGGTATCCTGAAACCCTGACTGGCTGGAGGGCCTCCAGGACCAGGTTTGGGAACCACTGCCCTACTAACTTGTGCAAATGAGGCCCCGTAGTCCTACATATTCCCCCACAAACTCTTAGCTGCCCTCTGTGCCACTTTTAAAAATTTCAGGAGCTCCCTACTTTCTGGATTTTCAAAAACTGATAGTTTAAATCCAGTCCACTTTTAGTCTGAGAATTGCAGACTTGCTTTCTATCCCCACTCCCATCTTTCTGGCTCAAGTGTTGTGAGGATTATACACAAGGACAGAGTCCCAGAATGCCCTGGTGCTAAAGAGAAAACAAACCAGGGCTAGTTGTCACTCTGAGGGCCTCAGAGCATTTATTGCTTGGAGGAAGCTCTAAACTAGTGCTCACCAATCTTTCTGCGGCTGCGACTTCGAATTGCACAGCTCAGAAAGTGTGTGGCCCTCAGGTAGTGCAAGATAATGATGTGCTATGAAGTGCCTGCCAAACTCCAAACACAAATTTTGTGACCCCATTTGGGGTCCTCCTGACCCATAGTTTGGGAAGCTCTGCTCTAAACCCAGTCAGTTCTAATAACTGACAGTCACAAACCCCCTTATAATTAGTCCCTTTGAGTGGCAGGAACACAAACTCTCTGACAAAGATATAACCCCATTTTATGTGTCTAGGTTTGAGCTCTGAACCCTTTTTTTTTTTTTTTCAAATTATTTTTATTGAAAATTTTAGAAATAAACACATCCAACAAAGCATCTTATACAGCTGTATATGAAGCATTGTAACCTTCAACCATTCCTCCCTCCCTCCAAACCCAACCCCCTCCCTTAACATGAGAGATGATATGCATATGGCCACTGCATGTTAATTTCCAGTTCTTGTTCAGGTGGGTGCCAAACAGGGGCGTAGCTATGTGGGGCCACCGGGGCCTGGGCCCCTATAGATTTGGCCCTGGACCCTCCCTGCCGACGACCCTCTCGACCCCCCTCCCGCCGACAACCCTCCCCCGCCGTCACTGTCGCCTACCTTTGCTGGCGGGGGACCCCAACCCCCGGCAGCCGAGGTCCTCTTCTTCCTTCGTTCTGTTTCGGCAGCCGAGGGCCTCTTCTTCCTTCGTTCTGTTTCTGAGTCTGATGTCCTGCACATAAGTGCAGGACATCAGACTCAGAAACAGTACGAAGGAAAAAGAGGACCTCGGCTGCCGGGGGTTGGGGTCCCCCGCCAGCAAAAGTGGGCAATGGCGACGACGGGGGAGGGTTGGCGGCAGGATGGGGGTCGAGAGGGTCGTCGGCAGGGGGGGGTCAAGGTGGTGGTGGCGGCGAGGGGGAAGGGTCGGCGATGGCGGGGGGGGGGGTCGGCGGCACCAGGGGGGGCTAAAATGTGCCCCCTCACCTCGGGCTCTGGACCCCCCTCCCGCCAGAGTCTGGCTACGCCCCTGGTGCCAAGAATCAGAGTCACTGTCTATATCACGGGGACCACCAGCCGGGGGGGGGGGGCATCCAAGTCAATCCCCAATAGAGATCTCCATTCTCTATACTTGTCCCACAGTTTATAGAAGTGAGTCACCTGCCAGCTCTGCACCTTTAATTGTACTTTTTCCATTTATTTCCCCATCACCCTCGTCATCTTTATCTCTTGGTGTTGGGAGGGAGCAGGTGAGAATACATGTGTGCATGTGTTTGTATATGCAAGTGTCTGTCTGTCTTTCTCCACTTGTGTCTTTATGAGCGTGTCTCCTCTTGCCTCTATCTTTTAGCTTCAAGAAACTATTAGCCTAGCCTAACAATCTATACATGATCTGCTAAAAAGGAGAAAAATGCATAAGAGCAGTAACAATAGGCAAATGAAAGTAAAGAGAACAGAAGGGAAGTTAAAAATGACTGTGTCTATCTCTACTTCTTTCTTTCCTGGCCTCCCCTGCTAGGATTTCTCTGGAGCTCTGGCTGTGGGCTAAGGCACAGGTCCTCTCTTCTCTGAGACCCACCCAGGGTGTGGAGAAGGTGATGCAGGACCCAAGGGCAGGTGAGTCTGAGTTACAAATGGAGCACAATGCAGAAGGGGATGCCCTCTTCCCCCTGTGCTACAGCCTCATAACACACTCCTGCCTCTCTTTCAAGTCTCTGCAGCTGTAGATGAGAACTTGGGCAATGCCTCTCCTGGTCCATCTTCAAAATGGTCTAGGCCTGACAAATCATCTGCACTCATGAAAGCTTCCAGGACGCACCAAGAGCTGCACAAGGAACTGCTCCTCATCCACAGAAAGTAAGAACCCTCTGCTGTAAGACAACTGCTATTCCTATCTATTAGCTCCCCTCACAACTCTGATGCAGGATTACCAATAGGACTGGGTTTATGGACATACAACTGGTGTGGCTGCATTGGAATGCCACATGCCACTCATAGGGGAGACTACCCCCCAATCCCACCCCAATCTTCAGATCTCTAAGGACCTCTCACTCACACAGGCCACTAGTGAGGCTGACTGGTCTTGGTTGGGCATCTGCATGGGCTGATCCAATCCTAGTTCTGAGTTTCCTAACAAAAGTATAACCGGATCTCCCTACATGCAGTGGAAGAAACCCAGGACTGGATCAACGTTTTTGGATTCATCAGGCTTTGATTTAGTGTATTAACCTGATTTGCCATCCCCTCGCTGTGCATCAGAGTAGATTACAATCATGACACAATGCAGCACTTAAAATAAGTGGAAACTCTATTTTGATGGATTGGAAGAGCAGCAGCTGAGAACCAGGGAAGCCAGGGTTCAAATCCTGCATCTCCAGTCCCACCAATGCTCCTTGTGACCACATAAGAGTCATGTCACTCACTGTTGCCTCAGATACAAAATTTAGGTTAGGGCTTCCTAAACTTGCCTTGGGGACCCCACAGCCAAATGGGTTTTTGGGCTATCCACAATGAATATGGTGAAATTATGCTCGCCTGATAATTGTTGTTCCTTGAATCCTACCAGACCAGTCTAGAAAAATAGATTGGTCTCCATCTGCTGGCAAGAGAAACAGAGCTAAACCATTAGGCTCCTGTTAATAGCCTGATGCAACCACACAAGGTGGAGGCACACGCTGTCCCTACGTGCGTCAGCTAGAAAGAATCCAAGGAGTAGGGTAGATAGACACTTCCAAAAGACCCAGAGAGACGTGGGTTAAAGGATGATCTTTATTGAAACAACACAATGGACTCGACACAGCTGCTGTGTTTCAGCATGAAAACGCCTGCCTCAGGAGTCTCGTGATGTTGGTGGTACAAAGGTGCTGAACAACAGCAGATAGCCCTGCACAGATGATTTCAACATTCAGAAGCCTCTCCTGCTCAGTTAAATGGCTTTGAATATTGGCCCCTTAGTGTCTGGTACTTCCTAGGCCTTCCAGGGTGGGATTTTGAACTGGTCTAGTGGTAAGTTATCAGGTAAGAATAAATTTCACCTTCTTAATCATCCCTGCCAGACTAATCTAGAGATTTATTTTTCATTTGCATTTAAGTAGTACAATCAAAGAATAAACTTTGAAAATAAATCCAGAAATTTTGCAGTAAAACAAAATTAAATTGAGTACTGCAGAAAAAATAACAAAAACAAATTACAAGCTACAGTCCACTTGTAAAGTGAGAGAACCAAGGTTTAAAAATACATTGGAAGCTGGAATAGTCAGAAGAAATAACAGAGACCCGTTGCTTACAATTCACAGGACCTAATATCTAGGGTGCAGAGGGATATGCCATAGGGACACCTTTACCTTCAAGAAAATATTGTAGTTATGCAGGTTCATAAAAGGTGTATCTGTTACCCTGATAGGAAATAAAGCTCTTGCAAGGAAAGCACAACTGAAAAGTAGCTCCCAAAGCTACAACTGAAAAGTAGCTCCCAAAGCTATAACTGATTGACAAATGGGGGCATAATCGAACGGGGACAACCATCTCTAAGGGTGTCCATCTCTAAGGACGTTCTGGCGAAGGGGCGGAGAAACCCGTATTATCGAAACAAGATGGACGTCCATCTTTCATTTCGATAATAAGGTCGGGGACGCCCAAATCTCAACATTTAGGTCGACCTTAGAGATGGTCGACCTAAATGTTGAGATGGTCGACCTTAGAGATGGTCGTCCCCGGTTTTCGGCCATAATGGAAACCGAGGATGCCCATCTCAGAAATGACCAAGCCATTTGGTCGTGGGAGGAGCCAGCATTCGTAGTGCACTGGTCCTCCTCACATGCCAGGACACCAACTGGGCACCCTAGGGGGCACTGCAGTGGACTTCACAAATTGCTCCCAGGTGCATAGCTCCCTTACCTTCGGTGCTGAGACCCCCAACCCCACTCCCCACAACTGTACACCACTACCATAGCCCTTAGGGATGAAGGGGGGCACCTACATGTGGGTACAGTTGGTTTTGGGTGGATTTTGGAGGGCTCACATTTATCACCACAAGTGTAACAGGTGGTGGGGGGTGGGCCTGGGTCCACCTGCCTGAAGTGCACTGCACCCACTAAAAGCTGCTCCAGGGACCTGCATACTGCTGTGATGGAGCTGGGTATGACATTTGAGGCAGGCATAGAGGCTGGAAAAAATGTTTTTTAATTTTTTTGTTTAGGGTGGGAGGGGGTTGGTGACCACTGGGGGAGTAAGGGGAGGTCATCCCCGATTCCCTCCGGTGGTCATCTGGTCAGTTCAGGCACCTTTTGGAGGCTTGGTCCTGACAAAAAAGGGACCGAATAAAGTCAACCAAATGCTCATGAGGGACGCCCTTCTTTTTTCCATTATCGGCCGAGGACGCCCATCTCAACCACGCCCCCGTCCCACCTTCAGTACACTGCCAACACGCCCCCGTGAACTTTGGTCGTCTCCGCGATGGAAAGCAGTTGAGGACGCAAAAAAAAATCGGCTTTCGATTATGCCGATTTGGGCGACCTCGGGAGAAGGACGCCCATCTCCCAATTTGTGTCGGAAGATAGGCGTCCTTCCCTTTCAAAAATAAGCTAGAAAATGCCTGGAACTTCTTCTGCCTAAGTTGTGTCCAACTAGAGACATCTGGAAATATGAAAACTAACTCCTATAAAGGAAACATTTTTAGTTCTATAATCAAGTCTTAAAATCAACTCTTTCTCCTGAAAGAAAACAAATGAGACCAGTAGAGTAGATCTACCAGAAATTTCAATTTCAGATGACTCTAGAAGCCCAGAATCATCTAGGCCACTTCAACTGCTGTCTCAGTCTCGGCCCTCAGTGTACTTTAATATATCTTCTGAACAGGGGGTATATTTGGCTCTTGAGATTTTAAAACTGTTGTCAAAAAATGTCTGAAAAAATTCCTTAGGAGTCATTAATCTGGAGACTGGAAAATTAAAAAACCTAAGAGATTTAAGTTCCTATTAGAATTCTCCAGATTTTTCTGTTTTTCTCATTATCAAGAACTTGTTTCCCACCTGCTGAGCAACTGTATGTTTTACTTCCATTATTGATTTTTTTTCCACTTATCTATTCTAGACACTTGCTGCCTTTTGTATTATTGCACAATGCACAACTTCTCCAAGGCATATAAGCCCCATTAGCAAGCTTTGATCCCAAGTATTGAGCTACCCCCCCCCCCCCCCCAAGTAGCAGGCTCTGACAATATTCTTTGGTGGAATGATCTCCTCATGCCTGCCTACTGTTGACAACTAAAGCCTCAGGATATGAAGATCTGAGACTCCCTCTCTCCTTTTTGATGTATCCTGACTATTAAGGAGTGTCAGCCTGGCTTCTTACCTTCCATGGACATCCCAATCCACAGTAATAAACGTCAGACCATGGAGAAAGTTGTATGGGAGCTCCCCTAGTCACTGCCGTAAGCATTCAACAGCCTCATCAATCTGTTCTGAGCAGTTGATGCTATCATAGCTTATCTTTGAGAGCTGAATGGTCCATGCACCACCGACAAACGCTGTCCTTATCCAGTACTGTCCTGTTCCACAAGCATGTGTCCCTTCCATTGGTCATCTTCAAAGTTTCCCTGTTACAACCACCAGCTCAATTGATCTCTGACCTCTGCTCAGTGCACAAAGCATTGTTGAATGCTAGCTTCCACCCACCACAGACAGCACCGATAAGCACTAGCTTCCATTCTGCACAGACAGCACTGATGAGCTTCAGCTTCCATTTTGGTTTATGGTTTATTTAATTTAATATACTGCCCTTCCTGGGCACATAGCAGAGTAGTTTACATATTAAAATTAAAAAGAAAGGAATGTCATTTCAATGTAATAAAATAAATACAAATTAAAGTGATAGGACGAATCTGCTACTGGGCTACGGAAGGAACCCAACTTGGACAATGAGGTTTTGTTGAGCTCTAGTGGACCAATCACACCTTCTCCTCCGGGGGTTGAAACGGAAGAGTAGTTAAAGCAAGTGGCCTAGATTCTGGGCTTCTAGAGTCATCTGAAATTGGTAGATCTATTCTATTGGACTCATTTGTTTTCCTTCAAGACAAAGTCGATTTTGAGACTATTATAGGTTTATCAATAGAAATCAAACAAAATAAAACATGGAAAAGAAAATAAGATGATACCTTTTTTATTGGACATAACTTAATACATTTCTTGATTAGCTTTCGAAGGTTGCCCTTCTTCGTCAACCTTCGGAAGCTAATCAAGAAATGTATTATGTCCAATTAAAAAAGTATCATCTTATTTTCTTTTCCATGTTTTATTTTGTTTGATTTCTATTGATAACCTTTAAGAGTGGACTAACACGGCTACCACACTTCTCTACTTAAGATGGAGACTATTATAGAAATAAAAATGTTTTTTTTTCATGGGAGATAGAGTGTTCATATTTCCAGATGTCTCTAGATGGACACGACTTAGGCAGAAGTAGTTCCTGGCTTTTCATCAATCAGTTATATCTTTTCAGTTGCTATCAGGGTAATAGATATTTATTTTATTTGGATTTTGCTCACACTGTAACCTTTATATCCCAAAACAACTCTGTTAAGATTGCACCAATGCTGGAAGGAGATTTTGGTTGAACTCATTTTGTTAGATAGACTGCTAAACTCTAGGCCAGCATTTAAACTGGTGGTCCATATAGGAATATTGCTATACATTCTCAATTGTAATGATTTCTTTTTGCTTACTTGGTATAGGCATCATCAGTAACGCCTCTGAAGCCACTGATTGTCATGTCTTTGGAACCAATTTGTCTCTTGTCTCCTGTTACAACACCTTTTTCAATAGTAGCTCAAGGTTAGTTATATTCAGGTACACTGGATATTTCTCTGTCCCAGGAGGGCTCACAATCTAATTTTGTACCTGAGGCAATGGAGAGTTAAGTGACTTGCCCAAGATCACATCAGTGGGATTTGAACTGGCCACTTCTAGATGTCAAGACTGGTGCTCTGACCACTAGGCTACTCCTACAGTATCTTTTATGAACCCACGCAACTACAATATTTTCTCAAAGGTAAAGGTGACCCTATGGTATCTCCCTCTGCATCCTAGATGTTAGGTCCTGTGAATTGTAAGCAACAGGTCTCTCTGTTATTTCTTTTTTACTTTATTTCTTTTGACTATTCCAGCTTCCAATGGATTTTTTTTAAACCTTGGTTCTCTCTTTCTCTGCAAGTGGACTGTAGTTTGTAATTTCTTTCCTGCTGTACTCAATTTAATTTGGTTTTGCTGTAAAATTCTGGATTTCTTTTCAAAGTTTATTATTTGATTGTACTATATAAATGCAAATATAAAAAGCGATAGGGGATGTCAGCCCACACAGAAGCACTGATAAGCACTGGCTTCCACTCAGCACAAATGTCACAGATGAGGTCTGGCTGGCCCCAACCTAACACAGACAGCTTCCATGAGCACCTGCCTCCCCCAGCGCAGATAACTTTGATGAATATTGGACCCAAGTCTGGCTTCCCCTTGGCCTAGGCCATCCAGCTCCTGAATCGTCCTCAGCAATGCCTCCAAGCACTTGCTAGACTGCTTAGGTCTGTTCAGGATCCAGGTCACAGCTTGTGGCAAGCTCAGCGCTTTTCTAGCAGTAGAACTGCTTCCTGGAAGTAAGCCCATAGGATCTCTGAATTGGTAGTACCCAGGTGGAGATAATTGAAACCTGATCTCAGTTTGGGGATGTTCTGCAGGTAAGGTTAGCCTGCCTGGACAAAGGTGGGAAAAAAGGAAGCTGCTTAACATCAGAAAGATAAGGCCTTCCTTTCAGTGGTGTAGCCACAGGTGGGCCTGGGTGGGCCAGGGCCCACCCACTTAGGGCTCAGGCCCATCTAACAGTAGTACATGGTAATGAAAATGCTGCTCTCCACAATACTGGCACCTTCGCATGCTCAGTTTTCAGCGCATGCCTGCTGCAGACTACCAAGGAGGAGCCTGGAGAGAAGCATTTTCCCACCAGCTGAGATATTTTTTTGATGTGGGGGTGGGAGAGAGAGAACATTTGGTGTCCACCCACTTCTTGCCTAGGCCCACCCAAAATCTGCTGTCTGGCTACGCCCCTGCTTCCTTTACACTTCACTTAGTGGTGAGACTCAGCTCACTGGAATCTGTGAGCTTTTCCTTAACAGAAATCTAAGGATATGTCATTGCCTTTCCAGCCGCATCGCATGAGGACTCCCATCCAGGGAGCAAGTAGCCAGACTGGATACTGTCCAGCTTCTGAGGTCTCAAAAACTTCAGACTCTCCCCCGTTGGTGCTTCTAGGGCTGACTACTGTGATCAGTACTACTTCAAGTCAAAGAACTGACAGCTGAGGCCTTCCTCAGCCTCCTGCTCTTCATTCCTAAAAAGCCACATCTCTGCATCTGTGTCTTCTTTCCTGGGCTCCAATTTTCCTGTCTCCAACTGCCATATTAGTGCTTATATTAGACAGGTAAGACTTTAGGGCTTCCTTGCATAGAGACGGCCATGCTTGCCACAGTAGGAAGGAGCCCTAGCTGCTGCTCCAGCCTCAGCCCAGTCAAAATTAACACAGGGACTTCAAGTGATGGCTAGATAGGAGCAGACATGTGTGACTCGAAGCTCCCATGGAAGGAATGAAATACTGCTAATAACAACCCAGAATTAACAATCCTGATGACCCAGACATGACAGGATGTCCGCAAATTATCCAGATCAGTTCACACCCTGCCAAAATTGAATAAAACCACCCCCAAGATGGCGGAGGCGCACACTCAAGCCCAAACTTCTCATCAACGCCGACTCCCACAGAAAGCAACAACATAAGTATACACACCCCGCCGGGGACACCGAACGACACATAGCCATTGCTGGATACAGAAATGATCTTAAACACCATCAAAGAGGGAAATGCGACCATCTGAGAAAATCTCAACCAAATACAAACAGACCTCAGCTCCAGAGCAGAGATGCAAGAAATAGTGGACCGGGTAGAGCAAACAGAACAGGTAATCTCGGCAGAAGACGACCTACACATAGGCGGTCGGTGGCCCAACTGTTTGGGGAGGCTAAAGGGGGCGGGGTTAGGGTGGGGCCAGGGGTGGAGCTTAAATCCATAATTGTCTGATAAAACACAGAAAAAATAAATAAATAAAAATAAAAGTCACAATTAATACCTTTTATTAAATTTAGATATTAGATATGTATCATATGTCAAAGAATAAAGTGGTTGCTCAAAGCATATACTAACCACAATCGCTCAACTGCAAAACACTGCACAACTTTGTGCAAAAACACACTCTGAACCTTACTGTACCATAAATATTACACTGGGCAGAACCTAATACACCAATATACCACCCATACGGAAAATGCTGACCGTCAACAATATGAAACAAGGGATCATAACATCACAATTCTCAGGTAGAGCCACAAAACACCCGAATTCATGTTTAATGTGGGATAAAATGCCATAAATAAGTAAATAAACTTTTAATGTTGAGCACCTGATTCTCAAAGTGGACATATTCCAAACACTATAATGAAAATAATATGATCTTTTCTACCTTTGTTGTCTGGTTGTCCGATTCTGCTGCTATCTGTTCTCAGTGCAGGTCAGGAAGTCATCCTAGTTAAATATCTCCCTGGCAACCCAGCCAACCCCCCCTCCCCCTGCTCTCCCAACAGTAAGGTAAACAAACCATAAACCAATTTCTACAACTGCTAGAGGGCTTTCACTGCAGCTCCTGCTGCGAGGATGGAGGTAAATCAACAATTTAAACCTCTCAGAGCACAGCAGGGGAGGCTTAGCCTGTCTAAGCCTCTTATACCGGGCACCTATGGACCTACAGCTCCCTCTGACAAAATATAGGAACATAGGACCTGATCATACAAAAACTAATTTACAAAATTGACGACTCAGAAAATAGATCAAGGTGCAACAACCTTACAATCCTGGGAATCCCAGAGGAACAAGAACGGACCAGACTTTGTGCAACAACTTCTGAAAGAACTATTTCCAACCCCGGCCCTACCAGATAGCCTCGTGGTGGAAAGAGCACATAGGGTACCATGCCAACATACTCCTCCAGGAGCACGACCGAGACCTATGCTAGTAAAATTCCTAAACTTCAGACATAAAGAACTCATCCTACATAAAGAAGGCCCCCCTAAAATATCGAGACAACTTATGGCTATATCAGGACTTTACTGCAGAACTGGATGAGAGAAGAATGCAATAGAGGGAGGTTAAGTACAGATTACACTCTCACAATATACAAATGGCACTAATATGCCCAGCATGATCCTACTGTTGATTCTTAATACATTTTCTAATTGGATTCCACAACACTAGACAGAGTAATCTGATTAGTTAGTAGAGATCACATGATGGGTGATACAGAGTACATCCCTGGGGGGAGGGGGGAAGCGCATATGATATTGTTCAGAGCTGTGGTGGTGTTAATTTAATTCACTACATACAGGGTGAGAAGACTCACATTTATCCCTCTCTTCCTCCTCTTCCCTGGCAGAGGCTTGGCACTTCACAGAAAGCCAGAACTACTGCTTGTTTTAGAGAAGCGCAGGACCGAGGAGAAAAATGGGGAGGCAACACTCCAGAGCCAGACGTCTCTTCATCAGGAGCTTGAGAAATGGCAACAGAGGAGAGAGGAGGTATTGGGGTGGGTTGCAGGGGAAAGAACCAGTACTATGCTGGTGGAGAGAGAGTTCTATGGACTACGATAGCAAGAGGGTGCTGCAGAGAAGAATGGACGTCCATGGGCAGAATTGTGGGGGAGGTGTCAATCCTGGCATTGCAGGAGAAGCTGAAGGGCAGAAGTGAGATATATTGGTGGAGCTGTTTGAGGGGGTATCTCACTATAACAATAGCAGAAAACGCTGAAGGGCAGGACTAAAATTAATTACAGCTGTGTGCGTGCATGCGTGCGTGTGTGTGTGTGTGAGAGAGAGAGTGTGAGTGTAGAAGGAGTTCAGTACTAGAATAGCAGGGACTCTGATAGGCAGGACTGAGGTGCATTGTTAGAGCTGTGGGGGTTTTCAGTAATTGAACAGCAAAAGGTAACGTAGGGCAGGATAAGGGTGCACTGACTGAACTGTATGAGGCTGCTGCAGAGCAGGAGTGAGGTGCATTGGCAGAGCTGTGTGTGGCAGAGATCACAATATTGGAATAGCAGAGGGTGCTGGGGAATAGGATTGAGCTGCCTTAGCAAGGGAGTTCTTCAGTCAACTGTTTCTTTTCTCGCAGAAAGAGCGGGATGAGGCACAGAAGAAGAAAGGACGTAACCAAGAGTTGATTAACATGCGACAGAACCTTCGGAAGTCTCCTTGGCATGATCCCTAGCTCTCCCACCGCCCCATGAGCTGAGGCCTGGCAAGATACTCCTTACTCAGAATGAACTGTGCAGGACTCAACATTGTCTTCCATAATTTCTGTAGCACCATGTGTTTCTAATATTGTTCAGTGGTTCCAATCCTCTTGATTCTGCTGCTGAAGTTCAGAAATCTCCCTCCCTGTAGTCCAGGTCATCAGTGTAAGAGCTGGGAATTGAAACTGTAAGAACCTCTATCCCAACTCTAGTTCTCAGGGCCTGATGTACAAAGCTTACCATACTGTTAAAGTTTGCTTTAGACTGATTCTAGCCAGTCTAAAGCAAACATTATTTAGCTAGCAATGCACAAAGGGTTTTTTTGTGGCTGTAACGTGTGCCGTTAGTAGCTACCAAAAACCCTATGCAAATGCATTACAAGGAGCTCATTATTATTAAAATGAGCATTCTGAGTAATGCACAGACAGTTCCGTGCAGGTCTGGACCTATCGTGATGGGCAGCAGTGAAATGGGAAATCCTGCTTGAAAAGTTGCACTTCACCCACTGGAACTAAGATATTAAGAATTTCTGTTTTGGATAGGTTTGCTTTAAAGCCTGACATTTTGCCATAAACACCCATAATATGTTATAATGCCCCTAATGCCTCCCTGGAGGCCTGAGCAGTGACAAGAATATCATCTGCAAACAAGGAGATCTTACGTTGGCAGCCCCGAACTTCCAACTTCACTATATGTGGACCAGTGGTGTAGCTATGGGGGGGCATGAGGACCTGGCCCCCCCCCCCCCAAAAAAAATGGATCCAGGGCCCCTGATTTGGCTGTCAGGGGTCCCCAACCCCTGCCAGCTGGAGCGTTTCTCCAGCATTGCTCTCCTTACATTGCCTGCCCTGCTTCTCTCTCATCGTGTGCATGTTTGGTTTTAGTGAAAAGGAGCATGCACGACACTTTGCGCATGCTCAAATTCATTAAAATCGAGCATGTGCAACATGAGGGGAAGGAGGGCAGGCAATGTAAGGAGAACATCGCTGGCGAAACACTTCAGCTGACAGGGGTTGGGGACCCCGCCAGCCAAGGTATATGGTGTTGTGGTGGGGGGGAGCAGCAGGGAGGCAGGCTAAAATGTGCCCCCTCACTTTAGGCTCTGGACCCCCCCCTCTTCGAGGTGTGAACAGTCCTTAATTATCTATGCTAGAGGTTCTACCATCAGCACATACAACAGTGGTGAGAAAGGACAACTCTGTTGGCTGCTGCTACTCAGCTGAAACACAGGTAAATATCTTCCATTCACCTGAACATATGATAAAGGGTTTTTATCTAGTCTATAAATCTCAGGCCTACTCCCACTTTCTCCAATACCTGGAGCATTAAAGGGCCAGTACATCCAGTCAAAGGCCATTTCTGCATCTACTGTGACTGCCAGTAGGTGCTCTTTCTGCACTCCCAAATAATATTCAAAACCCTTCTAATGGCATCCCTAGCCTGCCTCCCCAAGGTAAATCCTATCTGATTGGATGGATCAAGGTTGGCAGTGGCACTCAGCCAGCCCACCAGAATCTTAGAGTCAATGCCCAAGAATGATATAGGGCAGTGATGGGCAACCTTTTGAGCTTGGTGTGTCAAAATTCGCCAAAAAACCGAGCATAACTCGGGTGGTGTGTCACTTCGAGAAAAATCACTGCTACTAGGACCGCCCCCGGGCCCCCCCCCCTACCCGAGATCGCTGCCCACCCGAGGTCGCTGGGCCCCCACTCCACCCGCTACCGGGCCCAGAACTAACCTTAAAGCCTCCTTTCACGTTGCAGCAAGCAGCAGCAGAGCAGACCTCTCCTCCTTCCTTCTGTGCTCCGCCCTCGCGGACATTACGTCAGGCGAGGGCGGGACACGGAAGGAAGGAGTGGCCTGCCCTGCTGCTGCTTGCTGCGACGTGAAAGGAGGCTTTAAGGTTAGTTTCCGGGAGCGAGGAGGGAGGGCGGACCACACTGCAGCGGCGCCGCGTGTCATCGAAAATGGCTACGCGTGTCAGTGCTGACACACGTGTCATAGGTTCGCCATCAGGGATATAGGGCAACAGCCACCACACTGAATGGTGTCCTTTCCAGGTTTGGGAAGGATACTAATCCCAGCCTACCTCATGTAATAATAGAATCGCTCTCCCTCCTCTAAGGAATTAAACAGACTGAAAAAGAGTGGAACCAATAAGTGACTAAACTTTTTATAAAACAGTCCAGTGAATCCATCTGAGCCTGGAGATTTACCTACCTTAAGAGATTTAATAGCCTGAAATACCTCATCCTCTGTACACTCACATCTAATACGCTCGAAAGCGCAGCATTCAAAGATGGAAACGATATAGTACTGAGATACTGTTTGATGTCATCTTCGCTCGCCCGATGTGCCGGCGTATATAAATCTTTATAAAACTGAATAAAATGTTGTTAAATATCCTCCTCCCTTGTGTATACTTTTTCTGTTGCCCCTTTAATACTTATTATATTATTATGTGTTTGTGGAATTTTTATCTCTGAGCTAATAGCTTACTGGCCCTATTGTCCGATTCAAAATACTTTTGTTCACTCTATCCATCATAAAATGGATCTCTGCATCCTGTAATTCACCCAACTCTGCCCATTCTTGTTTTCATCTACAACCTACACCCGCATCCCCTTTCGTTATCTGATGCTCTCTAGTAGTTTTATTTCTAACCTAAGCTTGTTCTTCTCTAGTCTTGCTTTCTTTTTCACCCCTGCTATTCCAATAAGTTCTCCCCAAAGCAGGGCTGCCGAGAGGGGGGGCAGGGGGTTAAAATTCCCCGGGCCCGGCGCAGGGGTCTCTCTCCTCCTGCTCTCAGGCCGCCGGCGCTGCAGTCCCCGGTCTCCACCTACCTGCCCTTGGCTTCGGCGGTGGCCCCCTTCTGTCTGCCACTGGGCCCCCTGCATTTGGAAAAGGGAGAGTCTCTAGTTGGCAGTGCAGTGCCTCGCGTCTGTTTGAGAGTGGCGGATCGCCTCGGGCCTTCCCTCACTGTGTCCCGCCCTCATCTGAAGTAACTTCCTGTTTCCACGAGGGCGGGGCACAGTGAGGGAGGGCCCGAAGGGAGACGATCTGCCGCTTTCACACGGAGGTGAGGCACTGCTCGCTGGCGCTGCGCTGCCAATTTGAATGCAGGAGGCCCAGTGGCGGACGGAGGGAGGCTGTCGACGAGGCTGGGGGTGGGCAGTTGAAGACTGAGGTCTGTGGTGCCGGCGGCCTGGGAGCAGGAGAGGGAGGTGACAGTGGTAGCGATTGGGGGGACCCCGGGGGCAGCCTTGCCCCAGGCCCGGCTCAGTCTCTCCACGGCCCTGCCCCAAAGTACTGTTCTTAAGCATTCCCATGTGATTTGCAGGGAGAACTTATCTGGATCATCCAGATAAGGGTCTGTGAAGACTTTCAGAGCAGGAGAGAACTTCATTGGTAAATTATTTGCTAGGAAATTGCTTTTAAACTTGGGGAAAGGTAGACAAGAGTTAAATAGGTAATCTTGAAGTTACTCTACTTACTTAGCAAAGGCAGTTTAAGGAACAGGGTTTTGTTTGTTTAGCATTTAAAGTCTCCATTACAGTTTCATAGACTAGTAGTTAAGGGACTATTCTAGAGTTTAGCACAGCATCAGTGTAGAGCAGATAGTCACAGGAAACCCCAGTTTAGAGTTTTATCTTATTTTGCAGCACATGTGGAGGGGCATTTTCAATATGACATCGAAGTTGGACTTTGGACATTTTGCGCCAAATCCGAATAGGAAATATAGCCATTTTTTAAAAAGCAAAATGTCTTTTTTTGTTTTTCAAATATGGCCAAGTAACATTTTTTTGTGCTCTGTGCATTTATCTTTCTGGTCCATTTTTGAAAAAAAAAAACAAAAACAAAAAAACGTCCAAGTGAAAAACTCAGACAATCAAGCCATTGGAATGTAGGAGGAGACAGCATTCTTTGTAGACTGGTCACACAGACATCCTAGGAGAGCAATGGGGCATCCTAGGGGGCACTGTTGTGGACTTCATATAAAAGCTCCCATGTACACATCTCACTGTTGCTCCCTTATCTTGTCTGCTGGGCCCTCCAAAACCCACCGCTACAATAGCCTTTATGAGTGAAGGGGTCACCTATATGTGGGTACAGTAGGTTTCTGGTGAGTGTGGGAGGGCTCACACTTTTCACCACAAGTGTAACAGGTAGAATAAAATATGGGCCCGAGTCCTCTTCTCTATAGTGCACTGCACCTACCACTACACTACTCCAGGGACCTGCTTGCTGCTCTAATAGACCTGGCTATAACATCTGAAGCTGTCATAGAGGCTGGGATGTACTGTTTTTATTCACATCTTTTGGAGGGATTGAGGATGGGAGGGGGCCAGTGACCACTGGGGGAGTAAGGGGGTCATCTCTGATTCCCTCCAGTGGTCATTTAGGGCACCTTTTTGTGCCTTATTTGTTCTAAAAACAGATCTAGACCAAAACATTCAAGTTATAGCCCTAGATGTTTTGTTTTGTTCTATCATGGCTGTAAAATGTCCAAGTGTTAGGAACACCCTCAGCCCGCCCCCAAACCACCCTCAACATGCTCCCTTGTGATTTGGAAGCACTGCGGACGGACGAATTGCATAGATAAACATCTCTCGATCTTTACTTCAGAAGTCTAATTCAAATTTCACTGCTTACAAGTCTTTCTTCCTGACTTCAGTCATATAACTTCAGTCATAACTAATAAGAAAGGCACATATTGGAGAGGTTTTTTAGACTCGTGAGGATGCTCGCCAGTATGTTTACATAAAGAAAAATCTATTTTCAATAGTAAACGCTGAGCAGCACGATACCCACTACAATATATCTAGTAGTGGTATCAAGCGTCTGAAGTCTTTTCCTCTCCTTAGTTATATGACTGAAGTCAGGAAGATAGATAAACAGCTGCAAAATTTATTTATTTATAGCATTTATATCCCACAATTTCCCACCCACGGGCAGGCTCAATGTGGCTTACAACAATCTGTAAAAACATACATCAAGTCAGCAAACAATCAATTTCTTAGAAGTGTAAGAGAGAAAGGGTAAAAGCAAAGAAGGGAAGAGACAGTTGTGGTGATCAATATGACGCCGTGACAGAGACAGGTCAGAAGTTAGAGACGCTAGGCGGGATTTGAGCGTAAGCTTTTCCAAATAAAAAGGTCTTGAGGCGTTTTTTGAAGGTCGGGTGATCAGGAGTAAGTTTCACCAATTTAGGTAGACCATTCCACAAATAAGCGCTAATATAGAAGAAGGTGGATGCGTAGGTGGTCTTGTACTTGAAGCCACTATACACTGGGTAATGGAGATTTAGGTACGAACGAGCTGATCTGTGAGAAAATAGGTTTTGAAAGTACCAATTTGGACATTTTGAGAAGAAATTAATCCAAATGCTGCTTTATGACACTTTTTGGACGTTTTTCTCTTTAAAAAATAAAGCAATATAGAGCTGATAGACACACGTAACAACCAGTCTAGACTTTTATCTTTAGTTTGCAGCACAGCTTAGTTTCCATAGTGTAAAACCTTTTTCCCCATAGTTTTAAAACTTTAACTTTCTGCCACAGCCTACAGCATTCACAGAGTCTCTAGAAGGCACAGCAAGGCCTATTAAAGTCTTCATTCTCGCCCACCCCTAGCACATCTCTTAATTTATAGTCTTAATTTACAGTCATTCTAATTAGGATAACAAGAGAGGAGTCATCGTTACAGAGTTTTAATTATATTTCATTACTTTCTGAGACAGCGAACACTAAATAAATCACCCAATATACTACATAATTAAAGGCTCTTTTATATTAGTCTAATATCCCTAGTACCTTAACAAGTTTTACATTATTAAAAAACTCAATAATACTAAGAAGCAAATAGCAGTGAAGCCAGCAGCAAGAGGGCTGCTATCCAGTCTTTTACACTGAGTGTTACATGTATAATTATCTCCTAGCTGGCAAGAGGTTATATGTGTACACCTGATGCAAAGAGCTCCTAGCTCTCAGAGAACGAGTCCATTTCTCTTGAGACTAGAGTAGCAGACTTGGAGGAGCTGAGGAAGACAGAGAGGTACATAGGGAAGAACTACAGCAACATTGTACAGAAGTCTCACCTCACTCTGGCAGCCCCTGTGCTGCCTTGGAGGAAGGAGGTCTCCTAAAAGGTAAGCATCACCCTGTGAAGTAAGAAGTAATTCTGTAGCCAAGACCTGCTCACCAGGGGATGCAATATTCTCTGGTGACGAGGATGTGCCTCCAGGATCTTCTGCCAGGTGGGAAGGATTAGGACAGCTGTTGTAGTTGGTGTTTCGATCATTTGGCATTTAGATAGCTGGGTGGCATGCCCCCTTGAGATTTGGACGTCCTTCTGATGGACTTCAGAGAAAGACATCCAAACAGAGGTTTTGATAATACTGATTTGGATGTTTCTGTGAGATAAATGTCCAAATGCTGACTTATGTCGCTTTTTGGACGTCTATCTCTTTTGAAAATGAGCCTGTTAGTATACTACTTACAGTGTCAACAGAACACGCAATAGAACACTTCAATTGACAGTGAAGGGTAAAGTAAAGATGGAACAGGCAAGAGAGTAAGAAGAGTTAGACAGCAAGGTGATTAGAAAGTTGCACGAGTGTGTGTGTGTGTGTCTAACACATTACTTACTTCTTCCAGTAAAGGCCTGATTGAAGAGCCAAGCTTTCACCTGCTTCCTGAAGTACAGATAGTCTTGTGTTAAGTGCATTCCAGAGTGTGGGGGCTACTCTGGACAACACTTTGGTGCCAGGGCCGTAGCCACCCCTCGGCGGGAGGGGGGATCCATAGCCCGAGGTGGGGGGCACATTTTAGCCCGCCTCCCCCAGCCGCTGACCCACCACCACCACTTTCGACCCCCCCCCCAACAACCCTCCCCCGCCACTTTCAACCCCCCTCCCCCCGCTGCTGCCAGGAGGGGGGTCAAAAGTGGCAGAGGTCAGCGGGGGGGGGGGGGCGAAAGTAGAGGGGGCCAGGGCTAAAGCTACTTGGGGCTACGGGGGCCTGGGCCCCCACAGATTTGGCCCTGGACCCCCCTGCCGAAGACCCTCTCGAACCCCCTCCTGCCACCAACCCTCCCCTGCCACCACCGTCGGCTACCTTTGATGGCGGGGGACCCCAACCCTCACCAGCCAAGGTCCTCTTCTTCCGACGCAAGGCTTCATTCTGTTCCTGTGAGTCTGACGTCAAAGTTGGTGGTGGTGGCGGCGGCAGGGGGGGGGGGGTTGGCAGCGCCAGGGGGTGGCTAAAATGTGCCCCCTCACCTCGGGCTCTGGACCCCCCTCCCGCCGAACTCTGGCTACGCCCCTGGTACCTACATATAGGAGACACCTGCAGGGAAGGCTATTGTAGTGGTGCACAATTAGCTACAGTACGTTTTCAGCATACATACGTTTTTCCTGTCTAAGACGGAATGTCCCAATTCTGACTTGGATTTTTTAAAATGTCCCTCCATTTTTTAATGAGGCCTATTTTCAAAGCACTTAGACTTACCAAGTAAAGCATGCAGATCTTTTCAAATTTATACTCTTAAGCGCACAGGGCTGGTCTTAGGCAGGGGAACAGGAGTGGTCGCACAGGGCCCTGTGCCTCCATGGGCCCCATGGCGCTCCCTCCCACCCTCGCCATTGCAGGGCTGGCGCAACACGGTAAGCATGGCAGAGCAGAGGGGCACCTCAAGCCATGCTTACCACCGTCGGATGGCTCACAGGTCTAGTCCCAGCTGCAGGCAGCTCTCGGTCCTCACCTGCCCGCCCTCAGCTTCCTGACAGCCCTCCTTTCCTTTCTGCCGCCCTGCATTTAAATCTTTTTTTACCTCAAGTCAAGCAGCGGCGGTGGACGTGAAAGCAGCAGGCTCACCTCCAGCCTTCCCTTCCCTCTCAGTGACCCACCCTCGCGGAAACAGGAAATTACATCAGAGGAAGGCAGGACACTGAGAGGGAAGAGAAGGCTGGAGGCGAGCCTGCTGCTTTCACTGCCTCTGCCACCGCCGCCACTGTGACTTGAGGTAAAATAAAAGATTTAAATGCAAGGCGGCAGGAACGAAAAGGGGGATATAGTGGGAGAAGAGGGTGCACGGTCCAGTCAGTCTGCCCAACAAGATAAACTCATATGTGCTACTTTTTGTGAATACCTGACCTTGATTTGTATCTGCCATTTTCAGGGCACAGACCGTAGAAGTCTGCCCAGCACTAGCCCCGCCTCCCAACCACTGGCTCTGCCACCCAACCTCAGCTAAGCTTCTGAGGATCCATTCCTTCTGAACAGGATTCCTTTATGTTTATCCCACGCATTTTTTAATTCCGTTACCGTTTTCATCTCCACCACCTCCCGCGGGAGGGCATTCCAAGCATCCACTACTCTCTCTGTGAAAAAATACTTCCTGACATTTTTCTTGAGTCTGCCCCCCCTTCAATCTCATTTCATGTCCTCTAGTTCTACCGCCTTCTCATCTACGGAAAAGGTTTGTTTGCGGATTAATACCTTTTAAATATTTGAACGTCTGTATCATATCACCCGTTTCTCCTTTCCTCCAGGGTATACACGTTCAGGTTAGTAAGTCTCTCCTCATATGTCTGTAATGCAAATCCCATACCATTTTTGTAGCTTTTCTTTGCACCGCTTCAATTCTTTTTACATCCTTAGCAAGATACGGCCTCCAAAACTGAACACAATACTCCAGGTGGGGCCTCACCAATGACTTATACAGGGGCATCAACACCTCCTTTCTTCTGCTGGTCACACCTCTCTCTATACAGCCTAGCAACCTTCTAGCTATGGCCACCACCTTGTCACACTGTTTCGTCACCTTCAAATCCTTAGATATTATCACCCCAAGATCCCTCTCCTCGTCCGTACATATCAGACTCTCACCGCCTAACACATACGTCTCCCATGGATTTCTACTCCCTAAGTGCATCACTTTGCATTTCTTCGCATTGAATTTTAATTGCCAAACCTTAGGCCATTCTTCTAGCTTCCGCAGATCCTTTTTCATGTTTTCCACTCCCTCCGGGGTGTCCACTCTGTTACAAATCTTAGTATCATCCGCAAAAAGGCAAACTTTACCTTTTAACCCTTCGGCAATTTCACTCACAAATATATTGAACAGAATCGGCCCCAGCACCGATCCCTGAGGCACTCCACTACTCACCTTTCCCTCATCCAAGCAAATTCCATTAACCACCACCCTCTGGCAACTGTCTGTCAACCAGTTCCTAATCCAGTTCACCACATCGGGTCCTATCTTCAGCCTGTCAAGTTTATTCAAGAGCCACCTGTGGGGAACCGTGTCAAAAGCTTTGCTTAAATCTAAGTAGATTACGTCTATAGCACGTCCATGATTCATGCTTCTGTCACTCAGTCAAAGAACTAATCTCATTCACTGTGAACTACCTTAACAAACTCAAACTAGAAAACCATGCACTGCTTCTGAAAAGAAAAAAAACCCCACAAAGGACTGTAGATCTGCTTACTCGGTTGACCTGAAGTAAACTAGCATCCTTTTCAATCCGAATCAAAACTGATTCTAAGTTTTGCTTAAACTCCTGTCACTAGGCGTCTGCATAAGTCCCAACAGTTTGACCTTAGTTGTTTTTTTTTCCCCCTTTGGGGGGCAAATATTGTCTTAATTTTCTTCGAATTTATTACAAAATTCACCTCCCTCCCAGTGCTAATGAGTGCAGCCGAGCAAGCGTTCTGCTGAGCTTTGAGGATTTTCTTACCGTCATTGTTGGCGTGGGGGAAGTGAGCGATCAGCTGGCACGGACAGAGCTCACATGACAAACAGCCAGGCTTCTCCTCCATCGCAGCTCGGTCGTACAGGAGCAAGCAGAAGAGAGCTTGCTTTCATTAATTACCCTCCCCCAGAGCACTGTAAGTGTTCCCCTCCCCCCTCCTTGTACAGAGGGACGGGGGGGACGAGCAGGTGGGAAGTGCGTGAGGTGTATTTTGCTTTTCTTATAAAGGCAGATTTTAGAGGGCAGAAATGTATTTCTTCCAGCATTTTCACTCACTAGCCCTCCTGCTTCTTATTCATGTAACCTGTGTGCCCTCTTGACCAGACTGTAAGCAGAGATACCAAGTTTTCCAATTCCAGTAGAGAGATTTTTTTTTTTTTTTTTTTTTTGGGGGGGGGGGGGGGTCGGTTTACTAGCTCTGGGTTTGAACTGATATTCTAGAGCAATGTGGTAGTTCTAATCCCTGGTTCTACCCATTGAAATCAAATCTCATAATGCAATAGGCTGTCTGAATCCAGGACTGTCCCCCCTCCTGGTACTGGGTAACTTGGCAGCTCTGCTGTAAGCTCCAGGGTGCAGGGAGGGACCAGCTGTAAAGTGTTTCTGTACAGTGCTGCACATATCTAGTAATGGAAGGAAGAGGGTTGTAGTTTGGGGAGGTAAAGGGTTGGTAGGGAGAGGTGGAGGGCAGGCTGGGAGCCAGGTGTGCATGATGGTGGAGCTTATTATTGTTTTCTTCTCTTTGCTCAGGACCTGATGGACCAGCAACAGCTGAGGCTCTGGAGAAAGCAAATCCAGCAGGAGCTGGACAGAACCATGGATTTCTGGCTGAGACATTCCCATGACCAGGAATACGGGTGAGTGACTCTGTGACTGCATTCTGCACTTTACTCTGAAAATACCTTTCCCCAGGCCTTCTCAACACTGGCCTCGGGGCACACCAAGTCCCATAAGGTTTTCAGGATATCCACAATGGATATGTTTCAGATTTTGCATACCAAGAAAGAAGTGTATGCCAATCTCTCGTGCATATCCATTGTGGATATCCCGAAAACCCGATGGGACTGGATTGAAAAGCCCAACTTTATCCGGACTGACCCCCGTGGGAGAAATATGTGGTGACTTTAAATGGATTTCTTTGTGGCATGTGTGGAAGGCAGGCCATTAATGTGTACCTAACCGCGACTTGTTTTTGTGTGTGCAGTGGGTTCTTCACATGCCTTGCCAGAGATGGGGCTGTTTATGAGGAAGTGAAATATGTCTGGCTTCAGGGGAGGCAGGTGAGTGGAGAGACTGGTTGGTTTTGTCATTGTTCTTAGCTTTGTACTGGCTCACTGTGGTGCTGTGCCCCCCCCCCCCACACACACACACACACACACAAAATTCTCATCCCTTTTTTAACTGGTTTTCACTCTTTGGGGCCCTTTTACTAAAGCAGAGTAAAATTTATATCACAGCTTAACACGGGAATATGCAAATTCTACACAGCAATCAGCATTTTCTAATTCTACATTAAAGTGAGATTTTGCAGGTGGTACTTGGCCGCAGTTAACATGGGAACACTCAGTGGCGTACCAAGGGGGGGGGGGCGGTCCGCCCCGGGTGCATGCCGCTGGGGGGTGCCGCGCGCCGGTCAGCGTCGTTGGTTTCCATGCTCCCTCTGCCCCTGTTCCGGGCAGAGGGAGCATGGAAACCAACAACGCTGACTGGCGCACGGCACCCCCCCCCCAGCGGCGTGCACCCGGGGGGGGGTGGTTCTTTCACCGGGGGGGTGTCCCTTCGCCGGGGGGGGGCATCGGCGATCCGCCCCGGGTGTCAGCGCCCCTCCGAACGCCACTAGGAACACTTACTACTACCTCCTATTTATTTTATTTTACTTTTTTTATTGCATTTGTATCCCGCATTTTCCCACCTATTGGTAGGTTCAGTGTGGCTTACATGGAACAATGGTTACAGGTAACGAGTGGGGTTAACAATTCGAGAGATAACAGCGGGAGTCTGTAGAGGTCTCTGGCGGAAGTAGTGGGTTAGTCAGTGACCTTAGGAGATTACAATTTGGTTTACATGATTCATTATTTGGGAATTACGAAGAGAGTCCGCAAGATCTTCCAAGCATGGGGCACCTCCTCGGTGGATCTTTTTGCCACTCAGATCAATCACAAGGTCCCTCAGTTCTGTTCCAGACTTCAGGCCCACGATGGCTAGCGTCAGATGCCTTTCTCCTACATTGGGGGACAGGCCTTCTGTATGCGTATCCTCCCATACCTCTAGTAGGGAAGACTTTGCTGAAACTCAAGCAAGACTGCGGAACCGTGATCCTGGTTGCACCCTTCTGGCCGCGTCAGATTTGGTTACTACTACTTATCATTTCTAAAGCGCTATTAGATGTACGCAGCGCTGTACACTTGAACATTAAGAGACAGTCCCTGCTCGACAGAGCGTACAATCTAATTAAGACAGACAAACAGGACAAACAAGAGATAAGGGAATATTAAAGTGAGGATGATAAAATAAGGGTTCTGAACAAGTGAATAAGGGTTAGGAGTTAAAAGCTGCATCAAAAAGGTGGGCTTTTAGCCTAGACTTGAAGACGGCCAGAGATGGAGCTTGATGTACCGGCTCAGGAAGACTATTCCAGGCATATGGTGCAGCAAGATAAAAGGAACAGAGTCTGGAGTTAATGGTGGAGGGGAAGGGTGCAGATAAGAGAGATTTACCCAGTGAACGGAGTTCCCGGGGAGGAATGTAGGGAAAGATGAGAGTGGAGAGGTACTGAGGAGCTGCAGAGTGAATGCACTTATAGGTCAATAAAAGGAGTTTAATACTTGGTAGCAATAACAAAATAGTGATTGAATATTCACATAGCAAGCAGCCTGAGCCAACAGATTTATTTTCCACTGAACATAGTTACTACTACTACTACTATTTAGCATTTTTATAGCGCTACAGAGCGTACGCAGCGCTGCACAAACATAGAAGACAGTCCCTGCTCAAAGAGCTTACAATCTAATAGTTAACTTTGTATGGCCATGGGAGGGACATTGGTGGGTTGTGGGCGTTCCAAAACTTTACATGCAGGGTTCCAGAATATGCCCAATCCACACCTAAATAAGACGTGTGCATTTACACAAGGTTTTCATTTACGTAAATGCCTGCGCCTAAATTTTAGTCAAGGGATGACCACTACATGTATTCTATAAACCACGCCTAATGTTAGACAAATATAGAGAATAGCACTAAGGGCAGTTTTTTAGGTTCCATATATAGAATCTAGCCTTAGGTACTTAATGTGGTTTAGAAAAAGGGTCCGTTTGTCTCTCTCTTCCCACCCCCACATGCAGTTCTGCCATCTCTTACCCCTCCTTTTTCTCTCTTACTGGTAGGTCTGGACATACTGCCGCCTGTACAGGACCCTGCCAAGGTTTTGCCGCCCTGAAATCCTCAACGCTGCAATTACAGGTAGCTGGGGAACCTTTCAGCTTCTCATTCTCTTCCCTATCCTTAGGATCCACAAAAAAAAAAAGACCAATGACTTCAAGCCTGATTAAATTGTACTGCGAAAGTCATTGAAGCAGAAAAAAGAAAATTACAAATGGAAAGCAAAATCAAATAGGAAGAACAGGAAAGAGCATAAGCGGCAGTAAGCTAGATGTAAAACATTAATAAGGCGGGTCAAAAAAGAATTTGAAAAGAAGCTTGGTATAGAAGCAAAAATAAATAGTACAAAATGTTCAAGTATATCATAAATCAAAAGCAAGAAGCCTTTGAGGGTGGCATTGGCTGTAGCACTAAATAACTGGGAAGGGGGAAAATAATTTTTTTTTTTTTTTTTGGGGGGGGGGGGGTAAAGAGGCACTCAGGATGCACAAGGCTATAGCAGATACGCTACTTTCTTTACTGTGGCCTTTACTGAGGAGGAAGATGGGGAGGTACACGCATTGGAACTGTTCTTTTGGGTTTTTTAAAAAATACTTTATTTGTAGGTCAGTCAGATTACAATAAAAATATACAAGCACATACAACATTGTACATGATACCTAGTTTACATATAATGTGTCAGATTGAAAGAAGGAGAACAAGATAAATTATGTTTAATTGGTACTTGATATACCACCTTTCCTAAGAAGGTCAAAGCGGTTTCCAATTACAATACTAAAAACATAGCAAGGAAAAAAACCTCCATTTCATGACAGGAAAGGCACACTCAACAGTCACACTATATAAAATAAGAATCTTGATGTATAAAGAGGGCTTGACGCATACTTTCTACAAAAGTTGAATAATCCAAAAACCTTGCCCGTGTTAGATCATAAGTGGAAATATTCCCTTTTAAGGGACTGTGTCATGGTCACAAAATGTGCTCTAAATAGCTTAAAAGTGATTGCTCCAATTCATCCTATAATTTTTTTAATAATCTGACAAGTTTGATAGCAGCAAATCACTAGGGCTTGATGGTTTTTATCCCTTACAAAACTGTTGGTAATCTGTATCTATTGTTAAAATATGCTGCTGTGCCTGAGGACTGGAGGATGGTTAATGTAATATGAGTTTTTTGAAAGGGCCACAACAGTAATCCAGGAACTAAAGCGGGTCTAGGCAGTTTACAAGTATAAAAACTAAATTAATATAAAAGAATGAATGCCGGTAAATGGATTAGAAAGAGACCCACATTCATACAGGGAACTACATAATATCATACATTCAACCGGTTCCCTAGGATCAGCAATCGCCTCTAAAAGCCAAATTGAACAAAATATGTTTTTAAAGCCTTTTTAAAAATTGGGAGGGATTGCTCAATACGAATATAAGGGGGAAGATCATTCCACAGTTTTGAGGCCAGATAATAAAATGGTGAGCTTCTCGTAATCTCATAGTGTGTGGACTTTGGGCCTGGTAGAACTTGCCATAGGAGCCGACTCTGTGGGTGCTTGAGCACCCCCAATATTGAGAAAATTCCTTGTATGTGTTCAAGGAAGGGTTATTTCCACTGGGCTTAGCACCCCCAATAATTTTGAAAAGTTGGCTCCTATGGAACTTGCTGATGCATGTCTAAAGACCGTAAAGTTCTGCTGGGGGTATCACCAAAGTGGAAAAGTATGAGGGTTGACCGAGGTAGTATGCTAAGTTCATAAGTATTGCCATACTGGGACAGACCAAAGGTCCATCAAGCCCAGCATCCTGTTTCCAACCGTGGCTAATCCAGGTCACAAGTACCTGGCAAGATCCCAAAACAGTACAATACATTTTATGCTGCTGTTGCTTCTAAAAATAAGCAGTAGATTTTCCCGAAGTCCATTTTAATAATGGTCTATGGACTTTTCCTTTAGGAAGTCATCCAAACCTTTTTTTTAAACCCTGCTAAGTTAACTGCCTTTACCACATTCTCTGGCAACAAATTCCAGAGTTTAATTACACATTGCGTGAAGAAATATTTTCTCCGATTCATTTTACATTTACTACTTTTTAGCTCATTGCATGCCCCCTAGTCCTAGTATTTTTGGAAAGAGTAAACAAGCGATTCACGTCTACCTGTTCCATTCCACTCATGTCAAAGAAACAGGTTTGGAAAAGAGACAGCTGAGCAGAGCTATCATAGAGATCTGTAAAATCATGAGTGGGTGTTACAAGTTAATAGGGAAAATTTATTTAACCTTTCAAATAATATTAGGCCAGGGAACACACCATGAAATGAGTAGGTGATTTTTAAAAATTATTATTTTCCGTTAGTATGAAATTTATTGCCAGAGAATCAGGTCCAGCAGCATAGCTGAGCTTGAAACGTTTTGGACAAGTTTCTAGAAGACAGATCCAGGACTATCCTGAGAGCTTTGCAGGGGGGTACAGCTATACAGGGCAAAAGGAAGATGGATAGGGCACAAAAATTGCTCCCTGTCCATCCTCTTCCTTTGTGGTGGCCGTGGCACAGTGAGCACAGCAGGGGGGGGGGGGGAGGGGCGTGTCGCACATGGCACAATTCCAGCTTGAGATGCCCCTGTTAGTCAGATAGACTTGGGTGCTTCTGCTGCTTAGTTTTGGGAGTAAGCTATGGAACAGACTTTTCTGTTGGAATCTGCCAGGTACTTCTAAAAACTCCAGACTGACTGCTGTCAGAGGCCATTGGTCCAAACCAGCATGCATCTCCTACAATACCCAGGTATATCTTTCAAGGCAAAAGACAGTAGCGTTCCCCTTTAAGAAGCTCCAGGAAGCAAAGCCACCGGTACTGGGAATACAGGGCACTTGCTGTCATCTGTTTATTCATGCTGTTGGGGCTGAATCAGGTATGGGTTCTGCAAAATAGGCACAAATATGAATAAAGTTAGAATCACTTGCTTATTTTAGGCTATTGGGAGATGAAGCTGGCATGAGTATAAGACCAGTGTGAGGTACAGCAGAGGCTTTCAATATTGATATTATGTGTAGTATTATATTACTTAATGTTTTTACTTTTTGTATAATTTCATTGATTTGTTTTTATTCATTTATTCTCTGCTTGTCTATAAACCTTAATGTCTTATGTAATGAGCTGGAGGGTAATGTGGGTCTCTGTTCCACACCAGGGGGAGAGTTCCTGATTCGTCACGCCCGGATCTCTGCAGACTCCCAGAAATGTGCATTTGTGCTGACCCGTGATGGGAAAGCAATGAAGGTGCAGCGCACCGTCTTCAGTGAGTGTTTCTACGTGATGGCCATGGATGAGCTCTGGAGAGCCACTGGGCAGCGAAAGTACAAGGTGAGTGTGTGCACAGGCAGAGGTCATGAATGAGTAGTCAGTGTGTAGTTTCAAATAAGCTGGAGAGAAAAAAAAGAGCAAGAGAGATTTGTCTCGTCAAACAGGTTTGAGGGTTTTACAGCTTGGAAAAGAGACAGCTGAGCAGGATGCATGCATGAGGGTAGGCGTCATGGGGTGGTGGTGGGACAAGGGCGTGTATGAAGGCAGGAGTGGTATGAGCTAGGAGCAGGGATGCATGTAAGCACAGAAATGCTTCAGGGTGATGGGATGTAGTGCTAGTAGTTTAGGTGGATGCTTGTATCTGCAGAGGGGCTTTGCTCCAGTGTACTTCCAACCTCATTCTCTCCTGCGGCTTCCAGGAAGAAGCTGTGAAGATGATGGATGAGATCATCCGTTGGGTGCGGCAGGATCCGTCCGAGCTGGGGCGGCCTGCTTTGCCAGGTGCTGTGCCTACGAATGCTATGGCAGTGCCGATGATGCTCCTGTGCCTGGTGCAGCAGCTGGAAGAGGCGGATGAGGTGATGACGGTGAAATACTCGGAGGTGGGAAGCTGGGCTGTGCAGCAGATTGTGCAGCATGTGCAGGTACTATCTGAGAGCCTCTGCAGCTCCAAGCTTCTAACATGCCCTCTTATAACCAGAAGAGGTATTATCTGAGAGCCTCTGCAGTTCCAGGCTTCTAACATGCCCTCTTATAACCAGAAGAGGTATTATCTGAGAGCCTCTGCAGTTCCAGGCTTCTAGCATGCCCTCTTATAACCAGAAGAAATATTATCTGAGAGCCTCTGCAACTCCAGGCTTCTAACATGCCCTCTTATAACCAGAAGAGGTATTATCTGAGAGCCTCTGCAGTTCCAGGCTTCTAGCATGCCCTCTTATAACCAGAAGAGGTATTATCTGAGAGCCTCTGCAACTCCAGGCTTCTAACATGTCCTCTTATAACCAGAAGCGGTATTATCTGAGAGCCTCTGCAGCTCCCCTGCCCTCTCCTCAGATGTATCAGATTATCTGGCGATCAGTCAGTGTGCTCTCATAGTTCCTAACTTATCATAGAGCACCTGTGAACCAATCCTCCAACTCAGGTTGTATCTCCTATCCTATAAGAGATCCCTCGCACTGCAAAGTTAACTTTTTAAAGCACATTTCTTATTAAATGTTTTCACATTATTACCTGGCTCACAACTTTTCAGAATAAACTTATATTAACACCTATTTTAAAACAGACAGCAACATGGAATCCTTATGACTAGAAATGCCATGTGTGAAGGGAAAAAATATGTGTGTAGGGCTATACTACTGTCCACCAGGCCACAACAATCAGACAGCTGAAGATATGTAAATAGAAATTTGAAAAGCTAGCAAATTTGGCAACTGTGTAATAATGGGTGATTTTCAATTACCCCAATATTAATTGGTTAAATACTACATCAGTGAGGGCTAGGGAGATAAAACTCCTACACGTGATAAATGATTGTTGCTTGGAGCAACTGGTCCAGAAACTGAGAAGAGGGGGGAGCTATTTTTAGATCTAGTCCTTAGTGGAATGCAGGACTTAGTACAAGGGTAACAATGTCGGGTCCGCTGGGAAACAGTGATCATAACATGATCAAATTTGACTTTATAACTGGAGTGCAGTCACTAAGGAAATCTACTGTAGCAGCATTTAATTTTTGAAAGGGTAACTAAGATAAAATGAGGAAAATGGTTTAAAAAAAACTGAAAGGCTCAGCTGCAAACGTTAGGACTTTAAATGAGGCATGGACATTGTTTAAAAATACCATTTTGGAAGCCCAGACCAAACGTATTCCACATATTAATAAAGGTAGAAAGAAGAGCGAATGACAGCTAGCGCAGAGCAGGTGTGTTCCATAACACTGCATAAATTTTCAGAACGCCTAAGGTTTACCCAATTCACGCCCCCTTTAGAATTTACATGCTCCACTTTATAGAATATGCCAAGCCAGGGCCGGCCCAAGGCAAAATGCTGCCTGAGGCGGAGCTAGAATGCCGCCCCTCTTCCCACCTCCATCTCAGTCGCAGCATTTACCTTGTCACGTTCCAAACCCGGCAACAGCAGCGATTCCCATATGCTGCCCTGCCGCCAGCACCCGCCTCTTCCCTTTAGTTCAGCTGCCTGAGCCTCTGACAAAACAGGAAGTTACATCAGAGAGGCGGCTGCAGTAAAGGGAGGAGGCGGGTGCCGGCGGCAGGGCTGCATATGGGAATCGCTGCCACTGCCGGGTTTGGAATGTGACGAGATAAACACCGCAAAGGGGGTAGATGCCGCTCCTGAAGAGTGCTGCCTGAGGCCCCCTGCCTCGTGGTCTAATGTCGGGCCACCCCTGTGCCTAGCAAGTTGTGCGTGTAAAGTCTAATTAATGCCAATTAGTGTCAATAATTGCTTGTTAAGAAGTAATTATTGGCGCTGACTAGCTTGTTAAGTACTTAAATTCCACACGCAAAGCCACAGTGGCGTTCCTAGGGGGGCTGACACCTGGGGCAGATCGCCAATGCGCCCCGCCCCCCCCTGGATGCAGCACCCCCCCCGGCAAAAGAACCCCCCCCCCCGGGTGCACGCCGCTGGGGGGTGGGGGTGTTGCGCGCCTGTCTGCTTCGTTCGTTTCCATGCTCCCTCTGCCCCGGAACAGGAAGTAACCTGTTCCGGGGCAGAGGGAGCACAGAACGAACATAGTGGACAGGCGCGCGGCACTCCCCCAGCGGCGTGCACCCGGGGAGGACCGCACCCACCGCCCCCCCCCCCCTTGGTACGCCACTGCAAAGCCAGAATACAACTGGATTTGCACGTGCCTTTTCAGTCATGCTATATAGAATCTGGGGGGAGTATGTGTTTAATAGAGTGTCTAGTTTTAGAATTCTCTACCTTGTGAGCTAACAACTTTAAATTCTTACTAAAAACATATTTGTTTAAAATGTATCTAGCATTAATTTTGAACTATTTTCCTTATTCTGTGATCTGCTTTGAACCCTTGATAGGGAGTTGGTGGAATAGAAGCACATGATAACATAATGTAACTTGGGGGAAATATTCAGCCCACTGCGGCAACCAGCTTGTAAACCACTTCCAGTCCAGATATCTAATGCTGGGGCATACACAGCTCTCAGGATTGAATATCCGGGTATGCACGTTGAGCCAGAAGTTAACTGGAGTGGCCTAGTGGTTAGAGTACTGGCCTTGACATCCAAAGATGGCCGGTTCAAATCCCACTGCTCTTGTGATCTTGGGCAAGTTGCTTAACCCTCCATTGCCTCAGGTACAAACTTAGATTTTGAGACCTCCTGGGACAGAGAAATATCCAGAGTACCTGAATGTAACTCACCTTGAGCTACTACTGAAAAAGGTGTGAGCAAAATCCAAATAAATAAATAAACCAGTCTGGTGCCTGATTGACTCAGTGCATAAAGTTAGGTTAGCCTTTTTGCTGTTCTAACTTTGTGCATTTTTAGCCTGTTAGCAGACTGATATCGCCACTAATTAACTAACTTGTGGCTCTGGCTAAACTCTGTCTCTAGCTGGTTAGGGAACCGCTGGTTAGCGGTAATATTCAGCAGCACTACCCAGTTAAATGCAGCTGAATATCAGTGACTGGGCAGGAGCCTCTGCTGGCCATTTAAACCTCTTTGGCTCTTAAAATTGGGCAGTGGGGATACATGTGTCCTTTGTCGTACACTATATGCAGGCATTCTCAGAAGCATAACTTGGGCATGGCAGGAGTGCATACACATGCCTGCACACATTTGCATCAACATCAGAGCAGGTGTGAATTTGTGGTCTCTGGGGCTGCTTCTGAGAGTCATTTTTTTAAAATAAAGATGTGTGTGTCTGTGCTGCTTTTGTAAAACATGCACTGTTTGAAATGTGTGTAGGTATTCTGTTATGAGCATAACCTCACTGAACAGAGACAAATCAAAACTAAAAGAAAGGACTCATGTTTGTGGTAGGTATGTACGTGACAGGTGCATTTTCTGCATCCCAGTATGAGGATAGCATGTTCCTCACAATTCAGCCTCCTATTAAGCAGAGAGACCAGATTAAAAAATGTAAGCAAACTGGAATAGATTTTCTTCAGTTTAATTATGCATTTCCCGTTCAGATAAAGAGCTTGTGCATACTCGGACTTTTTTAACGTGTTCTTTCTTGTTCTTCCCCGTGCAAGTCAGTCTTTCATCTAACCAAATCTAAACCCATACTTACACTTGGGTCCAGGCTTCCTCACGCTTCATGAACCTATTAACTTACTAACAAGTTACGTGAACCATTCAGCGGAGCTTCTGTGACCTAATCTTTTTTTTAATAACATAATTGGTACCATTTCAATACCTAATAACTTATTATAAAACACCTACAAACCAGCCAGCATTATGACTTATATGCTAGAAGAGATACTGCCAGGGGCAGACTGACTGTTGGGACAACAGGGCAGTGCCCAAGAGCCCACAACATTAAAGGGCGCACTGTGCCTTAACTTCTATCTAGTTTAATCATGTTTAATAGGTGGTTAGAGGCCTAGGACCCTTTTTGCCCGAGGCAGGGGTGAAGCCAGACAACAGATTTTGGGTGGGCCTAGGCAAGAAATGGGTGGGCACCAAGTGTTCTTCCCAACCCCCCACCAGAAAAATATCTGAGCTGGCGAGAAAACGCTTCTTTCCACCTTGGCAGTCTGCAGTAGGCATGCGCTGAAAACTGGGCATGCACAGGTGCCAGTATCATGGAGAGCAGCGTTTTAATTACTATCAGGGGGATGTCTTCAGCTGGTGGAGCTTGGGATCCACACCAGCTACCGCTAAACATGAGCTACTGTTGGGTGGGCCTGAGCCCAAAGTGGGTGGGCCCTGGCCCACTCAGGCCCACCTGTGGCTACGCCACTGGCCCGAGGGCTCAGATCACTTGTCAGTCTGCCCCTAGATACTGCCCACCACATCTGGTAACTTATTAGAGAGTGTCACAGAACAGTCCATGAGAGATGAGGTCCCTCAGTGCCTTATTACTGAGCACCTAGGATCCAACGAGCACATAAGTACATAAGTATTGCCATACTGGGACAGAAAAAAGGTCCATCAAGCCCAGCATCCTGTTTCCAACAGTGGCCAATCCAGGTCACAAATACCTGGCAAGATCCCAAAAAAAGTACAAAACATTTTATACTGCTTATCCCAGAAATAGTGGATTTTCCCCAAGTCCAATTTAATAATGGTCTATGGACTTAAGCGGTCCAAACCTTTTTAAAACTCTGCTAAGCTAACCGCCTTTACAACATTCTCTGGCAATGAATTCCAGAGTTTAATTACATGTTGAGTGAAGAAAAATTTTCTCATTCGTTTTAAATGTACTACTTTGTAGCTTCATCGCATGCCCCACAGAAAGCTACATATTATCTCATAAGAGCCGTTCCTTACAGCACCTGCTTATTTCCATACGAGTGTGCTGCTCTGTTGATCATTAAGGTGTATGTGTTTCCTCCACAGCGCAAAGGGAAAGCTGTTTTGGAGAACGTGTCTGAGGATGGTAACGAGTTGCCTGGCTCCTTGGGCCGGCACCAGAACCCTGGTAAGTAAAGGATTGAGGTACTGTCCATATCTGGAACTTGGTGCAGTCTAGGTGCTCACCGTTCCTCTCTGCCAGTCACCCTGCAACTCTTCCTCCTGTCTCCTGCATCTGGGTACAGGTCATGCAATTGAGGCAGGCTGGTTCCTCCTGTGCTATGCTGTGAAACACCAGGACCCAGAGCTCAGCAAGGTAGCCATACAGAACTTCATGGTGCAGCCTTTCCAGACGGGCTGGGACCAAGAGCACGGCGGTCTCTTCTCGTTCTTAGATGTAGATGGACACTGCCCCACTCAGGTATGTACCTTCTGCTGTCTGCGCTATTAACACACCAGTGGCGTAGCCAGAGGTGGGCCTGGGTGGGCCAGGGCCCACCCAACAGTAACACAAGCTTAGCGGTAGCTGGTGGGGATTCCAAGCTCCACCAGCTGAAGAGTTCCTCCTGATGGTAAAGAAAATGCTGCTTTCCACGATACTGGCACCTGCACATGCTCAGTTTTCAGTGCATTCCTGCTGCAGGCTGCCATGGTGGAAAGAAGTGTTTTCCCGCCAGCTGAGATATGTTTTTGGTGTGGGGGGGGGGGGGGGGGGGGGGGGAAGAACACTTGGTGCCTACACTTCTTGCCAAGGCCCACCCAAAATCTGTTGTCTGGCTATGCCCCTGTAACACACGTTAAGAAATATTTGGAAACTCAAGAGGATGCTAATGCTTTTCATTTGCTCTTAGCCAGCCTTTCTGCTGCTGCTGCTATGTCACTAGTTCTGTAAATTGAGCAATACTGATGTCACTGGGGTAGGGATGATGTTGCTGATCTACATTGCAAGTCATGTGCTGGAGTAGCAGAGATGTTACAAAGCTTCAAGTGCATCTAAACCAGGAGTAGCCTAATGGTTATTGCAGTGGACTAAGAACCTGGAGAACTGGGTTCAATTCCCACTGCAGCTCCTTGTAACTTTGGGCAAGTCGCTCAACTCTCTATTGCCCCAGGTACAAAACTTGGGTTGTGAACTCAGTAGGGACAGAAAAAGTACCGGCATAGATTGTATCACCGAAAGGTGGTATATCAAATCCCCTTACCCTTAAACCAGCAGTTTACTTGCAGAAATAGGCATTTATGAAATAAACACACATAAAATATCTTTCCAGGGGTGGAATTTGAGTGGTGTTAGGACACGGCACGTGTGATATAAAATACACACAGATGTGCGTAAAATAAACCAATATGTTTGCAAGGGCCTGAGAGCAGGGAAGGAAAGGGATTTAGTTCATAACTTTTCAATAGTAGCTCAAGGCAAGTTACATTCGGGTACAGTAGGTGTTTTTCCTGTCCCCACAGGGCTTACAATCTGTTGTACATGTGGCAGTAGATGTTTAAGTGACTTGCCTAAGATCACAAGAAGCAGCTGTGAGAATGAATCCAGTTCCCCTGGTTCTCAGTCGCTGCTCTAACCATTAGGCGGCTTCTCCACTTGTATAGACAGGATCACCTATTTTTCAGGGATTGTTTTACAAAGACAGGTAAGCAGGTAAGTTCCCTTTATAAAACAAGTATGACTAACTTATGCATATTTCTGCCACACCAGCTAAAGGCTTTGTTATAAAATAATCCTTCCTGTGTATTCATTTGTTTTTAGCTGGAGTGGAATATGAAAATGTGGTGGCCCCACACCGAGGCCTTGATCGCTTTTCTTATGGCTTACTTTGAGAAACGTGATGCCAAACTTCTGCAGCAGTTCGAGAAGGTGTTTGAGTTTGTCTTCAGCAAGGTAACACAACAGGCAGCCAATGCTTCCTGGAGAAATGTTTTTTTCCTCCCCCTGCCCCTGGGATATGTGACAGCCAGCATCTCTGCCCAGACCTAACCTGCACCCCGAGTACGTGACAGCCAGCACTCCTGTCCAAATACTCCTTCACTTTAGGATATGTGATTGCCAACATTCTCTGCTCAGACCCACCCTCCACACCCTGTAGTGTGTGACAGCCAGGGCCTCTTTCATATTACCTTGTAAAGGAAGGGAATACAAAGAGAAACGATTAAGGCACTTCCTGGGTTCTAGTGATGATCAGATGAAATTTAATGTGGACAAATGCAAAGTGATACACATTGGGAAGATGAATCCAAATCATAGTTACCTGATGCTAAGGTCCACCTTAGGTGTCAATAACACCTTAGAAAAAGATCTAGGTGTCATTGTAGACAATATATTGAAATCTTCAGCTCAGTGTGTGAAGGCAGCCAAAAAAGCAAACAGAATGCTAGAAATTATTAGGACAGGGATGGTAAATAAGACCAAGAATACTATAATGCCTCACTGTCACTCCATGGTGCGACCTCACCTTCAGTATTGCGTTCAGTTCTGGTCGCCATATCTCAAAAAAGATATATCGGAAATAGAAAAGTTTCAAAGAAGAGCGACCAAAATGATAAAGGGAATGGAACTCCTCTCATGAGGAAAGACTAAAGAGGTTAGAGCTTGGAAACTAGACAGATGAGAAGAGATATGATTGAGGTCTACAAAATCCTGAGTAGTGTAGAATGAGTAGAAGTGAACTGATTTTTTACTCTTTCAAAAAGTACAAAGACTAGGGGAAACTCAAGGAAACTACATGGAAATACTTTCAAAACAAATAGAAGGAAATATTTTTTCACTGGACAAATAGTTAAGCTCTGGAACTCTTTGCCAGAGGATGTGGTAACAGCAGTTAATTTATCTGTGTTTAAGAAAGGTTTAGACAAGTTCCTGGATAAAAAGTCCATAGCCTGCTATTGAGATAGAGAAGGGGAAGCCATTGCTTGCTCTGGGATTGGTATCATGAAATATTGCTACTGTTTAGGTTTCTGCCAGGTACTTGTGACCTGGATTGGCCTGTGTTGGAAATGGGATACTGGGCTAGATGGACCATTGGTCTGACCCAGTGTGGCTATTCTTATGTTCTTGTGTGTCTGTCTCTGTCTGCCCAACAGTTTACAGATCCTGAGCACGGAGAGTGGTTTGGTTATCTGAGCCAGGAAGGGAAAGTGGCCCTTAATATTAAAGGAGGACCTTTTAAAGGTAAGCAAACAAAATGGGTTGAGGGAACAAGTGGGGTGAACTGCGACTCCTGTCCCATTTCTGTAGAATTTACTAGCTGCACAGTTGATTGGGTGGCAGGGAGACCAGAGGTGGAATAGCTTCAGTTTTATGGTGATTATAGGAAATGGTGAATACACACAGTATGGTTGTGGTCAGACATGCAATAGTGTAAAATAAAATAAAAAAAAAAAAGCCTCTATGAACCTCAAATGAGCCTAGATAGTGGGTGGATTAGCACCTAAGTAGGCCTTGTCATGCAGGGGCACAAGAGAAGGAGGGCAGGGCCGCCGGGCCCGGGACAAGGCCACCCCCAGGCCCCCCCCCACCCGAGGTCGCCGGCCACCCGAGATCGCCAGGCCCCGCCCACCCGAGGTCGCCGGGCCCCCTCCACCCGCTATCGGGCCGGGCCCTCGGAACTAACCTTACGCGTCCTTTCACTTCGCAGCAAGCAGCGGCAGCAGCAGACCTCTCCTCCTTCCTTCCGTGCCCCGCCCTCGCGGACGTTACATCAGGCGAGGGCGGGACATGGAAGGAAGGAGTGGCCTGACCTGCTGCTTGCTGCGAAGTGAAAGGAGGCTTAAGGTTAGTTCCGGGAGTGACGGAGGACGGGCCAGGCAGCAACAGAGGGCGGGCCAGGCAGCAACAGAGGGCGGGCCAGGCGGCAACAGAGGGTGGGCCAGGCGGCGGCGGCGGGCCCTCCTGGAGGCCCGGGCCCCGGGACATTTGTCCCCTGTCCCCCCCTCTCGGTGGCCCTATAGGAGGGAAAGGATTATAGCCACTCCTTTATTTTTTGAAGTGAATCTCCTTGTGCTGGGGGTCCTTAATTTGACATTTTGCCTAGTAAATAGCTCTGTTATCACACATACTGATACCTTTTTCTTCTGAAATCTTGTTCTGTCTGTAGAATTGGCAAATTCTGGTCTATGTGTGGACACCTCTGTAGTGAGTGACTAGAGCATAAAGTAAAAATTACAAATAGCTAAAGCTCAGACTCTTGATAGCCCACAGTGTGTTCGCTCTTCTGGTGCCTGACAACAGCTATCAAAAATGTTTTTGTTGAAAGTATAGAAAACAGCATGGTTGTCTTATTATATTGTCACCCTGCAGTATCCAACTGTGCAAAAAATGTTGTATTCTATGTTATTAAACCAGTAAACTAAGTAGATACAGCTGGTGAAGAAGCTATTACACCTGTAAAAAAAAATGGAAAGCAGATCCTAGTAAAGAAAACAGGAGCATAAGCACTGACATTGAATGTAAAAAAAAATAAATAAATAAGGCAGGGCAAGAGAATTGTTATGATTGTGGTCATAACCCCTCTCAACCTTACCTTTTTCCTGGTGGTCAGTTTAGCTGGCTTCTGTTTCTTTTGTCTGTCCTTTCTGAGCTGGCTCTCTCTCTCTGTTCTGGCAGCTTCCAGCAGCATGACTGTAATTGTCTCACTTTACTGCAGCTGTGGGTGTTGCCTGAGTTGCTCTGCTCTCTCTTTGGGTGTACTGGCTTCAAGTGCTTCACGGTGCTGCATTGGTGTGGGTTGGGCCTCTATGGGGTTCAGTGTGCTCTCTGTGTTTCAGTGTGCTGTCTGGGGCTAGGGAGTGTGACATCATCTGGGAGGGCCTTGATAAGGAAGTGGTGTTCTTTCCTTCAAGGCCTTTGCAACGCGTGCTTGAGGTAGGGTTAGTGCAGTGGGCACTTCTTCTGATGTGTTTGGCTTCCCTGCTTGTGTTTGCTTTAGGTCCAGGTTAGTTTAGGTGCAGTGTGCACATTTGTCCTGTGTTTAAGTGTTTAGCTTCCCTGCCTTTCCCTTGTAGCTCCCCTGCTTTCTCTTTGAGTGTGGTTTTGGTGCTGTGGGAAGCACTTCAGTTTGCTATTAGAAGTACTTCTGGTTTTGGGTGCTGTAGAAAGCACTTCAGTTTGCTGTTAGAAGTACTTCTGGGTTTGGTGCTGTTAGAGGCACTTCAGTTCGCTGTGAGAAGTTCTCCTGTAGCTTGGTGCTTAGTGGCACCTGGGTTAGGTTAGTGCAGTGGTGCACTGCTGTAGCGTGGGGGCTTAGGAAGCTCCTTTGCTAGCTTGTGTATTTAGTTCCCTGCTCTGTTAGTTTAGGGCTTAGGAAGTCCCTTTGTTGAGCAGGGCTTAGGGGCTCCTGTTTAGTATAGGGCTTAGGAAGTCCTTTTGTCAGTTTTCTGGTAGGAACACTCCTGCTGGTTTAGGGCTTGGGAGCACTTAGATCAGTTTAGGAGTACTTCTGTTTCCAGTCCTGGTCCCTGTGTCATCCGGTATCCGGTAAGTCCTGCTGGCCACTCGAACCCAAGGGCTCAACCCTTGGGGGAGGTAGTGGCCAAGTGCAGGTGAAGCTGTACGGACCAGTCCAGTGTGCTCCAGTCCAGGGTGTTCCGGTCCGGTGTGTGTTCCAGTCCAGTGTGTTCCGGTCCGGTGTGTGTTCCAGTCCAGTGTCCTCCAGTCCGGGGGATTCCAGTCCATGTGTTCCGGTTCACTGGGCAGTGCCTGCAGTCCCTGCCGGTGTGCTTGCCCAGTGTTGGTTGGTGGGTTTTGCCTGCTGCTGTCGCTCCTCAGCAGCAGCCCAAGGGCTCACATTTGCTCTAGAGCCCGGCCCCACGGGCTCTGAACCTGAGAACCTGACAAGAATTGTAGGAAAAGCTTTTAAGGGCCAGAAACTAATAAAAATATTCCTTTTGAATGCATCAAAAACAAGTCTTCAAAGGAATCGGCTCATTAGGTAACTAGTAAGTAAGAGGTCCTCAGACAGGATATGGTATTTAGCAGAAAAACTGAAAGAATTCTTTGCTTTGGTTTTTACTTCAGAGGATGTTGGGGAGATATCCATGTGGCAGCCATTCTTTGGAGATGATAATTCAAAGAAAGTGAAGAAAATCACAAGGATTCTAGAAGAGGTGCTAGAGCAAATTGATAAACAGTAACAAATCACGCAGATCTGAAAGTATTCTGTCAGGGTTCTGAAAGAACTCAGAAATGAAATTGCAAACCTGTAACTGGTAAACATGTGGATAAACGGGAGACACTTGACATGGAGGGGCATTTTCAATATGACATCTATGTCTGACTTTGGATGTTTTGCGCCCTCATCCTGAAACGCCCCCGGCATGCCCCTTTGTGATTTGGATGCACTGCACGTGAATTGCATAGATAGATAAATGTCTGCAAAACAAGTTTCGAAAATACCGATTTGGATGTTTTGAGAAAAAATCCTTCCAAATGCTGCTTTGTCACTTTTTGGACGTTTTTCTCTTTCAAAAATGAGCCCCACAGTGTATCTGGATTTTCAAAAAATATATGATAACCTCATGAGAGACTTATGAGGAAATTAGAAAATTGCTAGATAGACCGTGTCTTATTGTGGACTGATAACTACTTAAGATTAGAAATAGAGATTGAACTCAGTGGTCAGATTTCCTAATGGAGACAAGTGAATAGTGGCCTACCCTTGAGATCTGTGCTGGGACTGGTATTATAACATAGTAACAGATGGCAGATAAAAGGTAGCACAGTCCTTCTAGAATAGTAGCTAGAATTTTATCTATTTTGTTTATGATCTTGGAAAGTGAGCAACAAGTGAAGTGATCACATTTATAGATACAGAATTATTAAAAAAAATACAGTACTTAAAGAGTGGATTGTGAGAAATTGCACAAGGACCTTATGGAGATTGGGAGTGGGTATCTAAACGTCAAATGAAATACATTTATCTGGGCTTCCAAAATGGTAATTTTAAACAGACTCCACGCTGTATGGAGATTTTTAACTCTTGCAGCTTTCCATTTCTTCATTTCATTATAGTTCTCTCTTTTTAAATGTTAATTGCAGCAGTTTTCCTTTATGTCCTCCCTCCAGTTATTGTCAGATTTTATCATTTTATAATCACTATTGCTAAGTGACCTCCACCGCTGTTACTCCTGTGTGTCACGTCTGTGGCCGTGACCACCCTCAGACTTACCCTGTTTCTGGGAGTCAGTGTCTGTGCTGGCTTCTGCTTGTCTCTGTGTCTGTCTCTGTCTTAGTTTCTCTCTGGCTCTGTGTGCTGATTGCCCTACTGAACCTCACCTGTGTGGGCTATGCCTCTTCCAAGATGGCTGCCGCCGACTCCTCTATGCCAGTATCCAAGATGGCTCCCGCTGGGCTGACTTCTCTGTGTGTCAAGCCTCTGTTTGGATGCAAGGTGATTGCTGCAGCTGTGCCTCTGGTGTGGAAGGGCTTTATTAATCACTTAGAGACTACAGCCTTTGCCTTTGCATTTCGTCTAAGGGCCCTGGTATGTGGAGTGCTCTGTTCACTGCTACATTGTTTGCTCTGTGTGAGTTTCTATGTTTGACTAGCTAGCTTGGGCACAGCGTTGCTTGTTAGCCTGTGTGTAGCTTTGCTAGTTCTCTGTGTTTGTTCCTAGTGTATGACTAGCTAGCTTGGGCACCGCTTTGGTTGTTAGCTGGTGTATAGCTTTACTAAGTCTCCTGAGTTTGCTCTGTGTATGTTTCCAGTGTATGACTTGTTAGCTTGGGCACAGCTTTGGTTGTTAGCTGGTGTATAGCTTTACTAGTTTTCCTGAGTTGCTTAGAGTATGTTTCTTGTGTATGACTGGTTTGCTTGGGCATAGCTTTCCTATTAGCTTGGGTACAGTTTACTAGTCATTGTGTTTAGCCTGCTGGTTATCCGTGTGTGTTTCTTTTGCTTCTGGAGCTTCAGCCCTTGTTCAGTCTGTTGCCAGTACTCCGTGATACTGAAGCTCCAGCCTTAGTCTTGTTCCTTGACTTGACCATTGCTTTAACCTGCCTACTGCTGGAACCCAGACATTCCCTGCCTGTCTGCCCTGCCTTCGCCTAGGTGCCTGGGGGCACTCCTGGATCCTCATTCCTGCTGTTCCGGCTTGCAAGGTCCAGTTCTGGTTTTTCTGTAAGTCCTGCCGGCCGCTCGAACCTGAGGGCTCAACCCTCGGGGAAAGGTGGTTAAGCGTAGGTGAAGCCTAGGTCCAGTGTGTTCCAGTCCAGCGGGTTCCAGTCCCGTGGGTTCCGCTCCAGTGTGTTCCAGTCCAGCGGGTTTCACTCCTGTATGTTCCAGTCCAGTGGGGCCACTCCAGTGTGTTCCAGTCCAGCGGGCTCCACTCCAGTGCGCACCCGTCCGGTGCGTTCCAGTTCCGTGTATTCCTGTGTAGAACTCCAGTCCGGAGTTCCGGTCCAGTTTTGTCTCATCTCTACCTTGAAGGTGATCTTGCCTGCCGCTCCACGGTAGTGGCCCAAGGACTCACGAACCCAGTGCTCCCGGGGAAGAAGCCTGACAGTATGCCAAGGTCCTCGAGCACGCGACACTGTGTTCCAGTAAAATCTAGATCTAAAGTCCTTGCCACTCTGATCGGTTTCAGGACCGACTGCTCCATGAAGCACTCACTGATTTCACCCAGAAATTTTACTTCCCTAGCATCTCCTGATGAGACAGTTTCCTCAATCAGTACAGAAGTAATTGAAATCGCCCATCTGAGTAATTATTTCTATTCAGTAGCCAGTCTCTTGAAGAAAGGATAAACAGATTAGGGCTTTTCCACTTGGAAAAAAAAGACATCCAAGAGGGTATATGATAAAGGTTCATAAAATCATCAGCAGGGATGCTTGTTTAACTTTTCAAATAAAACTGGCACTAGGGGACACTCCATGAAACTAACTAAATTTATAATTAAATTTAAGAAAGCATTGTTTTTCATTCAATGCATAATTAAATATGGAAATTGTTGCTGGAGTTACAAGACCAGTGGTGTAGCTGGGATTAAAAAAGGTTTGGCTGAAGCACTGGAGGACAGGCCATTAACAATGATTAGCCAGGTAGATGTGGGACATTGCCACTTCTTACTTCTGGGATTTCCCCATTGTGATCGGCTGGGTACTTCCAAGTGACCTGGGCTGGCTGGACTGGCTAGACTATTGGCTTGACTGAACATGGTGCATCTTATTTTCATTGTTAAAAGAGACCTGGTGATATTCCTTCTGTGAAAGAAACATTAATTTATTTAATGTGAGTAGGCACTGCTTCCATTTAGCAGAAGGGTACTGGGGTTAGATGGTCTGAGGCCTTCCTACTCTGCCCTGCGTGCATTGCAAAAGAAGGAAATCGCCTCGTCGTCTCAATGTGTCCCGCCCCTGGAGGGCGGGACACAGTGAGGGAAGGCCCGACGACGACGAGGCGATTTCCTTCTTTTGCAATGCACGCAGGGCAGATGCGAAGCGCTGCCTGCGAAACAGTTTCACAGATTTTTTTTTTTAATGCCCGATTTTCTGAGCGCTGACTGGGTAGGCCTGAATTGTGATTGGGTGGGCCTGGGCCCACCCAGGCCCACCTGTAGCTACGCCCCTGCCTTGGGCCAGAAAGTTGGAATTCTAGCTCCTGCATTGAAAGAAACTCCCAATGTTTGTTACGTGTTCAATACTACTATTTACACCTGGGGCTGATTGTTTCTGGTACCTGGATTTGCTCTTATTCCCCCTGCAGGCTGTTTCCATGTGCCTCGTTGCCTCTACATGTGCGAGCTGATACTGGATAAGCTTCTGGCTGAGAAGGTGTGAAGAGGAAGATGACCTAGGCTAGGGACTTCTGGGTAACATTTTGCCAGGCATGAGGCCTGTACTGAAGTGAAACACTCGCACAGATATGTGCATAGAGATATCCACAGCACCACATCCATAGACAAGGATGGATCCTACAGCCGTGGGTAGTGCCAGTTACCCTGTTTGATGCTACTCATGCCATCTAGACAAGATTTTCCACCTTGTGTAATGATGCCAGTGGCTGCAGACAGCTTCTCACACCTCTTGTGCCTCACGACTCAGTTTCTATGACTTGTTTTTGCTAATCACTCCAATAAAAGAAATACTAATTTATGCCAGAAGTTTGAAAGCAGATGTTTTGTCATTTCAGCAGCTGGAGAAGACGCCTAGGTGTGTAGAAAAGGTGGCAAGTGCCTGATATGCCCTCCTAGAATGAGTTAAAATGGTAATGGAGTTCAACAGTGGAGGAGTGGCCTAGTGGTTAGGGTGGTGGACTTTGGTCCTGGGGAACTGAGGAACTGAGTTCGATTCCCACTTCAGGCACAGGCAACTCCTTGTGACTCTGGGCAAGTCACTTAACCCTCCATTGCCCCATGTAAGCCGCATTGAGCCTGTCATGAGTGGGAAAGCGCGGGGTTCAAATGTAACAAAAAAAAATGTTATGGGATAAACAGAAAGGGTCCCTTCTTTGTGTAAAGTGAAGAGACAGCAGAAGCATGGGGTGAGCCACACAGCAGGCTTCCAGGAAGGAATTAGGGTGACCTGCATGGAACAGCAGCAGTTTAGAAGCTAACTGCCTGTGCTACCCCAAAAGCATAGGGTTAATTCACACAGAACCTAACTGCACCATAATAAATGTTGCGCTTCCTAGAAGATAATGAGCTAAAGTGCATGGCACACCTGTGTTAAAAAAACCCCAAACTTCTCTAAGCATGGGGAACATGGATGTTTTGAGCGTATCTTGTGGCTGCGTAGATTAGTGGAAGGTTGGGATTAAAATATGGAAGGGGACTTGTGTAGTGGATTTTGTATTGGCCTACCAGTGAAGGTGACAAGGGCTAAAATAGTCTATCAGTGGAGTTATTTATCCCCTAACAGACTCTGGACATGCTAGGAACTAATAGGGAGGGCAATAATAAAAGAGGGCAAAAGTTCAGGTGAAGGACAGAGGGGGTGAGGAGCTGGGGTTGGGTTGTATGTCAGTCAGTTTGAACTGTCATCTACTTAAAAGTGGAAGGTTCAAAACAGGTTAAAAACATAGGGTAGAAAGCAAAAAGTGGGAGAGCGACCAAGGATGCCAGAACCTGGCTGTATTACCCGCAGTACCTGCAGTGTTTCTGACGGATTATTCAACAGTCTTCTTAAAGACTACCTACGTTCCTTTTGAAGAATCATCCTTTATGTCATCCAGTAATACTCTGCACAAGAGATTGCTGTGAGATCTTCAAAGGATCTCCATCATTATTGCTCTGCAGCATTCTGCACGGCAGACTCCTGATGCAGGCCTGACGGCCGAAACACAACGTTGTGTCGAGTCTTCAAAACTTTTAATAAAATTCTTTATTAACGAACATCCTCCAGGTTCTGGCATCCTTGGTCGCTCTCCCACTTTTTGCTTTCTTCTGTTTTTACCGTGGGATGTTTGAGTTCTCCGCTTGTCGGCGGATCTCCTCCCATAAAAACATAGGGTACCAGGAACACAGGAACAAGTATTAGTTGGCAGTACACATACCAACTGTTAAGCAAGCTGTATGGTTTCAGTGAGGAGGTTTCACAGTAGGATTTACAATAAAGAAAATGAAATACACATCTGAATTTACTAAGATGCAGCCTATCAGGGGATAGGGCTGTGGCAGCATAATGGTTAATGCATGAAGAACATGCCTCATGGAATTATTTCTATTCACCTATGTGTATCTAACAGAGTATAAACAGAGGGGAGACAATCAGCAGACAAAAAGAGGCGATGATCCGCGAACAAATGTAAGCAGCAAACAGATAAGCAGATCAGAAATACTGAAGTGCTGAACAATTTTATTAAGACAGTCATCCAAAGTGGCCACATTTCACCCTACCGCTGTTTCATGGGTAGAAACAATAGGGGGATAGAACAACCAGCGTTCCCCTAATAGTTAGAATATATACAAAAAGAGCAAGTCCCCTAACTGCTATGTGCGACTGTATCAGAGTTTCTATGCTTCAGAAGCTGGAACTGCTTCTGTCATAAAAATATAGTGGGACATTTTGAGGAGCTTATTTCTCTGGAATTCCAGGCCCAGGCTGCCCTGCTTTTGAACTAGATCTGTATTCACTGATTTTTTCCCCATGCCAAATTTAGTTACATTGTTAAATTTTTCAGAAATTTATTTTGACCCCAGATACATATTTTAATCCCTTATGTATAAATGTTTCCAAATACTGTTGGATTGGAAAGAAATTTTGTTTTCTTTTAGGGGGGGGGGGATTCATCAAGCTGCGTTAGGGTCTTAACGCATGCTAAATGTTGAGAAGCCCATAGATACAAAATGAGTTTCTCAGCATTTAGCACACATTAATTCCTTTAATGCATGTTAAGGCCCTAACGCTGCTTGATTAATTCCCCATAAGTGAGACAAGATATCATATCATTAAGGTCACTGTCAACAGATTTAAAAGGGATAGACTTTACAGATTAATCACAAAGCAGGGTACCACTGTCTAGAGGGTGACAAACTAACTTCCAACCTGAATAAAGGTTTTCTGCATATCTTCTTCCAGGCTGGAAGTCAGTTTGTCACCACCTGCTCCTGTGTTCACTCCTTTGGCATTCCGTGGTGAAGTAAGCAACCATTATTAGTTGGCAATACACATAATTATTCAGTTCAATCAGTAGGTTTCACAGTAGAATGTACAACAAAGAAAATTAAATGCACATCTGAATAACTACATAGTAACTATGTTACTATGTAACTAGGAGGCAGCCCATCAAGAAAGATGGGATGTGTGGATAGCATGGGAAGTATTCTCTTAGAATGATTTCTTCTGTGGGTGTATTGTCTCTGTTTGTAGCTTTGCCCTGGACAGCAGAGAGGAAGGGAGAGACAGTTAGAAAGGAGCAGTTTCCTAACTGCTATATCTTCAGGAGCTTAGTCAAGATCGGGAGGCGGGGCTGGTGGTAGGGAGGCGGGGATAGTGCTGGGCAGACTTGTACGGTCTGTGCCAGAGCAGGTGGTTGGGAGGCGGGGCTGGTGGTTGGGAGGTGAGGATAGTGCTGGGCAGACTTATACGGTCTGTGCCCCGAAGAGCACAGGTACAAATCAAAGTAGGGTATACACACAAAGTAGCACATATGAGTTATCTTGTTGGGCAGACTGGATGGACTGTGCAGGTCTTTTTCTGCCGTCATCTACTATGTTATTTCATTATCTCAAAGGTTTAATATTGCAGAAGCTGGAAACTGCTTCTTCCACAGAAATGCACTGGCTTATTGTTTCTGGATTCCCCCGACTAATTTTCCATCTTGATGTGCCTTTTCACTGTTTTTTCTCCATGCAAAATTTGGTTATGTTGCATTAAGAGTTATTTTTGTACATAGACAGCCATTCTTATGTATAATTGTTTCCAATATCAGCCGGAAAAAGTACAAAGTATTCAGTGACCCCTATAAGAAATGTAAAGTCATAAATAGTACTCAAGTCATGATACATGAGAAAACAAAGCACCAGCCAATATATTTCAATAATTATTCTACTGCATAATTTACCTAATGAAATCCCTGTCTATTAATCTTCCTAACCTTTTTTTTAGTCAACCTCAATAGTTCATATTAAACTTCTAAAAAGCAGGGTTGGCGCACCAATGAAAATATATTGAAGGGAAATTTTTGAAACCACTGAGAGCCTGATTAGGTATAAATATTAACAGAATTAAAATTTATTTGCAACCTTTGCTGTGATTCTGTGCTTGTGGACTTTTGTAAGATGTTGCAGGTGTAGCTATTGTCCTGAATATTATTGAGATAAGCAATGATAAAAGGGGTGGGGTGCATTGTTATAGGCCTTTGCTATTTGGATTTGAGCTCACTTCAGCTAGTCCCATTTTCAGGAATATGTTAAACTTACTATGAACTGGTGAGCTTGATTCAAAAAGGATAGGAAGATGATAATTCCACTTAACCAAATTAGTCTATTAGAAGATGAATGGTATATTATAATTGTTCAGATAATGCCAACGGGGACCAACTGGTAATTACTATAATTACTACCAATTTATCTAAACTAGTTAGAACTTGGTTTGTTTCCCTCACAGTGTGTAAAAAAACAGATAATTTATTAACCACTGACCTCAAAGCTTCCAAGCCAGACAATTTCATACATAATAGCTGTATGGCTCCAGAAAAAGGAGGACGGATTGAGCCAGCCAGGTTTTACTTCCATTGCTTTCAATGGAAGTAATTTAGCCAGCCGGGTTTTACTTCCATTGCTTTCAATGGAAAGCAATGGCAGTAAAACCCGGCTGGCTCAATCCGTCCTCCTTTTTCTGGAGCCATATGGTAACCCATCTATATTTGGAGCAAATTTTATCACTGATCCCAATCTTATTATTCAACCGGGTAAAAAACAAACCAATGTAAAAAACTCACTTTGTAGAGAAAAATTATTGGTTCCTCAAAAAAACCCATTCAAATAAATAACTACTGTGAGAAAAAGTACCCAAACTTACTTTAAAAAAACCTATAATTCAGACTAATGCATTAAATGTAAGCAAGCCTGTGTTAAATACTAACAACCCTCTGCCCCATACGATGCGATTCACTTATCTCCTCCAGCCCCTGGATTTAGTGTCCATTTCACATGGCTATGCTCAATCCTGATGCTTGTAGACAATGGCCATTGATCTACCACCGCCAGCTGGTGTCCTGTTGTGTATAACATCAGGCTTTGCTTTCTCATTTCAAGCTTAGTCTTCATCCTCACTTTCTACCTTTCCATCCATCCCAGCTCTCTTTCTCTCCCTCCCTTCCTAGAACATACACTCTCCTCCCCCTTTTTGTGCATTCTCTCCCCCTCTCTTTTCTTCTCTTTTCTTCTCAATCCTGGCACTTTCTATCCTTCCCTTTCTCTTCTTAGCCCATTCTCTTTGTCCTCCCTATCACTTCTCAGGTGCTGTCTTTCTCCACCCTCTCCTTTCTCCCAGCACTCTGTTCCCCCTTTATTCCCCTCTCTCTCATCCCTACCCCTCACACTGTACACTGTACCCTGTGTATGTAATATGGGGTTAAAAATAGAAAAAAAATAATATATATATATTTTTTTACTCACCTTGGGCTCTGGGATTTGTTGGGGCTGCTCGGGGGCAGGAAAGTGTGGAGGAGCGCTGCAGGGAGCGGCGTTGAGTTTTTTTAAACCTGGGGACAGTTCAAACGTCCCCGGGTGAGAGGAATTTGGGGCCGGTTGGGGCTGAATGCAGAAGTGCAGTGCTATAGGAGCGCTGCAGGGAGGGCGCCGTCATTTTTGAGCTCCCGGTCAGATGGGGTGAGCGGGTATTGTTCTGCATGTCCGGGGATGATTGGAAACATCCCCGGACACGGAGGGTCCAACTCCGATCGCGGGCGGGACGCCAAAGAGCGGGAGAGGGCCGTTCCGAGGCCTGAAGATTGAGGAAGATGGCCAGCGGGTAGGGAAAACGTGCGGGCGCGCTCCCGAGGGGGTGCGCGCCACATGCACGGATCGGGGCCGTGCGCCGGACCGGAGCTCCGTTTCGGCCCAAGCCGGGGACTAAATTTTCGGATGGAGCTCCAAGGGTTTTTTGTTTGTTTTTTTATTTTTGGATCCGTTTTCGCCCCAGGACCAGCGGGACCAGAACGGAGGGCAGGCGTCATGTGTGCAGAAATTCGGGATTCAGGTAAGGGGTCTTTTGAACCAGAATTTAAATTTATTTATTTTTAAATTGTGAAAATGCGTTTTTTATTTTTTTTTAATCAGGGGTTTATCAGATTTTAATTTTTTTTTGCATATTTGGGTTCGGGATATTTTTATTGATTTTTCTGTCAGATTAGTTTTTGATTTTTAATTTTTTAAAGGGGTCTTTTGGAGGGGTGCTGGTTTTAAGGGGTTAATTGCAGTTTAAATTTTTAATTTCGACGTAGTAGGTAGAGGGGGGTGTGATTGAATTTTTGAGGTGAGTTTTGAAATTTTGGGGGAATTTTAAAAGGGGTTTTGGGGGGAAGATGTTGGGGCATGTATTTTAAAGGGTTAAATTTAAATTTTAAAAATATAGCCAGGTAGGGGATAAAAGGTTTATTGTGTATGGGAATTTTGGGGTAGTTTGGATAATGTTTAGTAGGGTTTTTATTTTATTATATGATTTTCCTATTATTTCCTATGGAAAATCATTGTTTAAAATGGAGATTTAGCACTGCTGGCCAACATTCCGTTGGTCAGCAGTGAAGCTTAGAATTTTGAGGGAAGTAACTGATTGGCTGGGGGGTGGCCGGAATGCTGCCGGAGGTTCCGTATTCTAGGAGACGGAGTCTCTGGCAGTTGGCAGAAGGAGTTGGGACAGCGGAGAGAGCGGATGCATGTTGTGGGAGTGGATATTGAGGTAGAGGAGGATAGTTAGGTTAGGATAGAATTGGGAAGGGGTGTTTGATTAAAAGGGAGTTCAGTGAAGGAATATAAAAGGAGAAGGGGTGATTGTATTACTGTTTTGGGGTTTAGGGATTTTTAGGACATTTAAGGTTTAGGGGGGGAGATTGGGAATAGGATTGTTGGGGTGAGGCTTACTAGAATTTGTTTGAGTGTGTGATTTTATGCTTTGAAGTTCGCGTGTTAAATGTTTTTAAATGATTATTGAAAATATATGTATTGAGTGATAAGATGTGAATTGAAAGTTGTTTGACTGAGTAGGAGTTAGGTTAGTACAAGCGTGTGATTGAGTAAAAACCTGAAACATCCACAATACTCCTTTAATAGAATAGGGCACAAAAGTACATAGATTAGGGGATCTAAGATAGGGAAGTTTGATTATTTTGTGTTTTAAGCTAGTTTGAGTCCCAGTATTCCTTAATAAAGAAAGTGTTTAAGGTCACCAGGAGAAGGAAATCTGGAATATAGATAAGGAGCTAGGGTTTTTCTCCCGTTTAAGTTATTTAAGATAGGTTTAGGAAGAAGACACAGAAGACGCTGCATCATCTAAAAACAACGGGTCCCCACGCAAGAAAGACCTTTGGTGTGAAGCAAGAAGTGGGACTGAGCTACGCACTGAAAGAGAAGTGACTTTCAAAAAGAAAGAAAGAGGGTAGAAAAGAGGGGTACTTACCTGGATCCTTCGGGAGGGTTAAGTGTAATTCTGAAAACAAAAGGAAGTTGACACAAAGTATCAATTCTTGAAAACTTTGAGAATTTGAGAGAACATTATTCCACATTTTTTTTAGAAAGTGAGAGTTAATTTGATAATACTTATCTGATATCTTGCAACTGAGAGGTGAAGGGTTAACCTGTTGACAACAAAAGCACAAGTTGAACGAATCTGACATTGCTGTATAATAATAGCCTGATATTGTAGCATAAATAAGGGATCTTAATTTAGGGTTTTTAAAGAGAGTTATATTTTCCTGTTTTGTTTAGCTTTTAACTGAATAAAACAAATTTATTTTAAACACCGAAGCTTGCTTCTTTCAAATCTGACCGAGCCCAACAAATTAGTTTTTTTCCTCCCATCTCTAGCATAGACTTGGGACGAGGATAGTGAACTGTATCCTGTCCCTTTGCTCCGGGGTGGTTGACATTCTCCTGGCTTGACTACAGGTAAAAGGGGAACTCTGTCACCTAAAAGCTAAAGATCAAGCTTCCCAGAGCAGGGGGTCCGGATTACATTTTGGCATAGTCAGCAGGATTCGGTCTGATTTGGGACTACCAAATTTTGTGAACGTGAAATTTAAGTGAGTAATTTTTGAGGAAATAAAATTGTGGTGCTAACATTTTCCTTTACAGAATCTCTTTACTGGTGGTGGAGCAGTGTTAATAAAATACTGAAAAGAGTGTGTCTTGAGTCTTTTGGGTTTTCCGGGGTCTCAGTCTCTTGAGCAGAACCCACTCCTGAAGAGTTGCAGAGATGGAAGGGGAAGGAAGACGCACAGTTCCCCCTATCGTGGCACATACTGTGGTCATTCCCCAAGATTGGTCAATCCCTGATTTTCATGGATTTCCCAGAGGTCCAGAAGACTTAAACATCGAGGATTGGATTGACAAGGTTAAATCCAGACTGAGAATACTCCGGGTACTGGCTGAGGACCAGGTGGAGGTGGTTAGAGACCACTTGAAGAGCATTGCACTGGACACAGTAAAGTACTCTCTGCCCAGAGACTGCACAGTAGAGGCCATATATGACCTCTTGCGTCAGGTTTATGGAGACAAGGTGTCGCTCGGATTGAGAATCCAGGAATTCTATAACCAACGACAGAGTGAAAGAGAGACCATTCGAACATTCGCCTATAGATTACAAGAGAAACTGGAAACGATCATGAAGAGAGACAGAAGAAGAGTAGGGAACCCTGAAGAAACGCTGAAGGAGCAATTCATCATAGGCTTGAGGGATGAAAGCCTTAAGAGAGAGATATCCAAAAGGAATGAGGACGCCCCGATGATGCCTTTCTCTGAGCTTATGCAATCAGCTATTAAATGGGCTGGAGAAGAAAAAGGTCTGGCCTCTTGGGAGCATCAGCCGAGAAGGATCTTACAATGGGGTAGGGAAGAGTCAGGAGATCATGGTCCTGTTGGTGAATCCGCCACTGTTGCGATGATGCAACAGCTCACGTACATGTTTTCCCGAATGTGTGAGCGACAGGAGCGAGAGTGGGGATCGCCAGAGGAGAGAGAGAGATGAGCTGAGATACTCCAACCCAAGAGGAGAACAACCCGGCCTGAGTCGAAGTTGGAGGCCAGCAAGAACCAGCTCTGGAGAAATCATCTGCTACCGCTGCCAGGAACTGGGGCATATTGCGCGGAGTTGCCAGAGCGAAAGGGCAGCCCGCTCTGGTCCTGGGCTGAGGAGAGAGGAGGAGGCGGTTCCGAGCTGTAGTGGGACCTGCAAGAAAGGTGGCAGCGTTGGGGTTGAAGCCCCAAAAAGTGAAGAAAGGGAGTGACCCCAGGTCCCCTGTTCGGATGCAGAAGAGTATTTGGGAGGGAGAAGAGCAGGAGGATAAACTGTTCGGAGAGCGGGCGATTGGTGCAAGCCCTACTTTAAAAGTGAAAATAAATGGGATTGAAATGCTGTGTACAGTAGACACGGGCTCTAGTGTCTCCACCCTTCTTGCTAGTTTTTTCTATCGGAACTTTGATCATACAGAACATTTGCAAGATGCTAGGCAGTTAACGCTAGTGGCGGTCAATGGAACTGATCTCCCGGTGTTAGGATACATCGACGCTGACGTCCAGTGTCTGGGGCAGTTAATTCCGGAGAGATGTATTTTCATTGTAAAAGACAACTTCCAGGGAGGTAAAGTGGAAAGTAATCCAGTACCGGGTATAATAGGGATGAACGTCCTACAACATCTGGAGGGATAGTTCAGGGACTTGTCTTGCTTTACCCTGGAGCCGGTGAAGATGGCTAGGATACTTTCCAAAGTCTCTCAGAAGCAGTCCAAGCTGCGAGAAAACGACAGCTGGGTGAAGCTGAGGGGAAACGTGGGGCAAGTGGTTCCCGCTATGTCAGAGAAGATCCTGATAGGCAAGTGCCAGTGTGTGCGAAAAGTCTCAGCGGAATTGTTGGTGTCAGCATCCCGAAGAATCAATTTACCGGATAAAATCCTGGTTGCGAATACTCTAGTGAAGCAACATCGGGGAAATGTAGTTGTGAGAATGATTAATGTCGGAGTCTGGGACGTTACTATCAGGGGAAGAACGCAAATTGCAGAAGTACATGAAGCCAAAGTGTTAACTCCTGATGAAGACTCGGAAGTGTCGGAGCCTTTGGTTGATGGCTGGGAGGAAATGCTGCCAAAAGTGAAGGTTGAGTGGGACAAGCTGATGAGTGAACAGACTCTAAGTTTGAAGAGACTGCTGTGGAGGCACTGTAGAGTCTTTTCAGTGAATGATGCGGATATTGGTTACTCTGACATCATCACCCATCGGATAGATACAGGGAGTGCCTCTCCGATTAAACAACCATTCAGACGGGTGTCACCGCACCTCTTTGATCAGTTTAAGACTCACGTTCATGATCTAGTGCACCAGGGGATTTTACAAAAGAGCCACAGTCCCTGGGCTTCCCCAGCGGTGATCATCAAGAAGAAAGACGGCTCTTTAAGATTTTGTGTGGATTATAGAAAGTTGAATGCAGTGACGGTCCGGGACGCATTCCCTCTACCCCGCATAGACAAATCCCTGGATGCGTTAGGATCATCTAGGTGGTTTTCGTCCCTGGACATGACCTCAGGGTATTTTCAGCTGGGTATGGCTCCTGAGGATTTGCAGAAAACCGCGGTTACCACTCCCTTTGGCTTGTTTGAATGGACGCGTATGCCATTTGGGCTATGCAATGCGCCGGCGAGTTTCCAACGGCTTATGGAGACAGTCTTGTCCGAGTATGTGTTCCAAATCTTACTGCTATACCTCAACGACATTTTAATCTATGAGCCGAGTTTTGAGGAACATCTGCGACGTTTGGAGCTGGTTTTCCAAAGACTGAAGAGTGTGGGTCTGAAGCTGAAGCCTACAAAATGTAAGCTAATGTATGAAGAGGTGAAGTTCCTGGGTTACATTGTCTCCAATCGGGGAGTTTCAACAGACTCTGAGAAGATCCGAGCGCTGCAGGACTGGAGAACCCCTAAGTCCAAAACTGATGTCAGAAGTTTTCTGGGGTTCGCAAGTTTTTACAGAAGGTTTGTGGAGAACTTTGCACAGATCGCGGCACCCTTACATGCAGTCACAGGAAAAATGGTCCCGGAAGAGTCAAAATTCATCTGGAGTGAGGAGTGTCAAACAGCTTTTGAAGCTTTAAAGAGGAAATTGTTGGCAGCTCTGATCCTAGCGTACCCTATATTTTCAGAGCCATTCATTTTAACCACCAACGCTAGTAACAAAGGGCTCGGAGCGATATTGAGTCAAATGCAAGACGGTGAAGAACGAGTGATCGCTTTTGCAAGTAGAGGGCTTCGGAAATCGGAGAGAAATTTGAGCAATTACTCGGCCTTCAAACTAGAGTTGTTAGCTCTTAAGTGGGCAGCAACCGATAAATTTCGCGAGTACTTGTTGTACCGAAGATTTCTCGTCCGTATTGACCATAACCCTCTGAAGTACCTCGATACTGCTAAAGTTTAAGCCGTAGAGCAAAGATGGCTTGCTTAGCTAGCGGAGCTTGATTTCGTGGTTGAATACAAGCCAGGCAGGAGCAATGGAGCCGCTGATGTGCTTTCCCGATTACCAGATTCGGAAGAACCGGAACCACAGAAAGATGAAGAGAAGGCTTTATTGGCATTGACTTGTGGATTAATCACAGTTCAACCAAAGTCGGGAAGAAAGAGAGTCAAGAAAAGTTGTGGAAACTTGGGACCACAGGAATCCGAGATTTGGAAGCTCCAACACGAGGATGAGACATTGAAGAAAGTCATCGGTTGGTTAGAAAACAATTATTTACCTGAGTCAGAGGAGTTGGATTCCGCTGAGAAGCGGGCATTGTGGAAGCACCGAGCAAGATTACGTATGCATAAAGGGATTCTTTATCGTGCGTTTGAGGATGGACGAAGGGGAGAGGATGTCCTACAAATAGTGGTCCCTGATGTCCTAAGGGAGGAATTGTTGAAAATGTACCACGATCAACGAGGTCATTTTGCGTTGGACACAACCTTCAAGAATTTGAGGAAGACATATTTTTGGACCCAGATGAGAAAAGACGTAAAGAATTGGATACAAAAATGTGAGAGATGTTGCTACTCCAGAGACCTGTTTCCTAAAGAAAGAGCAAAGCTAACCTGCTTCAATGTCGTTAGACCGCACAAGGTCTTGGCAATAGACTATATGATGCTGGAGAGGGATAGCAGGGGGTTTGAACAGATACTTGTGCTGACAGACTTGTTCTCCAGGTTCACCAACGCCGTCCCCACCAGAAACCAGTCTGCGAAAACAACAGCAAGGGAGCTGGTAACCCGGTGGTTTTCTGTGTATGGTCTGCCAGAAAAGTTGCATTCCGATCAGGGAGCAAATTTTGAGTCGAGACTGATCAAGGAGGTGTGTGAATTATATGGAATAAAGAAAACCAGGACCACCCCGTACCATCCACAGGGGAATGGTCGATGCGAGAGATTCAATCGCACATTCCTGCAGATAGTCAGAGCTTTCCCGGAAGAGAAGAAAAGGTGCTGGTCGAAATATGTCCCGGAAATCAATCAGATTTACAATAGCTCAATACATCAAGCTACTGGATACACGCCAGCCTATTTATTCCTGGGAAGGGAGGATTTGTTGCCCCATCACTTGCTGGTTAGGAGAGAAGAATGGCCGGAGGATATGGAGTTTGGGGGAAGTTTGGAAGATTGGATACGGCAACATCGAGAAAAACTGGAGTTTGCACGGGAGATAGCTGGCAGAACAGCCAAGCGACAGAATGAAAAAATGAGAGAGCAATATAATAAGCATGCTAGAGCAGAGCCTCTCAATGAAGGGGATTGGGTTCTGCTCAGGAGACGGGGATTTCAGGGACGACATAAGATTCAAGATGTGTGGGAAGCTCAGCCATACCAGATTGTGGAGATTTTTTGGGAAAACTCCAATGTATTAAAGTTATTTAATGAGTCAAAAGGTGAACAAATAGTTCATAGGAATCTAGTAAAGAGGGAGGACTGGAAGGAGGATAGCATGAATTTGTAATGAATGAAGTCAGTATGGGTGCGAGATTTCCTCCAGAGGCGTTCGGCAGATTGGGCGCAGGAGCGAAGGTATCGGATGCAAGGGGTCGGATGCAAGGGGATTAGTACACCTTGTGGGACGGGAGATGGATGGTGCAAGTGTGTCCAGAGCAGTGGAGAGAGTGGCATTGTAAGCAGAAACAGCCTTGTCGACAGACTCGGAGGACATGATGGAAGGGAGGAGATTAGAGATACAAGAGGATAAGGTGGGAGGGTCGACAGCCTGGAGATTCCTGAAAGTAGTGGTTAGTGTTGGGCGGGACTGAGGGGTAGGGTGATGAAGTGTGAAGGTGATCAGGTGATGATCTGAGAGAGGAAGAGCAGAGGCGCAGAAATTGGAGGGTGAGCAGGTAGAGGAGAGGACAAGGTCAAGACAATGGCCAGTTATAAGCTAACCTCTCACTTTCCACTGCGACTGTCCCTGCTGCCTTTAAACATGCTGTGGTCACACCTCTCCTTAAGAAGCCTTCACTCGACCCTACTTGTCCCTCTAATTACCGACCCATCTCCCTCCTTCCTTTTCTCTCCAAATTACTTGAGCGTGCTGTTCACCGCCGCTGCCTTGATTTTCTCTCCTCACATGCTATTCTTGACCCACTACAATCTGGTTTTCGCCCTCTCCACTCAACCAAAACTGCGCTTACTAAAGTCTCCAATGACCTATTACTGGCTAAATCCAGAGGTCAATATTCCATCCTCATTCTTCTTGATCTTTCCGCTGCTTTTTATTTATTTATTTATTGCATTTGTATCCCACATTTTCCCACCTCTTTGCGGGTTCAGTGTGGCTTACAATAAGATATGAATAATTTGTTACAACTTGGTTATGGGTTACATTGTACAAGTTATGCGAGACCATCAAAGTATCGTTAGGAATTTAACAATGGGACATCAACATAGAAACATCGGAGGGAGACAGTGGGAAGCTTAAAGGGCAGTATTAAGACACAAAGACATATGGAGGCATATTTTCAAAGCACTTTGGGAGACTAAGTTCCATAGGTTTCTATGGAACTTTGGGAGGCTAAGTGCTTTGAAAATGAGCCTCATGGTGTACATATTTCTGTGAGTAAGTGTATGAGTGATGTGGAATTACGGGGGATGAGGGTCAGAAGTGGATGTATGAAGCATTAATGAACAGTGAGTGTGGACTCTATGTGTTTTGGCACTTTCCGTAAATTGTTTTGAACAGATGGGTCTTCAATTGTTTGCGGAAGGAAGCTTGTTCATAAATCGTTCTTAAGTTGCGTGGCAGTGTATTCCAAAGCTGCGTGCTTATGTGAGAGAAGGTTGACGCGTGTAGCGTCTTGTATTTCACGCCCTTGCAATTAGGGAAGTGGAGGTTGAGGTATGTTCGAGATGATCTTTTAGCATTTCTGGGTGGTAGGTCTATCAACTCGGACATGTAGGCTGGGGCTTCACCGTGAATGATCTTGTGGACTAGTGTGCATACCTTAAAAGTGACACGTTCCTTAAGTGGAAGCCAGTGTAGTTTCTCTCGTAGTGGTGTTGCCCTTTCATATTTTGGTTTTCTGAATGAGAGAGCCATCAACTGTCGATCACAGCATACTTCTCGATACCCTGTCCTCACTTGGATTCCAGGGCTCTGTCCTTTCCTGGTTCTCTTCCTACCTCTCCCTCCGCACCTTTAGTGTTCACTCTGGTGGATCCTCTACTACTTCTATCCCTCTGCCTGTCGGCGTACCTCAGGGTTCTGTTCTTGGTCCCCTCCTCTTTTCTATCTACACTTCTTCCCTTTGTTCATTAATCTCATCCCATGGCTTGTCCTACCATCTCTATGCTGATGACTCCCAAATCTACCTTTCTACCCTTGATATCTCACCTTGCATCCAAACCAAAGTTTCAGCGTGCTTGTCTGACATTGCTGTCTGGATGTCTCAACGCCACCTGAAATTAAATATGACCAAAACCGAGCTTCTCATTTTCCCCCCCAAACCCACCTCCCCGCTCCCCCCATTTTCTATTTCTGTTGATGGCTCTCTCATTCTCCCTGTCTCCTCAGCTCGAAACCTTGGGGTCATCTTTGACTCTTCTCTCTCCTTCTCTGCTCATATCCAGCAGATTGCCAAGACCTGTCGTTTCTTTCTTTACAACATCCGTAAAATCCGCCCCTTTCTTTCCGAGCACTCTACCAAAACCCTCATCCACACCCTTGTCACCTCTCATTTAGACTACTGCAATCTGCTTCTTGCTGGCTTCCCACTTAGTCACCTCTCCCCCCTCCAGTCGGTTCAAAACTCTGCTGCCCGTCTCGTCTTCCGCCAGGGTCGCTTTACTCATACTACCCCTCTCCTCAAGACCCTTCACTGGCTCCCTATCCGTTTTCGCATCCTGTTCAAACTTCTTCTACTAACCTATAAATGTACTCACTCTGCTGCTCCCCAGTATCTCTCCACACTCGTCCTTCCCTACACCCCTTCCCGTGCACTCCGCTCCATGGATAAATCCTTCTTATCTGTTCCCTTCTCCACTACTGCCAACTCCAGACTTCGCGCCTTCTGTCTCGCTGCACCCTACGCCTGGAATAAACTTCCTGAGCCCCTACGTCTTGCCCCATGAGATTGGAGACATTCCGGAATCGTTTGCATGGATAGGACGAAGACAGGTGTGGGGGACCTGGATTGGGATTGATGTCTCCCGCGGATAGCAGGAGAAGGAGCAAGAGAGTGCGGAGGAGGGCGGGTGAGGTAGGGCGATGAAGACGGGATGCGCTTAGGAGGAATGGGGATGGGTTAATGGCAGGAAGGAAGTGATGAAGGTTGACAGCTAGGAAGGAGGAGGGGGATAGGAGAGATGGTGAGGGACGGGGGTGGGTAGGGTATTGCAGTAGTGAGCAGGACAGGAGAGGACATGGATGGGCGGTAGACAGCGGTAGGGGGAGGGGGAAAAGATTAGGAAGGGACAGGGCAAGGAAAAGAATGTGTATAGGGGCCATGAGTAGTGACTGAGGTGTTAAGCAACAGATAGAGTAACTAGGAGAAAAATAGATGTAAAGAGAAAAATGCCCGGCACCTAGAGCGGAGGCCCTGAGTGGAGCGGAGTGGACCTGGGAGTCACCCCGGAGAAGGCTGAAAGGATATGCAGATGAGCTGCAAGTCCTCTACAGCACCTGAAAGGCAGCCGGTGGTAGAGCTGGGCACCTCTCAGCTGAGGAAAAGGCTTACCATGCCCAGCGCTTAGTCATGCCAAGCGCTAATTGGGTAGTGCAGTTAAATCACTGCAAGATGCCATTAGTGCAGGGCTACCACGGGAGCCCTTACCTACCACTTAATAAATAGGTGACGGTAAGAATCACATCGCTCACTAATGGCCACACACTAATTGGGAAATTTGCATGTGGCCATTAATGGGAAAATAGAAATTGTTGCCATTTTACAACCACGCTAAACGTGGCCTCAGCAGGCAGGAAACCCATGTACTAAAAATAACACAGGCCACATTTTTGCCACTTTTGTAAAATAGCCCCCTAGCAGAGGCGCTAAGTTACCTAGCTCCAGGCTGGAGATTTGGGGCAGTCCTGGATTTCTGACTATACTATTCCATCATGTTGCGTTATAATGGGACTCACTCAAAGCACCAATTTTCAATGGGCAGGAATGGATTTGGAACTACACTTCCCACACTGCTTTTTGACATGTAAGGTCAAAACCAGACTGGACAAAAATATCCGTCCTGGAATTGGTAACTTGGTATTTCAGCCCCCTGGTAAGGTGTGATGGCTGTAGGAAAAGAAAAAGCGGATATCTTTATTGAGGGCAAACATACAATCGACATTAACAGACGGTCACATGTGCGCCCTTCTTCCGATGCTTGCGGCGGCCATCTTTGTAATGGGCAATGAAACACCTACGCGAAGAGAAGGCGTAGTAGGTATTAACGAGGCAGGGCCCACATGAGGCGTCCGGGCAGCCATCTTTGAAGCGGGCAGTGAACCGGGTTGTAGAGCCGCGCGTGGAAGCTGCTCGTCGCGTGTGTTCCTCTCGCCCCGGTTTCATCCGCATTCTGCTGCAATGAATATCCGCAACGCCCGGGTGAGAAAAAGGGAGGGGAGGCCGTGAGTCCTCGGGCTCGCCTAGCATTGGTGCCTAGGGGAGGGTGAAGCGGACCCTTCCCCGTCACTCGAGGGCGCAGGCCTCGCTTTCGCAGCGGCCTAGTCTTGTGTGTCTTATGTATTTTAATTATAGTGAATTTTTGTATTATTTTGAGGCCATAAATGTCGGTATTTAGTTAAACGTACACAATTGTTTTTTGTTATTGCACCTTCATTTTTAGCATGCAGGCGTTTCTCCCCAAATGTAGACAGATTGGTAACTTCTAATGTTGTTCTATTTAATAGAAATAGAAATATATTTTTATTTGCTTTCTTCAAGCATACTTATGCTGCCTGGTGGTTGGGCCCCAGGCCTTGGAAAGAAAAATTTGAGCTGTGCCTACCTTTCTTTTCTTTATTGTTAATTTACCTATCTCCCACACATTGAGACACTTAAAAAAAACGAGAACCCGGCACTCCAGGTAGCAGAATGTAGGGGACAGGGTTTTACAAAAGGACTGGAATTAGGCATCGATTTTGCAATTCCGTCTGGGAAATGCCAGAGAAATCATGCAAGGAACAGGATAGGCACCGAGAGAACAGTATAATATGTACCCTGCAATTGGGAAATCTTGTAATAGACAAAAGTAGAAAATCAGAAATAAGGAACGTAAGATCTATCCAGTTTACTTTCTGCTTCAATATGATAGATCAGGGCTTCTCAAACCTGTCTGTCTTTGGTAACGCCCACATGGTTTCAGAATATTCACCACTACTCGCCTGCACTGATGCTTTTTTGACCAGCAGAGTCAACTACAGCAGTTTCCCTATACCAGAGTTTACTGCAGAGCACTTAAATAGTTTTATTTTATTCAGGATATGGTGGATCTTTGTCTACCTGATTCTGAAGAAGCTGGATTAGCTCCCATTGCAGTGGCAACTCAATTAAAATATGTTCCTATGTTTTCAAATGCCCCAGTCAGATGGGGCTGACCTATTTAAAAGGCTGACTAGTGCTTTTTTTTTTTTTTTTCCATAATACAACCCTCCATTCCTGTTCCCTCAGTTTCCATGAAAAAACTGAACTCCACTCGCTTCCAGACAGTAACGACGATTTTGACTCTGTAGTTATTTCAATGATATCTGGTGGAAAACTGGTTGAATGATATAAACATAGTGAAGGTTGTCTGAAAAATACCAATGTGGCCCATCTAGTCTGCCCAACTTACAGGAATGGCCCGGTCACTAGGCAGACTTAGGTGTCCATGTGGGGATAGTGCCAGTGCTGATGTGACAATCACCAACAGCTTTAAAGCAGAATGAAAGTAGCAAGTAAGGGGCCTCAAGTAGACATGTGCTCTCTCTGAGCAGGCATTCAGAAGAGATGGGACTGTGAGTATCTGTTAAAGGCCCTGCTGCTGCGTCAGCCACTCTTGCTGTACTATAGTGCTGGCCTGATAGAGGGTGTGGCAGTGGCGGCACAGTTCCAGCAGTGGCAACCGGCAGGAATGAAAGAGGGGAGATGCTGGATACCTGGAGGAAAGCAAGGGAAGGGGGGATGCTGGACACACAAGGGGTAGGAAAGGTAAGATGCTAGATATGAGGAGGGAAGGGAATGGGAGATGAAGGGGAAAGGGTCTTCAGCAATTCCCACCCCCCCCAAGGATAGCTCAGAGTTTGCTTAGAGCATCAGATACCCTTGAGCCAGATTGCCAGATACTTTGATGGGTGCACAAATGAATTTCATATGCAACCCAACACCAATCTCCTTTCTCCAGTATCTTTTATCTGATCTCTTATCCATTTTCCTACACCATATCCTCCCCCAGCAAACACAGAATCAGTTAAGAGTAAAGGTTCTCAACACAATCCTCGATACACACCCAACTAGTCAAGTGATGAATGTGCATGATATTCCACTGCATTGTCTTTATAACGTGCAAATCTCTCTTGTATATTCACTGTGGATGTCTTGAAAACCAGACTGGCTGGGTGTGTCTCAAGGACTGGGTTGAGAACCACTGTGTTTGGGTGATGACCTCCACCACCTTGTCTGTTTGAGGCCTTACTTTCTTCACATTTGCTTCTTACAGAATTAATACTTAAAGCTACCACCATGCTCTTTCCCACATTAAAATCTGTCTTCCCGTGCTTGTTAAAGTTTGGGATTAACTGTGCTGTCTACTGTTTAGATTTGTAATCGCTGTTCTTGTAGGTTACCCCAGCTCCTAGGAATCGCAGTGCCAATGTGCTGTTTTTGAATTTTAAGTATTTCTCTTTGCTGTGGGCGGGTTATTCAGTTGGGTTCACAGGCAGAATATTTTAGTTCCTTATATTTGTTTTGTGTCTGTGCTTTTTAATGTGGTCTTTCAGGATACAGATGGGGAGAGTATTTCTGATGATCATCTGGTATCAAGTGATCACTGAATGGTGTGGAGAAGATCTAGACTTCAAAAGTTGTTTGTATGTGGGATTACCTCAAGGAGTTGTTAGTTAGAAGAAGTAGATCAGTGGGCAAAACTGAAAGGAGCTATTTTAAGGGCAACAAACCTTTTTATAAGGAAAGTAATAAAAAGTAAGAGGAAAAGAAGGCAGCTTTGGTTCTCAAAAGTAGTAGCTGAAAAGGTATGAAAAAAGTTTAGCTTTCATGAACTACAAGAGATCGCAAAAAGAGGAAGACTGGTGACAATGTCTGGGAAAGCTAAGAGAAGCTGGTAGAGTAGTCAGGAAAGCAAAGATGCAAATGGAAGAAAAAGTAGCCAATACAGTAAAATTGGGGGGGGGGGGGGGGGGGGGGGGGAACAAAACATTTTTTTAGATATATTAATGATAGGAGGAAGTGCAAAAAGTGGTATTGTGAAACTCAAAGGTGAAATGGAGGAATACTTAGAAGCTGATAAGGTAAAATTGGATAAGCAAATATTTTGTGTTCCTTGTCATCAGCAGCAGATGAATCCACTAACTGATGGGTTATGTGCGCCTACCAGCAGGTGGAGATAGAGAACACTGAAAAACCATAGTGCTGTATGGACGGCTAGCTCCATCTACCTTCAGTATTGCTCTGTCTCCCAGCAGGTGTGGACGTAGCTTGATCAGTTCCTGGAAAAATTCTGCCTGGGGTGGCTCCTGTGCTTTTGCCAGTTGAAGCAGGGGTGTTGTGGCTGGTGGTGCCCACTTTGAAGGCATATAGGTTTGCCCTTTCCTGTCTTACCCATCCCCCTGCCTACCGGAGTACCTCTGTTGCTGCCTGCCTCCAACTTTCCTCACAGTGTTAAAAAAAAAAAAAAAAAAGGAATACGCATTGGTTCTGTGTGGCTATTCTGAGGCTATTTTCTACATGCAGCGTGACCGGAGCTCGTTTGACTCGGTCTTTTGAGGTTAGAGTGGTGCCCAGCTCCTCCGGGGAGGTCCCGGAGACGCCATTCCGATCGGGGTAAGTTTTGGTGTGAAGCCGCCATTTTACTTATATAATTCCGTCCAGTTGGACGATGGCTGCTGAAGCAGTTAAATGCTGCACCCGTGGTGGTAAACGTAGATCAGCAGCGGGGCTCTGTAAGATGTGCTCTTTAGACGCTAGAGCTGGTACGAGCATGGCGAGCGATGATTCTTCCCGCTCAATGGAGTTGGCAGTGGGCGCCATTTTGGAAGCGCTGCACGCCTCGACCCTCGCTGTAGCAGAGGAGTCTGAGTGCAGGGGGACGCCTCGGTTAGAGGCTACCAGAGGAGCTCCTGTTCCCGTTTCTCCTGATTCGGAGATGGAGGGTCAGGGTGAGTGTTCCTCCCCGGAGTTTATGCTTTTAATGCATAAAGCTTTCATGCTGAAAAGAGCTCTGCCGCACGTGTCTGACACTGCGCTGCTACCTGGTTTCCTCCTGGGTGTTGATGGCCCGGGGCTGGCTGATTCCCTTGAACGTTGGAAGGACGCAAAACACAGACGAGTAAATTCCCTGTCGTCCCTCTTTTCTGTGATTATTGCTCATGTTCTGGGGCATTCGTTCGCTGTGAGGAAAGTTCATGTTATTCTACTTTGAGGATACACTCTGCTTTGGAAGTTTCAAATACTGAAGGCAGATGGAGCTAGCCGTCCATAGAGCACTATGGTTTTTCAGTGTTCTCTATCTCCACTTGCTGGTAGGTGGACATAACCCATCAGTTAATGGATTCATCTGCTGTGACTAAAGGAAAGAAAATTACCAAGGTAAGAACCTAATTTTCCCTTGCTCATCTGCATTCCGTTTTCATTAGCTGCTACTGTGATCGGAAAATGGCTCGGAGAAGCCTTTTGTGCATGCCATGTTTTACTACTTGCTCGTTAATGGCTCTTTAAGTTTAGTGCATCTGGCCCTTAAACTGTTATGTAGAACTAAACCACCTTTGGATCCATATGAATTGCAAACGGTATTGCTGGCTACTATAATGAGTCAATTGGACTATTGCAATATTATTTTGTTAGGCATTCTTGACTCTCAACTACATAGATTCTAAATTGTGCAGAATGAGGTGGCTAAACTTGTTCTTGGTGATAAATTCATTGATCATGCCACCTTGTTTCTTTTAAGATTACATTGGCTTCCAGTGAAAACTAGAATTAACTTTAAACTTTTGCTAGTTGTTTTCAAAAATTTACATGGTTTGGCACCTATGTACAACTATTTCTCTTTCTCTTCAACTAAATCCTTGTGTTCATTACAGGGAATTTGACTAACAATTCCATCAAATTCTACAATAAGACATAGATCACAACCCGAACCTTGGAATAAGTTACCATACAGTTTTAGAGCTTTTGATTATTTTACGTTTAAGATGTTTTTGAAAACTTATTTCTTTGAACACTACTTATTAAGTAATTAACTTTTAGAATTCTGATGTTTTATATTTTTATATGATTTATGTGTTCTCTTTTTGTAATCTGCTTTGAGTCATAATTTGGTTAAGTGGAGTATAAACGTTCACATTAGATTAGATTAACAGGCCAGGTTCTGACTCTACTCCCGGAACACCCCCAAAATAGTCTGTTTTCATTTCTGCTCTAACTGGGTAAGTGCCACTGAAAATTTGCAGTTAACTTTAAACAGGCAATTTAACCAGTTAGGAGCCATTTCTGTCCGGTTATATCACTTTGAATATCGAACCTATTGTTTGTAATGTATTTTTTTTATGGTTATGTTAGTATCTGATTATGTAACTGTCTTTATTTGCTTTTCTATTGGAAGCTCCCTAAAACCATGTTTGATATTATAAATAAATATGTTTCCCTCCTCTACCCCTTCACATATTCCACTCCAGATGCCCAACTCAATATTTTTCATTTAGATTTGGATTGTTAAGCAATTGACCACATCAAGCTTTTTTTTACATCACTTTTCATTCTCTTCGGGTCTGTCTGCTCTTGTGGACCTTAAGTTTTATTTTTGTAGATTAAACTATCCAGCCTCTGAACTGATCCCTGAGGCACATTACTAAACTCTTCCTTTCAAGGAGTGAATTTCACGTACTGTTCTTCTCTCTTTATCACTCAATCTGTTTTGTCACCCTAGGATTTACAGTAGGTTTTCTTCCATGTTATGTCCTCGAGAATAAATGCTTATTACATAGGTTCTTGTCAGAATGGCCTATAATGAAGTGATCTTAATCTTTGCTGAAATATTAGATGCGAATGATTAGAATTGGGGTTAAAACTTTGGATGGAGTGTATAATAGAGAGCTACACGAGAACGGGGTTTGCGGGAATCCCGCGGAACCTGCGGGATTCCCGCAGGGATGGAAGCAGTTCTGTGGGGTTTCCGTGGGGACGGAAGCAGTTTTGCGGGGTTTCCGCGGGGACGGAAGCAGTTCCTGTGGGGTTCCCGCGGGGATGGAAGCAGTTCTGCGGGGTTCCTGTGGAAGTGTAAGCTACACCTGCACCAGCCTCTCATCTACCAAGTACCAAGTTCTTTGAGTGCTGTGTCTTCCTCCTCCTTGCTTTAACAGCACAAATGTGGAAAACTTTCCATTAAGGAGGTGGTGGAGTCACAAATGATGATGGAATTCAAAAAGGCGTGGGATGAACACATTTTCTAATTAGAAAATGGAAGTTATAAAAAAACCTAACCTTAAATGACTGCATGTGTGTGGATGTGTGAAGTAATGCTTAGATGGCGACTCTGGCTGTGATTAACTAGGGCCAATACCAGGCAGTCTTGTATGGTCTGTATCTAATATATGGAAGTCTGTTTTAGGATGGGCTGTTAAGGGCTTAGGCAGCAACTTCAGTGGCTGTAACATAAGGACAGTTCTGGACAGATTTTTACGATATGTGTCCCACAAATGAGAAGACGCATAGACTGGAATGGGCTTCAACGACAACTCCAGCAGTTGGAACGTAAGGATAGGGCCAGATAGACTTCTATGGTCTATGTTCCAGAAACACAAAAGGAAGACCATAATCAAGTATATAATATCACACTCATTGATTTAATCATGAATTGATAATGAGTGTGACTATTGGGCAGACTGGATGGACCATTCAGGTCTTTATTTGCTGTCACTGACACAGGCATGAGCATCAGATGTCACCTGACCTACTGGCGCATGCATGTGGTGACCTCTCAGCACACAGTGCCAGTAAATCAGAGACAAATCTTACATGTGCACACCAGAGTGTTCCAAGTTTCAGCTTCCATTCCTTCCTTGCCTACAGTGCTGTGGCTCAAATCCAGAGAGAGACTGAGGGAGCTGACTGGAATTTTCTTTTATGTACCATTAAATTCTTACAGGGATGGGTTAAATTGTTTTGGGGATGGGTTGGGATGGGTTACATTTTTGCGGGGATGGATGGGGATGGGTAAGATTCCAGTGGGGACGGGTAAGATTCCAGCAGGGACGGGCGGGGATGGGTAAGATTTCTGTCCCCGTGCAACTCTCTAGTGTATAAGGCCCCTCTGTCCAGAGCCGTCAGAATTGATGGGCAAGACGAGTGGCAATGACAGCAGCTAATCTAATTTAGAAAGTTATATGGAGTGTAAGTGTTGCTTTAAATTGGAAACCCCCTCCCCCCTTACAGTTGTGATGTGCATGGCAGGTTTCTGCATCTGACTGTGTTCCATTTCTTTTCTTGCAGCCAGAAGATCTCATGAACATGCAGCACTGTAACCTCTTGTGCTTGCCTGAGAACTATCAAATGAAATATTACTTCTACCATGGTTTGTCATGGCCTCAGGTGAGACAGTCATTCATGGACATCTGTTTTCCCTCTGTCCTCTGTGCAAGGCCTCCCAGTATCTCTCTTGCAAAGTTTACCTTTGTGTTTTGCTCTCCAATCTCTTGATCAGAAGCTTTATCATATTTGTAATTCACTATAATCGTTTTGAGTGTGAAAACACTACAGTTACTTTATAAAGCAGCAAGTGGAGGGATCATTAAAAAAACAAACAAACCCAAAACCAAAAAATCATTTTTGGCCATCACAACAATATTCTTAAGTTGTCTTCATCAACGACTGGATTTCAATCATAGATTCCTTACAATTATCATTTTTGCAGGCAGAAAGGAAATCTGGATGATAGAATTATTCTTGCTGTCACAATGTTCTCTACTTTCTAGAAGGATTTCCCTTACTCCTTCCTGTCTTTCTGGTCCATGCCCTCTACCTTTTGAAGAGCTGCACTTGTAAACCTGGTTAGTATTTAAAACCCTAGTATACTGTAGGCTAGTGCTTCCTAAACCTATCCTGGTAGCCCCACAGCCAGTTGGGTTTTCTGGATATCCACAATGAATATATAGTTGTATACACAGGGTACTCGGTACATACACATTTCTCTTGAATAGTCATTAAGAAGATCCTGAAAACAAACTGGCTGTGGAATCCCTGTGATGGATTTGGGAAACCCTGTCTTAGTCCTTTATACCCATGTACCACACCATCTCTCTCTCTCTCTATCTAATGTATCACAAATAGTGTTCAACTTGGTAATTACAGATATCCTTGGGCCTGTGAATGTCATAGGCACTACTGTTGTGACCAGACAAGACCTATTTCACTGACAAATGAAGATCCTAAATTGCTAGTAAAATATTGGTTAATTAGCTAAAGGTGGTTTTTGCAAGCATTGTCCATGAAGACCATACAGAGGGACTTAGAAACTTGAGTAGGTTCAAATTTGTCTTGCTTGGGTTGAATTGCCACTAAAAGAGTATTGTATTTGTTATAGCCTTACCAGTAGAGGTTCCAAATAAGATCCTTAGGCGAGTGCAAAAAAAGTTTTCAATTTTACTTCCTTAGCCTCAGCAGCAGATGAATCCAGGAACTGCTGGGTTGTATTCGCCTACCAGCAGGTGGAGATAGAAAACACTGAAGACTAAGCATGAACTTGGACGTCCAGCTCCTTACCACTTCAGTATATCTCTATTTCCAGCAGGTGGTGGACGGATTCCTTCCAGCTCCTGGATTCTGCTTGGGGAGCTCTAGGGCTGTCAGCCAGTTGAGCTTGGGGACGTGTGGCTGAGGTTTGCCCACCTTGAGGACATACTTGTTTGGCAGGTCCCTGTCCTACCCCGTCTTTCCCCTGCTCTCTGCTCCCAGTTCTTTCTCTGCTGCAAAAAAAAAAAGCCAGTGCTCTCCTCACAGCATTGCAGCTTACGCCGGCAAGGGGGGGAAAAAAAAAAGCAGCTCTGCCTGCCTTAATCCTTCCGAGCTGTAGGGAGTGGGAGTGCTGCTTAGACTCCCTTTGAGAGCTGCCGCCGCCATTGAGAGCTTATCCTAGGCTCTGGTGAGTACCTTTGCTTTGCGTTGTGTTTGGCTCCGGAGGGGCGGATTGCGCTATGGCGGAGGAAGGTGTCAAAAGATGCTCCCGCTGTGGTTCCCGATGTTCTGCAGCGGGGGTGTGCATAGAGAAATGCTCGGATCCAATTGCCAGCGCTGAGGAGGCCCTAGAGTCTGTCGGGGAATCTTCCTGCGCTTTTGACGGTGCTGGGCGTGTCGCTGTAGCCGCACCTGAAGCAGCTGTGGATTCAGCGCCGTTTTGTACCTCTGATGCTTCCCGCCTTTCTGCTTCTATTTCCGCAGGTATTCTTTTCTGCAGGGCTGGCTGGAACTTCTCTTTCTGATGCTTCTGCTTCTACCAGGTCAAGTGTGGAGTTTTTTACGGAGTTTATTTTACTGTTGCATCAGGTTTACTTAATGAAGAAGGGATTGGCTCCTCTGCCCTACCTCTCTCATTCAGCCTGCTTAAAGGGCAGAGAGGCTGTTTCTGGTCAGGAGGATTTGGGGTCACAGCTCCAATTTGAAGATCCTGCTTTTAAGCGCAGGAGACTAGCGTCCTCGCATGAGGGAGGGTCTGTGGGTCCTCATCTCCACCTTCCATTTTGGCGGGTTCTGGGTACTCTGGCCATCCTTCTAGGCTGGAGGACCTTGAGGATAGTGAGCTGCTCCCTGCGGAGCAAGATGATCCGACGTCTGTCCGGATTTTTCATCAGGACGAGCTTCCTTACCTCATCCCACATGCTTTGGAAGCTGTGAATATTTCAGACCCATCAGAAAAACGCCAAAGTTCTGAAGTTCTTCAGCAAAAGAAAGGAGGCTGAATCCACAGGGCTGGACACTCTCTTACAACCCTGGCCAAAGTGCGGCCTCCTCTACATCTTCCCGCCTTGGCTCCTAATCGGACGTCTTCTGTGGCAAATCTCTCTTCATCCCGGTCTGGTAGTATTGATTGCTCCAGACTGGCCTCGTCATCCGTGGTATGCGGATTTGAGTCGACTGCTGGTGGAGCCTCCTCTGCGTCTTCCGTTCTCTCCTGGACTTCTTCACCAGGGTCCAGTACAGATGGAGGACACCTCCTGCTTTGTCTTACGGCTTGGCACTTGAGAGGGCGAAGCTGAGGAAGAAGGGCTATGCTGATCCAGTCATTGCAACCTTGCTTCGAGCCCGGAAATGTTCCACTACTACGGCTTATGCCAGGGTGTGGCGCACTTTTGAATCGTGGTGTGCGGAATGAGTATGGTCCCCCTTTAAGGCTTCTGTTTCCCAGATTTTGGCTTTCCTCCAGGAGGGTTTGCAGAAGGGTTTGGTGTATAATTCTCTGCGAGTTCAAGTTGCGGCTTTGGCCTGTTATCGAGGGTGGGTGTCAGGCTCATCTCTTGCAGTTCATTCTGATGTGACATGATTTTTGAAGGGTGCTCTTCACCTTCGACCTCTGGTGCGGCGTCCTTGTTCTTCTTGGAAGCTCAACCTTGTGCTGAGTGCCTTTCAGGTTGCTGTTTGAGCCGCTGAGTTTGGCCTCTGATAAAGATCTTACTCTGAAGACGGTGTTTTTGGTAGCCATTTCCTCAGCGCGTCGGATATCTGAACTCCAGGCGTTGTCGTGTCGGGAACCCTTCCTGCAATTTTCCGATTCGAGGGTTATTCTCCGGACGGTTCCACCCTTTTTGCCTAAGGTCGTGTCAGCCTTTCGTTTGAATCAGCCTCTGTTCCTACCTTCCTTTCGGAAGTCTGATTTTGCGGACAACTTTTCTATTCTTCATTGTCTGGATGTGTGTCGTGCTCTTCGATATCTCTAGATGACGAATGAGTTCTGGTGCTCGCACCATCTGTTTGTGCTTTTGTCCGGTCCTAGACGAGGTTATGCTGCGTCCAAAGCAACCATTGCTTGGTGGCTTAAAAAAGCCATTTGTTCAGCTTACGTTATCAAGGGTTAGGCTCCTCCTTCCGAGTTGTGTGCTCATTTGACTCGTGCACAAGCTACTTTTTGGGCTGAAACGGGCATCCTTTCTTTGGATGATATTTGTCGGGCGACGACTTGGGCTTCGCGACATTCCTTTGTTAAACACTACAGATTTGATGTTGCTGCGCGTGCGGATGCTCATTTTGGGGCGACAGTGCTCTCTTGGGGAGCGGCGGTTTCCCACCCTGTTTAGGGGATTACTTTTATACATCCCACCAGTTCCTGGATTCATCTGCTGCTGAGGCTAAGGAAGGTAAAATTATGCCTTTCCTGATAATTTTCTTTCCTTTAGTCCTAGCATATGAGTCCAGGATCCCTACCCATTTGCTGTGGCCGCGTGCTCCATTTTCTTTTTCTCTTTCGAGTCAGTAATTTCTGTCATGTAAAAAAAAGAAAGAAAGAAGAGATACGAAGAGAAACTAGAAGAGATACGGAAGTAGATGTATTATAGTTTTCCTTGAAATTTCTTGTTCGGCTGTTGCTGCATTGTTGCGAGGAAGGCTTTTGTTTCACTTCTTTTTGCCTCTCTTCTGCTTTGTGGATGAGATCTATACTGAAGTGGTAAGGAGCTGGACGTCCAAGGTCACTGCTTAGTCTTCAGTGTTCTGTATCTCTACCTGCTGGTAGGCGGATACAACCCACCAGTTCCTGGATTCATCTGCTGTGACTAAAGGAAAGAAAATTATCAGGTAAGGCATAATTTTACCTTCTAGGGGATAGCCTCCAAGAGTAGCAAGGAGGGTCCTGTATTTACCCAAGGAGGTAAAGGAGGTCTAGGGTCCCTTGAGTAAAGATACATTATCTGATTGCCAAAGTGTAGGTGGTGGTTTATGTGAGAGGAATGGGGAAGGCAGTGACCTAGCCAGACCTCAACATGGAGAGGGTCCAGAGCCCAAACTGAGGGGGCGCATTTTGGCCCGCTGCCCCCTCCTCCTCACATACCTTGGCTGATGGGGGTCCCCAACCTCCTCCAGCTGAAGCGTTTGTCCAGCTCTGGTCTTCGCCGCATTGCCTGACCTACTCTTCCTCTCACATCGCGTGCGTACTCGTTTTCAATTTAATTAAAATGAGCATGCACATGACGTAAGGGGAAGAGCAGGGGAGGCAATGCGGCGGAGACCAGCACTGGACAAACAAACCGGAGGCCCTAGAGCCAATTTGGGGGAGTCCAGGCCTCCATGGCCCCCCGTAGCTACACCACTAGGGGAAGGAGGAACAGTGGATATGAATAGAACAAGCAGAGGTGGGGAATACGCCACTGAATGGGTTAGCTTAACCTATGTTTGAATAAAAAGGCTATAGAGACCAACAGCCTATATGTTGTGCTTATGTTGAATATATGGGTTTCCGACAGGTTAATGGATAAAATATTTGCTAGGTTCCTTTCCATAAGGTTTAATAATTTTGTACCAGGAAAGATGTATGGGAGCCGTAGGGTGTGGCAAAAGAGGGGTCTCTTCATGATAGGCCCTCTGAGGAGCTGAGAAGGCAGATTGATTTGGGAAGAGGTAACCATCTTTAGTACCTGCAGGTTAAGCTTCCTTAGCACTTTTCCAGACCAGCCCAGAGTAGATTTGATGGATTATGCAAACCTACCAGCAGGTGGACACTGAGAATTCCTGATTCCTGAGTGAGCCTAATCTGCAGTGTGCAGTCCCTCAGATAATCTGTATTTCTCAGTCTCCAGCAGGTGGAGGATGCATTAATCTGTGTAGTCTAGGTTGGTTTGGTGGGCCTAGGATCCCAGGGAGGGAGACCTACTGGTTGATAACCTACTTTTTTTCTTTTTTTTTTTTTTTAACCAGTATTAGGTTCTGCCTGGGGCTGAGATCCATGGTGGTCTCCCTTGCCATGGGGATGCCACAGTTGGATGGCTGTTCCTCCCCCCTTCCTACCTCCCCAGCACTTCTCCTTCACTCCCTCTGGGGGTCTGGAGTTGTAGTGAGTTTTTTCTGTCTCAGCCCCTCTGTCGTATGAGGGGAACTTGAGTGCCATGGGGGATAACAGTAGCTCTTTAAGAAAGGGAAAAAAAAGATTTTAAAAGAGTAGAGATTGTTCTTTAGGCTGTCTCCCCACAGTGTGTGTGGTTTTCCAGGGGGGAAGTTGTTCAGTGTGTGCCTTTCAGAGGCTCATTGAGGACCTCTTCAGTCTGAACTTCTGGCAGAGGAACCAGCCCTTATGGCCTGGGTAAAATGTCATCTTTCAGATCTCTTGGTCTCATACAGAGTGGGAATGAAAAATGTCCAGGTGGACTTTCTCAGCAGGAATGTTCTGGATCTAGGGCAGGACGCATATGACAACATTGTGCAATGGTGGTGTTGGTTGATAATGGATCTCATAGTGACATACTGCAGTGCCGAGGCCTTGATTTTTTCCAGTCACATAAAGGACTGGAAGTTGGAGGGTGTAGATAGATACCCTGTCACAGTTGTGGCCTCCTGGCTTATCCCATGATCCCTTCTGGGAAGAATTCTCCAAAGGATAGGGTGCCATGATGGCCCAGTGGTTCTAGTGGCTCTGGACTGGCCAAGAAGTCTGTGGTATGCAGACATAGTACATTTGGCAGTGGACACACCATTGAAACTTTTGACATGTGAGGATCTTTTGCGGAAGGGGCCAGTGAAGATGCCAGATCTGGCTCGTTTTTGTATTATGGTTTGGCTCTTGCAATCCCCTTGCCGTCCTTCATTCATTCCTGGGGTCTTAATTTGGTATTGTCATCCTTGGTGAGACCCCCCTTTGAGCCTCTATTCAGCGGCATAATTAATGATATCTCCTTGGGCTAGGAACGTTTTGGAATTACAGGCAGTTGTCTTTCAGGGATCCTTTTCTGGTAATTTCCGAGGAGAAGGTGGTTCTTTTGGCCGGTGCCTTCCTTTCTTCCCAAAGTGGTGTCAGCTTTCCATGTCAACCAAGTTGTGTCAGTTTTGGAACAGAATAAAGGTACAGAAGAGCAGTTTCAGTTGGATAGACTTGATGTTAGGAGAGTGTTGAAGGAATATGGAGGACAGAAGAGTTTCGCATTTCTGACCGTCTTTGTACTCTTTGGTGGCAGTTGGAAGCATCTCATGGCATCCAAGGCTACCATTGCTAGGTAGATTAAGGAAGCAATTGTTTCGGCATATCTCCTGGGTGGGAAGCCAAGGTGAGGCTGGATCCACTGGGGGGCAAGTGGTTTCATGGGCCGAGAGCTCCCTGATTCTTCCCAGAAACACTTGTAGGGTGTCATCCTTACATTTGTTTGTCCAGTACTATCAGACATGGTGTGATGCAGCATTTGATGCTTGGGTGTTTCTGAAGGCTTCCAGGGGTCCCATGCATGAGTTCCATTGCTTTGGTATTAGCTGTCAATCTATTCTGATCTGGAGAGACACTAAGGAGGAAGAAATTAGATCTTACCTTCTAATTGACTTTCCTTTAGTTCCTTCATACTGGCCCAGAACTTGCCCTATTCTGGTATTCTCTTGAAAGTTCAGTCTGTTGGAGGATATGTGGTATCTGTCGATTCATTTGGTGTAGATTGAACTGCAAGGAGTTGGTCTAGTTTGATTGCTTTCCTTTCACAAGACAAATTGAATTATGAGGGTTTTTTTGTTGTTGTTTTTGTTATTTGGCTGCTAGCTTGGCTAAGGTGCTTGAAGTGCAGATCTGTGATGCAAGAGATGAGCAGAATATGGAGACGGGAACTTTGGTGTCTTCGTATTCTGCTTCTCTGAAGGACTGCGCAGTTTAGATATAGGCTCACTTAGAAGTCAGAAATTCTCAGTCTCCACATGCTGGTAGCAGTGCATAACCCAGTTGGGCCAGTCTGGAGGGACTAAAGGAAAGCAAATTAACAGGTAAGAAGATCTAATTTCTCTACTATGTCCTAGAGAATCCAAACCAAATGGATATAAAAGACCTGAAAAGGGGGTATTCATCTTTTACAGCTCCATCAGGCACTCGAAAGGAATGATGGCCCAGAGAGCTACTCCTGCCTCGTCTTAGGGCTTGGGAAAGACATAACACGTGAATAGGGAGAGGTTTCCAGAGCAACAGTAACATAATGTTGATGTTCAATTGTGAAGCGCTGCGTACAACTGGTAGCACTATAGAAATGATTTGTAGTAGTTACAAGGTCCTTTTTATGGAATGTAAATTTCCACCTTAGAAACTGAGTAAGATGTTTAAAGATGTGAATGAGGAATGTTGGAGCTGCTGTGAGCATAAAGACAGCTTTCCACACGTGGTAGGGGTATCCCAAAGTACAGGTGTATTGGAGTATGACTGATACATTCAAGATAGACTGGATGATGTTACCATAATATTGTGAAACCTGGGGAATTGGGAGATACAGCGGAGGCGTTGGCATTGATGTGGTTTTGGCTGCTGAAATAGAGATGGCTTTGCATGAGAGAGAGCAGCAACTCCTGGAGTGGAGAATATAAATCAATTAAATGTGGGATATTTATAGAATGAGTGAAATAACTGACATCAAAAGGTGAATGCATTTCTTAATAACTTGTCACCATTTGAAGAGTACATGGAGAACAGGTACTACAGGGTTAATTCTTTGGGTCTGTGAAAAGGTTTTGGAGGGAGACAAGAAAGGAGTGGGATAACAAGATTTTCAAAGGAAAAATTTTAGAACATGGAATGAAGACTTGGATTATTTACTTGCTGGCTGTTGATGGTACTGAAAGATACTGTGTGCAGCAATGAGATTTTTTTTTTTCTCCATAAACACTGAGGGAGGGGGGAGTTATACATGTACAATAAAAGATGATTTTTTACCGCAGCTTGATTAACTATGGAAGTCAGCAACCTGCAGTATAATAGTCCTTCAGGTTGCTGACTACCATGGTAAACGAATGACGTTGCTTGCGAGCCACCTCGCAAACAATGTTTATTCCAGCAGCCTGAGAGCATTGGGCCACAAAGCCACTGCCTGATCCTCTGGTGCCTGACACAGTTTCCCCCCTCCAAAGGACACCCCTGATCCAGCTTACAATAGCACAGGCCTCAGGTTAATTTTAAGTCACGATTAGTTTTTTCTTTTTGTCTGTGTGTTTTTTAATTTACGGGGAAATTATCAAACTGCATTAGGGCCTTAAGTCATGTCGTCAACCCATCTTGATCATTTCCCCTGTTAAAAAAAAAAAAAAATAATAATAATCCTAATCACGATTGAAAATTGACCTGAGGCCAGTGCTATTGTAAGCTGGAGCATCTGTGAAGAGAGAAAAAGGCTCCTGGGTTCAAATTCAGCTTCCGTTTGGGAAATAAAAATTAATTTTATCATTTACAGTTTGTGTTTTTTCTGAGAATCTTGCATAAGATGCTGTTGTATATTGCCTGGAAGAGTGTGGAGCTTATTATGGCTCTTGTGATAACTGAACTGAAGATTTGGTGCATCTCTTCTTTCTTTGTGAGGGTGGCTTGTTTCATTCCCTGCTTGCCAGTAAGCTCCTCTCTCTCTCCTCTTCCTGCAGCTGTCCTACATTGCTGAAGATGAAAATGGGAAGATTGTAGGCTATGTTCTGGCTAAAATGTAAGTTGCACTCCTGTTCTTCCTGACAATGCGCTTCTGCTGATCGCTGTGCTGCTTAGCTAAATGACATTAAAATGTCTGTATTATCTTTTTCTAGGAGGGGGGATTGCACTTAGGATGGTAGTTTGATTAATTTGCAGCAGTAGCTTTGTGGGTTTTCAGGATATGCGCAGTGAATATGTGTGAGATAAATTTTGCGTATTAATTGTAGGTATCAGGAAAACTTGACCAGGAGAGGTTTCAGAATCACTGGTATGGCTGCAGCTATTGTAGAAGTATTTCATTGTCTGCTGAAATTAAACACTTTTCTTTCACTCTGTCTTCTTTCTCCCATTGCTCCTTCACCTCCTAACCCTTCCTGTCTCTGTTAGGGAAGAGGATCCTGATGATGTGCCCCATGGACATATAACATCACTGGTACGGCCTGCTATTTATCTATATTCTCAGTTACACATAATTCGATATGAGTCTGCTCTTTTGTCCAGTTAAAATGTTGTTGTAACTCTGTTTTCTCCAACGACAAGCAGGCTGCTTGTTCTCACATGTGGGTTGACGTCCACGACGGCCCAGGAATTGGAAATTTTGCAAGCAAAATAAAAGGTTTTGCCATAGAGTTCTGGCGCGCGAATCGCGCTCACCACACATGCGCAGACGACTTCCCACCCGACGCACAAGCGTGCTACCTCAGTTCTTTTTTCTCAGCGGCAAGGTGCGGCAGTGTTTCCTCTGCGCTCCATTCAGGCCCAGAAAGAGAACTACTCTATGCGATTTAGTTTTGCTTTATTTCTTTGTCGTCTTTTTACAAAAAAGAAAAATAATAATAATTTGAGTAGATTCCTGTAGTTTTCTTGTTTCTTTTTGTCCATCTTTAAAGTTTCCTTTATTTTTCGACGTGACAGGCCTTTGGGCCGCGCGGTCGGGTTTATTCCCTTTTTGTGCCGCCTCCTTTTTGGCACAATCTCGTCGTTTGATTTCACTGAGGCCGTTTTTCCTTCCGTCATCGAAGACACCCAGCGGCTTCAAACGTTGTTCTCGGTGCAACCGGACCATCTCAGGTACAGATACCCATGCTTGGTGTATCCAGTGCCTTGGGCCCAACCATAGCCCAGCCGCTTGTAGTCTGTGTCTTCGTATGAAGAAACAGACCCAAGCGTCTCGAGAGGCCCAGCGAGAAAAGCTTTTTGGGGTTCTGTCCGGTCCTTCGACATCGACAGGAGCATCGACGTTGGGAGCAAAGGTAATGGCTGCTCAGAGACCAGTTCGTGCTGGGAGCAGTGAGGCGTTGAGTGGGTCTCCATCTGTCTCAAGGCATCCTGTTATGCAGGACCCCAGGGACCAGCCTTCATCGGACCCAGCCCCTAGGAGGCGTGAGGATTCCACGTTGTCCTCGTCGGTACCGAGGAGTCTCGATGACTGGTGTCGAGCGAAGGCAAAGAAGCACCGTCATCGCTCTCCCTCGACACATGGTACCGGGAGCTCCGGGGCGTCGAGAGACTCGGCACCCGAGAAGTGTCGACGCTGAGAGGATTGCTCCCCCTCGATACAGGAGGTGCCAATGCGTCGGTCTCCCAGCAGCCCGGTATCTGCTCCTGTACCTCCTCGGATTCTGCCTGTTCCACCGACCCCACAGCCTTCTCCAATGGAGGCTCTCAACGAGCGCATCCAGGCCTTGTTTCCAGAGCTTCTGGAGGGACTGCTATGTCAATCAGCTTCAGTGTCATAGGTGCTTGCGCCTTCGGTACCATCTCCTGCAGCGGACTCAGGCCCTTCTCCTGCTGTGAGGTCTCCGACTGCGGGTGCCGCCTGCGGCATTAGTGTCAGCTGCCACCCAGGTCGACTCCCCTTCGGTGGAGGGAGCTTCACCACAGTCAGGGCATCGACCTCTCGATATCGCCGTAGAGGTCACTGTTCCTCGGCGTCGAGGCAGGTCCAATGTCGAAGCACCTTAACTCAGGTTTTATCTGACACTGAGCAGGAGCATTCGTGGGAGTCAGATGAGGATCCCAGGTACTTCTCTTCTGATGAGTCCTTTGGGATTCCCTCTGATCCTTCTCCTCCACTAGAAAGGAGACTGTCTCCACCAGAGAGTCTGTCCTTTTCCTCTTTTGTCCTGGAAATGGTTACGGCTATTCCCTTCCCTGTGGAGGTTGAGGATGAGCCCAGGACTGAGATGCTCAAGGTCTTGGATTATTCTTCGCCACATAAAGAGGCTGTGACAGTTCCTCTGCATAAGGTACTGAAGGAAGTCCTTATGCAAAACTGGTCAGCCCCTCTGTCTGGCCCCGTGGTCCCGAAAAAAAGCTGAATCCCAGTATCGGATCCTTGGTGAACCTGGGTTGATGAGGTCTCAGTTACCCCACAATTCCATGATGGTGGACTCCGCCCTCAAGAGAGCCAGGAGTACTAGACTATGCTTCTGCGCCCCCAGGCAGAGAAGCTAGGACTTTTGATTCTTTTGGGAGGAAGACATATCAGGCCGCTATGCTCGCTGCCAAGATCCAGTCATACCAGCTCTTCACGAGCGTACACTTGCGGGACTCAATACGTCAACTTGCCAGCTTGATTGATGCACTCCCTACGGAGCTGGCCGAGCCTTTTCGCCAGGTGGTTAGGCAGCAGAAGGCGTGTCGCAAGTTCCTGGCCAGGGGTACTTTTGACATGGCATCCAGAATCGCTGCTCAAGGTATAGTGATGCACAGACTCACATGGCTGCGTGTCTCTGACCTGGATCATTCTGTCCAGCAGCGGATGGCGGATGTTCCTTGCCAGGGAGGACAATCTTTTTGGAGAAAAAGTAGAGGATCTGGTTGATCAAATCAAGAAGCGTAATGATGCTATAGATTCTTTCTCCCACCGGGTGTCTTCTGCTACTGCCTTCTCATCTAGGAGATTTTTTGGAGGGAGGAGGAGTGCCCCCTATACCTACTCTAGGTGTAGGTACACTCCTGCTTCTCGGCAGCCTGCCCATTAAACCCCAGCGCGCTCGTTCTCGTCAACAGCGTGTGACTAAAGCCCATTCTGCTCCCCAGCAAAAGCAAGGGACGAGCTTTCGACTGGCTCCAGTTCAGCATAGCCTCAGTAAAAGTGTCCATACCGGACGACTTGCCGGCAGGGGGGGAGGTTGATGTTTTTTCACCAAAGGTGGCCTCTCATAACCTCCGACCAGTGGGTTCTTTAAATAGTCCGGTTAGGATACACTCTCAATCTGGAATCCAAACATCCAAATTGTCCACCGGGAGCTCAATCTTACAGTTCCCAGCACATGCAGGTACTTGCAGAGGAACTCTCCGCCCTTCTGAAGGCCAGTGCAGTCAAACCCATTCCACCAGGGGAAGGAGGGCTGGGATTCTATTCCAGGTACTTCCTTGTGCAAAAGAAAACAGGGGGGATGCGTCCCATCCTAGACCTAAGGGGCCTGAACAAATTTCTGATTCAAGAAAAGTTTAGGATGGTTTCCCTGGGCACCCTTCTTCCCATGATTCAAGAGAATGATTGGCTATGCTCTCTGGACTTAAAGAATGCTTACACACACATCTCGATACTTCCAGCTCACAGGAAGTATCTTCGATTTCAGTAGTTGCAGCGTCGCTACGCAGACTAGGAGTGCATGTGTTCCGTTATCTCGACGATTGGCTGGTGAAGAGCACCTCGAAGGCAGGCGCTCAGCAGTCCATGCGAATGACTATTCAGGTGCTAGAACTACTGGCGTTCATGATCAATTACCCCAAGTCCCATCTCACTCCAGTCCAAAAGTTGGAATTCATTGGAGCCCTGTTGAACACAAAAACAGTTCGAGCTTATCTTCCCGAGGCAAGGGCAGACAACATCCTGTCCCAGGTGTCCATAGCTCAAGCGTCTCACAGGTCACAGCTCGGCAAATGTTGAGGCTTCTGGGCCACATGGCCTCCAAAGTTCATGTGACTCCCATGGCACACCTACACCTGAGATCAGCTCAATGGACCCTAGCTTCCTAGTGGTACCAAGCTGCGGGGAGTCTAAAGGATGTAATCCAACTGTTGACCGACTTTCTGAATTTTCTGCAGTGGTAGATGATTCGATCCAATTTGACCTTGGGACGTCCATTCCAAATTCCTCAGACACAAAAAGTGCTGACGACGGATGCATCCCTCCTGGGGTGGGGAGCTCATGTAGATGGGCTTCACACTCAAGGAGCCTGGTCCTTTTCAGGAAAAAGGTCTTCAGATAAATCTCCTGGAATTGTGAGCGATCTGGAATGTTCTAAAGGCTTTCAGAGTCCAGCTGTCCAACCAAATCATATTGATTCAGACAGACAATCAGGTTGCCATGTATTACACCAACAAGCAGGGGGGCACCGGATCTCGCCCTCTGTGTCAGGAAGCCGTCCAGATGTGGCTTTGGGTGCGCCGTCTCGGCATGTTTCTGCAAACCACTTATCTGGCAGGCGTAAAGAACAGTCTGGCCGACAGGCTGAGCAGGATAATACAACCTCACGAATGGTCACTGAACATGGGAGTAATCCGCAAGATCTTCCGAGCGTGGGGCACCACCTCAGTGGGTCTTTTTGCTACTCAGATCAATCGCAAGGTCCCTCAGTTCTGTTCCAGACTTCAGGCCCACGATGCTTTTCTTCTCCATTGGGGAACGGGCCTTCTGTATGCGTATCCTCTCATACCTCTAGTAGGGAAGACTGCTGAAACTCAAGCAGCACTGTGGGACCATGATTCTGATTGTGCTCTTCTGGTAGCATCAGATTTGGTTCCCTCTTCTTCTGGAGTTGTCCTCCAAGGAACCGTGGAGATTGTTTTCCAGCCTTCATCACCCAGAATGAGGGGTCACTTCTACATCCCAACCTCCAGTCTCTGGCTCTCATGGCCTGGATGTTGAGAGCTTAGAATTCGCCTCCTTGGGTCTTTTAGAGGGTGTCTCCCAAGTCTTGCTTGCTTCCAGAAAAGATTCCACGAAGAGGTGTTACTCTTTTAAATGGAAGAGGTTTGCCATCTGGTGTGATAGCAAGGCCCGAGATCCTCTTTCTTGTCCTACACAGACCCTGCTTGAATGCCTTCTACACTTGTCAGAGTCTGGTCTCAGGACCAACTCCGTAAGAGTTCATCTTAGTGCGATTAGTGGTTTTCATCGCCGTGTAGAGGGTAAGCCTATTTCTGGACAGCCTTTAGTTCGCTTTGAGAGGTTTGCTTTTGTCAAAGCCCCCTTTCAAACCTCCACCAGTGTCATGCGATCTCAACGTCGTTCTCACTCAGCTGATGAAAGCTCCTTTTGAGTCACTGAATTCCTGCCATCTGAAGTATTTGACCTGGAAGGTCATTTTCTTGGTGGCTGTTACTTCAGCTTGTAGGGTCAGTGAGCTTCAGGCCCCGGTGGTACATGCACCTTATATCAAGTTTCATCACAACAGAGTAGTCCTCCACACACACCCTAAGTTCCTGCTTAAGGTGGTGTCGGAGTTCCAGTCAGTTGTCTTGCCAACATTCTTTCCCCGTCCTCATACCCACCCTGGCGAAAGCAGTTTGCATACCTTGGACTGCAAGAGAGCATTGGCCTTTTACGTGGAGCAGACAAAGCCCTTCAGACAGTCCGTCCAGTTGTTTTTCTTTTGATATCAACAGGAGGGGAGTCGCCATCAGAAAACGCACAAAAAACGCACAATCTCCAATTGGCTGGCAGATTTCATTTCCTTCACTTATGCCCAAGCTGGGCTGACTCTAGAGGGCCATGTCACGGCTCATAATTTTTATTTATTTATTTAGATTTTGCTTACACCTTTTTCAGTAGTAGCTCAAGGTGAGTTACATTCAGGTACTCTGGATATTTCTCTGTCCCAGGAGGGCTCACAATCTAAGTTTGTACCTGAGGCAATGGAGGGTTAAGTGAGTTGCCCAAGATCACAAGGAGCAGCAGTGGGATTTGAACCAGCCACCTCTGGATGTCAAGGACAATACTCTAACCACTTGGCCACTCCTCCACTCTAATGTTAGAGCCATGGCTGTGTCAGTAGCTCACTTAAAGTCAGCCTCCATTGAGGAGATTTGCAAGGCTGCAACGTGGTCATCAATCCACACATTCGCATCTCACTACTGCCTTCAGCAGGATACTTGACGCGACAGTCGGTTTGGGCAGTTGGTGCTGCAGAATCTGTTCGGGGTTTAGGATCCAACTCCACCCCCCCCCCCCCCCCCCCCCCCCCCCCCCCCCCAGACCCATTTTTTGTTCTGTTCCAGGCTGCACTCTCAGTTAGTTGTTTATGGTTTCAGGTCAATTTATGTTATGTCCTCGCCGTTGCAAGGCCCAATTGACCAATGTTCATTGTTTTGAGTGAGCCTGGTTGCTAGGGATACGCCACATGTGGGAACAAGCAGCCTGCTTGTCCTCGGAGAAAGCAAAGATACTTACCTGTAGCAGGTATTCTCCGAGGACAGAAGGCTGATTGTTCTCACAAACCTGCCCTCCTCCCCTTTGGAGTTGTTGTTTGCTTATTTTTATGCTTTTTGATTAAACTGAGGTAGCAGGCTCACGCGGCGGGTGGGAAGTCGTCCACCCATGCGTGGTGAGCGCGATTTGTGCGCCAGAACTCTCTGGCAAAACCTTTTGTTTATTTTGCTTGCAAATTTTCCGATTCCTGGGCCGCTGTGGATGTCGACCCACATGTGAGAACAATCAGCCTGCTGTCCTCAGAGAATACCTGCTACAGGTAAGTATCTTCGCTATCTCAGCCCTTTTAAAGTTACTTTTTGTGCTAAGATCTAAGTGGTCTGTTTATTTAAGCTTAACAGGCACCAACATACTTTAGCATTCACTAAGTGCCACTTGGCCCATAGGTATACAACAGGATGCACAAAGGGCCCCTAATTGATTTTCAGCAGAGCTGAATCTGTTGCAGGGACTGACTCTCCTGTGTGTGAGCACGTGCAGTTACAGCAACACATTTATTTCAGCTGAGCACTTTGCCTCCTTCTCAGTCAAAACCAGTCATACAACCAGGGCCATGAGCCTTCATTTGCAGATATTTAGATTAGATTTCTTTTTTACCATTTTTAATCCTGTCATATTCATCTCAGACATCTCATTAGCAGTTCTCGAGTTGAAAGCAACAGACCACAGCTTCCTCCAATACCTAGCTTGGATTCATTCTAGAGCTGAGTAGTTGCTGTTGTATACCATCACAGAATCCCCAGCTTCAGCCAGCCCAAGGAGCAGAAGCTGAGGAGAGCTTTATGAGATTTTTGCTGTAGGGCAGGGGCTGTCTAAAACATTTTTTTCCTGCTCCCCCTCCCCCCCCCCCAACTCCCAGAAAATACATACCAAGATGGGCCATGGAGGGTCTGAACTCTTATAACCCTCTGAGCCTAAAATCAAAGAAGAAACCAAAGAAACATGATGCCCAACTGAGATCCCTCCCTCAACTCCAAACCCTGATTATGGGGAACAGATAACACAGTTAGTACGCGGTGGTAGCAGTATTGGTTTGTGCTCTATAAATTATTCAGAAGTAAACTTCAACCTCGTGGGTGTAAGATGTGTGTAAATAGGCATCCCAGATCAAAAGAAATCGCTTTTTGTGTTTGGGAGATCCGCAGTGTATCTAAGATGCAGCTGGTTCCTCCAATGCTAGTATGCCCGGGGGGGGGGGGAGGGGAGGTTGCCAGAAGAGGTCCAATACTGTAAAATTCATTTACATGGAACAAGACATATATTTTATGAAATAGAAGAGTGGCACTTTTATCTTTCCCTCTAAATGCCCTGAGTTTAACAAAATTGGTACACTGTACCCATCAACCCTCTGCCTGGCAGCAAAATCATACAGTTCTTCAATTTGGCCCAGAAGATTTGTACCTTAGGGCAAGCCCAAACAGAGTGATTAAAAAAAAAGAGTTCACATTCTGTACATACTTAAGACAGTCTGGGGAAGTAACCCCACTGGAGTAATACAGTTGGTGTTGGGTAAAGTAGGTTCTGTGCACCAGTGCAAAACTGTATTTATTTGGATTTTGCTTGCATCTTTTTCAGTAGTAACTCAAGGTGAGTTACATTCAGGTACACTGGGTATTTCCCTGTCTCTGGTGGGCTCACAATCTAATTTTGTACCTGAGGTAATGGAAGGTTAAGTGACTGGCCCAAGATAACATGGAGCAGCAGTGGGATTTGAACCGGGCACCTCTGGACGTCAAGACTGGTGCTCTAACCACTAGGCTGCTACTCCACACCATTCCTGAAGCCTCACACAGGGAATGAGGGTAGGGGTACTCCTTAAATTAGGTCATACGATCCGAGTCCTCCGAGGGGTTCCCAAGACTCTCATCCATCTCCGATGGCCCTCATGCAGAATCATTCTGGGATCCCATTTAAATAAAGCCTTAAACAGAAAGCTCATATTCAGAAATGCACTGAAAAAAAAGTCCTGTACCCGACACTTTTTTTATGATGAGAGCGTGGTGAGAGTAGTGGAAGCGCTGATCTCTTCCTTCAACCTTCCGTCTCTCAGGCTGTGAAACGATCGCACCGTCGGTTGGGGCTGGCCCAGAAACTCATGGATCAGGCTTCCAGGGCTATGATTGAGAACTTCAATGCCAAATATGTGTCTCTGCATGTTCGCAAAAGGTAGGAGAAAGAAGGAGAGACAGGTGGGATGAGATGCCTGAAAACAGAGGGGTTGTGGGGAAGGGCAGATTGCATCTCTGGATTCAGCAGTTGGAAGGGAGCACGGAAACACCAGCCTGAACTAGCACTTACTTTAGCTTCATTTGTCAACTAGCACTTAATTTTAGCTTCATTTGTCAATGTTTTCTTACAGTAACCGGGCAGCTCTGCACCTGTATTCCAACACACTGAACTTCCAGTGAGTATTTGCTGCCATCTTGCCTGCTGCTGCTTCTGCAGCAGCAGCAGATGGGGGATCCTATGTGCATGTTTGTGTCTTTGTATGCGCTTGTGTATTTTGCCAGGGTCTGTGGCAGACTTATTCCCCTCATTCTATAATGTACATGCCATTTGCACTCTCATAGAATACTAGCACTTACATGGGTGGATGTTACAGGTTCACTTGTAATTGCTAGTTGGACACAGAGCAGTGTTTTATAATTGTAATGTGCAAGTTGCATAGCACACAAATGCAAGGGGGGGGGGGGGGGTATGGGCATCTTCCACAGTTACACACATACTTTATAGAACAGTGTCATTTATATGCTAAAGTGCTACATTTATGCCTACTGTAGACATGGTGTAAGTGGGCATGCCTAAATGTTGGTGTGTAAATGTCGACTAGTGTTCTGTAATGGAATCTGGGTGTCTAGATCCCATTATGGAATTTGTGCTTAGTGTCTGACTTTTGGAGCACTTTATACGAGATTGGCCCCTGTATATTTATAGGGCATTCAGATGAGTTGCTTTACCTACTGTTGAAGCTTGATTCTACACTTCTTTCTCCTTTCACACAGGATCAGTGAGGTGGAGCCTAAATATTATGCTGATGGCGAGGACGCCTATGCCATGAAACGTGATCTGACACAGATGGCGGATGAGGTTAGTTCTCTATTCAGCTTAGTAGTTGGGAGGGGGTGAGGAGGAGGAAGAGGAAAGGGTAGCACTAAAGCCAACCCCTGGGTATTTAGACACCATGACTGTGGCTGTAGTTGCACACAGATCCCTATACTAGCAAATTCTTGCCCACAGTGATTTCCGTCTTGCCTCTGGCCAACTGTCCTGCCCCTCAGTCTATTTCCTGGCAGTTTATAGGGGCACCAGGTTTAGTTTATTATTCAATGATTCAATTATAATTTTGGTTACAATCTCAAAAGCAAAGTACTTGATAAAAAAAGAAGATAATATAATCTCCTCCCCCCCCCCCCCCCCAAAAAAAAAACAAACAAACAAAAACCTCTTGTAATTACTTCCAAATGCATAGAAAATCCAGTACTATGCAAATAACCATATTTTCACACAGTTCTCGGAAAACAGCTGTCTAATTACGCTGGACTGTGATTAGCCAGTGTCCAGACAAGTACAGTAACGCACAGTTCCTAGGAGGCTGTGAGGAATTGGGATGGGATAGGATTCTGACTACAGACCATGTTACTGTACTCCCCAGCCAAGACCAAAATCTGGCAAGCCCTTGTCTATGTAGTTTCTGACAAGCAAGCACCACCCCAGAGCACTAACTTGCTAACTGGTGACACATCACATTAACCATTCAGAGAGCATCACAGTGTTACAACTGGAGGGTCCAAACGTCATTTTGAATTCATACACCCAGCCAGGCTAATTCTTTCAGTCCTGAACTGACATAAAAAGGAATTCTCCGATTACCAAGGACAATAAGACACAACAGAATTTTACCCCTCTTGGGGTAACTATTAGATTGTAAGCTCTTTGAGCAGGGACTGTCTTTCTTCTGTGTTTGTACAGCGCTGCGTACACTTTGTAGCGCTCTAGAAATGTTAAATAGTAGTAGTAGTAGTAACGATGACAAAACAGCATAGGAGTTTGCAAGGGAAGGAAATTTTCTTATTGGGGCCAGAATGATACGTAAAAAAACCCCCATAGTGCCAGAGAGGACTAAAACTTTAAGCATGCACACGGTGTTGAGGAGTAAAATACAGGGACAGCAAGGGGATTGGTACAGAGGATCCTTAGCAGTGGGAGGAACAAAGGGGGAAAAGTCTGGGATAGGTGCAGGTGATTCTAAGTATTTGGGGGAGTGAAGTGGAAGGGGCAGTGAGGGGTATAACGCCTGGATTTCTTAAGATATGAGTGTGCTCCTAGACAAACACGTATTTGAATAAACTTGAAACACTGAGATGGAAACTTCGTACTTTTTTTTTTTCTTCAATCCTCTTTAATATTTTGTGTTTTGATTTTGTTTCAGCAATTGAAAAAACAATTAGAAGCAAAGGAGAAGTCAAAGCCACTAGGATCCATTGAGAACAGGGCTGAACACAGACAGAGCCACCCAGGAGACTGCTGCCGGGATGAGAAGTGTGGGGGTGTGGTGGCAGGGACAACAGAGGACAGTGGGGATAGCAAAGACCTGAGTGAGGTCAGCGAGGCCACTGAAAGCACAGATGTAAAGGACAGCTCTGAGGCTTCTGACTCTGCTTCCTAAGCAGGTGGGGGACAGGAGAGCGGAGCTTGGATACAAGTGACAGATGCTCCCCTTGTCCATTGGGCGTGTTCGGTAAACAACCTGTTTAAAATACAAATCACCTTGGGAAAAGTCAGTTGGCACTTTCTTAAATTTTGTTTCTCTGGGAATTAACATCACTTCATGGAACTGAACTGTGCAAGTGGAATTTGATTAGCAAGTACAGGTTTCATTTTTAGTGTTCTTTTCCTGTTCATTTTTTTATTCTTTTTTTTTTTTTTCTGGAGCTGATGTTATGTGATGACTCCTCACTTGCTTTTCAGATAAATCAAACCAAGGCTGGGATCTGGTGACATGAGCCTTTTTATTTACAATTACCTAGGAATTTTTTACATTCCCCCCTCTCCTCTTTAGTCCAGCTGTTGCAGTGGTTATAACAAATGAGCTCTCTTTGGAATCCAGCTGCTGAGTGGTGGAGGAGACTCTTACCCACCCTTCAGCATCCACAATTGAGCCAGGGAGCAGTTGAGCTGAGAAATCTGACTGGTTGCTATAGGTTAGCAGAGGACATTCCCGACACCTCTAAATAAAGTACAAAGTAGTGTAAGAAGATTATGGAGGGCTTCAGCTCAGTCCTTCATATCAAACTCCCCACTCTCCCCCACCCTAACACCTTTCCTGCCCTCTCTCCACTTTTCTCCACTACTTTTACACACTCTTCCCTCCATCATGCTATCAGTTCTCCTCTCTTCTGCTTTAGCCCTCACCTGTTTTTCCATCTTTCCCGTGTTTCTCTTCCTCATTAGTTGACCTAGCATTGCTAATCACTTATCTCTGATCCAAACAACCTGTCTTGTTCAATTACAAAACTGAAATTATGGTGATGAAAGAAGAAAGTACTTGAAAGGATGACAGATACTGAAGTAGTAACTAAAGATTTATGTTTCTGCCACATAGTGGGACTACTTGTGTGATTGTCAGGAGCCCAAGAGCCAGACAAAACATCTTACCCTTGTGTTCCATGCAGCTCTGCCCTTGTTTTGGATGCTGACCTTGAAATGTAACATATTGCTAGTGTTCAATAAAATATATATTTCCAAACCTTTCCATGTTTTTCTTTCTTTTATTTTCCTTCCTCTCTCATCTCATCTTGTTCCTTTCTTCCTTGAGTTTTCTAAAATTTTAGATATCATTTTTTTGTAACTTTATTTATTGAAGAACATTTGAACAGAATGTACAACAAAAGCAGCAATGTCACAATTGGCAAAAACACCAGCATACACGAATAAAGCAGACCGGAAGTCATCAAGTTAAGCAACATGAATTCTGTACAAACACATATGCCATTAACTCTTGTCGACCAAGAGTTCATTCTTCACTTATATTCCCCTCTCCTTCCTCCCCCTTCCACCCTTTCTCTTAGCCTAAGGACTCTAGAAACAATTCTGCAAATCTTTGCCCCTATGGCACAGTGTTCCTGGTGCATGTCCCCGTCTCCCAGGTTGCCATAAAAAGTATAGATCTATTCCAATGGACTATGGAGGAGGCTTGTGTTCCACCCGTCTGGTTAATATGGCCTTTTTTTGCCATGCATATAGCGACAAGCAAAATTTCTTTTGAGAGATATCAATCTAATATAATAATTTGCTCCTGCAACGTTCCAATGTGTCTACCTGCGTTCGTAACCATCTCCTGACGTCACTCTCCCGCAGTAGAAGCCTGCTTGCCTGATGTCAGGAGATGGTTACGAACGCAGTGAGAGACATTGGAACGTTGCAGGAGCAGCTTCAGCCCTTCCTCCACAAGCAATTCGGGAACCGCTTTAGCTCTCCATTGCCACTGCACCCACGCTACCAGTTTGCACCACCATCCCCACCCAGGACCACCGAGAGACTAGGCCGGGCCCCTGCTGCCCTCGCCGCCCCCTCCCCCCGAGGTCACCACCACTTCCCCCCTCCGTCTGCCGCTGGGCCCCCTGCATTGAAATCGCAGTCTCATCTCCGTGAAAGCAGCGCTGCAGGCAGCAGAATGCCTCCCTTCGGCCCTCCTTGCATCCCGTCCTCATGGAACTTGCGTCAGACAAGGGCGGGACACAGGGAGGGAAGGAGGCCCGAAGGGAGGCTTCAGGACGTCCAAAATTTGGATGTTTCTGTGATGGGGCAATTGAGGACGTCCACATTTTGGACGGTTCGGCAATGGGCAGTTAAGGATGTCCAAAATTGGATGTTTCTATGAGAAAGACGTCTTTCTCATAGAAACATACAATTTTGGACGTCCTTAACCACCCATTGCAGAAACATCCAAAATTTGGACGTCCTCAACTGCTCCGTCGCTGTACCTCCGCCACCCCCTTGAAATTCGGCCGTCCCTGCAACTGATGGGAAAAGGGGGAATTGATGTGGAAGGGAGTGCCCGCACACTATCTCACACACACACTCATTATGCACCCTGATTTTTGGTAATGGTACTGTTAACATAATTGCAATTACATCATCATTATCCTAGCACCTGTTTCATTTCTTTCGGGAACGGGCCTTTTTTACTAGTATGTATATATGTGTGTGTGTATATATATATATATATATATATATATATACCCCACATTATCCCCCCCCCCCACCCCCCAAACATGCAGGCTCAATGGGGCTTACAAAACCAGAGAGAGAGATCTCTGGGTGATATCAGAGACAAATTAGAAATGAAGAGTAAAAGTGCAAGAAAGAAAAGACACTTTACATAGAACGGTACAAAAGAATGGGTCCAACCAGAATCCACGTTTGCATGCTTGCAGGGGTTATAGTCCTACATAGGTCTTGTAGAACAAGTTTTTGCAAATAGATGTGCTTTTAGTGCCTTGTGTATATATATACACACAGTCCCTGCAGTTTGAGACTGACTCCTATCTCAAGCAGAATCTACTGTATGTCCCTTCAGTTGTTAGTGTTTAAATGCTTTCTGTTATTTTTTCAAGACCTCTGTCTAAAAAGACTCTAATTTAACACATTCTAAAAAGAGATTAATTAAAGTGCCCAGGAAGGCACTTCATTTATTGCAGGTATCATTGTCCCACAATTTTATCACTTGCCTTTTACTCTTTGTGATGTATGCTTTCATGTAGCTCTTTGTATTGGACCTCTTGAAGACCAGAATTTATGGTAAGTGAGAAGCAGTTAAAAAAAAAAAAAAAAAATTAGCCGATTGTTGCACTGACACCATAACACCATGTCTCCAAAAAGTACTTTCCAAGATTGGGCCAACCCATCCATGTCTCTAGCTTGTTTTTGGGCCCTCCCAATCTTGTACCACAGAGCCATCTTGGTAGCAGAACTGGGAGTCTTCAGAACTGTAAAACCAAATCCAGTCAGCATCTCCTTTTAACAGCTTTGTATAGTAATGTTGTGCCTAAAGGTAATGCAGTCAATGTGTATTGGATACATCCCATTTCTGTTTAACCCTGCTGGAAGGTTGGTAAGCCTTCAGAAGTAAGATCCAAGAGGTGGCACACAAACCTACACCCCATAGGCGGTCGGTGGCCCAACTGTTTGGGGAGGCTAAAGGAGGTGGGATTAGAGGTGGGGCCTGGGCTGGAGATCCATAATTGTCTGATAACACACAGAAAAAAAAAATAAGTCACAGTACCTTTTATTAAATTTAGCTATGTATCATATGTCAAAGAATAAAGTGGCTGCTGAAAGCATATACTAACCACAATCGCTCAACTGCAAAACACTATGCACAATTCAAACCTTCATTATACTCAATTCAGAAACAATCTAAGCAATAATCTGTCACGGAAACAGGACATCTAGAATCCCGAGTTCACAAATTGAAGGCACCCTTCTCCACCAACTCCAGGCTCCGCTCATTCTGCCTCGCATCACCCTATGCTTGGAACAACCTTCTTGAACCCTTACGCCAAGCCCCCTCCCTGCCCGTCTTCAAGTCTTTGCTTAATGCCCACCTCTTCAATGCTGCGTTCGGCACCTAACCCTTACCGTTCAGTGAATCCGGACTGCCCCAATTTGACTGCCCCTATCAGACCGACCGTTCACTTGTCTATTAGATTGTAAGCTCTTTGAGCAGGGACTGTCTCTCTTTGTTAAATTGTACAGCGCTGCGTAACCCTAGAAATGTTAAGTAGTAGTAGTGAATCAACCTAAGCATTTTTTCAACAGAGAAAACTTAAACTAAATGGCTAATCTAGTATCCCTTGAGCTACTACTGAAAAAGATGTGAGCAAAAATCCGAATAAATAACACAGACTCATGCCAGTGCACCCACAGTTATCATGGGAGATCAGTTTTTGAAATTTAAGACTGTGATAACACTGAAGTTTACTGTACAGAATAATATAATTAAAGGGCTCTTTCCTTGTACAAAATATCTTGAGTGAGGAGAAGTGTTAACCAGTTTGCCATGCAGTTACCTTTCCCAGCTTGTCTGTGTGTGCCTAGAACAGATTACCTGCCCAGATATTTAGAGTTTAAGCTGAATGCTTCCCTATGGCTTCTAATCAGTTTCCTTCACACAGCAAAATACATCAGCTTCTAAAAACCCTGATAGTTCCTTACTCCAAATTCTATAGCAGTATCCAAGTTCCTACCTCATTTCAAGACAACGAAGCCTCAATCATCCCCTCTTGAGGCCATCCTGTAGCTTTGCAGCTCTCATTCTTCTGCCTCGCGGACTTGGCACTAAACACCCCATGCCGCCGCCCACCCCCCGCTGAGCCCGACCTCTCAGCTCCCCGACTTTCCTGCAGTGGCCCGCCCAGGGACGGCATTTAAACCTTTTTAAGTTGCAGCGACGGCTCACCTCCGCTCCAGCCTTTCCCTTCTCGCTCAATGTCCTGCCCTTGCGGAAACAGGAAATACCTCATCAGAGGAAGGCGGGGACACTGAGCGAGAAGGGAAAGGCTGGAGCGGAGGTGAGCCGTCGCTGCAACTTAAAAAGGTTTAAACGCTGTCCCCGGGCGGGCCACTGCAGGAAGGGTGGTGGAAAAAGACACAGCTTGGCTCTTAAATGGGGCGCCTATGGACATATGTCTCATATTTCCCAATAGAATGTTTCCAGAGTCTTCACTGTGCTATATTTGATGAGCCTCCAAGACTTTGCAAGGCTCAAAGATACTAATATCTTTCCAATCTGTCCTAATAAGCTTCAAGATGTAGATGGTGATTTTCCCACTATGTTCTTCATATGATATTGAGCCGCTTCATACTTATCATATGTACTCCATACATCCTGGTGAAACACTTTAAGGACAGCTGGATAGATGAACTGGAAACAGATCTTGTGCTTGGCCAGCGTTGCACATAACGGATAAAATGCTTTGTGTTTCTCCTGGAGTGCTGCTGAGTAATTTTGGAACAGGCGAGCCGGGTTTCTATCATATTATAGTCTTATAATATCTGACTTGTGTAAGTAATTATGAAACTTGGCAATTACTATTCTGAGTCTGTTGTCTCCTGCCTTTTTCTTCACCAGGCAGTGGGCCCACACCTTCGCACAGGGGCAAATTTTCTCTCAGCCAAGATTCAAACTCTGAGAGTAGAGTCGCCTCCACCACAAACTCAGGAATTCCCAAAAAACTCACATTGCTACATCTGGAGCGGTTTTCAAGGCCTTGACTGCTTGTTGTTGCAATAGTGTTTTTCTTTTTTTTTTTAACCTCATCATCGAACTGCAATAGTATTTTTAAAGTTGCTAGCTCTGTCGACGTGCTGCTTACAGTATCTTCTATATCAGAGACACGTGTCTGTAGCTCTGTGGTACCTTTAGTGATGTCTGTCATAAAGGTTTCAAATTGTGCAATTTGGGAAGAGAGAGTCTCCAGCTTGTTCAATAGCCTGCTGCAGCTCTGATAACGCTGATGCTGTAAACTGCGTTACTGCTCCGGGTACTCATGCCACCATCTTTTCCTTCCCTTGCTTACTTTGAGCTTGATCTGCTTGGGTCGATTTAGCAGGTTTAGGATCGGTTAGTCACTCCACAAATTTGTCCATAGGTTCAGCAAGCTTTATGAGAGAAATCCATGCTCAAGACAAAATGCTGATAAATATGAAGGGAAGCCCAGGAGCTCGGCAGGCACGTTCTCACACTAGTATAGCATCAAGTGATCCTCACGAATGGTTTTTAAAGACCACTGTTACACACTCCCTTTTTCAGCTCTGGGGTACCCTGTCAATAGATTTGTTTGCAACCCCACAAAATGCCAAATGTCAGAAATATTGCTCCAGGTGGTCAGATCTGACCAGGATCGCAGAAGACGTTTTCACCTTCGGTGGCAGCAAGGCCTGCTGTATGCATACCCACCTATTCCTCCCCTAGCATGAACCCTGCTGAAAATCCATTGCGAAGCAGCAAATTTGAGCCACGTGGTTCCCTACTACAACTGGCTTTGAGCTCCCACAGCATCGAGTCTTCATCCAAACCTAGCTTCCCTCAATCTGACAACCTGGTTGCTTCATCCACAACTGGGCAGCAAGATTCCTTTTCAGAGGCAGTTCTGTGTGTATTAATGTCCTCACGTAAATATTCAACTAATGGATCATATGCTTTGAAATGGCGGCGTTTTTAAGCATGGTGTACACCACGATCCAGTTGCTTGTCCACTCACCAAACTCCTAGACTATCTGCTCCATCTTTCAAACGCAGGGCTTTTTCACAACTCAGTCAAATCTCATCTAGCAGCATTATCAGTATACCATGGTCCAGTATGTGATCTCCCACTGATAAGACATCCGGTGGTCAAGCGTTTTCTAAAGGGTCTACTTAACCTACGCCAACTGGTACAACATCCTGTGCCGGCGTAGGATCTAAATTTAATTTTGGAGGTACTGAGTCAAAATAGTCCCATCAAAAAAGCCACAAGAAAAAATATCCTTGGAAAAACTAAAAAAAAAAAAGCCCCCAACATAATAGTCTCTGATGGCCTTGCCCACATTATGGCCCCCAGCATATTAGACCCCCCTGACAAAATGGCCTGCTCACTTACCCATTACTAGCTGCTACTATTTGTTTACAATACTGAGCCATTGGTATTTACGTGGTTCAGTTTAAATTGCGCTGCTCAAATGTGCCATTTTTAAAAATTAGTTTAGTGGTGTGTCATTCCCAGTGTATGTTTGTGTTAATGGTGAGTGCCTTTCTATATTTTTTGGCTGTTTACAGTTGTTTATTATTTTTAAAAGAAGCATAATTTTACTGTTTGTGATACTTAAGCTGTACTGATCTCTCGAGTATACCACAATCTGTTCAGTGTGTCTGATGCTTTTTTAATAACATTCGTTTCCACCTGTGTGAGATTCCCCCGTTTTTTACTTTTACTATTGGCATTTTTAAGAAAGTAGGAGAATTTCATCATGCATATACATTTTTTAAGCTAGTAATATGTTGATAGCGTTCATTGCAGGCTAGGATGTAGAGTTCCATTGCATGTTTCTCAGAAGGAGTGCCATTATTTAAGAATACATATTTTTATGTATATTTTTATGAATGTTCTTGTGGTTGTGCGTATTGTTCCATTTTGTATTAAGACTGTCTTTTTAAGACTTTAGGAAAGACTGTTGTTTGGCGAGTTTGCTCAACTTGGCAACAACATTGTGACTTTTTTTCTGAAGGCCTATTATTTAGTATTACTTTTTAAATTTAACATATATTTTTCTTTTAGCATGATGGCATGTTTCTGTCAGTTTCTTTGATTGGTTTTATGAAGAACAAGTTGCTATTTTACATTCTCATATGTTTTGCATTGATACCAGATATTGTGGCTTGGCTGATATAATTTAAGTAATTAAAAAAGAATTTTGAAAGACCTGTTTTTGTGAAGGGGCCATTTTGTCTAGGGCTATTTTGTTAGGGGCTGATTTTGTCAAGGGGTATTTTGTTACAAGGCTATTTTGTCAGGGTTATTATAATGGGATGCCGCTTTATCATAAAGGATTTGGGTGTAGGGTTTATAGAGTACCAAAACTTGTATTTCGCCTATCAGTCTCATTTACATAATTGTTATCAAGAACAAAGTCTTCCATGAGAGAAACTTGAGTTCTGATAATGCCATGGGTTCAAAAGGATCTTTTGTTAAGGATTCCAAAACTGGTACCCCATCATAATAGCCCTGACAAAATAGCATTATCAGAACTCAAGTTTCTCTCATGGAAGACTTCGTTCTTGATAACGATTATGTGTCAACTAGACAGATAGGTGAAATACAAGCTTTGGTACTCTATAAGCCCTACACCCAAATCCTTCATGATAAAGCCGTACTCAGACAAGGGGGATTGGGATGAAAGGGGAGGGGGGGAACATGGGGAGAAAAGTAAAAGTTATGAGGATATAATGTTGTCCCATCTGTTGAATATGGTCTTGCATTTGTGGATGTTATGAGACATGTTGATTTCCATACAAATTGTTAATTATTAGTGTTAAAGCTACTTGAGACCACAGGAAGAATGGCAGCTACATGTGTATTAGCATGGAATGCTTGACATTATACTGTGTATGTGTTTTATGGATTTCTATTAATAAAAAAGATTTAAACATAAAGCCGTACTCAGAACAAATCTGTGTTTTTTTACTAAAGGTTGTGCCGGATTTTCATCTTAACCAAACAATTGCTTTACCTTCTTTTTGTCCTCCTCCTCAAACTTCAGATAGGCTCAGGTTAGCTGCATACTCTGGACTGCAGAAGGGCACTGTTAATTTACTTACATAGAACTGCCTATCATCAGAGCCCATCTCAGCTCTTCCTTTCATATATCCTGGTTGACAATCCTTATCTAGTTACGAAGAGGACACTCTCCAATTGGATAGCAGCATGCATTCACTTTTGCTATTCACAACAGGATGACCCAAATGACTCTCGTGTTTCAAAAGTAATAGCTCGTTCCCTACGTGCAATGGCAGAAACCCAGGCCTATTTGCATAACTCTTCACTGCAAAATATCTGCAAAGCAGCAACCTGGTCATCATCACACGTTTGCAAAACACTACAGTATTGACCAGCTGTCACTCTAAGACTCCAGTTTTGGTCAAGCAGTGCTTCGAGTTGGGGGTCTAACTACTTCAACTTGCCTCCTCCTCCAGCTTCCGGTGGTCGCAGTCAGGTATGAATTCAGTTTTAATATTTTGTGTTTTCTAATGACTGCGACCTTGGAAGTGTTCATTTGTGTAGCTGTAAGATGCCATCTGTCTATGGAGAAAGAAGAGTTGCTCACCTGTAATGGTCATTCTCCATAGACAGAGGATCTTACAGCCACAAAATCCCACCATCCCATCCCAAGTAGAAGCTGGCCGTTAAAATAAATTGACAGTTTACACGTCTATGCATTAGATAAAGTAAGGTTCTTCTAAAGTTTTCTGTGCTAGGTACTGGCTGGGTCAGCTCCGTTACCGTGAAGTCACTTCACTCGTGTGGATGTAAGATCATCTGTCTACGAAGAATGGCTGTTACAGGTAAGCAACTCTTCTTTCCAGTCTCTCTTTCCCTCTTCTTTGTCCTCCTCCCCATAGGTCCAGCTCTTCTCTCTCATCTCTCTCACTCCCCTGCAGTACTGTACAGTTTATGTTGGTTGTCGGTGGTGGCGGCCTACGGCCAGCCCCTGGGTCTTCTCTGACATGTCCTGCCCACAGGAAATTGCATCAAAGGAGGCAGGATGTGGCAGAGAGAAGATCCAGGGGTTGGCCGAAGGACACTTCATGCCGTTGCTGGCACCCGACGTAAAAATTACAGGATTGCAGGGGAGTACGAGGGGTGAGGGAACAATGCTGGAATGTTGGGGGGAGGCAAGGAAGGGAAGAGACTGGACGGGGGGGGGGGGGGGGGGGCACATGAGATGGCATGAGCCTATCTAGCCAGTTCTGTGACCCCAAACATTTGCAGACACTATTGAAAACAATAGCAAACTTGTGAGATTTATGACTGCCTCTGTGTGTGTTTTAATTTGACAGCTTCTGATATGTAATCCAAAGGGTTTTTTTTTTTTTACTTCTGGGGCAGACCTGGAGTGTGAGCCACGATCTGCAGTTGCGCTTGAGCGGCAGACTTGTTTTTGGAGCTGCAGAATGCTCGCTTTTTATAGGAGGCAGCTTTAAGGAAGGCCCTGGCTCTGTCTGAGCCTCGGTGCCTAGTTGTGGGGACCCCCCCCCCCCCCAGAAAGTGATATGCTGGTAAATGTTTAACAATGGGCTCTCTCTCCAAAAGAAAATAAAACAACCCCAAACCCTGTATATATATATATATATATATACAGTGGGGAAATAAGTATTTGATCCCTTGCTGATTTTGTAAGTTTGCCCACTGACAAAGACATGAGCAGCCCATAATTGAAGGGTAGGTTATTGGTAACAGTGAGAGATAGCACATCACAAATTAAATCCGGAAAATCACATTGTGGAAAGTATATGAATTTATTTGCATTCTGCAGAGGGAAATAAGTATTTGATCCCCCACCAACCAGTAAGAGATCTGGCCCCTACAGACCAGGTAGATGCTCCAAATCAACTCGTTACCTGCATGACAGACAGCTGTCGGCAATGGTCACCTGTATGAAAGACACCTGTCCACAGACTCAGTGAATCAGTCAGACTCTAACCTCTACAAAATGGCCAAAGAGCAAGGAGCTGTCTAAGGATGTCAGGGACAAGATCATACACCTGCACAAGGCTGGAATGGGCTACAAAACCATCAGTAAGACGCTGGGCGAGAAGGAGACAACTGTTGGTGCCATAGTAAGAAAATGGAAGAAGTACAAAATGACTGTCAATCGACAAAGATCTGGGGCTCCACGCAAAATCTCACCTCGTGGGGTATCCTTGATCATGAGGAAGGTTAGAAATCAGCCTACAACTACAAGGGGGGAACTTGTCAATGATCTCAAGGCAGCTGGGACCACTGTCACCACCAAAACCATTGGTACACATTACGACATAACGGATTGCAATCCTGCAGTGCCCGCAAGGTCCCCCTGCTCCGGAAGGCACATGTGACGGCCCGTCTGAAGTTTGCCAGTGAACACCTGGATGATGCCGAGAGTGATTGGGAGAAGGTGCTGTGGTCAGATGAGACAAAAATTGAGCTCTTTGGCATGAACTCAACTCGCCGTGTTTGGAGGAAGAGAAATGCTGCCTATGACCCAAAGAACACCGTCCCCACTGTCAAGCATGGAGGTGGAAATGTTATGTTTTGGGGGTGTTTCTCTGCTAAGGGCACAGGACTACTTCACCGCATCAATGGGAGAATGGATGGGGCCATGTACCGTACAATTCTGAGTGACAACCTCCTTCCCTCCGCCAGGGCCTTAAAAATGGGTCGTGGCTGGGTCTTCCAGCACGACAATGACCCAAAACATACAGCCAAGGCAACAAAGGAGTGGCTCAGGAAGAAGCACATTAGGGTCATGGAGTGGCCTAGCCAGTCACCAGACCTTAATCCCATTGAAAACTTATGGAGGGAGCTGAAGCTGCGAGTTGCCAAGCGACAGCCCAGAACTCTTAATGATTTAGAGATGATCTGCAAAGAGGAGTGGACCAAAATTCCTCCTGACATGTGTGCAAACCTCATCATCAACTACAGAAGACGTCTGACCGCTGTGCTTGCCAACAAGGGTTTTGCCACCAAGTATTAGGTCTTGTTTGCCAGAGGGATTAAATACTTATTATCCCTCTGCAGAATGCAAATAAATTCATATACTTTCCACAATGTGATTTTCCGGATTTAATTTGTGATGTGCTATCTCTCACTGTTACCAATAACCTACCCTTCAATTATGGGCTGCTCATGTCTTTGTCAGTGGGCAAACTTACAAAATCAGCAAGGGATCAAATACTTATTTCCCCCACTGTATATATATATATATATGTAACTTTATTCTACATTTTATTGGTACAAAGGAGTGTAGCAACCAATTTACAAATATTAATACATTACTGTAAATTCCATATGGCCAATTGATTTTCGCTGAATGTTTTGGTTGATTTTTGCCACACTCTTGTATCTGTAGCCAACCTATGTTGGCTATTTATCCAAGATTTAACAAATAGAGTTGCATCCCAATCTGCAAAAATTTTTCCCAATAAATTTACTGACAGTAAGGGCTCTGTTTACTAAGGTGCGTTAGTGTTTTTAGCGTGCGTACACTTAGAGCGTGCTAACCATGTAGGCGCCTATAGGGATATTGTAGGCACGTGCATGGTTAACTTGCGTACATGGTTAATGAGCATTAAAACATTAATGTGCCTATAATGCTGCTTAGTAAACAGGGCCCTAAATGTGATATATGATTTACTGTCAATCCCCTGCCCCTATTTCTTTCTCACAATGAAAATATATAAAACTTCACATCTAACAGTATCATCATAGCTCAGTATACCAACTGTGAAGAGGAGGCAGGTGATGAGAAAGCATTTATCCCTGGGAACAGGGGGAAAGGTAGAACTACCAGTCCCAGCGGCCCTTTGGGGAAAGACACCATAAAAGCCGGGACTACGATTCCCAGCAGCCACTGGAGAAGCTCTATCACAGAGTCCAGGACTCACACACCCAACAGCTCCCGGAGGAGGTTAAGGAGAAGTTCAGGGAGGGTAGTTTGAAATACCCGGCCCGGAAATTCGGGAATGGGAGGAGAGTGAGAGTAACTCAGGAGGATGAAGTACAGGTGGGTAAAGGGTGGGGTAAGGAGCCCATGGAATGGAAAGGGGCAGAGGAACAGGAGGAAAGGCCATGGATATCGCTGGGCTGGCCAAAGCCAAGGGAAAGGAACTGGGCCAGCAAATAATATCGTGGTATGAGGGCTGGGCTCGGAGGGGGTTACTCCAAGGAAGGAGGTGAGAGAGGGAGAGTTGGGGCTGGCTACCACAGGGTCGAAGCAGGCGGTTGTCAGGAGTTATGGCTAACAGGTAAAGGGAGGGGACCCTGCTACTTCCCTGGCTCGTGGAGAAACAAAGAAAAGGGAGAGAAAAATGACAAATGGACAGGAAACCCTGGCAAAAGAGTTAGGAGAAGATGAAGGAAAGCAGAATCAAGAGACTGGGAGCAACACAATTAGAAAAAGTAAATGGCCAGACCACAAAGGTAAAGAAAATAATTTTATTTTAATTTAGGATAAAGTAATGTGGTAGCTGTGTTAATAAAGTTTAATAAATGCAAATAAAACACAAAATAGAAAATGAGGTGATACCTTCACTGATTTTAAAACATTTTTGATTAGCTTCTTCAGGTCAGGAGAGGATACCATAACAGCATTACTGACCTGAGGCAGGAGGTTTTGGCCTCTGAAAGCTAACTGAAAAGGGTATTAGGCTATTAACTAAAATATGTTCTGAAATCGCCATGGGTTTGAGGTGTGCCAGGGGCGGAGTCATGTTGAGTGGGTGGAGCCAAGGCAAAGTGGGGCAGGTACTAAAATCTCCCTCTCAAAATTGGGACCCCTTGGCATAGGGTTACCATATTTGTCCCCCAAAAAGGACATGCCCCACCCCCTTTCACACCCCAACCCGCCCTCCCTTCCCCCCGTCACATTTTCCCCTCCCCCCGTCACACACCCCTTCACCCCCTCCCCTTGCCTTACTACTGCCCTGGTGGTCTAGTGCCCTGCATGAATCCTTCCTGTTGGTGATCTCGGCCCCAATTCAAAATGGCCGCTGAGAGTTGAAGTCTCGCGAGGCCACTTCAACTCTCGGTGGCCATTTTGAATCGGCACCGAGAACACCAACAGGAAGGATGCATGCAGGGCAGCGCTCCAGGCAGGAAAGAGGGGGCTCTTTTCTGCCCCGAAGGCGGAAGAGGTCACTAGACCACCATGGCAGTAGTAACTAAGGGGAGGGGAGGCTAGCAATCTGCCCGTTTGTCCAGAAATCTGGACAAACGGGCAGATTGGCAAAACCTGCCCAGTTGCCTGGACATGTCCGGGTAAATCCGGACATACGGTAGCCCTACCTTGGCAGCTCTGTTGAGTATATATTTGTTTGTTTGTTACATTTGTACCCCATATTTTCCAATGGGCTCGCAAAATTGTTCAATAGTTAACAATTGTCTCTAGCAAACCAGTGCCCCCCCCCCCCCCCCCCCCCCCCCCGAGGTAGAAAAAAACAATTTGGGTTACACATGGGAAACTTTAAAACACATAAGCTGTAAAAAAAAAAAAACACACAAAACAAAATACACACATAGAAGCAATCATAAACTAGCAAATATGGAGGTTGCACGGGGGAGGCGGCTTCAAATTTTTTTACGTCATGATGTCTGTCATAAAACCACCTTGGTATTTCTTTATACTTTTACCTGATCAAATGCTTAAAATCAAAGTGGAGGAGTAGACTAGTGGTTAGTACAGTGGACTTTGATCCTGGGGAACTGAGTTCAATTCCCACTGCAGCTCCTTGTGACTCTGGGTAAGTCACTTAACCCTCCATTTCCCATGGTACAAAATAAGTACCTGAACATATGTAAACCACTTTGAATGTAGTTGCAAAAACAAAAACTCAAAAAGGTGGTATATCAAGTCAGTCCCATTTTCTGTGTACCTGAGATATCAGACTCGGGAGCCACTGTACTTGATTGTAACTCACCTCCATCTACTACTGAGAGAGCGCTGCGTACGACTGGTAGCGATATGTGATTTATAGTAGTAGTAGAGGAGTGTGGTAGCCGTGTTAGTCCACTCTTAAGGTTATCAATAGAAATCAAACAAAATAAAACATGGAAAAGAAAATAAGATGATACCTTTTTTATTGGACATACTTAGTACATTTCTTGATTAGCTTTCGAAGGTTGCCCTTCTTCCTCAGTTCGGAAATAAGCAAATGTGCTAGCTGACAGTGTATATAAGTGAAAACATTCAAGCATTACTATGACAGTCTACAGGGTGGGAGGAGGGGGGTGGGTAGGAAGTATGCATGGGGACATCAAAGCATATCATTGATATTCTAACAGGGTGGGTGATCAACAGAGACATACAGCTTTATGGTTTATAATGGACTAGGAACCCCAGATCCTTGTTAAGTCCTTTCTGTTGGGTGTTAAAATAGTAGTAGTAGAGAGAGCGTGTGCTAAAACATTTTTTTTTTCTTTTGTCGGGGGGGGGGTGGGGGGGGGGGGGGGGGGGGGGGGGGGGGGGGGGGGGGGGAGGGTGGGGTGGGGGGGGGAGGGTGGCGAGTTAACGTACCCACGACGGTGTATCAAGTATCATCTAGTGCTGATGTAAAGATTATTTGAAAAAAAAACCCTGCAAAACAATAAGAAGAGCCTATGAGGCTATGCCCTATTTCTGATGCTGATTGGCTAAAAAAATATCCCAAAACTTCCTTCTGGAAATTCTGATTTGATGACAGTTCTCGATTCCAGTTGGACAATCACAAACGACCTCCTGTTGCCCATTGGATATATCCTTCTGTCGGCGGCGACCTCGCCCCACTCTATTCTATAGTAGCGGTGGACCTGTGAGGTGGTGGCGTGCGTCACGTGGCATGGATTGGGCAGACACGTATGTGAGAATGTGGTAGACAGTATCGTTCACGTGCTTGTCAGTATGGCTGCGGTGAGGAAAGCGGCGCCTGGGGCCGGCTCGGAGATGGGGCCGGAATACAAGCGCGCTGGCCACGTCCTGCTGCACGCTCCGAGCCCCAGCAACTGTTTGGCCGCGTGCCGATTCGTCACGTGGTACTGGTGAGAAAGGGCAGGGTATGGAATATTTAGGTACATCTAAGGAGGGTAGACGAAGATGAGACGAAGTGATGTCAAAACGCTGAAGCGAATCAGGTCAATCTCAGTTTCCCTTTCCCTGCGCAGCCGTCGTTGCCCTACACCCATGAGCTACTGCATCCACGTTGTCTTCTTTATTGTTGGTAGCATTTTTTTTTTTATTTATCTCACTTAGATTTTCAAACAAGCCAGCTTCTGCAGCATACGGATGTACACAGAGGAAGTATAATAATGGAATAACTTTTCATATATAGTAGTAATTTCTTGAAGCCTGGATTGACTGCTGTCAGAGACAGGATGCTGGGCTTGATGGCCCCTTGGTCTTTTCCCAGTATGGTGGTGCTTAAGTGCTTATAAATTGTTATCAGTGTGTCATTTGGAGGGGCTGGTTATAGGGACACCTTAGCATGTGTTATATTTGTGCAGATATTTTTTTCTCCTGGTAAATGGCCACAAAAGCAGACATCATGTTATGAAATCAGGTGCTCAACATTCAGAGTTTCTATCTATCTATTTACTTATTTTTGACACATATCACAATTAAACATTAATTTGTTTGAAACCTGGGAGTATTAAAACATTTCCTGTGCTTACATCAAAAGAAAAAGATGCAGAGATGTTTTCACCCAGTAAAGGGCCACCAAAACAGACAACATGTTATGAGAATCAGGTGCTTAACAATTAAACTTACTATTTATAAGTACAGTTTAAAAAAAAACACAGGTTGAAACCTGGGAGCATTTAACATTTTTTTCCTGTGCCTACATCAAAAGAAAAAGATGGTATGTGAGAACTTGCTCCATTTGTTTTGTGGATTGCAGTATTATATTATAAAAATGCATGTGTCTTTTTTATTACTACCATTTCACAGAGAGATATTGAATAATGAGGGAATAGCTTCCTTCATGCAGAAGTTCTGTCTAGTCAGTCTAAATGTGCCAATGTTGGCCAGTTCAGCACACTATTAGCCGCCAAGTTCATACAAAGTTCATTATGTTCAATGGAAAATAAATCTGTTATCTACTACTACTACTATTTAGCATTTCTATGGCTGCCTGCTATATGACTATTCCATCACTGTTTCATTATTGCTACCAATTATTACATATTAAAGGCATTTGCTTTAAACTTTGTTTTAATTTGTTTATCCCGTCCGTACATGCACATGGTTTGCTTTTTAAACCCAAAAGTGAATCCTAAGGTGTTTGAACAATTAGGTATAAACTGTGTTGTTTCTGACTTGTTTTGGACTGCTGTCTGGAATTTTGGAAGATGGAAATGAGAAAATAAAAATAAAGTTTTGGATGTACATTGTAAAAGTTGTTTACTTTTGCAATGTGTGTATGGATGCCTGTTCTTGTGTATACATGTGATAATATTTGAATAACTGTCTGTACTTGTGGCTATGATTTCTGAACCTTGAGCATCATTACAGAACAGATTTTTAAATGCCCAGCTTGATATATATGCTAATCTCATCTTTGTTAAATGTTTCAGACATATTTTATTTGTAGCATTTATACCCCGCTCTTTCCTGCTCGATAGCAGGTTCAGTGCGGCTTACAGAGTATCTAACTTGCACTAAAATCTGCAATGACCTATAGGAAACAACCTACATGGATATACACAAAAACATAACTATGTTTTAAAAATGTAAATGAGCAGAAACTGCTAAAATTGACTCTGAAATAGCAGGTGCCACTGCTGGCAACCAGCTCAGGTATATCTAGGTGTGGAACTAGTCCTGGACCAGACAAACCTCAGGAGTAACATCCTCAAGCTCTTTATGAACACATCAGCAGTTGGCTTTTAATAAAAAGAAAAATTGTCAGTGCACTAGATGGTGTATCTAGGTACCGTTACCGTTATATCCATCTACTTGCTCCCATGATAGAACTGAATTCTATTATTCTGTCTCACTGTATTTCAAATGTAAGCCACATTGAACCCGAGTTTGCTTGGGATATAAATGTAAAAAAAAAATCCTTTATCCTCCACATTTTAAGACACTGCTTATCCAGCTGGATGGTGATGGCACAAGGAAAGCAAGTTTGGTCCAGTGAAGACTAACTCAAAGTAACCTGTTCCTTACCTGGGCTCTAGTATTACCATACTGAAAATGTGACCCAACCATGCCTTTGTGGTTATGTTCCATTAATAAGTTAACCGGCTTTCTTGAAATGATAATGTTATAAACAGTCCCCAGATAACCTGAGAACCCATACCAAAAAGGACTTACAAAATCAGATTGGTGAAGCAAGTCTTAATTAGTTTATTTCAAAAATACACTCTTGCAAGAATGGGTGTCTCTGAAAAGCAAGCAGGCACACCTTCCCTTAAGGTTTACAGATTATATACCCTTTCTTTCTTGGTTAAATTTAAGTGTCTGCCCCTAAGTTTCTCATTGGATATTGATCACATTTACCACCCCCCCCCCCCACACACACACACTGCATCATTGCTAATTATCATATGACAGTCCCCTCTAACATTTTCCGTTGACCAAGCCTGAGCCTCTGTCCATTGTTAGTTCTCGGTTTGCATTTTCTTATTTTGAGACTTCCATGTGAGAGCTCTGCCTTAGCAGTCTCGCACATGGAATGATTCACCTCCCCCCGCTCCCCTCTCTTCACAGTTTATTTTGCAGATGTTCAATCATGGTCTCATGCCTGGCTACATTTTATCTTAGCTCTAAGGCCTGTCCTTGAAGCTTTCCTGTTTCTCTGTGTTTCAGCAGTTTGGGCTTTTTACCCCCCCCCCCTTCTCTCTCTCTTGTCTCAGCTTCTTATCAATTTGCACATGTCTCTTTAAACTAACAGAGTTCCTTTTGTTAGTGATTTTAGAAGGCGCTTATACAAGTATAGTTAGGGCCTAAACCATATATTCTATCTTTGCAATTATGTTAAGTGAAAAAGCAATATATTTACACATTTCTCACAATTATATAACCTTTGGATGCATGATTAGGAACAAAAAACATATTCTTATTTTGTCAATATCATAGTGCCTTATATACAGCCACAAAACAACCTTTAGGGTGAATAACGTTCACAATGAGTCAGTGCTGTAGCGAGGGCTAATGGCACCCGGGCGGGTCGCCGCTGCGCACTCCCCCCCAGGTGCAGCATGGCGTGCCCCCCCCCTGGAGCGCACCCCCCCCCCCCCGGACCGCATTCTTACATGCGGGAGGGCCGATCCGCCCCGAGTGCACGTCACTCAGAGCTGCGTCGGCCCCGCTGGTTCCCTGCTCTCTCTGCCCCGGAACAGGAAGTAACCTGTTCCGGGGCAGAGAGAGCAGGGAACCAGCGGGGCCGGCACCCCCCCCCCCCCCGAGCGCGTGCACCCGGGTGGACCGCCCCTCCCGGCCCCCCCTTCCTACGCCACTGCAATGAGTTATTTTATTATCGACCAGATAGAAGAGATAAGAGTTGTCTGTTTTGCCACAGTATAAGTAATCACATGAACAAAATATAAGAAAACCAATGGACTGCATTAGGGGCCTATAGCCCATTTAGTTATGTTTAAATAAAAGATCTGCTTGAAACAAAATATTTATTTTGATTTATAAAGCCACTTGTCCCTGAAATGTGCTCAAAGTAGAATAATCCATTCGTGTATCTAAAATGTACACTTCTACAAAATGGATGAAAATGTGGTTCCATGTGCACCAATGAAAGAGTTTCATTTTACTTCCATTTTATTTTGGTATATTCTATCTTTATAACACCAGGCTTCCCAAAGTACATTACAACAATAGTTAAAATGAACCCTTCGGGAAACAAGATATCCTCACTAAAATTTGGCTTCCTATATTGTGTAGAAAATGAGCACAAAATACAGAGTTTATAACTGCTGTTTCTACGAGCTACAATAATTTTTAAAGCAGTTTTAGTGATATTCAATTTTTATTTAATGATATTTATATCAACATATGGGAAGCTTTCAAATTAATTAAAAAGCTGTCAAATTAAAAAAAAATCTTTTGGGCCTCTATCTTAAGGCACTGCCTATCCATTTGGAACAGCTTTTGACTTTTATAGATGGACCATGCTTAGGCAGTCCATTATTTCTTTTTCCCCCCAGATTTTTATTGAATTATTGCAAATATAAAAACATTAGAAACAAGAGAAAGCAAGCAACTTCCATTACAAAGGTTTAATCTTTTGCTATTGTTTTCAATAGCATTTGCTATTGTTTTATGTGAGCGAAAATGGTGGCAAGCTCCAGCTTCAGCTCATACAATGGTATAGATAAGCTCACTCCGTCTCCTGTTCTCAATCTAACCTCCTTGAGGAGCACAAGCTGGTTCAGGAAGTTGGGGAATCTTGAATGCAGGGTATTAAAAATAAAATAAAAGTGCATAGGGGTATAGTTCAAAAAACAAGCGTGGCTGGTGGGGGGGGGGGGGGGGGGGGGGTGCAGGGTTGATGGCTTATTGGGGTTCCTGGCATGTGGTGTGAGACTGAGAATGTGACTGGCTGTCCCCAGTACAGAGTCCTGGCACTTGATGTTGTTATGATGTTAGAGAAGCTCTTGATGGGGTGAAACACTGGTGTCATGGAATGCATTACTGCTGCCTGTGCAGATTTGAAGGCTTTTGAGTGCCCTGTCTTGGTACATTCTGGTACTACCTGCTCAACTGATTTCACATGTTAAAAAGCAAGAGAGTATAAGTACTATGGTGTACTAGGATGGAAGGTAAAAAATCAAGACTGACCAGATTCTCTCTTCTTGAATTGAGGCATTTGAGTGTAGGGCTGGCACCTTCAACTGTGATCTGGTAGCTCCCCCCCCCCCCTCTCTCAAGCCCTCTCCCCTTTGCTGGTGATAACGGGTGGCAAAATTCTGAATCCTGGTCCAGTATCTCTTCTTCCCCCTCCCACCAGGGGGGAAGGGGAAGAGAGAGGGAGAGTTGCTGGACTGTGGGATTTTGTCACCCTTTATCCGCTGTCGCCCTGAGCCAGTTGCCTTACCTGGTCATATAGGAATGATCCTGCCCTACTTGGCAGCTGTGTGAATGGGGTGTGTGGCATCTCTGATCACTTTTTCTTTGCCCTTTACATAGATGCAGATGCGCTTTGGATGGATGCTTGGGTTTCCCGGGTGGATTTATTGATGCAAAGGATGGCTCCCTGGAGGAAGGGCCTGAACCGGGAGTTGGCTGAAGAGCTGGGGCCAGGGGCCAGTGCTTGCTACGTGAACTGAAAATGATTTCATTAGCTCCTGGTCATGGAGAGTCCTCGGAAGATTGTAGGGCACTTCTACGCCAAGCGCCTGAGTCTGGGAGACCTGGAACATTAGAAGGAGGGGCTGTGCATGCCCAAGACATGGGTTGGAGGTAAGCTGACCTTGATTGTCTCCACTCTATTAACCCACTCAAGATGAGGAATAAAATAAGTAGGTTGCCAAAATGGCTCTGTTCTTGTCCAACAGGGTAGATCCAGTTCTGAGTTTACCCTGTTTTAATGTGGGGACTTGGTAGTAGTTCTGATTTCCCAGTTGTAGTCACACTTTTCTTAGAGAATGCAAGAAAAGTAGGGTAAAATCAAACTAGATCAACCCTGTAGCCAGATGGCAACCCTAACAATGAGTGAACTGAGCTTGAGGAGAGGTTGCGAATTTGCCAGATATTATATAAATCAAGGTAGTAATACATGATAGGAGTAAGCTACTGATAGCAGACAGAAACAGAATCTTGGGGTGATCATACCTGATATCTTGACTTGCAAAGTCCTGCCACATTGTTTGGCAAGAGCTGACAAATGGTACCAGAGAAAAATGTAGGCAGATAAAGACCATATGGACCAATCCAGTCTGCCCATCCATGCCATCTAGTCGTCTTATCACTCCTTCTGAGATCCTATGTACTTGTCTCAAGCTCTCTAATTCAGATACTGTTTTCATCTCTAGCACTTCCACCAGAAGACCGTTCCAGGAATTCACCACCCTTTCCATGAAGAAGTATTTCCTCAGGTTACTTCTGAGTCTGTCCCCTTCACCTTCATCCTATGTCCCCTTGTTCCAGAACTTCCTTTCAAATGAAAGAGACCTGCCTCCTATGCATTATGTTGTGTACTACTACTACTACTTAACATTTCTAGAGCGCTACTAGGGTTACGCAGCGCTGTACAATTTAACAAAGAGAGACAGTCCCTGCTCAAAGAGCTTACAATCTAATAGTTAGGTATTTAATTGTCTCTATCATATCTCCCCTCTCCCTCTTTTCTTCTAAAGTATACATATTGAGATCTTTAAGTCTGTCCCCATACACTTTATGATGAAGACCACTGACCATTTTAGTAGCCGCCCTCTGGACCTACTCCATCCTGTTTATATCTTTTTGAAGGTGCCATCTCTAGAATTGTACACAGTATTCTAAATGAGGTGTTGCCATTGTCTTTTATACAGGGGCATCATCACCTCCTTTTTCCTACTGACCATTCCTCTCCCTGTACACCCAAGCTCCTTCTAGCTTTCGCCATTGCCTTTTCTACCTATTTGGCCACCTTAAGATCATCACATACACTTCACAATCCATGTCGCTCCGCTTATCGTGCACAAAAATTCTTCATCCCCTAAACTGGACCACTCCCTCGGGATTTGCAGTCCAATTCATAACCCTGTATTTTTTTTTTAACAGTAAATCTAATCTTTCCAAATTCCGACCATTCTTTTCCCTTCACCAAGTCCTTCCTCATGTTATCCACACCATCAGGGGTGTCCATCCTATTGCAGATTTTGGTATCATCCGCAAGGAGGCAAACCTTACCAACAGTCCTTCAGCAATATCGCTTACCAGAAATGTTGACGAACTGTCTCAAGAAGTGAACCTTGCGGCACACCATCGGGAACATCCTTTTCCTCAGAGTGAGCTCCCGTTACCACTACCGGTCTGTCACCTTCCACTCAACCAGTTCCTAACACTGTCAGTCACTTTAGGGCCATACTGAGGGCACTCGCTTTATTTATTAGTCATCTATACAGAACAGTGTCGAAGGCTTTGCTAAAATCTAAATAGTCCACATCTAGTGCTCTCCCGCGATACAACTCTCTGGTCACCCAATCAAAGAAATTAATCAGATTTGTCTGACAAGACCTGCTTCTAGTGAAACCATGTTGCCTCGGGTCCTGTAGGCCATTGGATTCCAAAAACTTCACTGAGCTCTGTTTTAAAAGCGCTTCCATTAATTTACTTACTACAGAAGTTAGGCTTACTGGCCTGTAGTTCCCAACCTCTTCCTTCTGCCTTTGTGGAAAGGGACCACATCTGCGCTTCTTCAGTCCTTTGGGACCATTGCTGAATCTAGAGAAGCATTGAAAAGGTCAGCCAACAGAGCCACTAGAACTTCACTAAGTCCCTTCAATACCCTCAGATGTATGCCATCCGGCCCCATTGCTTTGTCCACCTTTTAGTTTAACAACAACAGTACTCCTGTTCTATATAAATTACAAAATCTTTATTAGTGAAAACAAACCAGTGCATTAAAAGAATTACCAAATAATATCCCTGCAACTCACTCACACTGCCATCCACACCAGACTTATACCCTGATCACATATGTAAATCCCACAAAAGAACATTGAACATAAACCCTAAATTGCAGTTTCTTCAGTCTCTGTGTATCATCAGAGCACAATCTCAATAAAGATCAGTCAGAGAGCCCTAAAAAAACACAAGGGCACACCAAACCCAGGAGTACTGTTTGTTAATGTTTTAGGTACTTCCTATTATATATATATCCCTATTAGGATAAGATTTCACCTTTTAGTTTAGCCAGCTCCTCATGAAATAGTCCTCCGAAAATTGTTCAGAGACTGCCACCCCTCCATTCTTATTCGTGTTTGTCTTCTTCAGTCCTGCTCCCAGCCTTTCAGCTGTGAACACAAACAGAAATATTTGTTAGGCAGTTCCACTTTATCTTTGTTAGCTTCTATATATTCCTCCCTTTCACCGAGTCTCACAATTCCACTTTTGTACTTCCTTCTATCACTAACGTATCTAAAAAATGTTTTGTTTTGTTCCCCCATTTTACCGTATTGGCTATTTTTTCCTCCATTTGTATCTTTGCTTTCCTGACTACTCTACCAGCTTCTTTTAGCTTTTTCAGATATTGTCACCTGTCTTCCTCTTTCTGCGATCTCTGATAGTTTATAAAAGCTAACCCAGCAGTTTCCAAACGGGGTGCTGCAGTGAACTCACAGGGGTGCCATGGCATATTTTCCCCCAGGGCCACTAAGAGGGGTGCAAGATTCCCCGGGCCCGGTGCTGCATTGGTCTCCTGCTTATTTGTCAGCTGGGACCTGGGGTTATCACATTAATGCGTTTTCTCTTCTCACAGATCTTTCTTCCTGTCTCATCCCACCATCTCCAGTGTGATGTACTTCCTGTTTCCACCACGGGAGGGGATGTGGCAGGAAGGGTCTGCCGCAGCAGAGAAGAGTTAATGTGATAACCCGGCTGGCACACATGAGCGCAGGAGAAAAGACAGACAACTGAGGGAGCACTGCAGACACTGAGGTAGAGTCATGTTTGATAGATAATTACTTTGGAGGCTGACTGATGGTTATGACTGAGATTTTATTTTTTATCGTTGAGTACATGGCTAATTGGCACCTGGGATTCTTCAGCTCATATGCTATAGGGGGCTCCTGTGTGATTTCCCTTTTGCCAGAACAATTATGTTTCACAATTTTTTTTTCAGCAATTTTCTTGGCCATATAGTAAAGTACAAGATCATACTCCAGGGAAAGCAACAATAATTGCTAATTTACTGTTATGACAAATTGTTGTTTCTGTGTAGACCAGATTTCCCTATTTCTGATATGGTGTCTCTGCTGAAGTTTCAGCAGAAGGCATTTGTACCTCACTAGAACTGGGAAACTTTATTACTGCTGCCAATGTGTAATTAGTAGCCAAGACAACTGGATTATGAAATGTTTGGTGGTGATATGAATCTAAATAGGAAAGTTTGCTGAATCCACACACTGAGCCAGTGAGTTTTCTACAACGAATATACATCAGAGAGGTTTGCTTACATTGGAGGCAGTGCATTCTAATGTTTTATTTATATTCATTTAGTATATCTAGAAATCCAGACTGGGTGGGGATTAAGGGAGAGGGGGCAGATGCTGGATAGAAGGGGGGAGAGAAGGGGGACAGAAGCTGGTTGGAAGAAGGGAGAGAACATGGGCAGAGGCTGGTTGGAAGAGGGGAGAGAAGGTGGGCAGAGGCTGGTTGGAAGGGGGAGAGAAGGTGGGCAGAGGCTAGATGGAAGGGGGAAGAGGAGGACAGAGGCTGGATGGAAGAGAAGGAGGGCAGACGCTGGATGTTCAAACTGTTCAAACTTCTTCTTCTAACCTATAAATGTATTCACTCTGCTGCTCCCCAGTATCTCTCCACACTCGTCCTTCCCTACACCCCTTCCGTGCACTCCGCTCCATGGATAAATCCTTCTTATCTGTTCCCTTCTCCACTACTGCCAACTCCAGACTTCGCGCCTTCTGTCTCGCTGCACCCTACGCCTGGAATAAACTTCCTGAGCCCCTACGTCTTGCCCCTTCCTTGGCCACCTTTAAATCTAGACTGAAAGCCCACCTCTTAACATTGCTTTTGACTCGTAACCACTTGTACCACCTGCCTCCACCTACCCTCCTCCTTCCTGTACACAATAATTGATTTGATTTGCTTACTTTATTTTTTGTCTATTAGATTGTAAGCTCTTTGAGCAGGGACTGTCTTTCTTCTATGTTTGTGCAGCGCTGCGTATGCCTTGTAGCGCTATAGAAATGCTAAATAGTAGTAGTAGTAGTGGATGGAAAGTGGGGGAAGAAGGAGGGCCAGAGTGGCTGAAGCTTGCCACTGATTTGCTCTAGAGCTCGGGCCTTGGGCAGTAGACCTCTTCAGCTGGTGGGGCTTAGGCATCTCTGCCAGCAAATGTAAGGCTGCAATCCTTCCTTAATCTCCTACTACTTGAAGCTTCTTTCTTTGTGTGTTATGTTCTTTATGTTTAACTTGAAACAATTTTGATTGATAACTACTCAAATCAAACATTACACTCTTACATAGATTCTGGAAACAAGTACTAACGATCCCAGCAGAATAACAACAACTGCCTCCAGAAGGTCCATTATACCTCCTTGTCATCGCGTTCCTCCTGTTCCTCCCCCCCCCCCCCCCCCCCCACCAACAACACTCAAGACAATGATCCTGGTTTGTAGGCCTGACCGTTACCCTTCTACTCCAACTGACCCTTTGGGTTTTTTTTTTTTAATGACTGTATTGGGCATTGGGGTTTTGGGTGGTGTTGGGATTGGTTTGTGATGGGTGGGAAAAAGGGGTTTTACAGTGTTCACTGTTTTGATGATTCTTGCCTGCTTCTTTAGTTACATGTTTATGTAGTGCCAGTGCTTTTTTTGTAGGAAAAAAGGTACCAGTACTCATTATGGGCGGGGTCACCACCTATGGCTCCGCTCCTATGATAGCCACACCTACACTTAGCCACATCCTTATACACCAGCCGTGGCACATATAAACATGCATATTGAAAATGTACCAGTATAGGAGAAAAAATAACTTGTGATTTTTTTTTTCCATTATAATCATTCTGTAAGCTGTTACAGGCTCCAGTATACCCAGTGCAAAATATCAGCAGATGTAAATTCTCAATTGGATATATTCCAAACACTAAAATAAAATAAAATGAAAATTTTCTACCTTTGTTGTCTGGTAACTTTTTGTGATCATGTTGGTTCCCAGTCTCTGATTCTGCTTCTCTCTATCTGTTCTCTTAACTCCATTCCAGGGCTTCCTTTCCATTTATTTCTTTACTTTCCTCCTTTCTTCATTTCTTGCCCTACATCCATAAATAAAACTTGGATCCAGCTTTTGACTATTTTTCTCCATCCATGTGCAGTTTTTTTCCTCTCTTCCCTTTTCCTCATCTCGATCCATGTGCATCTTCTTCTTTTTCTCTTTCCTCCCTCCATCCATGTCCAGATGTAAAGTTTCAAAAATGACATATTCTATTACTAAATTACATATTACAACTCCAAATTAAACAAAAAATTAACACAGCTACCACACTACTTTATTTTAAACTAAATATACAATTTTTGTTCTATCTATATTGTCTGGTCACGTACTTTTTTTTTTTCAATTGCGTTGGTCCCAGTTTCTGGTTTCTGCTTTCTTCGTCTTCTCTTAACTCTATTACCAGGATTTCCTATTTATTTGTCATTTTTCTCTCCTCTTTTTCCTTTCAGCTTTCTTCGATTTTATTTTCTACCTCTGTCCAGATTTAATTCTTTACTATCCAATCTTTCCGTTTCCCATCTTTTTTTTAAATGTTTTATTTATTAAATTTACCTATATAATCACAAGCAAAATATCTACTCGTTTCAGAAAAGTAAATTGTTTTACCAATCCATACAATCCTACATATTAGGAAAGGAAACAAATGTTTCTAATGTCAGACTCTTTTTTTTTTTTTTTTTTTTTTTAACCAACTAATACTCAAGTCCACATATCTGGATTCAAGATATACAGATATGGATATTAACAGATATAAGAACAATATCTTTTATCAGGAATTCGTTGTAGCTGAGTACCATAATGATACAAAAAAAAAACATTACTACTAAAGAGCAATTATCTTTCTCCAGTCACAATTCCTTTAGATGTTAAAAAGGTTGAGAGCTGAATGGGATCGAAGAAAACATATTTATTTGATTGATGTTTTATAACGCATTTGCAGGGGTATCTAAGGAAAAAGGTTGCCCCCAGTTGGGTTACCCCGGGTCTCATCATTAAGAATGTTTGTCGTCTCTTCTGCGTATCTTTGGTAACGTCAGGAAGCACATTTATCCTCAATCCTAGGAAATTCTTCTCTCTGTTCTGAAAAATAATCTCAATAACCAGTTTTTATCCGGTGTTAACGCCACCGTTGCGCTGTCTGAGGCTTCTAGAATCTCTGAAATATCAAATGGATTATTGGGAGTTGTTTGTAATTTTGAAGGCAAGTAGTATATTTGAAAAAGGAAGAATTGCCTCTTCAGTTACCAATTTTCCAAATTTCCTTCATAGCATATCTCTTGGGGATATCAAAGTCTGTTTGGGAAAGTTCAATAATCTAAGATTATTGTTTCTTATTGAATTTTCTAGAAACTTGGGTTTTCTCCTAAGAGATATTAGATCTTTAATCATAACTTCTTGATGTAATTGTGCTTCCTTAATTTCTTTTTTTAAATCCTCATTTTGAGTTTTTAAATCAATATCTAGAATCAATATCTTTAGTCTTAAGATCTAAATTTGCAACTTCTTGATTAAATTGTTTAATCTGTGGACAAATTGCTTTCCCCAAGTCCATTATTAATGTCCACAAATTATCCAGGGTTACTTCTTTGGGTTTCTCAGTCAATATAGTAAAATTAAATTTTACCTCTGCTTCAGTAGATGGATCGTTTCCCTGAATCCCATCCAGCCTCTCTTCCATTGTGGCTGGGGATGTCGTTAACGCTCCTTCCCTCTGGGTGTACACCTACTCTAAGCTGAGCTCCCTCAGCCAATGTTTCCACCTCCCGTCTTACTTCCCCCATGCCTTGTTCAGCCACATGGAGGGAAGACGCCATTAGAGGAGTACTCCCAGAGGGTTGAGGAGGAGGAGCTCTTCGGTCGGGGCTAAGCGAAAGCTCTAGCCCTTGGGTTGGACTGGGGTCTCCATTCACCCCTGAACCAGCCAGCCGGCTGCCTCCTGACGATATCGGTATCGAAGCTCTCTGAACAAAAGATTGCAGTGTGGATTGATTCGGAGGAAGATTCTGCTACGAAGGAGCAGTGGAGGACGGACAGCCCCTGCGCTTCGGCTACCAAATCGAGAGAACTCAGAGAGAGTGCAGGTACGTCAGATACACACGGCAGCCATCTTGAATCCCCCCCCCCCCCAGTTTCCCTTTTTGACTGTCTACCTACAGCTTGCCCCTCTCTCCTGCCCACTTCCGCCCAGCATTTTCCCCTCTCTCCTCCCCATATTCATCCAGCATTTGCCCTATTTTGACTGTGCCTACCTACAGCTTTCCCCTCTCTCTTCCCCACTTCCATGCAGCATTTTCCCCTTTCCTTTCCAATTCCATCATTTGTCCCCTCTGTCCTCTCATATCCATCATTTCTCCCCTTACCCCCTGTCTCCTCATCCGGCATCTCTCCCCATCCAGTGTATCTCCTGCTTCTCCCAATGAGCAGAAGCGACGAGCAAATAAAAGGAGTCAAAGACGCGGGGCCACAGCGTTCAGACACGCACTGTCAGCTTTGCCGATCCCCTGTCCCTCTGACGTCAACTTTCTGTTCCGGGGCATGGGATCAGCAGAGCCACCAGTGCGTGTCTGAGCACTTTGGCCGCGGGAGATGGGATGAACGGGCAAGGGAAAAAAAGGTGCCGATATGCTAACAGCACGTACCTGCACAAAGAAGATCTGTGTGTGTTTGTGTATAATAGTGGGCCCTACATACAGTGAAGGTGGGGATGGAAATCTACTTCATACATATTCATTATGGATATCTTGAAAACCCAACTGGCTAAGTGTACTTCTAGGAGCGGTTGAGAAGCATTGGCATAGTGTTGTGAGATGGTAAGGGCTAAAGCCTGGGATGGGCACCGATTGCCTTTGTCTTGGGCTAGTGAGGGGGATTTTGTGGTAAGGAAAATGGACAGAGACTGAACAGGCCTAGTTACTCGCTTGCCAGCATATTGCATTTGTATTATTCATGGTTCCTTTACCTCTGTGATTGATTGCAGGTAATGGGGCTGGTCCGGGTGCCCCTCTAACCCTTCGGGATGGCTTCGGTGGTTTGCCAGCCTTTCTGTGCAATAATTTCATTGGCAGTGCTAAGGAGCAGCTATTGGAGGCTCTGGGATGCCTTGGACTGATGCCACAAAACAAGCTTGAAGAGGCTGTACGGGCCAGCCAGAAGTAACTCTCTTCCCAGGCTACAGTCTAGACAAGACATGAGCCACTTAAGATCAACAACAGTGCAACCTGTACAATATCTGTAGATAGCACACTTACTAACTTATGTACTCTGATTGTATGGACCAGTCTGCTCCTGTTTTCTGTGATCCTGTGACATAGTGCTCAACATAGCTAATCCCTAAGGGAAGCAGCTAAAGAGAATCTTCTAGAATTATTAGTTGATGTGTATTCATGTATTTTGCTTTTGGATTTACAAAACCCTAAGATATTGACTATATTTTCCCATGCTATACAGGAGTGATGGATTTATTTTCTTTAATCTTTGCTGTTAACTACTGTTACCTTACTGCCCCTTCCTTAGCTGGCCCAGCAACAGTGTCTCTCTTAAATGTGATGATCATAACAGGAGATTCACTGTATCTGTGAGCATGGGAGCCAACTCCATGATACTGAAGCAGTATGGCTGGGGAGGGGTGATTTGTATTGCATTACCCACTCGTTTTGAAAAGCTGGCTTTTATGCTTAGGAGTCATTATTCTCAAGTTGGAGGATGTCACTACAGAAATAATTGATCCTGTTCTTTTCATTCCCAAGTTCTGCCTCCTCTGGAGATGTTTAAACACTCTGGCCTTCTGTGAGATTTTATGTAGTCTTATTTGAAAACATTTGTAACCATCTCTGGGCGAAAGGTGGTGGATCCAAAATGTGGAAAATGGCTGCTGCCTTGGGTCCATAAGCAGTCTGACAAATTTATATCTGAACTTTTTTTTATTTCACAAAAGGGTGGGGGTTGGATTGTTATTTTACAAATTGGTGCTGTAACAGAATTAATTAAAAACCTAATGTTTTGTTTCTGATAACTTGAGTTACTGTTCTGAGAGAGAGTCACATTTATTTGGTTACTGATGAAGGAAAATGCTCTGACTTACCACCAGGTGGCAGTCTATATCAAAAGACAAACAAAAGATTTATTTTATTTGTTTATTTGTTGCGTTGTATCCCACATTTTCCCACCTATTTGCAGGCCCAATGTGGCTTACATCCTACAGGAGGTGCGTTTGCAGTCTCCGGTGTTTACAAATACAGAGTTATGTTGAGCTGAGATAAAGTTCATGTGGGACAGCCAGCCACATAAGGTTGTTGAACAGTGGGAGAGTTGTGTTTTGTGCATTTGAATACTAGTGTTATTGTGTTGCAGAGATCATAGTAGATGACGGCAGAAAGAGACCTGCACGGTCCATCCAGTCTGCCCAACAAGATAAACTCATAGTGCTACTTTTTGTGTATACCTTACCTTGATTTGTACCTGTCCTTTTCAGGGCACAGACCGTATAAGTCTGCCCAGCACTATC